>NC_045427.1:555776997-556405330 GCF_902635505.1 Sarcophilus harrisii
AGAAATCGCTGAAGGACATTTTCCATAATTCCCATAATGAGAAGGTTCTCTTAATATTCTGGGAAATCCTGGCACTTGAACATGTACTCTCCTTCGCTGTAAAAATTTTCATCTTGTGCCCTTGATCCCTCCTAGAAAACGAGATCAAAGGCCATTGCCTACTAGTCTTTAGATGCCTTCTGAATAGATTTATATGGCTCACTCTTATTTTTTCCTTCTAAAAACAAGTTACTTGCTACTTTAATGAAAAATAGGAGTTGGGGAGAGATGGGAAACTAATTTTGAACATTTTAGAATAATTTATTTTAAAGACTTCAGTACCTGAGGAGCACAAAAAATCAATGTAATACTTTATGGTTCATCCATTTCAATAAACATCTAGTGACACTTGTCAATTTATTGTTTCTCATACACAATATCCCGTCTCCCACCTCAGTATCTTTGCCCTCTCTGTATCTTCTTTGCTTCCTCCTCACTTCAATGCCATCACTTCAATGCCATAACAATCTTGCATTCATTTTGTAGATATTTACATATATGAATATTTAGAGAGTGAGAGAGACGTATACTTACATTTTTAATCTTAGCTCTTCCATTAGAATGTAAGATCCTTGAAGGCAGGAACTATGTCTTAATATCCTTAGCACAATACTTGCTATTTATTATATATTTTTAAATGCTTATTGACTGATTTAAGTGCCTGTTATGAACAAAGAAGTAGTGGGTATAAAAAGACACAAAGTTGTCTCTTCATGAAGGAATTTGTATTCTAATGGAGAGGGGAGACAATAAACAAACTAATGAGCATAGTATGTAATAGTTAACTAGTCAATATTGATTAAAATATGAAACTGAATAAAATTTCGAAAACACACTAAGTGCATATTGAGTTCCACTCACAGCTGAAAGGAATCAGAGGTGGCAAAGGGAACAACAGAGACATTTTATATGAAATGGGAACCTGTGTGTGTGTGATAGAAAAAGAGAAGTTGGTGAGATGTAAATTTCTTCTTCACTTTATCCTCACTTTATCTTGAAGTTGGAACAATGAACTGACCCATGTGATGTTTGGGACCAGTTTGCTGCACCCATCCCCACCCAACATACTAGCTGAAAAAAAGTATATGTCAAAAATAAAGATGGTCTTGAGATAATAAATGTATAAGCCCATGTAGTTCAACCCCTACTTTTTATATATTGGGAAAGTAGAGCCCAGAAGGGCAAAATGTTTCTTACAGGATCATTCAGCTAGTAAGGAGCTGCAAGTTTTTAAACTAGGTCTTCCTAATTCCAAGATTAGTATCCTGCCATGTCTTGCTATCTCTCTTCCTCAAAAAAAAAGAAAATTCAAAAAAAGGAGCTGTGAGTGAGCAGTGCCCAAGAGCAATAATGTTATATAACAGACATGGAAACAAATTACAATAAATAATTTTGTGATGCCCCACTTATGACAATTGTGTGTTATTGTTGTTCTTCAGTCGTGTCCAACTCTTTGTTACCCCATTTGGGGTTTTCTTGGCAAAGAAACTAATAGTTTCTTAGTAGTTTGCCATTTCTGTCTCTAGTTCATTTTACAGATAAGGAAACTGAGGCAAACAGGGTTAAATGACCTGCCCAGAACAACACAGCTAGTAAGTGGCTGAGGTTGCACTGACCTCAGATCTTCCTGCTAGCTAGCAGGCCTGGGTGCTCATGCATTTTATCACCTAGCTAACCTATAATAACAGGAGTTCCTATTTATAAAGTCCTTTGAGGCTTACAAAATACTTTTGCTCATAAGACCCCCATGAGGTAGAGAACACCAATATTATTATTTTCATTTTGCAAGTGACAAAACTGAGGCTCACAGAGGTGTTCAATTCAGTACAATTCAACAAACAATAATTAAGTCTGTAGATGTTAGTAGTTGGAATAAGTGATCTGCTTACATTACATGATTAATAGGTGTTGCCCAGAGCTCAATCAACAGGTTTTCTGACTCCAAGCCCAGTGTTCCACCCACTTCAATGCCCTGCTTCCTTTGGCCAGGGATCAATTGTCTGCTATCTTTTACTTTCCAGATATGAACATCAATAGAAGGATAAATGAAAGATGGCAAAGAGTGGGGTGGGGAGTGCACCAAAGGAGGAAGGACATAGCCATGAGAGGTGATAGGCAAGAGAAGAAAGGCAGCCAAAAGAAGCTCAGATTTACCAACAGGCTAGTGAAGTCCTACATATTCCATGGCCACAAGGGCATCACTTTGCCACATTAAGAGACATCCAATAGCTCCCTGAAGCCTCAGTGGATCTCACTGTGCCCCTGTGATCACTGACATCCACAGTGAGGATGTTGAGTAATTGGAACAGATCGAATAGTGTCCCCAGGATAACCCTTGTTTACTAAGTCAGGGAAGTGTATAATTATTATAACCTGGTGGCTGCGGTATAACTCCCAGACAGAACTCTCTCTAGGCTACTTCCTGCTGCTGCTTTCTAGCAACTTTCCCCTGCTGCCACCCTGGGGAACGGGGAGGGGAGAGGATGATTCTTCAAAGATGGCACTCCTGGGACTCGCAGGATTTTCCTTATACTCAGATTTTAAGCAGTAAAACCAGATTGGAGTTGCAAAATCTAGGTGCACGCTTCAATCTATACACTTTATAGTTCTGTAGTCCCAGGCAATTTACATAATACCTTGATTCTCAGTTTGACCATCTATAAGAGAATGATTATATTTGCTTTATTTCACATATAGGCTAATAAATGCCTAAAGCAACTAGGTGGTGTAATAGATAGGCAAGGGACTTGGAAGTCAGGAAACCCAGAGTTAAGAACCTGCCACAAACACTTACTGGCTATGTGAGCAAATTATTTAGTTTCTGCTGCCTCAGTTTCCTTATCTGTAAAACTGAGATAATGATAGCATCTACCTCCCAGAGTGGTTGTATATACATTTGTATGTGTATGTATGTATGTATATATATATATATATATATATATATATAATGTTTTGTAATCTTTAAAGCTATACAACCGCTATTAGCTCTTGCTATTACTAAGGACTACAGAAGTAATACATGTGAAAAGGGTTTGCCCAACTTAAAGCCCTATATAAATGACAGCTATTATTATTAAGGTAAAATGTTATGAGGAAGAAATATCATGAGAAAGACAGTTTAAAAAATTAAAATATTAAATAAATGTTAGTTATTAATATTATTACCATGCAGTGATGATCTGGAACCAGCTCATAGGAGCCAAATGTTAAATTTCCACCATGAACATTTATTTATACTTCAAAAATCAGCAAATGACAAATAAATCCTGATTTATTGTACTGTTGATTTTCTATAGACTTTTAAAAGTGATGGAAAAATTGTAATAATGCAAATAAAAAATTTAAAAATTGAAAATAAAGTGTGTTATGTGTTTTTATTTATCAGCATACCCTGCTATTATTTCTCCTCTATCCTATGATCCATAATACAACCAATGCAGTATAGTTAGTGTATTTTTAAATGCCCAACTGTTTTCCAATAGTGTGAGAAAATGATAGAATCCTAAATCTAACCATTGAGATAAATTACAATCACATGTGACTCAATCTGCTTGTCCCAAGAGTAAAGCATTATTTCATTTTCTCCAGCCTCTCCCTACTTTAGTCCCTTTTCACTTCTTAAGGGCCATCTCCAATGTCACCAAGCCTTGGAGGGAGTCACTCTCCTTTCTTATTAGTTCACTTACTTCCACCCTCAGAATATCTGTCTACATTCTCTTGCTTTCTAAGATAGGATGGTTTCTTTTCTATACCTCAGGTCCACCTGTAGCCTAGCGGGAGGCTTGGAGTTGAGGGCCTGCATTCTAATCTCAGCTTTTCTTTATTCCTGTGTGACACTGAGTGGGTTATTTTGCTTTGGGGGGCCTCAGTTCCCTTATCTCTGAAGCAGAATTGGACAACTTCTGACGTCTCTTCCAGCTCTAAATCCTCTGATCCTAAATTAAACAGTTCTTCAAATCCTAAGGTCATGACAACTTCCTCCGCTTTGCCCACAGAAGTCCCATGCTCCTCTGTTTCCCTGTCCTGAGCAAAGACCATCTGCTGGGCTGCCCTAAGCAAACTCCTCCCCCACCCCAGTCTCCATTCCCATAGAGAGGGCTCTCTGCTCAGCTCCAGCCTGAAGGTCTTTCTCCACTTTTTCCCATGCCCAGCTCATGCTACTCACAGTGACAGAAATCCTCCTTCAGCCCAAACACACTTCCCTGGTATGTGCGCAGAACATAATGTTGTTTTCTTTTATAGGGCTGTTATCAAACTCAAATAGCAGTGGGGCTTCTAAACTGCCTGCTGACCACAGGGACTGACTTAGAAAACCACATATTAACATCATCTACGTTCTGTTGTATTTTTTAATAATTTTGTTAATACATTTTCATCTGATTCAGACTGTACCCAGGAATATTGAAGATGCAAAGGGACTAGTGTTTAACAGCTCTGCCTTACAAGACTGAGTCCCATATTCTTCCTCCCTGCCAGAAATCCAAGGCAATGGCTTTGGGAAACATTAGAAATTCCAGGAAGATTTCCATGAAAAAAAAAGTTGAAAATAAAAATGTTTTAACACTTTCAGCATTTAACCAGAGTCTACCTTTTCTCAGGAACACTAGGAAAGTGAGATATAATTAGAGAGATTTGTATTGCACATTATCTTCTTTTAACCAAATTAGTTTCTAACTCTATTATCTCATTTCTACCTCTGAAAAGTCAGAGCCCATATGATTTAAAGGTGATCCTGTATAGCCAATGTCAGGTGGATAGAAGACTAACAGTAGTAACTTCCTAACCAAATATCCTTGTACCAGCATGAGAGTACCATTTAATTGTGAAGTAGACAAAAATTATAATACACATTTTCTGTGAAAGTAACATCACATAGTGGATAAAAGTGTCATGAGACCTGGGGCTGAATTCTGTTTCAGATACTTTCTAGATGCATGACTGTTGATCACTTAACCTCCCTCAGCCGGTTTTCCCCTCTGTAAAAAAAAAAAAAAAAAAAAAAAAAGACTTCCCATCTCATGAGATTGTTGTGAGCAAAGTGTTCACAAAAATTGAAGCATTCTAGAGGCATAAGCTTTTGTTGTGAGGAGGAGGGAAAAGGAAAGAAGGAAGAGTAGGAAGGAAGAAGAAGAAAAGAAGGAGGAGAAAGGGATGGGGAGAAGAGGAAGAAGAGAGGAGGAGGAGGAGGAGGAGGAGGAGAAAAAAAGGAGGAAGAGAAAGTAAAGGAGGAAAAGAAGAGGAGGAAGAAGAGAAGACAAAAGATGACAATGACTGAGATCCATGGAAGAAAGAAAGAGAAGGGGGAAAGGAAGAGCTGAAGAATGAAGACTCCCAACTCCTTATTTACAACAAGAGCGAAGACTTCTGGGTCTCAGCATGGTATTCTGCCCATAATATCTCCCTACCTACCAGTAATCAGTTTTTATTCTAGCCCCTGGGTAGTATACAATCCCCACAGTTACAACAAGCAGGAAGAGAGGGCAAAGGGACTATGGGAGCAGGAAGGCAGCAGCTGTTGCCAATAAACCTAATAAGGACATCAGCTCCATTTCCACCCTGAGGCTGCCCTGAGCCATACAGTAGGGAGAACTCAGACCTCTGGGCTTATTTCCCCTAAACTATTCCTTATCCTGTGGCCATAGAGCTAAGTGTGTTGACAGGATGTTGTGTATGAGAGCCAAATCATAATTATTTGTGGCAAAACAGCACAGCTCTGGGGAGTCTGGTTACCTAGGTGGTTTCCCTGTGTGTCTGTGTTTGTATTCCCCTGTGTTGTGTATATCCTTAGGAAAGTTTTCTGCACTGGGCTATTCTGAAAACTGCCTGAGGTCTTAGGGACAGAATATACCAAAAGGCTTGTCAATGATGACCCTGATAGAAGGTTTTTCATAGCTTTGTCCTTGACAGTGTCTTTGAAGTTCTTTCCTATTCTCTTGGGAATATCTGCTAAAGGTTACAAAACTCTAACACCCATTGCTGGTGCTGAGGCTCCCATTGAACTTCTTCTCCCCTTCACATTAAGTGAGACCACTTTTATTCCACTGGTATCTGTCGCTTCTGTTACATGGTACATCCACAGGACAAGGCTGATGACATGTTGTTCTGCAATACCTATCAAAGCAATGATTATCCATCTATGTCACTGGATCACAGAATCCTGGAATCTCAAGATTTGGAAGGAACCTCTGAGACTATCTAATCCAACCTGTATTTGAGAATCCTTTCTACAATATATCTCCACCAAATATTTGTCCAGATTTTGCTTAAAATTGCCTAAAGGAAAAGAACCAGAAGTAGTTATTCTTGTTGTTTGTACTTTGTTCTCGAAGAGCAACATGACATCAGAGAAAGGATGCCATGACATGCAAGTGGATTGGATTTAAGTGATGGAAGACTGGACAAGGTCACCTACCTCACTTTCCCTTCCAGAGCCATCTGAATCCAGTGGCAAGATATGGAATAGAACGACCAGGAGTATTATAGAATAAAAAGACAATACTGATAGAGATCCTAACCTCAAGAAGTTTATACTGTTGACAATGCAACATATTCATAGATAAATAAATAGGTAAATTTTATATATACATATATGCATATTATACACACACATACACACACATATATATACACATATACACATATAAAATCACAGAGTTTAGGACACTAGCAACTAAGGGATCAAAAAAAGCCTCTTGAAGAAGTTGGCATTTAAACTAAACATTGAAGAGACCTAAAGTTGCCAAAAGGCAGAAGTATGAAAGGAAAGAATTCCATGAACAGGCCACGACAGAGAGGAAATGGAATGTCATGACATGGTATAAATAAGAAAGAAGAGTATAGATGTGAGAAATGTTAAAGAGGAGGAATTAACTCAATAGCAATTGATTAGGAGAAGAGTAATGAACTGAGGATGACTCCTACATTGTGAGCCTGGTGACTAGCAAAACAGAGGCAACCTCAAGAGAAATAGGGAAGTAGTAGGACTAGTGAGTTGAGGGGGAAAGTTAATGAGTTATGATTTGGATATGTTGAGTTTGAAATGCCAATGGAAATCCAGGTGAAGGTGTTGAGCTGGCAGTTGGAGATTCAAGACTGAACCTCAAGAAAGAGAAGTGATGGTTATTTAGAAAAGGGACTCATCTGCATAGAGATGGGAGTTGAAGTCATGGGAATGGAAGACATTCCTGAAAGAATAGTATGGGGAGAGAGAAGATAGATAGCCCAGGCCAGAGTTTTGATGTCTAACCATATATAATAGGCAGTTTGAAGAGCAGTCTGACATGAAGGGAAAAGATAATGCAGAACAGAGTCATGAAAGACCAAGAAAGAGAGATTATCCAGAGGATGGGGATAATCAACAGCATCTAATGTGACAGAAAAGACGAGAAAATGCAGTGGGATTTAGCAACATAAGGAGGAAAAAGTTTCAGTCAAGTGGAAGCAAGATTGAAAGAAACTGTGATGAAAAAGTGAAGGCAATCAGAGTAGATAAGCTGGATGTCAGAGGAAGAAGAGATATCATTTCATGGGAATTTTTTTGTTTTGTTTTGTTTTCTAAAGGGCAGGGGAGATCTGGATGAATTAATAGGCAAGAGAGCAGCTAGTGGATAAAAAGAGTTTGAAAATAAAGATGAGAGAAGGTATAATGGAAAGTTCAAATCCCTTAAATAGGGTAAGATCAAAGCCTTGTGGCTTACCAATCAATTGAAAAGAAAAAAAAAATCATAGCATGAATTTGAATGGTCTTCTAAGTCTAGTCTTCTTTGTACTCTCTCAGTTAAGGGACTTGCCCAAGGAGATACACTTAAGTTGGTAGCAGATTAAGAGAGCCCAAGTCTCATGAACCTTTAGTCCAATATTCTTCCCTCTATATACTGAAGTTCAAAAGAACAATCTAGTACAAATTATATTTCCTCTAAAAGTGTACCTATCACATTGTGAGGGCCTCATCTATTATTATTACACCTATTTTTCACAATAAAAGGAATTTTCATTTAAAACAGAACAAAGCCCTTGTGGACAAATTAGTAAAATAACAAAAGGTAAAGGAAAAAATCACGAGGGTTACAGTTAATTTCTTCCTTGGGAAGATAAATAAAGAACTTCAGAATTTAATTATCAGAGGAACTATTTACTGTTGAATTTTAGGAGGAACATGGCCCAAGGGTCAGGAGGAAGGAGGGAGATGAAAAATGTCATTAGCTTAACTCTGACTTGTGGTTACAGTGACTTTGGGAATTTGCTCTGTGTTTAAACAAGGCTAGCAACGTCATTTCAGATCCTTGGATGTGAGTGAAGAGTCCAGAGGATTAAATGAGAGTAAGAGAAGAGACCCTGAGAGGTCATCTAGCCCATCCTCTAGGCAGGCTAGATGTGTATACAGAAGTAATACCACACATATTAGTCAATACTCTATTTTTAATAACCTTGTGAGAAGGAGATTTGGGGCTTAAGACTTACCTAGGATTATTCAGTGTTTAGAACTGAAAGGAAACTTACATCTGGTCTCATTTTAGAAATAAGGGCCCTAAGGCAAGTGATGGGGAAATTATACTGGTAACAGTAAGAATATCAATGAAAGGTTTTTTGGAATTTTTTAAAGCATCTTCTTCACATAAGGTAAGAAGAGTTTGTGAGAGGTTTTAGTCTAGATTAATGATATCTTATGATTGGTAGTAATTCCTGGTATAGAAGCTCCTGCCACCAACAGAAATCAGTAACTGTCATGTAATATAATAAGAGTTGCCCCAGGTACTGAGATACTATGACTTGTGTCAGAGGCTTCAATTGAACCCAGATTTACTTGATTCCAAGTCCTGCTCTCTATCCAGGATATTATATAGCCTCCCAAGGAAGATAGTACCAAGTGTTTTTTTTCCTAGACTTATTACTTCATTGATGTAGAAAATTACCAGGTAAGGAAACTCCTTCTTCCATCACAGGTTAGCAATGGCTTTTCAAAGTATCATTCTAAAGAGTTGGGTGGATCACCAAAAGATCATGGGATTTGCCCAAGATAATACAACCAGGTTTTGTTTAAAACTTCAACCAGAACTTTCAAGCACCAAAATGACAATCTCTCTACTCATAACTATGACTAGCCTAAGTTAATAAGAGAGCTCATTGTCTCTCAAAACAATAATCTTTATACTATACCTTAAATCTCAAAATCACAACCAGGTACAAAGTAAGTGAAAGGGGAGCACCCACATCAATGAGATCACAGATCCATTGAGGCAATTAATGGTACATGATACTGAAGAGAGGGATGCTAGACTAAACTGAGTTCAAATTCAGCCTCAGATACTTACTGTGTGATGCTAGACAAGTCACTTAAACTCTCTCAGTCTCAGTTTCCTCTTCTGCAAAATGGGGATAATAAAAATAGCACTTCCCTCCCAGGGTTGTTTTGAGGATCAAATGAAGTAATATTTTTGAGGAAAAAAAACATTTTGTACATGCCATAGGTAGGCACCATTTTTTTCTTATTCTCTCCCTTCTTCCCACTGAAATATCAAAGATTAACTGAGTGCGGAAAAAAGATGGTTAAACCATGGTGAACTTGATTGTTCAGGAATAAGTATTCTGTCTAGTTAATGTTCTGTCTGATTCAGAGTAAATCAAAAAACTTTTTTTTCAGTCCTAGTTGAAAAAAGAAGGAAGGAGGAGGAGAAAGAAAAGAAGGAGGAGGAGGAAGAAAATAAGAACAAGAACAACAAAAAACAGCGGTTTACTTTGTATAACATTTTAAAGTTTACAAAGCACTACATATATGTTATCTCATTTGACCCTCACTACCTGATAGGTAGATGCCATCATCATCCCCATTATAAATGAGAAACTGGGTCAGAGAGAGGTTAAGGACTTTCCTGGTGTCATGCAGCTAGTAAGTAACTGAGGCAAGAATGGAACTCAACTCCTCCTGACTTCAAAGTCCAGTATACCATGTGCTGCAGCACCTAGATAAAAGGTAGGAAGCCAGGTTCCCAACATGGCCAATGCAGCATACTCAGCACTGATATCTTGATTATTCAAAATCCTGCTGTGAATCAAGCTGTAGAAAGTATGGAGGCACTAGGGTAATGGAAAGAGCATTGCATGGGAATGAGTTTGTTTTACTATATAACCTTGGACCCCTCAACTCTTACTTCAACTATAACACTGGAAAATAACAGTACTGCAACATCTATCTCATAGCAAATGTGATGACAGGCAAATAAAATTAATCAGATATACTAGCAGATATACTACTAAATCTACAGACAGATATTAGAGAGGGACATCTGGACAGAAGGATAGACAAACAGGATAGATAATTGATATATAGACAAATGATAGCTATTAGATAATTTGATAGACATGATAGAGTGGATAGATGGATGCACAGATAAATATTAAATGCTTGATAACTATGGAGACCTAGTAAAGCCAACAGAATTTTACAGGAGACTAAACTAAATGTAAACAGACCCACACTGTGTCAAAATCTCTGATATCAGCTTATCTTTTTCTTGTTCCTTGCCCTTAAAAAAAAATTTTTAACCACTTAAGGAAGTTCTGGTGAGTTATTTTCTAATGAATCAAGCCAACAAGATAACAAGTGCATCCTAAGAGAAGGGAACTTAGCCCACAAGCTCATGAAAACATTATCAGTCTGATATTGAAATATCTGAACAATCCCGGACAATAAAGAATCTATCTTCCCATTTTGGTTAAGACTATAAATCATCTAGTCCAGTAATTCTCAAGTGTGATATAGGAACAAATACCTGGGGGTCTCCTAGGACTTTGCAAAGAATCAAAATTCTTTTCATAATCATATTAAAATGTTTTAATTTCTAATGAAATAAATGCCAATAGCTATAAGCCACATAACCAAAAGCTTTGGGTGGATGGAAGAATTCTCAATAATTTTTAAGAGAAAAAAAGAGTCTTGAGACCAAAAAACTTGAGAACCACTAATTAATCCCACCTGTCATTTGACAGATAATGAAATGCAAGGCTAGAGACTGTTCTCTGTTGAGAATAGACCAATGTACTCTGTTCTGCTGCCTCTTGGTCTGCCAAATACCTTGGAGCCTCTGTAAGGGCCAGGTCAGCTCTAGGTTCTTGGTACTATTAAAAGAAGTGTTCTCCTTAGACTATTCTCCTGATTTCAGAATATTATCAAAAAAAAAAAAACCCATGTTTTGCTCAGGTGTGTTTTCTCCCGTTCCTTGATGCATCCTCTCCATCCCTTACTAAGTATTTTCTTGGATGTCTCTAATCTGAATGTGTCTCTCTAAACTGAGAGCTATTAGTCCTAGAATCACAGAATCTCAGAGCTCAAAGCTATCTCACCGGATATCTGGTCCATCCTATCCACCACCAAGCCCATTCTCAAAGCCTTCCCAGCTTACTAGCTCCTTACAGAACTTCTGGTTCACTAGCATAGTTTCTGAGGGCACTGGGGTGGGCATCCGAGGTATTTGGCAGAGCATGAGGCAGCAGAACAGAGTCTTCACCAAAAGTCCCAGAGATGGGAAGATTAAAAAGTTAAAGGGCCAGCCCCAAGAAGGGAATGAGGATGATTACAAGAGATGCCCATTGGTCTATTCTCTTTGATTCCTAGTAGTAGGATTCCAAGCCCAGGAAATCAGGTCCCTTCCATCCCTCACTACTGGTGTAATAATCTAGGACAGGAATCCCAACTTCTTTGGGAATCACTTCCTTCATGTGTTTAAAAAAGGGGGAGGGGTAGTAGAAAAAAAGGGGGAATAAAAGGTAAGATCACAGAGTCATGAATGAGGTCAAAGACCTCAGAAGTCATCTCCCTCATTTTATGGTGGAGAAACAGAGATGCTGGGAGGATAAATAATTTGCCCAAAGTCAATTGTTTTCTTCAAGGTACTTCCCATTTTAAATCAATTTTATCATTCTGCTCAGAGGTTGAAACCTATGTGGCCAGGCCAGCATGCAATCCTGAAACAGTAAGCCATTAATAGGATTTGAATTCTCAATTACAGAATTCAGAAATGGCCTAATGAACTATGGCCTAATGAACTATCTACCTAGAATTCTGGTTAGCCTAAAATTGTTTAGAGGAACATATAATATCATAAGGCAGCTGTTAGATATATGAATTACATTAAACATTGTGGTATAGAGGAGTTAAAATTAGATGCAGTTATCAACCAGGCTATTTACTGGCTGTGGGAGCTTAGGAGAGTCATAACCACACTGTGCCTCGGATTCTTATTCTGTAAAATGAAGCATGTTCTGAGAGGATCAGACCATCAACAATCACCATTTCCCTGCCAGGGAACTCAAACTTTTTAAATAGGGGGCCAATTCACTGTCCCTCAGACTGTTGGAAGGCCGGACTACAGTAAAAACAAAAACTTTGTTCTGTGGGCCTTTAAATAAATAAACTTCATAGCCCTGGGTGAGGGGGATAATCGTCCTCAGCTGCCGCATCTGGGCGGCTGGCCGTAGTTTGAGGACCCCTACTGAGTGTAGGCTTTCATGGAAATATCCCAAGACCCTGAACCCAAGAATACTGGGAATAATAATGCTTCCCAGCTAGTGCTGTGCTAGTAAATGTTTTAACAATTGGATCTCAGGAGTGAAAAAAAATGTGTGCATAGCACACTTTTTAAGTTTAATGTGCATTATTAACATTCTCTCCATCATGTTATTATCTAGGCAATTTCCTAAAAAAAAGCATTTAAAGATTTCTGAGGTATAAATACTCACAATGAAAATTTCACAGTTGGTTCTCTGAAGTCTAATTGAGCTGGCTCCAGAATATCCCTGCTTCTAGCTCACTGTTTTCAGCCATATTTCTGGGAAGCAGCCCTGTGGAGATGCAGCCCGGCAACTTCCATGCAGATGCTAGAGCCACAGTTCCTGAAGACCCAGAAAAGTCTCAGCACTAAAGCCCTTAGTACCATCAGATGCTTCATTCAGTGTCAGAAAATGACATGCTTTTTATCAAAGGAAATGATTTCAAAGAAGGGGCACTAACTAACATCTGTCTGCCACCATATTCCCAGGACCATGGAGCCTTTCCATCTAACCTGCAGCTGAAAGCATCCAAATGGGTTGTGTCACCCATTAGAATTTGGGTGCCCAAGAACACAGCTTTTCATAAATTAAAAGCTTCATAGGTATTTTATTTGTTCATTCCAGAGGGGGATAATAATTCAACCTTAGGAACTATTTCAAAAACTAGAAGAGATCATATATGTGAAACCAATCAACAAGCATTTATTACATGTTTACTATGTGCTAAACATTAATTAAGATTATCTATTTGGCCTTTTATGAGCTCTTCTCTCCCTCATCGGGTTATAACTTTCCCTCCATCCATAATGGTAAAAGATAGAACTTTCCCATTCTTTCCCTTTCTTTTTTTAATTCTATGGCATATATTTATGTATGCAGACATATGCATGTTTGTATGTGTATATATGTATGTCTGCACATGTGTGTATATATTATAGGATGCCCTCCTAATAGAATATAAGCTCCATGAGGACATAAGCTTTTCCATTTTTCCATTGTCTTGCATTCCCATATTATTCTAAGTACAGTGATTGGCACATAATGGGCATTTAATAAATATCTGATTGAATGAAGTATCCAATCTATTATTAAATGGTCTTCCTCATATTATGCTGAAATGTGCCTCTCTCTAATTTCCACCAATTTCTGCTAATTCTTTTTTTCTGGAGTCACAAGAAATAAGTTACTCCTTCCTCCATAAAAAAAGTCCTTTGGATATTTGGAAAATGATGACTGCCTCTCAGACTGTTTTCTGTTCTAGGCCAAACATCCCCAGCTCCTTCAACTGTTTCTTTCAAATTGCTGTAGGCCAGGACACTAAAATATATTGCAGTCATTATTGTTCAGCAGTGACACTGAGCCTTGCAAACTTCTATGAAACATTACTTGAGTACTGAAATGTCTTAGGGACTTGTTAGATTTAATGTTAAAATGATTAAAAATGAAAACTTTCCAAAAACATGGTGAAGCTACTGCTCAACAAATACTAATTTTCTAAAGAACTTTACATAATGTACATAAATGCACAAAAATATTTTGTACAATAATGTACATAAAAAACCTCATATAGATAAGTGAAATATAAATACTTTCCCCCTTCTTTGCTCCCTCACGACTGATACTTTTGGACTTTTGTAGATACAGTAAATCATAGATGGTATACAGCATGAAACTGTGATCAAAGAACACCAAAATATTTGAAAATCAAGAATCTTATAGTTCTTTAGAATTAAAAAGAAGGGGGGTTGGGAAAGTGTTATAGAGATCTAGTTCCTAAACCACTGAGACAGTCACTTCCAGGAATAGGCGTATATTTTCCAATGTCTAATGCCCAATGTCCAAAGAGGACTGCCAGGAGGTACAGTAGATAGGGTGCTAGACTGGGAGTCAGGAAGCCTCATTTTCTGAGTTCAAATCTGGTCTCAGACACTTAGTAGCTGTGTGAACCTGGGTAAGTCTCTTAAACTTACTTGCCTCAGTTTCCTCGTCTGTAAAAAGGAGCTGAAGAAAGAAATGGCAAACCACTCCAGTATCTTTGCCAAGAAAATCCCAAGAAAGGTGTCACAAGGAGTCAGACATGACTGAAAATGATTAAACAGGAACAGGATATGACAATTCTATATATGCTATATATGTTCTATATACATACTTGGGGATACCATCTCACCAGCCAAAGCAGTTAAATATTCATATGAAAATCTGTTGAGTTTGGGGGGGATGAACCCCAGCTTCAGCAAAGCCTTGGGACTGAAATGAGAAATTTATACTCAAGGCTATCCCTAGGCATCTCCTTCCTACAACAAAATCAAGCTGTATGTGAATAAACCCTTCATTATCTAACCAACAACAGCTGAACCTATCTAACCTCCTAGCTCTTGAGTGGAATCAATAAGTTTCCTAAGTTTAGAGATCAGAAAGCATATATTGCAAAATAGCACAATCATACAGCTTTCCTGGGTCATTTAGTAAGAGGCATTTTGCCTCAGATACTTTGATGGAGTCGATCTTTGTTCTGGGTTCTTCATAGATATCATAACCTGCTCATCCAGTGTTTTTCTTGTAAAGCTAGCATTTAGCAAAGCCTTGGCATATAATAGGCACTTAATAAATGCTCTGTGACTGATTTCTCATCCTTCCTAAGGGTTCCCTCGGAGTACTAGAGGCCTTCCTTTCCCTTCTACAGCTCACCTATGTTTGGATATCACTGGAGGACAGATGATGATACACAGTGGTTATTCTTTGTTCTTGCTATATCAAGATACTTTTTTCCAAGCATGGAGGATTACTGGTATATTGAATTAAAAAAAAATACAACAGAACTTAAGATTCAGACTTCTAAAATTTTCAGAATACAGAACAAGCATTAAGGCATCAAATCACTCAAAAACCTCTATCCCTAGGCGATCTAATGAATGAACTGTCATAGTGCAGTATTAAAATACAATGGATAGCTATGGTACATACCAGAGCCTTTGATCATCAAAGATGATCATTTTGAATTTAACTAAAGCCCTTCAGCCAGGCTTCCACACAGTGTGAAAGAAAAAGAAAATCCACCAGAACCAGTTTTAGGAGCTCTGACTACCTACATGGCCCAAAGGGAAGGCACAAGCTCCCCATGTGACCCTATGTTTTGAACCACAGAAGCATAGAATGCTGGAGCTGGAAGGCACCCGAGAGAGATCACTTAGTCCAACCCACTCATTTTTCAGATGAGGAAGCTGTGACCCAGGGAGGAAAAGGTCACACACAAAAGATGTTAGCAAGTCACATTGCCTGGCCTAAAAGTGTGGGAAAAGATAAAATATTCAAGCACTATAGGCAGAACTAGGGAAAAAGGAGGAGGCGGGTGGCTGCAAAAGGTGAAAACTCAGTAAGAGGGGCTCTGCCTCAGATACTTTGATGGAGTCAGTCTCTCTGCTGGGGTTCTTTCTTTATAGGGATCATAACCCATCTCTATCTGCTTATCCAGTGGGTTTCTTGTAAATCTAGCACAGCAAAGCACTAAGCATATAAATTTTAAAGTAACAAATTTGGGATGCATGATGGACATATTATTCTGGCTGATCTTGTTACCTAAGGTTCCCTTAAAGCGTCAACAGAAGGTCTTTTCCCTTTGAATCCAGCTTCCTGGAACCTCTTTTATAAATTCCAGTTATCCCAGCAATTATTTTACCAATTCCACTATCTCTGCTAACAAACCCCTGTTTCTAAGAAATGCAACTAATTCACTCCTAGAATGATGAAAAGATAGCCTATTCTTAAAACATTTCTAAGAGGAAAGTTACCATCATCCAGGATCTCAAAACTCCTACACTTGGGAAATTCTTTCTATTACCTTTTCCAAATTTAAGATCATTATCTCTTGTTCTAAACACAATAGAAACTGGACAGTGGTCAAATATTGTCTTTTTTTAAAAAGCAAATTAAACAAAAAACCAGAAAGAAATGAGACACTTTCACCAAGGACCTTCCTAGTTTGACAAACTGATCTTGAGATGAACCCTCCCTGGATTTCTAAGCAAAGGTGCTTTTAAACATCACGATAAGAAAGTACTGAGGAAAAAAAATGGGTAATATTTATATGAGAATATACTGAGCTTTGTCAGCCAAAGTTTCCATATACCATTAGAACAGTTTTACCCCAAATAAAAATAACTAGATTAGCATAAAAAATCTATCCAGCTCATGGAGAAACTAGGAAGAACACTGAAGTCAGAAGACTTGTCTTTGAATCTTACCTTTGCCATTTTTTATCAATATGATCTTGAGCAAATCAAATAATCTCTCTGGGCCTCAGTTTCCTTGACTATATAATAATGGATTCAAACAATACCACTTTTAAGGTCCATTCCAAACCTCAATTTGTAATCTTCCTATGGGAATTCAAACCCTTCCTTTCCTCTCTAGCTGGACACTAGCAGTCAGTGAGTTAAACAAAGACTATTCTGTTTTCTATAGGTTTCCAGCTCATTTCAAAACCTGTTCCTAATTTTTAAAGGATCCGATTGTCAGCTTTTTTTCCCCTTATGATTCTTATTTTTAATAAGCCATTTTAAAAAATATATTTTTAACAGATACAACTACAATGTTTTCCTCACAAGCCAGTCTCCCCCTCCCTTATTAGACACTAGTTCTTTGAGGAAAAGGGTTCTCTTTTTGTCTTTCACCAATGTCCCTATCTGCACATAAGAGACACTCAATAAAAGTCTGACAAGATACACTGACATCTTCCTCTCCTTTTGTACTAATGAGAATAGTGTTTTTCCACCCATGGGTAAGTAGCAGAAGAAAGTTCTATTGAAATCCTTTGAGAGCCTTTGAATGTGCTAATAATGGAAAAATAAACAGAAGTAAATATACTGACCTACTAGCATGTAAACCAGAAAAGGGCTTTGAATGCCAAAAGTTCTAATTGTCACGTGATGCACAGAATGTCTTTGCAGTGATGCCTCTTAAGGCCATTCTCAGGTCACAAAAGCTTCACACAACAGTGATTCTCTAGTGTGGCCAGACTTAGTTTTTTCATAGCCTCATACTGGGGTAGACCTACCTTTGCCAAATTATAAATGACAATGCACACTGCACAAATTTTTTCCTCTGGTGGAAATAAAAGCAGGATAGAGAAAGTCTCAAGTTTAAGGCTCAAGATTCCCAGAGGCTTGAATGTGTCCTAAGAGAATATGGGCTCTAGCCAATGAAGACAGTGTTTCCCAATGGTTGATTGAGACATCTGAGGATATCACAAAGGCCTGGATGCTATGTCTCCATAAACAAGGGTTGACTCCATTTTAAGAGCCTAGGTAAGAGAAATACAAGTTTACAATCACTTATAAGCTCTATAAGTCACTTAATTTCACTGACCTTTAGTGTCCTTATCTATCAAGTGGGAATGATTCCACCTGTCTCATGGGATTATGATGAGGCTCAAATATGATCATGGATATAAAGTACTTTGCAATGTTTAGGGCAGTGGTTCTCAAAGTCTGGTCCAGAGCCTCCTGAGGAATCTCTGAAATCCTTTCAGAGAGTCTACAAATTCATAACTGGTTTTTATTTTTAATGTGATCAATATCTATAACTATAACCCACATAAACAAAAACTCTTTGGACAGATCCTCAATCATTTTTAATAGGATAAAGATACTGGGAACAAAAGTTTGAGGACCACTGGTTTAGGGCATTATATGTCAATTGTGATTCTAACAATAATCACAGCTGGCCAATGCCTTCTTTGTTTGCTGGCCCTGACTCCATCAAAAGCAAGAAAGAAAAAGAACTGGCTTTGGATGACATATTATCCACTGGACCTTTTCCCCACTTGACCTAAGTGTCTGAAGCATAACATAAAGACCTCAGTTATCCAATCCAGGAAACCAGAATTCTCAAGCAGCTATTGCAAACCAGGAAGTTGCAGGCACCAAAAAATTGACAAAGATTGTAAGTTCAAAAAAGATTAGCTGGAATCATTCATTCTGATAATCAGAAGGCTAGAATTATCCTAAATCATCAGATCACAAAATTAGAGTAAGAGGAGCCTTAGCGATCAAGTCCAATCTCCTCAGTTCATGTACAGGGCACTCATGAGAGAGAGAGCTCCCCAAATCCACAATGACAGGGAATAGAAGGGTTAGAAATTGAATCTGGACCTGCTAACTTCATGTTCAATGTTCTACCTGAACCAACCTCATGGAAAGCCAAGGCAGACCAAGAAATAAAGGAAACCTTCACAAGGCAAAAGGAGGGCATTTTGAGACTACTTCACTGCCCCTACCTTCCCATCCCACCTCTCCAAAATGTGTCATATTCTCTTTGCTTTTGCCAGTGTCATTCCCATTCCCAACATGCCCTCACTTCCCTTCTTTGCATAGTGAATTACTGTAGCCTATCCTTTCCAACTTAATTCAGATGCTTCTTCCATAAGGCCTTCTCTTCTGACTCCTTGGTGGATCCCATAAAGCCTCTAAAACAGCTATCATGTATCCTTGTATTTTTTATCTGTGTCTGTATCTGATCCTGCTGCTAGATTTTAGGTTCCATGAGGGCAAGGAGAGTTTTCAATGAGTCAGTTATTGAGGCCAAGGATAAGATTTTATCTCAATTTTGTTTTCCCGCTCACCAGCACAGTGCCCAGGAGACGGAGCAATCGAATAATAAATGTCTATGGAATGAATGGATGGATTTTTGTTGAATGGCTGCCAGATAGACAAGAGGAGAGAGAACTAATGAAGCAATAAAAAAGAGGGAAGGAAATGGGGGTAGGAGGGAGGGAGGAAAAAATAGGCAAATCTGCATGTACTAAAAAACCTGAAGGGCAATGAAGAAACGTTAAATCCCAAAATAAGCAATCCACTAGATTCAGCAGGAAGAGACAGAAGTCATTCACTCATTCATTACTTCATCCAAGAATATGAGTGTTGAATATGTATAATATATTTGGGAAATGGCACAAAGCCTTCAAAAGCCTTGAGCGAACCTATCTTTTAAAAACAAACATTCTTCTAATGGGACCATGGGGCTGCCATGTTGTCTGAAGAGTCAGTTGTAGATAATAAATACAAAGGACAATGGGGAAGCTTGTGAGAAAGGAAGGAGGCTCTGACCAATGAGTCTATGATGACTTGGGAAATGGAGTTAAAAATTTTGCCTAGGAAACATGTGATTGGAAAAGGGAGGCACACAAGGAACAGTTAAAAGATGAACAACCCAAGAACTGTGTTGGCACTATTGCGATTTTCCTTCAGTCGTATCCAACTTTGTCCATGGGGTTTTCTTGGCAAAGATAATGGAGGGGTATACATTTCCTTTTCCAGGGTGTTCCCATTTTGCAAATGAGAAATGTAGGTAAATAGAGGTTAAGTGACTTGCCCAAAGTCACACAGCTAGTAAGTGTCTTACTTACTAGTAAGTTTGAACTCAGATCTTCCTGACTCCAAGTCCGATGCTCTAACCATTGCACCACTTAGCTACCCATTGGCACTCATAGGATGTTTAAAAAATCAACCTCTAATGGGTTGTGAAGACCCTTTTTTGGAGACTTCATGGGAAGAGATGGGTAAAAGTCCTGTAGGATGAGAAGGCATGAGAGGCTTCCATATGCACTCCCAGAGGACATAGCCACATTGAAGGGATAAGAAAACCTTGAAAGAATAAGTATTAAAGAGCACATGTAAGGCACTGTTCTAAGCCGACAAATATAAACAAAGATAACTAAGATAAGGCACCTGCCCTCAAAGAACTTAGCCTCTAACACTGAACATATGCAAACATTATAGCTATTCAGCCTATTAAGGGACAGGTCAATTCTCCGAGAGCCTCCACAGCTGTGGATCATAACATCTAAAGGAGTTGCAAAGCAGCCTTTGCTGACATAGGTGTTACGGACTGGGAATGAGAAAAATTGGAGGCAGAGTGAAGAGGAGAGAGATCAGATACACAACAGCCTCTCAGAGAGATCAAAGAAGAACAACTGTCTCTCAGTCTCCTTGTATCATCCTCTCACAAGAGGAGACTCATTCTGCAGGTCTGGGTCAGATCTCCCCAGCAGCCACTGTCAAGTGGTTCCCGTGTATTCCAACAGCTCCCATGTATTCCCATACAGCCCAATAGTAGAAGTATAGTATAAAAGTAAATGTACTCAGACAAGGTTTATTTGTCTTGGAGCCAAGTGGGAAAAGACCCATTCCTGCAAAGAAAATCTGAAAAGCACCAGAGAATAGCACAATCCCTCAGGGAATCCATTTGATCCTTGTTTTCTCCAGTGTAGACGTGTTCTTGGGTCACGAAGGCAAATTCAGCTCATGGGTTCCCAGTCCAAGAATACACTAAGGAAGTCACAGAGACACTGAAAGGTCATTATGAGAAATGTCAGTTCCCTCCCTTGATTGAGACAATCCTATGACTAATAACTAGATATAAAGAAACGCCATTGCTAGTCTCACTGCTAATTATTGCACATCAATCAGCAAACATTTGGTACTTATAATAATATAGCCTAGATACCACTCTTTCTTGTCTCTTCCCACAAAGGGTAGTACCTAAGCTCCCATCAAAAAAGATTATCTGATATTCTCTGACAGTCCCTTGTATTTGCATTATCCTTCCAGGCTCTCAAAACACTTTTATTGGATCTTCACATCGATGTGAGAAAAACAATTAAGGCAAACAACTCTTATCCTTCCAGTAAATGGGGAACCTGAGGGAAGTTACTTGGCCCAAGACCAAACAGGTGTTAATAGGACCTGGGATTCAAATATAGTTCTTCTTCTTCTTCTTTTTGGCTTTTTCACTACTTTTTCTCCTATATGATCCAACTTCCAATCTCAAGAAACAGGTGAAGCAGTATTTTCCTAATTCTCATGAAATTATCTCATTTTTGCTTACTTCCCTAATTTGGCCCAACTAGAGAAGTCAGTTTAAATAAGTGAAAAGCTGAGATATGGATTGCTTCCAAAGAAATGCCTTGTGTTAACAAGGACATAGGGGGACTGGAAACAAAACACACTTAGGAGAGTTTTATAGGGACCTTCTTCTATGTCTAGGGAAGAATAATGTGTAAATAGTCTATTAGTTGTGTATCATATATAAATGGCTGTAGGTTTTTTTAATGGTATTTTATTTTTTTCCAAATACATGAAAAGATGGTTTTCAATATTCACCTTCTCAAAACCTTGTGTTCCAAATTTTTCTCCCTCTCCTTCCCTGTTCTTCCTCCTTAAGACAGCAAGCAATCTGATAATGGGTGCAATTCTTCTAAAGATATTTATATTAAATGGCTATTTTTAAAATGCTTAACAGAGATTTTCTTCAGACATTTAAATATTTCCCACAATTTTCTTAGAATTCCAAACTGTTTAACAAATGCTTTCTTAATATAAAGACTCCGCTCTGGTTTTAGTACTCAAGACCAAAGGTGACACCAAAAGTAAGGCAACACGTAGGCAACATATGCCTCTGGGACCCTTAGCAAAATCACAAAATAGGTAGTTTATCTCTCTATGCTCCTTTCCTTCCTCTCTCTGCTTTCCTCCCTTTGCCTTTTCTGTCTATCCAAAACTCACTTCTGTATCAGGTCTGCCCTCCCCTGAAGCCTCTGTCTCAAAAACTGCCTTTCCCTCCCACGCCTTAGGAAGAGTTGTCAGTTATTCAAGAAAGCAAGCATGTATCAAATACTTGCCAGGCATTATACTAAGTAACAAAGATACTCAAAAAAAAAAAAAAAAAAAAAAAAAAAAAAAAGGTATCCTCACAAGTAGCTTCCAGGCTAATAGGAGAAATAAGGTATATAAATCTGAACATACAAATTCAATACAGAGGAGATGGGAGGTAACTCTAAAGGGAATGGCAACTAATGGCTGGTAGGGACAAGGAACTTGGCCCCCTACTTTAATAAGGCTGCCAACCCCAAGCCTGGCCTCTGACCCAATTTTCAAACATCTCAACTAGTAGAATCCAGATGAGTGATGGCTTACTATATTCTGGAGACAACACAGTCAAGTGAAGAGAGGTGTGGATTTGATAGCATCTCTCACAGATAGTGACCAGTACTGTGACCAGACTGCAGTACAAATAATGGGTGCTCAGTTCAATGGATCCAGGGGAAACCCTGAAAAATGACTTGCTAATTTGATTTCCTTTCAAACTTTTCATATCAGTAACCAGAAATCCAGTACAATACCTTCAAGGGAGACCACTCTCACAAAAATAGGCAACTTCATAAATGCATTCTGTCTGCAAATGGGGCCTCAAAAAGTTTCCACTGAAATCCAGCAGGGAGTGAAAGGTCACTGCTAACTCCAAGTTAAAAACAATAGCAAGAAGAGAATGTCTCTCTTACATTTACCCAGAAATTCTGTGTTCTCTCTGCAGGGGTTTGCACAAGAAATGTCCAAATCTTGTTGAAATGATGCAATTATTTCCAAGTTACTATTATTCATTTATACAAATCTGCCTTTTCAATCTGCATTCTAGACACATCTGTTTCTTTGAAAAGTGTTCACTCAAAAGGCAAAGCTTGTGCTGCCTCAAAATGGGTTATTTTAGTTTTCAATGAACTATCGAATGTATCTTTTTTTCCTATAAAAATTTAAAATTCCTTTGATGACTCCAGGGAATTTAAAAATTAAACAAAAGCTATGTTAAAACACAAAACCCATATGATCTAAGATTCTTAATGTTTTTTTGAATCCAGAGTAATTTGTCAATTAAATTCAAAAGCCCAATTTGCTATCAACCTCAAGACTATCTATGAAATGCCAGGGCAATGGTGAGCATCCAGGAGAACTTGGAAGAGTGGGCTAAGAGAATTATCAAAGGGAGATCCTGCTCCAATGCTCAAGCCTCCCAATTACACAGCAACCCGTCACTACCCCCTCACTACCACTACACTGCTCCCCTGAGTTGTTTTCTAAGAATAACATTTTTCAGTTGGAGAAGCAAATTTTAGGTTATAGAACATATATCATAGGATATTCAAACACAAAGGAACCTTGGAAATCATCCTGAGGATTGTGGAGTAAATTATCCAAATCATCTATTGTTTCAAATCAAATTGGGTTTGGGGCTATTTTTATTTCTGTTTTAAACATTTTGTTTTTGGGTTATTTTAATTTAAAGTATGTTTCAGGGTTAATTTAACTCTTCTCAATTAAACAAAAGCCAGTTGCTTAGTCGTTTAGCTGGAAGGAAATAAGTGGGAAGAAGGGGAGGGGAAGGGATGATGCCAATTCTGAAAAAAAAATTTTTTTTAAAGGACTCAACTCTTTTGGATTAATCCAACCCATTTATTTCATAGAAAACTGAGATCCAAGGAAGTTAAATCATCTAGCTAAGGTCTCACATAGATGTAGGAATGTCAGGATTCAATCGCCAGTCCCTTGATTTCAAATCCAACATTCTTTCTACAAGATGATGCTGGTTCCAGAAAGGGGTGAGGGAAACACAACCAATATTCTTTGTATAAATTCCATGGATTGTTCACATTATAGAAAAATACTTCTCAGTGATTTGGTTAAAAATTGTTATTTCTAGCTCTCAACTCACAGAATGCAAGAGATCATCTTGTCTAAGCCCCTACAGAGATGAAATGACTTGTTCAAGATGATTCACCTGGAGCACAACAGAATTAGAACTGGGATGCTCATCTCCTAATTCTCATCTCACAGCTAATGCTACCATACCACATTGCTTCATATTTCCCTTTAGTTTTTAAAAAATACATGTAGAGTATCAGCTGTCATAGCCCTTGAAATTTGAGCAGTTAATGCGATTCTTGGAAATTTTGTATATTCTGAAGCTGTTTTGGCTACCTTAAACTAGTGTTTAAAAAAAATAAAAAGAAATTTAACAGATAGTTTATTAATAGCAACTTCTTTTATCAGTCAAGGGGCCTCCAGGGCCAAGTTTGCCTTAACGTTTTCATATTCACACCTATGTAATTTTTTAAAAAAGCATAATTGGTACACATCTACCCTTTCCTTATATAAAATCATTTTAAAGTAATCAAATATGGAGAGGTATGTAAAGGGAGAGGGGAGAATGTGATCAAGGAAGAACCAATTTGTCAAAAGGTCCACAGTCCAAAGATAGTACATTATTATTTTCTAAAGTCTGGGAAGTCAGAGAATGTCTTGCCCTTGAGAAAAACAAAAACATTCACAGGTGGGGGCCATAACTGCTGGTTTAAAAAACGAGAAACTTTTACATAGCACTTAGTGACATATTTACAGATTTTATTAAAAAAAAAAAAAAAAACAGGAGGAAAGGGCCTGGGAGTCTGATTTGGGGCCAAAAATGCTTCTTGGAGCAGTGGGAGATGATCCGGAAGAATGCGCCCTTCAAAGGACTTGGTGTCTAATTATGGCTACTCAGCAGTAGTAATGCGATTATTTTAAAATCCTTTACTGGGTGTTTAATCGGCAAAGTTAATAAGCTGATTAGAAGGCATGGCTGGCTAAAGCTTGTGAATATGTAATTTCTAACAATTTGCCACTTACAAACATGTTTAACTGTGGAACTTAGTTTGTGTTCTGCAAGTCATTGATGGTATAAATAGTATTTGTGTGCTCCAAGGAATAGGAATACAAGAAATATTTAAATATAATTCATTGAGAGGAAGATTTTAGACAAGTCATGTTATCCCTATGAGTCTTTGGTTTTTTTTTTTTTTAAGCCTATTATTCACAGTTCATATAAAAATGAGAATGGAGTTGAGAATGATATGAGATTTCATGAACCCAAAGAGCTCCTAATGTAAAAACTCCTTTTCTATCAACCTATATTTCAAGCCCTCCATAATTTGGTAGAGAAGTCTCAGGAAGTTGTTTGTGTGTTACCTAGGTGACTTACCTAAAGTTTCACATCTAGACAATGTCAAGAGTGTGAATTTGAATTCAAATCATCCCATTTCCAATGCCAGTGTTCTATCCAGGACATAACTCTTCACATAAAGATAGTATCAAGATTTGAGATGAGCAAGAAAGGAGGAGGATTGGTCAAATATTGAGAAGAATCAAAATAGGCTGTGAATTATTGGTATGTCTAAGATGGTAAAAGAATGAACAAAAAAAAATTCTACATTTGAATGAATTTTCTAAGGTCCGTTTTGGCTCTAAACTTTCTGATCTTAATCATGGTCCTAATTACAAGGTACAGAGAACAGCGACACACACAGTACCACAGCATTATATTATCTACATATCACATATATATATATTATCACATTATCTAAAAATTCTCATAGCAACACTACAAAGTATTGTAGCCAGAGGTATTCCCATTTCAGAAATGAGAAAAATGGAGTAAAGTTAATTCATAGCAGTAACTGAAGTCCAGTCACTAAGAGAAGCTCCTGTCATCTTCCTATCTGTATGACATGCCCATTTTTAAATGCACTTCAAATCAAAAGTTCCTGCTGCAAATAGAGCATTTCCTTTTTGCATTTTTGCAATAATTCATCCCTTGAATTATTCCATTCTCAACTGCTAATAAAGATTTCTTAGAATCATATATAAGCACAAGATTCTCTTTGCCTTTGACTCTATCCATCACCTGATGCCAAAAACATGTCAGATGTCAGAGTTGTTAACGTAAACATCACACCCTTAGTAAGAGTTTCATATTTACAATGATATTCTATTTATTGTTAAAATGTATTACAAGTCGTTTTTAATCTAACGCTCACAAACTTCCCCTGTATGGTCACCAGAAACCTGAAACAGATATTACAATTCATATGGTGACTCATATTCAGTCCTAATAATGAGTTTGCATTTTTGGTCACAGACTTATTTAAAAGGGGATTATAATTATCAGACCTCCTGCAGAGAATTCAGAAAGTCAGTGACTTATATCTGAAAAAGAAGTGTAATTTCATATAGAAGTTTACAGAACATTTCATATGGAGAAATTATGAAGAATTAATATGATTATGTGATTATGAAATATGGGTTAATCACATAGAAGACAACAGAAGAACACCCTGAGTAGTACCAATGTACTTGAGTACCCTCAAGATGTTAAAAGAACAAGAGAAGACAACCAGCTAATTGAGTAGATACTTTTGGGGGGATTTATGGGAAAATATGGACTAGAATTAAGAGCAGCTATATAGTTTAGTAGGTAGAGCACCTGTCCTGGAGTCAGTAAGATTCATTTTCCTGACACTTACTAGCTCTGTGACCCCGGTCAAGTCACTTAACCCTGTTGCCTCAATTTCCTCATCTGTAAAATGAAATGGAAAAGAAATAGCAAACCATTCCAATATCTCCAAGAAAACCCCCAAGTAGAATTATGAAGAGTCAATCACAACTAAACAAAGATCCGCCATATGAACAAGAATTATAGCAAAATGGATTATAATTCATATCAAGACAAAGAATACCACACTAATGAAATCATGGATTCATCCAAGTAAAATAACCCTCTTCAGAATTGAAAGAAAATAGGGAGACAATATGGCATGGTAGAAAAAGCAATCAGTTTGGAGTAAAAAAGACCTGAATTCATGTTCTGGTTTTGCTCCCTCATATTTGAATGATGTTGGGCAAGATACTCCTTGACCATCAGGTTTTTCATCTATAAAAAGGGATGATTAGAATAGATAGACAATTTCTAAAGTCTCTTCCAGAATTAAACAAAAACAACAACCAACTATCAAGTCTTGCCATTGTGTAAGAGGGGACTGAACAATAGGAGCCCAGTCCTTCAAGTATGAACAATCTGCTCTGTTTAGTGCCAACCCTAGTGAATACTGAGGGAACTTCCAGAAATGCATGACATGTAATAGAGGGACCCTGTCCCCAGTTCCTAACATGCACATGTATTCTGTGACCATTTTCTGTCCACTTACCTTTTAATAAAGAATAGCTTTTTAATTGGCTACTAAACCAGAACAGAGAGTACTAGTCCAAAAGGCTAGATCTCTGTCTCTCCATCTCTCCCCCCTCCTCCTTTTCCTCTCTCTCTCTCTCCATCCCCCCTAACTAAATAAAACAGCTATTGGAGAGATTAAATTAATTCTAATTAGGTTCTTTGCATAAATATCCCAAACCTTATCTTTCTCAGCAGGGTGCAAGCATTTTCACTTAAATATGATTTTTCCTCTTGAATGATTTTGCAACAAGTAGAAGGGTTGGGAAGGGAGAGGATATATTGTGGGGAAAACTACTAAATTTGAAGTCAGCTAAGACCTGGGCCTACATCCCACTTCTAATACCATCTGGGTGGCCACGACTAAATCAGTTCATTCTCTAAGCCTCAATTCCCCTATATATAAAATGAGGATAAAATACCTTATAGTAAGTACCTCACAAGATTCCTGTGGGGATCAAATAACATACCATCTTAAAGTCTTTTACAATCCTCAAAGTACAATATAATTGTCCATTATTATCATCATTATTATTATTATTATTATAGGCTCATAGTTGTAACAAGCCTTCAAGATAGTTGAATTTAATCTTTGCTGGTAAACTCACTGAGACCGAGGATAGGAAGCACATTAATCAAACTCTTACAGCTAGTAGATAACAAAGCACTCATATTTTAAAATGGTACCACTAAAATAATACCAGACCAACAGTAGTTGTATTAGTATTAGTATTGTACTAGTAGTATTGCTACTGCAATAACAATTGCTAGCATTTTTATAGCATTTTAAGGCTTGCAAAGAACTTTACAAATATTATTTTATTTTATTCTCACAATAACTCTGGAAGATAAGTGAAATCACAATCCCCATTTTACAGCTGAGGAAATTGAGGTAGAGATTAAATAACTTGACTAGGGTCACACAGTACAAGTGATGAAATCTCAAATCAGATTTGAACATAATTGACTCCAGGGTGCTTTTTCCATTGCAATCAGTCAGTAATAAGCATTTATTAAGAATTTATTGTAAGCCAGGCACTGTGCTGGGGATTCAAAGGAAGGCAAAAGAAAGTCCCTTCCTGTAAATGATTATGTACAAATAAGTTACATACAGAATAAATAAAAAAGAATCAAGAGGAAAAAACATTAGGATGGGGGGTGGGGTGGGGGTGGGAATCACCTAGCTGACTCATTAAGTGATAGGAAAGAAGGCAACAAGCCTTTATGAAGTGCCTACAATGTGTCAGGAACCACGAGAGATGATTTTCTTTCAACATGAATATTCTCTCATTTGATTTTCACAACCCCACAAAGTGGGTGCTGTTATTATCCCCATTTACATCTGAGGAAACTGAGGCAGACACAAGTTAAATGACATGATGAGGCTTACACAGTGAGTCATTTGAGGTCAGGTGTGAACTTAGGTTCTCCTGACCCCAGCTGGGCCCAGTGCTCTCACCACTGAACCACCTATCTATACATTTACATTATGTTGTATTTCTACTCATTTCATATACATATATTTTGTCTCCCCAAGAAGACGATAAATTCCTCAAAAATGAGGACCCAGTTATATTCTTCTTTTGTATTTCCCAAATGCCTAGCACAGAAGAGGCACTCACTGAATTAAATTGAATTATAGAATTGAATCACAGATAAGTCTAATTACTGTAGAAAGTTATTGTTTTTATAAGATAATTTCTTTAATAAAAATTATATTAAGTAAAATAATAGGCATAGGGAATTATATTTTTCCTGACAGATAATATCAGGCAATAATATTATTTACATAGTGACAACACAATATATATGTATATGTATAAATAATATTTATATTATTTATACAAATATAATATTTCTTATTTTTACATATATAAATAATGTTTCTTATTTATATAGTGTCTGTTATGTGCCAGGAATTATGTTAAGCGCACTTTTTTCCTTAACATATATTATTTCATTTGATCCTTACAATCTGTGAGGTAGGTGCTAATATTATCACCATTTTATATTTGAGGAAAGTGAAACAAAAAAACAAAAACAAAAAACCAGAGGTTAACTTAAGTTAACAGGATTGCACAGCTAATAAATGTTTTAAACCACATTTGAACTCGTCTTTCTACCTCGAAGCGTTGAAGTCTATTCACTGTGTCACCAGTTGTCAACAGTGATGTTGTTTGAACTGAAGATTCCTTAAGTACGCCCACAGAAGATGAGCTGGATTGCAATGCTTTTATTCAATTACATAAAAGTAATCATTTTCTCTTTTAAAGCCAATAGGTCTTGAAATATGAAACATAAAAGGAGACTGACTTATCCCAGAAATTTTATCAGAATTTCACTGAATACAGATGAGAAGAAATGTTGTAGTTAGAGGGTTCACAAGATGTCATCTTGGAGTTATTCAGCTGTCTGGTGATTCGGGTCTCTCATCTGTAAAATGAGGGAGGTGAACCTGACAGCCTCGGGATTCCTCCCAATTCTGTCATCCTACAGCAATCATAGAAGTGATTTACATTTCTAGTTCTTATGGTTTGGTATAATGGATACAGCACCAGGCCAGTCTTCATGAGTTCAAATCCAGTTTCAAACACTTATTATCTGTGAGACCCTGGGAAAGTCACTTATTTCTGTTTGCCTCAATTTCTTCATTTGTAAAATGAGCTGGAGAAGCAAATGGCAAACCCCTCAAGTTTCTTTGTCAAAATGCAGTCTCAAAGAGACAATGTTTGAATAATAACATATGTTTTATGTTATTTGGTCCCCACAACAATCTTATAAATGATATATGTTGTTACTCCTATTTTACAGATAAGGAACCTAAAGCTGTAGAAATTAAATGACTTGACCAAGGTGACAGAGATAATATATGTCTACACCATACAATTTTAAAGCTAGAAGAATCCTCAGAAATCACTAATCCTACCCACTTTTTATCCAGGAAGGAAAATGATCTTTTTTTCTTTCTCTGATAGCCTCCCTTCCTGTTTATTAGCAGAAGGAAGCTTGATGAGAACATTTAAAATGGTATCACAGATTCTCTTCAAAGTGGAGCAGGTAGAATGTGTTGAAATGTGACAAGGGTTATAATGTTGGCCTTTTGTGAGAATAAGAAGGATTTAAAGAGACTACCACAGTTCAGATTGGCAAGGGAAATATTCAAAGATCATAGAACACAGAAAGGATGAAAGATATGGCCATGAGTAGCACACTGAATAGGCCAGAGGAATGTATTTCAGATCTACAGATAATAAAAGCTTTGAATAGTCCTACTAAGGTTATTCTATTGACATTATGGCCACTTCAAAGCCCAAAAAGAGCTCTATGTGGTGTTCTCATTGACTGTTATGGACAAACAGTAAACAATGCTTGTAGCTGAGAAATTTCCACATAGAGACTTGTCAAAACCACTCTCTGTGATCATATTCTATCAGTCTCCTTACCAAACTCAACCAACCAAAAGGAGGACAGAGGAGATCTCGAGACCCTGGAGCATTGCTCAACACAAACATGACCAAAATAAATGAACAAAAATTTAATTAATCATTTGATTCTAGGCTTTGGGATGAAAACAGTTGAAACATGGATTTCCCTTGGGAAAGAAGATGAAGGCTACTCTGATGATCTCTCAACCCTAAAAATCTGTAAATGGAACCAAACTCTCAAATGGTTTTCTGAACAGAAAACTTACCACTGACTGAATTGAACTTGAAAGGGTAAGAAAGGGAAAGTAACCCTTCAGGGATATAATTGCCTTAAGAGAAGGGAAGGACCAATACCTTTTGGAATAATTGATTTCTGCCTTTATGTGAGGACCAGAAGAAAGAGCAGCTATTAGCCAAATAGTCCACCTTACAAAAAAAGTGGCAGGATCTTAGATAATGTGGTTGGTCTTACCTCCTTGTTTTACAAAGAGGAAACTGAGGCCCCAAAACATATTAGGTTTGTTGTTTTGTTTTGTTTCATATAAGATTGATTGTAGTTAAACTGAGATTCAAACCTATTCTTCAGATACCAAATCCAATGATTTTTCCATTAAGCCACACAGCCAAGAGGAACCTCACTCTGCTGGTGACAGTCACAAATTGTCTACATAAAGTCTAGGTGAACATTGCTTAGCATTTTTCCAATGACCCACAGGAAAAAAAAATCAAGAATCATATTCCAAAACTACCTTCATAGGGTTTTTTTCCCTTTTCATTAAAGACTAGAACGTGTTCAGATGCTTAAAGAAATTTCAGACAAGGAGCATAAAACTTTATTATTCAAAAATAAATACCTACATAATATGATTTGTTTTCATTTGATGGCCAGTTAAGGAAAAGGAATGAAGAAAGAAAGGCTGGAAGGGAGAAAAGAGAAAGGCATGTAGAGAATGAGAGAAAAAGAAGATAGGGCAAAGCAAACAGAAAGAGAGAGGGACTTGGGCAAAAAGAGAGGAGAAAGGAGGAAGGACAGGAAGAGAATGGGGAGTAGGAGAAGGAGAAGGAAGAGGGGAGGAGAAAGAAATAAAGAAGGAGGACAGAGAGGAAGAGGAAAAAAAAGTGGAAGGAAGGAAGGAAAGAAGGAAGGAAGGAAGGAAGGAAGGAAGGAAGGAAGGAAGGAAGGAAGGAAAGAAGGAAGGAAGGAAAAGAGAGAGGAATGGAGAGAGAGGGAGGAAAAAGAAAATATCTAAATTAATAAACTGTCTCTAGGGTTGTAGCTTTTAGATAGTTATCTACTTCTCTCCGAAATGCAAATTAGCAGATTAATGCTCATTCTCAGCTCTTCATCCCTAGTCTTTAAACCGTAGAGGCTCTATCGGATAGATATCCTAATTTAGTGAAAATTGTTCTTGGTCTGCAACAACAGTGATCAGAACAATAATATGCCAAGTATAGAATGAAATCCAACCTGGGTCAGATCTGATCTCTGTGCCTTTAAGCCAGAAGATCCAACAGGATAAAGTCCAAACTCTTCACATTCCAACTTCTTCAGTCTAGTTCCAAGCTGTCTTTCTAACCTTATTTAGCATTACAGCTAACACAAAACTGATAATTTCAGGTAGACTAACCTATTCAGTGTCTCAGGGGTCGTTTATATTGTCTGCTCATAGCACTCTGCACTCCCAAATCTGACTCCTCAGGGCCTCCATGGGTCCTGCCTTACAAGTCCAGCCCAGAGTGATCTACCTCTCATTTTAACTTACTATATAATCACTATCAGGTCACCTCAGCTGTCACTTAATCAAAAGGAGTCAGCTCTGGATAAGAACTTTAGCGATCTTCTAGTCCAAACCTTTCTTTTTAATAGATAAAGATTCAGCAAAGTAAGGTGACCTGCCACAAGTAGTGAACCAGCATTTGAACTCCATCTCTGATTCCAAGAGCAAGGCACTTTACACCTCATTATCTTAAAACTATTTCTTTGCCTGGGCAGGAATAGAGAGATGGGAGGGCAGTGAAGAGGAGGATATTGACATTATCAATGAAGATAACATGGACCAGGGGTCAGGAAGTGTCAAACTGGGTGGGTATCCATCATCCAAACATCATCCAAGAATTCTAGACATAGTACGGCCCCTAAAGGGTAGCCAGTAACAGGAAATCAATGCAAATCATAGGCTCTCTGTTGCCACTGCTAGTATTGACATACCATCATTTAACTTTGTGTGTGTGTGTGTGTGTGTGTGACACACACACACACACACACACACATATATATATATATATTCTCACTCCAACCAGATTGTAAGCTTCATGAAGGTAACTCCTATACTCCTGTTTTCCCAGAGTGCCTAGCACACTGTCTTAAACCTAAAAATGATTTATAAATGTGACCAATGAATAAATTATTGAATGAAATCATGTCCATAAAGCATATTGCTATAGTGTCAAGGGCCTTGGATTTGAATTCAAGAAGATAGATTCAAATCTTAGCTCAGATACTTATTGATTGTTTGAACCTTGGACAAGACTCTTAATTTCTTTGAAGCCTGGGATTCTGATCTATAAAATATTAGCAATGACATTAGCACCAATCTCATAGGATTGTTTTGAGAATCAAATACATAATCAAATTATGTGATCAAATAATATACATAAAAAGCTTTGTAAATCTTAAAGCCCTATATAAATACAAGTTTTTATTAAACTTAGCATATTAGAAAGCACAGCTGAGATACAGAGTAAAAGGTAAAGCCAGGATCTACAGAAAGGATGGAAGAGAAGGAATTAGTCTTAAAGCTAAACTTTAAATATTAAAATACCAAAGTGTAGGCAATCAATTCCCTTTCTAAAATTTGAGAGAATTCTCAAATATTGTTAAAATCAGAAATGTACAAATGACTGGTTTTGTTTTGTTTGGTATTGTTTTTTTAACAATGAATTGAAGTTCATAATAATGATCCTAAATTACTAAAACATCTCCCTTCTGAATCATCAAGGTTTAATGATGTTAAGTCAGATTCTGATGTTTAACTGTATTATAATTTTTCCTTATATTAATAATTTAGCATTCAATTATTCAGAATAACAAGCTAACTATTTTCCATACTTAGAGGAGATACTTTAATCTCATGCTTTACAGAGCCTGAGGAGAGGTATCTCTACTCCAGGCTCTGACATCAATTATCTGGATGACCTTGGGGCAGCTAGGTGGCACAGGAGAGTGATGAACCTAAGGTCAGGGAAAATTGAGTTCAAATTCAGCCTCAGTATTTGCTAGCTTTGTGACCCTGGAAAAGTTACTTAACATCTCTCTGACTCAATTTGCCTAACTGTAAAATGGGCATGAGAGTAGCACCTACCTCAAAAGATTTCTTCAAAGATCAAATGAGGTAATATTTGTAAAGCACTGAGTACAATGCCTGGCACATAGTAGAAACTTAACAAATGCTTATTCCTTTATTTTCCCATTTAACTTCTCTGAGTCTCCATTTACTTACTTGTTAAAAGAAGGGAGTAAAATGCCAATAAGATTCCTTCCAGCTCTAAATCCATGCATGATTCTATGATTCTCCATGAGGTTAATCTCTCTAACTATGCTTATGATATTGTCTTCTCCCTCCTTCCTACACTACCCTCAAATGCTTTCCTTCCATTCTTCCTTTTTTACTGGCTCCTTTTCATCTGTTTTCTAAATATGCTCAGGTCTCCTTAATTATTCCCACTACCCTCAAAAAAACAAAACAAAAAAAAAAAGCCTTCTCTTAACCCTTCTTCACCGTCCAGCTGCCTCTTCTCTCATTCTCTTCCCCTTCCCAGCCAAACTTCATGAAAAACTGGTCTACACCCAATGCCTTCACTTCCTTATCATATACATTTTCTTCAGTTCCCTGTGATGAGCCTTCTGTTCTCTTCCATTTTACTAAATGTAGCCTCTCAAAGCTTATCAATAATTTCTTTATCACTAAATCCTTTAGTTATATTCCTTGGTCTCTTTAAAGATTCTAATACTATTGATCTAATTCTCCTCTTGGATACTTTTCTCAAGATTCAGAAACCTCATCTAATCCTAGCTCTCTTACCATTCTCCCTACCATACTGTCTTCTTAAAGTAGGAGCCTGCAAAGGTCCTATCTTTGGACCTGTGCTCTCTTTTTTCTTTCCTTTGGCAAGCATATTCACTCAGCTGACCTCAACTACTCTTTTGCCTGAATGCTTAAGGTAAGAGTGCCAAGGTAAACAATTAACAATTTCAGCAAAGTTGAAGGATATAAAATAAACCCACATACATTATCAGCATTTCTATATATTACCAATAAAACTCCACAGCAAGAAATAGAAAGAAAATTTCCATTTAAAATAACTACAGACAATATAAAGTACTGGAGAGGCTATCTGCTAAGACTAAACAAAGGATTATATGAACAATTATTTAAAAAAAACACTTTTCACACAAATGAAGACAGATCTAAATAATTGGAGAAATATTAATTGCTCATAGGCAGGATGAACTGATATACTAAAAATGACAATTCTACCTCAATTAACTTTACTTATTCAGTACCATATCAATCAAACTGTCAAGCAATTTTTATATACAGTTAGAAAAAAATAAAATTCATCTTAAAAAAAAGGCAAGAATATCAAGGTAATCAATTAAAAAAAAAAAAAAAGTTGAGAAAGGTGCCCTAGCAGTTCCAGATTTTAAACTATATGACAAAGTGGAAATCATTAAAATAATCTGGTACCAGCTAAGAAATAAAATGGTAGATCAATGGAATACATTAGGTAGTAAGTGACCAAAATACTCTAATGTTGATAAATCTAAAGAGCCGAGCTTTGGGGGTAAGAACTTCCCATCTGGCAAAAATTTCTAAGAAAACTAGAAAGCAGTTTGGCAGAAACTACACATAGACCAGCACTTTATAGCATATAGCAATGTAAGGTCAAAATGACTAAATGATTTAGATGTACAAGGTAATATCATAATTAAATTAGAAAGCATAGAGAAAAATATACTTGTCAGGACTATAGGTAAGAGAAAAGTTTAGGGCCAAACAAGAGGATTACAGGAAGTAAAATAGATCATTTTGATTACCTGAAATTAAAAGGGTTTTGTACAAACTAATAGAGCTAAATTAGAAGAAAACAGGAAACTGTAGCAAGTTTTCTATAAATTCCTCATTTCTTAAATAGCTATGGAACTGAGCCAAAATTATAAAAAATAAAAGCCGTATCTCAATTAATAAATGGTCAGGTGATATAGTTTTCAGAAGGAAAAAAATCACAGCTATCAATAGTCAAATGAAAAAAAAAAACTCTAAATCACTACTGGTTAGAGAAATGCAAATTAAAACAACTCTAGGACACCACTTCATACATGTCAGATTGGCTACATGACACACACACATACAAAAATGACAAATGTTGGAGGGGACATGGAAAAAATTAAGACTACTAATTCACTGCTAATGGAATTGTGAACTAATCCAACCATTCTAAAGGACAGGGTCCAATGGGCTATAAAACTGTACATACCCTTTGACCCAGCAATACCACTACCAAGTCTGTATCACAAAGAGATCAAAGAAGATCAAAGATCAAAGAAAGGAAAGGACCTACTTGTACAAAAATATTTACAGCAGTTCTTTGATTTTTGGTGGCAAAGAATTGGAAATTGAGGGGATGCCCATCAATTGGAGAAAGGTTAAACAAGTTGTGGCATATGGTTGTGGTGGAATACAATTGTTCTCTAAGAAACGATGAGCAGAATGACTTTAGAAAAAGCTAGAAATCCTGATAATCAACTCATGCAAAATAAAGTGAGAAGAATCAGGAGAACATTATACATAGTGACAGTTATATTGTAAGGATGAGCAACTGTGAGAGGCTGAACTACTCTAGTCAAAACAATGATCCAAGACAATTCCAACAGACCCATAATAAAAATGCTATCTAACTTCAGAGAGAGAATTGGTGAATTTGGAATGAAGGAAGAAGCACACATTTTTTCATTTTATTTTTCTCAGTTTACTTTGTCTTTTCTTCCCTGACATGGCTTATGTGGAAATATGTTTTGCATGACTTCACTTGTATAAATGATATCAAATTGTTTGCCCTCTCAAAGAAGGGGAAGAAGAGGAAGAAGAAAATTTGAAACACTTTTTTTTTTAAATGAGTGTTAAATTTTTTTACATGTAATTGAAAAATATTTAATTAAATAAATATAGACAATTTTTCAATTTCTTTCAAAGAATGCCAATGTGGTAGAAAAAATATATAGTTAATTTGGAGGCAGGGCATCTGGATCCCAGGTCTATCACTTCCTGGTTGTGTTACTTCAAAATAAGTCACTTTACCTTTCAGAGCCCCATTTTTATCATCTATGAAATGAAATAAACAATATATGTCTGTGAAGATTTCGTGAGATCATGCAAATAAGATAGCTTGTAATAATAGAATGTTAAGTTAAATAAAATTCTCCTGGATTGGGAATGTGGCATAGGGCAAAACCCCCCACTAGACTTGAAGTTCAGAAAACCTTCCAGTGTGGTTTTCCATCTGTGTGATCTTAAGTCACTTAAGCTCTTTGGGTTTCAATTTCCTCATTTGTACAATGAGGGCTGTCCTAGATAGCCTTCTATTTCTAAATTTTCTGATCCTGTAAATCCAGCCTTGACTTTTCTTCCAAGCGATACACTGACATATCAGACTATCTACTGACCTCACATAGTACCTAAGCATTCCACCAAAGACATTTCAAATTTACCAGGCCCAAAGAAGAGCTTATGACCTTCCTCCCTAACTCATTTCTTCTTCATGATTTCTGTTACTGGAATCACTATTTACTATTTCTCTCATGTTTAAAATCTTATTGCTCTTTCTGACTCTTCCCTATCTCTTACCTCCCATATTCAATCAGTTCTTAGCTTCTATCAATTTTCATTTAGCAAGCTCTCTCATATTGGTCCTCATCTGTAGTCCCACAATCACTACTTTAACAAAGACCTTCATTACCATCCTCCTGGACTTTTGCAATAGTCTCCATTAGACAAGTCTTTCATTCTCTACAACCTTCAATTCACTTCCAGAATAATATTCAATATGCATAGATCTGGGCATTTCCCTTTTCTAAAAAGCTTCCTATTATCTTCCAAGTATGATTCTAATTCCCTTTTCAAGGTCTTTCACAAGTTGGTGCCACCTTATCTTTCTAGCCTTATTACACACCTCTATACATGTAGAAGGTTTGATCCAAACCCCTGCTGCATAGAATTTAGGTACTTTTAAATTTATTAAAAGAAAGTTTTTAAATAAGTTAAAATCCTGTTGAAAGGAAAAAAAAACTTATCTAAACAAGATAGGTCATATATAATTATTTTGTTAAAATGCCATAAAAGTTTCTAATAACTGCCTCTTCTGAATGTTTACATTGATCCTAGATTCTTAAAAAATATTTACTATGTTAAAAAAAAATGAGAGTACTGAACCTTAAAAACAAAGATGAACCTATGTTTTTTACTGGTATAGGAACATCCTTGGCAAGGGAATTCTTTCTATGAAGACAGTTGCCTCTTATACAATTTGTCTAATAAGACTAGCATCTAAAGCATAGAGAGGTTAACCTGGACATGTGTTGATAATACAAGGCTAAGCTATCGATCTGAATCTCTGGCTCCTTTCCTCTGCTTTGAATTTCTTTCTCTGAGCATAAGTGACTAAGCAGTAACCTTCAGATGGACTGTTACAATCTTAGAGGAAACCTCTGTGTTCAAGAGGAAGAAATTCCTGAGTCCCTAAGTGGAAATAAGTTTCACTGAGATTTCCCTTATTGCTACTATAATGCCTCTGAGAAAAGAAAAATCCAAGCAATAGAAATATGAGGTGAAGTCTCAACCTGGATTAAGGGAGAGGTTTCCCCAAAACCAAATTCACTCTCTATAAGTCTAGAGTTAGGGGACCCTGAAAATTTGTTCTTATACTAGTTCCAGAATTAATGGCTATCAGGAAGTCAAGGAATCAACCATCTGCTGAATACCTACAATACACACAATTCTGTACTAAAGACTGAACAATCACACACACAAAAAAAGGTAAGGCATATGTGACTCCTGTCCAGAAAGAGCACATAGTCTAGCAGTGGTTCTCAAACTTTTGTTTTCAATATCTTTATCCTATTAAAAATTATTGAGGATATCTCCAAAGTGTTTTTGTTTATCTGGATTATATTTATAGACATTTACCATATTGGAAATAAAAACTATTTTTGAATTTGTAGACCTTCTAAAAGGATTTCAGAGATCCCCAGGATTCTTTAGACCATACTTTGAGAACCACTGGAATGGGATCTTACATAGGATCTTTCTAATTCAATTCAACAAACATTTATTAAATTGTATTGTAAATATTGGTGAGACAAAATTTAAAAAGGAAACAGCCCTTGCCCTCCAATAGCTTACATTCTAAGTTCTTGGTAGGGGATAGTCTAAACATGTCAGCCTATAAACCCATGACCATGTAAACATTTAATACTTGAGTTTTGCCTTTTTTTTTTTTTTTTTCAAAATGGCTTTTCTGACCTGAAAGTTCAACAGTCTGTCAGGCCAAAATCACTTTTGGTCAAAGTTTAGATGACAGAAGTCTTTCAACTCCTGTCTACCTGACACTATTAACTAATGCATATTGCCTATCTGACCAATGATCTTAAAATAGTTCTATCAAAAATGTACTTTAGCCCATATACATATATACATATATAGATGCTACTTTTGGCAAAAATGAATCATCCTTGATAGAAAAGCAATTTCTATCTTGTTCTCCATTTTGAAATTGGTATCGTTTTCCCAGACTCTTTTGGAAAGGACAGAATCAAACTTTTTAGATTTGATACCAATAAGAGGTGATATTTTCATTTAGAGGGAAGAAACCCCTTCAACTGTATTATGCAACCTGAAAAAAAAAAAAAAGACTTCTCACTTTCATAAGGAAAGAGTATTTACCGTGGTTGTTGTGGCATAGGACAGAAAATGGAGCATAGCCATAAATATCAAACTTGGATGGCCTTTAGTCCTCACTGAGCAAAGAAAACCAAGGAGATTTTGCAAATGTCATTTTTTAAAAAGTTGTGATGGTTTCAAATTATGGGTCTGAGGCTAAGCAAAATTTTTGCCTTCATTTTTTAGGAAGGTTTGGGCAAATCGTAAAGAATTGTGTGAAGCCTCCTATCTCAGCTAAAAGACCTTTTCTCTTATTTTTCTCTTCCCTTACTTTCCAAATAGCAATCAAAACAAAGGAAAAATATCCCAGAAAATTCTGCAAAACTTGAACTAAACTAGATGCAAATAAGAGGCAGAGAGCTTCAGTCCTATGATTTCAAAGTTAAAGTTTCTCCCCATCTGTTGGGTGCCATGAAATGACGTATTTTCTATTCTCTATTCCTATTTTTTTTTCTGCTTAGATATATAGTTTAAGGCAATATCTATACAGATACATCCGAATCTTAAGTAGGTACAAAGAAATGTAGCTGAGGTTGCCAGGAAACTGAACACCTGATATTCCTATAGAAAATGGGAATACTTCAGTTGCCTGAATGAGGGAACCAGGGAAAAATAAAGTATTACACCGCTTTACACACCCAACTGCACAAGGCCAAACACCCCTCCCCAGCCCCCCAGAGAGTTATGATGATAACAGAGTAACCACAAAAACAAAAGTGAACACAGTTTATAATAGTTTTCAAGAATGGAGGGCAGACAGTTCGCTTTACCTATAGGCGCAATCTGTACCCTGACCCCTCCTCCCCCACCCCACCCCCAACCGCACCCCCCCCACCCCCGCCTTCTAAAACACCAGTTCATCGAAAGACAATTAAAAGTGTACGAAAGATATTTCTGGGTCACGCTCCATTTGTATCACTGAGTTTAATCACTGGACATTTCCAAGATATTTTTCGATCTCGACTCTCAGGAATTTGTATCAGACACTGTATTGAGAAAAGTGGGTTCCGTAGACAGGGGCCAACCATCTTTTCTGTGCCAAAACGACTTTTGAGATTCATGAAGAAAGCAAATGAAAAACTATTCAGGAAAAAGCTACCTATCTGCAGTACAAACTATAGAAACTCCAGCACTGTGGTTTGTCAAGACCACTTCTTAATTAAAGGCAAAGTCAAGGCTAAGCATAAGAGGGAAACTTTGAATGTCTCCCCACTTTCATTCCCCGGGCTCCACACTTCGTATTTGAGGGAGGAGAGTTCTCAAAAAAAAAAAAAAAAAGCTAAAGTTTCACTTCAGAAAGTGTCAGTGAACCCGAAAAACGATACACGGAGCTGATATAAAATGTCACACATACTCCCTCCCCATGATACAAGTACACAGAAAAGAAAAAGGGAGGGGGAAAAAAAAGAAGAAAGAAAAACCCTTCGAAAGAAAGTTAACTTTTCTGTCTGGTAATTTTTTTTTTTTTTTTTTTTTTTTTTTTTACCTTACTGGACCTGCCGCCCTGGGTCTCCGCTTCCATGCTGTTCTCTTTCTTGTCTTTCTTGGACGCATTAGTCCTCACTTTGTAAGTGGACGTGTTAGGGGATTTGATGAATAATCCGGGCATAGGGTTGCTGTTTTGCAGCTGCTGAGACATGGTGGTGAGATTGCTCTGGTTGGGGGGGGGTGAGTCCTCGGACTCTTTGCCAGTGTGGTACACCACCCTGCTGTCAGAAATGTGGATGCTTGGAGCGCAGCCCATGCTTTCAAGTCACTTCGGACGCGATTTTCTAAACTGACTTTTCTTTTCCTTCGATCCGCTGGATTTGGTCTCGGAATTCTCAGCTTCTCAAGGGTCTGTCTAGCTAGTCCTTCTTGTCATCCGCTGGACTCGAGGGCTGTGTCATTATGAGTTAACCTCAGCGAGCAAGGAAACATAGCCCTTTTCGACTTCTTCTGCGAGCGGGGGCTTCTTGGAACTTTAATGGGAACCCGGAGGGGGGCTGTGGGGAAATGAAGCGCAGGCCGAGCTGCACATCGTTGCCTAAAACGTTCAGCCGGCAGGGTTTGGGTTAGGGGTTTTCTCTCCCTCCTCCCCCCGGGAGAAGTCAACAAGCCCCTCGGACTTAGTGAATGTGGCTTTCGACAAGGCGCGCTCCCATTTTCTTGAATTAAATATTAAAATCCCGGAGAAGCAGTATTTTTTTTTAATTTCACAGTGTTTCGGGAGGGTTTTGGGAGCGGGGTCTGGGACAAGGGGTGGGGTAGGGTGGGGGGGCGGAGATCCCTGTTCTTCCACACCCCTAAGACTAAACAGGCAATTTTCTTCCCACGAAGTTTAACTGTAAGAGACGCTACTGCTCTTTGCTGGGGGTGGGGGGAAGTGAAACCCCCTTGGATCGCTCCCCCCTCCACAGTTAGAGACTAGCGCTCACGTTCCCCTCCAATGCATGCTCCCTCCTTTCCTTCTCCTCCACCTCCTCCTTCCTCCTAACAGCAGCGGCGGCGGCGGCGGCGGCGGCGGCGGCGGCGGCGGCGGCGGCAGCGGCGCAGACTGGCTATTGACATGCACACACTATCCTCTTGGCAGCAGCTCCAGAAGGCAGATTTCCCCTTCGAAAAGCAGGTTTACCCTGCAAAGCATTCCATCCAGCGGTACCAATTCCTGAAGCAGAGGAAAAGAAACACGGGAATCCCGTTTCAGTGCATGTTTGCCGCGCAAATAGAATAAAATAGGTGGGGTGTGTGTGTGACGGAAAGGGGTGGGAAGAGGGGGGAGAAGAGTTCAGAGCTTCAGTCTTAAGAAAATGGTAATAACGCTGAAGACGGGCAGGAACAAAAGGCTGGAGATACCCCAGCAGCGAGCGTGAAGGCAGGTCTGTAATGCATGCGGGGCCCACGATGTTTCTGGTCCCAGAGATGATGCATACACGCAATTCTGCTGGAGTCCCTGGCTCTGCATGGAATGAATTAAAATGGCGAGACGTTTAATGCTCGGGCACAGAGCCTGCGTTGTGCAGCAGAGATGCTGCTCCTGCCTCTTCTTCCCTCGTCTCCCCTCCAAGGGTGGAGGGGTGGCCCCGTTCGCAGGGATGGTGCCCCGCACCCCCTTGAAATGCCCGGTGAATCTCTGCCAGGTTGTTTCCCCGTCCCAGTCTCTGCCCCAGGGTTTGACAGCAGCACGTCCAATCAAAGCACCCGCAAGAAGTGACCTCCAGCCTTTACTGGCGTCAATGCAAAACAGCCGGTGTAGCGCCGGAGCTTCCTACTTGGAGCCAAACCTGCCTGAGCTACTGAGCATGCCCAGGGGGAGGGAGGGGGGAAGAAACGCTGCTGAGAGCTCCGAAGAGTCTCTCCCAAACGGCTTTTCTTTTCTTTTCTTTTTCTTTTTGCCCCTCTCCATGTTTTAGCCCTGCTAAAGGGGAGCGAGCGAGGTGAGAACCACCGTAGGACTCCACACCTCCTAGAGAAGTGCAGTATCCCAGATTTGGGATCTTCGAGACCATCTCGACCCAAATCCTCTTTTTTACAGAAGAGGAAACGGAGGTCCAGGGAGACTGGGCGATTGGTACAAAGTCACGCTGGTTAGTTTTACACTTTGGGGCGAAAACCCAGATCTCCGGACTCCGAGGCTGGCAGCTCTCTACCCACTGAGGTGTCTCTCTTGAACCTTACTCAGACTTTCCCTGCGTCCCCCGGGTTAGATTTCCGTCCTCGGGGCTGGCTTCAGTTAAGAGTCAGCTGACCATAAACCCAGGGGTCGCGGGAACGTTACGTTTATAGGCCAGCCGGGAGGTGTCCTTCCCCCTGTCCCCGGGGAGGGGGGAGCGACTAAGAGAACCGGACCAGTGGAAGAGGAAGAAAGGTGACGAGCCGTAACATTTGGCACTCTCCGAACACCGAACGGAATGTTTGAAAAGCGGGGTGCCACTCGGAGGGCTGTCGCCGAGAAGTTGTATGGCCTTGGGCGAGTCACTTCTAAATGGGACTCGGTTTCCTTTTATGTAGAAAATAGCGTCTGGGGTAATTTATCTCTAAGACACATCGAATTAATGTCGAATTAAATGTTGATGAGGAGAAGCGGCACGGGCACCGCTTCTGTGTTCCGCCCCCCACCCGAATGGGATCCTCCACACAATTATGTCTCCCCCGAAACAAAACTCTTCGTGCTGCGGCCCCCACGGCCCAAGCCTCCCTGCCTCCATAACATCCGAAGAAAATCTACTCCGAGGGGACCAGGCTTTACCCCAGGGTCCTCGGCCAGCCTCCGTCTCCTCCTCCTCCTCCTCCTCCTCCTCCTGTTCCTTCCTCCCTCCCCCTTCTCAGTCCACACCTTTTCCTAGTGCGGTCCCCGAGCTGAACCCTCTATTCCGCTGGGCTCCCTCCTCCCAACCCAGCTGCTGCGAAGTCCCGGAGAAGTGGATTTCGCAAACTGTTCCAGCTCCCTTCCTGGAGCCCTTTCCTCCGTGGCTCCAGCGGGGGAGCTGGGCGCGCCCTGCTGCAGGCCTGGGTTCCGATCGCCAACTGGATTTTTTCACTGGCCTGTGGGACGCTCACTGCCCCAGGGCCGAGGGCGGGCGTTCGACCAGCCCGGCTACTCCAGACCTGAGAGAGAAAAAACGTTATCCCGCAGCGCCCGCGGAGATCCGAGCCCTGACTGGGAGCAGGCGGCCTTGTTCGCTCCCCTGGTGCCTTGCTTCGGTGCACGAATTCTCCGGGTCGCTGCCAACAGTCCCAATTTGTTCGCTTACAAATAGGGAGCGGACAGCCAGCCTTTTGTGCTCCTCACTGGCCAGTGGATTGAAAAACCCTAGAGTAGCATGGTCTGATTGGGAATTGGAAGCCCACCCGCCCAAATGCCTCTCTTTAGGAGGGATTCCCCCTGTCCTATCCTGAGATCCTTCTCCGGCTCCTGTCACGTCATTGTTAGTCATTTTAAATTTAGAGAATAATCTTCATCTCTAGAAAACCGTGACAATTCTGGATGATGGGGGGGGGGGGGGGGTTCATTTCACTCGGGCATGGTGATTTCCGTGGGTAGATTTTTTTCGACAAGAAAGTGTGAACTGAAAGGAAGCTATTTGCAACTCCCAAAGAAACGGATAAAAGCTGGGAGCAGATTGGCTGGAGAAACTTTCTCACAATGCTTGCTTGCATCCTGTCTCTTTAGGAACTGGGAGCTGTTGTTTTATATCCAGGAAATCATTAAGCTAAAGATTTTCTTTAAATATAGGAGTATTTAATTATTTTAGCTAAGTTAATTATTTTAGCACAGTACAGAAAGTAGCAGCTTGTCCACTTTTCTATTTGTGTGACCTTGGGTAAGATACCTAACTTTGCTGTGCTTCAGATTCTTAGTCTGTAAAATAGAAAGGGAGGATGGAATTGAACTAAATGGTTCGAGCCAGCTCTAAATGTATGATGCTATGATCTTATTTAAATAAATGTAACTAATGACACTTTTCTTGTGCTTTTTGGAATTCTCTTTTTTACTAAATGATAAATCTTCCTTCTTTTTCTTTTCCTTTTTTGTTTGTTTGTTTGGATTGGGTTTTTGGTTTCAGTTGTTGTTGTTGCTGTTGTTTGTATTTCTTCTCTTTTCCTCTTGCCTTCCTCTCTGGTACTCGTCCCACTTTCTGAATGAAATCTTTCCTATGTACCCTAATCCATATTGGCATTACTGTTCTCTAAATTCCTCTAGCTCTTTGAGCTGTAGTACCTAATTAAGGACTTAATTATATACAAGAAACCCTCACTCTTTGCAGGGTGTGGTTCTAGAAATTCTACTTAAATAGGAAAATCCTTGAATGAGATGAGAGAAGGGAGGAGGGAAATAGCAGGAGGAGAGGCAGTGAGACTATGAATTTGACATATTCTGGGAGTGGAAGAAGGGGTAGAACTTCACCTGCCCCATCACCAACAACCCATCTAGGAAAATAATAATAATAATAATAATAATGCATCTGTTTCCTCATTCCTTTTGCTCTTCTCTTCTTTTTAAGAAGTTGAAAAGGATGAAAGAATTGGACAAAAAAATACTGGGAAAAAAACAGAAAGGACTGGTCTTGGAATTGTGTGTGTGTGTGGGGGGGGAATTCCAATTAATCTTTTAAGAACTCAATTAAATTATTACTTATTTGCAAATAAGTCCAAACATGGAGTTTGGAAAGATTTATTCATGTTAACCAAACCATTCTTATCCAAAGAGCAATAATGTTAACTACAAAGAATACAGAAAGACCTTAGCAGTAACTTGAATCTAATTTTTTTTTTAAGTTTTCATCTATAGTTCAACCTAAGATATGTCATTCCCAGGCTATAAGTGTGTGGGTGCTTGATTAGCTTCCTTAATGAGAAGAGGAGGATCACAACAATGAAGTCATGGGTTTGGTCCCATGATCCAGCCAGGTTTCACGGATTTAAAAAACTCCTTTCCATTAGAATGTTGGCCAGCTCTCTGGTTGGCAGAGGTGCCTGAAGACAGACTGTATTCTATCAACTATTTAATGGAATGTTGGAGTTTGAACCCGGCAGCCCAAAGCTTTCGTTTTTCAGGCAAGGAAACCAAGGAAGTATGTGGAAAAAGGTCACAGGCTGATCGAGTAGCAGGGTCACAATGAGAACCCAAGATGTTTGATTGTTAAACCTGGCCTCCTCCCACAAGCAGTCCAAGCTTTTCAACCTTACCAACCCTAGGGAAACAACCCTAAGAACATATTTTCCTCACAGATCAGTGATGGCATCCTTTGCATATGAAAATACATCATTGTACTCTAATGAGTGACAACATTTAGATTGGGGAAGCTGGGCAGCAAAGGCCATAGAAGGCAGGATCTGGAGACAGGAAGATCTGAGTTCGAATCAATCTCGGACATTTGACTATAAGACTCTGGGCAAATTATTTAACTCTGTCTTAGTTCTTCATCTATAAAATACAAACCACTCAGATATCTTTGCCAAGAAATACAACTCCAAAATGGCATCATGAAGAGTTGGACGGGACTGAAAAAAACAACTGAATTAAAACATTTAGAAAAATCAGTTAAAATTGGGCAGAAACCAGTGGGGGGGGGGGGAGAGTTGTTTTGTTTTTTGTTTGTTTGTTTTTGACAACAAAAAGCATAATGGTTATCTACAAGCCTAAGCTTTAGGGATCTGGGCAACTCTCCAAACAGGCCTTAGTACTTTGCTGCCCTGATTAGACCAACCAACATTTTTTCCCAATCCATCCCCCATCCTTTACCTGAGAATACCTATGGCCTTCTGCCCCTTCCCTATCTTTCCACTGTTGGTGGTTGAGCAATGAAAGGGAGGAGAGTTTTCTCTTCTACATTCAGAGATAGGTTCCTAGTATCCATCCCTTCTTTGGATCCTGGAACAAGTTACCACATATAAAGAATGTTATATAAATGGTGGTAAAAATTACACCAGAAAGTTCAAGTGCATTATTGCCATAAGCAATGTAGTGTCATACCATGGATTCAGGAGTCTGAGATAGAATCCTACCTATAATAGCATACTACCATATGACCTTGGACAAGTCCTATCATTGACTCCCATGTGGGAATAGTAATGTTCATACAGCCTATCTCAAGAGGGAATTGAAGGAAAGGACTTTGACCCCCATAATATGGCAGAGAAAAGGAAGTGATTAATAACATTCACAAACTATCACAAATACTTACTCTGTCCAATACTCTGTGCCTGCTAAGAGATGAAAAGCTTTCCAGAGAGGGAAGTGAGCCAATCAATATGCATTTATTAAGTGCCTACTATGTGTGAGCCATTATGCTAACTTGTGGAGATACAAAAGGAGACAAATGACAGTCCCTGCCATCAAAGTGTTCACAATCTGATGATCACAAATGAAGACATAGAATCAGGAGAACATAAGGCATGTTTGAGAAATGGAGTCACACAATGTCAGGGCTGGAAGGGACCTCAAAGATCAACTAATCTAAAACCCCGTTTTTTGCCTAGTGACAGTGAGACCATTGTCCAGAGGACAGCTAGGTGGTAGGTGCAGTAGATAAAGAGTGTTGGACTTGGAGTCAGGAATACTTATCTCAGGCCTCAGACATTTACTAAATATGTGACCCTGGGCAAGTCATCTAACCCTGTTTGCCTCAGTTTCCTCATCTGTAAAATGAGCCGGAAATGGCAAACCACCCCAATATCTACTCAGAGAAAATCTCAAACGAGGTTATAGAGTTGGATACAATTGAACATCAACAACCATCACACTGAGAACAAGAATAGGGAAGTGACTTTGCCCAAAGCACACAAGAAGTTAATGTTTTCAAACACAGGAAGAATTCAATAAATGCTCATTGATTGATTCTAGGCCTGGTTTTGCTGCTGGTGGCTGTCACTACCTCGCACCTATCTTACTAGCTTCATGCACATAATGAGACAGTCACACTAAAAGAACCTCTAGGTCTCTTCTAGCTACATGATTCTGTACCTCTACAAGCCAGCTCACTTAACTTCCAGTTTTCCTCACTGAATCATACCATGTCTTATACATTTTCATAACATAAAAATTATTTACAATATTGAATTGTCTAAATATAGGCCATCTTCTCATACCCCATAAATGATATTTCTTAGAAATGAAAGAACATACAATATACAATTCAAAAAACCCATGTACTATACAAATTAACTTTGAGAATAGGAGTAGTATAGTTTATGTGTCAATAAATATACAAAGGAATTTTTCATTTTTATGCTAAATGTTTTACAAATATATACATATAAAACTTTTCTGAACTGACAGGGAAATTTTTTAATTTTCAGAGTTATAATTAGAGAAAGTTGATTAGGATTTTGCCCCAAAGCTGAGTCAAAATTAGAAAAAGGGACTTATACTCCCTTCCTACACTTTCATACTGAATTGGATATTTCATATAATGCCAAGCTGTGCTATAGCAAAGTTTTCCAAACTTTTCTTGAATACCTTTCTTGAATATTTCCTGCATAGGGATTCTACCTGACAATCAAATCCCTCCTCTTCCCCAGGGAAATTCCCAATATACATGCAACTAGAGCAGACTAGCCTCTAAACCCCTCTCTCTTTCTCTCCTGCCATCTAACCTTCCTCTTTCCCAGGGGAATTCCTCAACATATATGTATCAACTAGAACAATTCTAAATACCTCTCTCTCTCCAATCACTTTGTGAATGAATGAAAAAGCAATTTATTAAGCACTTAACTATGTACCAAGAATTCTGATAAGCACTGGAGATGCATATATAAAAAGTAAGATAGTTCTTGCCCTCAAAAAGCTCATTCTAATAAAAAAAAAAAAGATAATATCTATAGGGAAGTGGTAGCCAGAGAGGCATGTTTGGGTATGAAAAGTCACAGGGATAGTGATGGTGTGAGAGGAAACTGTGAAACTAGGCCTGTTAATTTGACTATTCTTTCCAGATCAAGACCTGCCAGATGGTGCATTTATGGTATCATGTTAGGAAGTTGAGTAAGGTTCAGGGTTCTGGGGTCTGGATCCAGCTAAATACCAATCTTAAGAACCTGGTGGAAAGAGCACCAGCAAGCAGTAAGAATCTATAACCCAACTAAGTTTTGACCTTTAGTATTGAATGAGATGAGATGAGATCTTTCAAGACAGTTGTAAAAATTGAGTAAAGTTTCATCTACTTCAGAGTTTGAGTAGGCCTAAAGGACTTTGAGCATTGATCCAAGGGCATACCTAGGTCCCCTTCCTGCTATCCTCCCATGACATCATTTTCTCCCTATTTCAGTCAAATATGGGCAACTATGTACTTATTGGTCAAGTTCAATTTCTTGGGTAGTTCCTGAGTTTAGAATGTGAGACCCTCAGCCAATGAGGATGAGGGTCAGTAGTGGGAGGGGGTATTTGCGTTCGGGATTAAAAGTGTTGACCCTGCCCCCTAGGGGGCTTCCTCCCTTGGATTGTCTGCTTGACTGGTGGGATGCCCTTCTCGGGAGAATGTATAATAAACTTTGCTTTACTTCTAGAGATCTCTCCAGCTTTTTTTTATTAAATGGTGACCCCTCACCATTTCTGAACCACACAGTATCATGTAGCTAATTTCATCTACAATAGAACTGCTTTGGGGATGGGTCTTTATCATAGAGCTCTGAAGTAGGGTATAACACAGGTGGGTTAGTACTTGGGTCACAATCTTGGATCCTTTTAGTATTGAATTTATAACTTTAAAGGACCTTTAGGAATGATCTAGTTAGATCCATTCCTTCCACAAAAGAGGAAATGAGACTTACTGAAGTTATCTTCCTAAGGCTCCGTGAGTTAAATAAGTAACAGAACCAGGTTTTAAAATGAAGGGCTCTGAATCCATCATCAGAGTTCTTTCCACTACATCATGTTGTCTCCTTGTGAATATAAATAACTTATTCAAGGGTCATTATTTCAGCCCCTGTGTGCGCCACTAGAGTGTTATTACTCTGGCAGCAACTAAATTTATGATTCCAAACTGTACCAGAAAACCAAGAGAATTTATAAGAAAGCTCCTTCTCTGCAATGAGAAAGGACATTGCTAAGGAAAGGCAGCATGGGATTGCTAAGGAAATAGCACTGGCTTTGGAGTCAGAAGGCCTGATTTCAAATCTCATTCTGCAAAGTACTAAGTCTAGGACCTCAAGCAAGTTTCTCTAAATTTCCTCCTCAGACAAGTGAGTGAGTTGTATTCTTACAATCCATAAGTAAATTGCTTCTAACTCTAAGATATTAGGCAATGTTAGGTGATCTCTAAGTTCCCCTTTCAATCTGAAAGTATCTTTGATTCTATAGTATCTTCCTAAAGGCAGAGGAGAGATTCTGATTCTCTGAACTACCATGGATTGGAGAGTAGGCTTTGTAGGAAATGGAACCCAGAGTGGCATTCTCATGGAGATAAAATGACAGCCCTTATCTTTCCCCAGTGATTCTAAGAGGTGCCTAGGAAAACATTAGAGCCATGTAAAGACTGACTCTTTTACACCGTCAATTGAAATCCTAGGCTGTGCAGACAATATGGACACATGGAAAAGGGGAGAGGTGGTGTGATGACTTATGGAACTAGAAATGGCTAAACCAGTGATAATCAGTGGATTACTGTCCCTATAAAAGATATTGGGGATTCCTTCATGATTTTATTATAATACTCACTGATGGGTTTATTTGTACTAACTAGTTGAAGAAGCCAGCTTTTTAATACTAATATTCTTCCTGAGATTCGATAAAACTACAAATTCAATTAAATTCAACAAGCATTAAGTACCTATTATGTACAAGATTCTGGGCTGGTTATACAAAAACAAAGATGAAAATAGTCCCTGACCTCAGGGTACTTAATGGGGAAGGGAATTGGGATGGAAGAAGAAGGCATATTGAGAAGTAGATAATGTATACAGAAAAGTAACTAAAATCTATACAAAATAAATACAAAGTAATTTTGTCTAAGTAAGTAATACAGGAATGATTCAGGAAAAGTCATCCAGTTCTAAGAGCCAATTGTTAAATTTTAATTGTGAACATTTACACTTTGGAAATTAGCAAAAGTTACAAATTTATTTGTTTGTTGATGGTCTAGACTCAAGAAAGTAATATAGAAAATCAATCCAGATTAAACTTAAAAGTGTTATATGAACTCCACTCCTCAAGATCTGATTGTTTAAACATTTGACATCACACCAATGTGAACAGGGAATAACAAGCAGTTCTGTTTGGCTGGTATTAAAGGGGATGAAAGAATATAATGGGAAATAAATCTGGCAAGATAGGCAGAGGTGAGATTATGAATGGTTTTAAGTAGCAAATAGAGGAGTTCATATTTTATGCTAGAGTTAGAAGGGAAACCCTGAAGCTTTTTGAGCTGGGAATTTAGCTGGTCAGGACACTATGGCAGGAATGTTTCATCAGTTATATGGAAGATGGGTTGGAATGGGGAGAGAATGGAGATAGGGAGACCAATTGGGAGGCTATTGGAATAGTCCAGGTGAGAAGAAAAAAGGACCTAACCTAAAATAGAGAATTTGTGAGTAGAGAGAATAGAAGAGGTATTATGTAACTAGATTAGAGAAATCATTGAATAATACTATAATAATACTAGACAAAGGATATTGACTCTATGCATCCCAGCAACAATCCAATTCATGCATATGTCAAGACAACATCTCTGAGATGTCATTAGTTTTCTTGGAAAATGAGGAATGAACAACAGCAGCAAAAATAGAGTTTATGTAATATTAACGTTTATAAAACACTTAACAAACTTTAACTCATTTGATCCTTATACTATTTTATACATGAGCAGACACTGATATGGACAAGTTATGTGACCTGCCCAACTTCACACAGTCACCAAGAATTTGAATTCAGGACTTCTAATATATAACGTTCTATCCCCTATATCACTGATCTACCTCTGGTCCACAGAATCAAAATTGTGAATCTGCTACTGATTGTATAGTCATCAGACTGTACAATATTATCAGTAAAGAATCAAACATGAGAAATGGCCTTAAATAACTCATTAAAGGTATTCATAATTAGAAAAAGAAGCAGGTAAGTTATGTAGTGTGAGTAATAAAAACAGATGGCTGTTTGGCATCTATAAGGAAAATCTTCAGATCTTTGGATGGATTCTGACAAAGAAATTAAGGGAAGACACAACCTAGATATGATTGGATTGTAATTTTCACCACTGCAGGAAATACTGTGAAGTTAGCAACTTCACAGATCTATCCATTCATAGATAATTAAGACTGATAAAGAAAGATAAGATGCAGTTGAAAGACAAGAAGATATTGGTAAGGAAAGGAAAGCATTCATTTAAGGCTAACAGGAAGCCCTGACAATGAACTAATTAGTAAAGAAAAACCTTGTGGCCTAGAGGAGCTAGATCTCGGCTTCTTCAGCTGTAAAATTGAAAAGAAGGGGGAAATTAGACAAAAATGATTAAAAAGATTCCTTTTGGCTCTAACAGGCTATGATTGATGAGTCAATACTCCTTTGAAAGTACCCAACATGCCTAGTTAGACATTTTTTCCACTGGTAGAATCTGACCAGTTGCTAAATATTCAATCCAATTTTGAAAAACTTAATGAGAAACTCTCAAAACTACACTAACTTTAATGTAGTCCTTAACATATTCAGTCTGGCATCAAGCATGCTTTCATTGTTCTTTCTATATTAGAGAAAATGGCAGAGTTGGGTATGTGTTCTCTATGGCTCTTTCTCTGATTTTAATTTAATCAAATTAGTGTTAATGGAGATTTTTTAATTCTTTAAAATTTATTGCTGCTCTATTCAAAAAAGAAGTTAGGAATCAAATTCTCAACATAGATCAAGTAAGTTAATGTATGTAAAGTATTTTGCAAACCAAGGTATTGTAAAAAAGCTAGCTATTATATGGAGCTGTGTGGGGCCCCTCATGATGCTGCTAAGTGGTTTTTGTAATGTAACTTCCTCAAAGATTGGCATTAGTCAGCGTCCAGTCTCCATTTTAAAAGGACATGAATTTCTTAGACGTGACTACCGCTACTTCAGAGTACAAAAGGCTGAACTCTGGAGGATGACAACAACAGAGTCAAGTTGAAGTCACATGATAGCTAGTCTTGTTTGCATTTTCTCTCTCCAACCAGGCACAGCAAGACCTTAGGTGACACTGGCTTAAAAAAAAAAATTATACAGTTGAGAGCTGAGATTAAAGCAGTCAGATGAAGCTGATAGATAAGAGTCATATGATTGCACACAGCCATCCTCCTCTTCTAAGAGCCCCAGCACTATCTGCTTCCCACTGTTCCAAAAGACATCTGAACTTATGCTGTCCTTTGGAAATGGAGGGTGGAGGCTGCCTGATGACCATCTTGAAACTTTTTGAGAAAAACTATCATAAAAAACACATTATCCAAGGTCACTTAATTCTTTTAGAAGAACTGGTATGCAGATAAATTTAAATGAGATCTCATATAATGGAGACCATACAGATAACATGATATGCCTATGGCACCCAGACCATTCCCTGACTGCTCAGCAAGACTGTAGCTAAGTCTTCTCAGACAAATTGTAGAATTTTAATATCTGAGAGGGAAAGAAAAGGATCATTTGGTCCAATCCCATCTTTTTTAAATTAAGATGACACTTAGAAAAGGGGACAGACTTACCCAAGGTCAAAGAGAGAGTAAAAATTAGAGGCAAAATTCAAATCCTGATTTTTTTTCTTTATTCCAAATCCTTTATAGGATGGAAAATTAGAATTTTAGCATTGAAAAGGAGCTTAGGAATTATTTTTTTAAAAAAATCATCTAATCAAATATTTTTCACTTTCTGGAAACTGATAAAGAGAAGTAAAATAATTCACCATCCAGGAGTGACAGGTCCCTCTTCAGATGAATATAACAAGTCCTATTGCTGTTTGTCTTTCTTCTTGAAGAGGACCATGACATCAGTTAAGGTGATTCTGTGACATACAAGTGAATTGGATTTAGGTGAGGGAGGATTGGGCAAGGTCATCTGCCTCACTTTCCCCTCCAGAGCCATGTAGGTCCATGGCAAGATAAAGATCAAGATGACTGGAGATGACGCATCAAGTACCATCAACCTGGTTAATGTCATTCTTTTTGTCTCTTTATGTTTCTCTTTATCTCCCTCTCTTCCTTCCTTCTTTCCTCTTCTCATTTATTAAGCTCTTATTTACTAAGCTCTGTCTCTTTGTCAGTGTTTCTCTGTCATTTTTATATTCTCACTTTCTGTCTTTACCTCTTGTCTGTTTGTTTTTCTCTACCTCTTTCTCTGTCTTTCTCTATTTCTCTTTCCATGTAACTCATCTCTCTCTCTCTGTTTCTGTCTCTCTGTCTCTTTGCCTCTCTCTGTCTCTATCTCTCTCTGTGTGAGTGTCTCTGTCACTTTTTTGTCTCTGTGTTTCTGTTTTTGTTCTTCCCCTCTCCCGCCCTCCCTCTGTCTCCTTCTTTCCTCCTTTCCTTTCCCCCCCCCTCCACTGTGTCTCTCTGTGTCTCTGTCTGCGTGTATGTGTGTGTTTCTCTTTTTCTCTTTCTGAATCTTTCTGTGTGAATATCTGTCCCATCTCATATCTTCTTTTTTTCTGAGGTAATTGGGATTAAATGACTTGCCCAGAGTCAATGCAGCTAGGAATTTATATGTTGCACATGAAGCTATAAAATCAGATGGATCCATCTTTCAAATAAATAATTGTCTTTTATAGGATCATAGATTTAAAACTGGAAAAAACTTGTGAAGACATCTAGTTTAATTCTTTCATTTTACAGATGAGGAAACTGAGGCCTGTAGCGAGAAACTGACATCTAAAATCACACTTTCACAGAAATTATCTGATGCTCAAAGCAACTTTGAATGTTTGACAGAGAAAAATTAGCATTTTCATTATACAGGTAAGGAAACTAAGGATCAAAGAGATTAAATAACTACTTTTTATTGTAGAAAGCCAGAACTCTAAAGAAGTATACTTGAAACAAGGTGTTAACTCAGAGGAATTGATGATACAATGGTTATCTAGTTTACTTATATACTTAGTGCTTAGCATGATGATATAATGCTTTTCTAAGTACACACATAATCAGTATGCTTTAATGATGTAATTACAATAAAGTATATAAGAGTCAACAAGGACTGGAAGAAAGACATTCCATCTCCCATAATCCTGGTTGCTCTCTTGTCTCCTGAATTCCTCTACTAAGAAGACCAAGGCCCATCTGAAAGTCCCTCAGAAAGCTAGCCCAACCCCAGGAGAAGGAAACAGATTGTAAAGGAGATAATAAAGAGTTTGGACTTTATTCCTGACTATTCTTGTGGTGGTTATTCTGTTGAAACCAAGGCCCATTCAGAGGGCCTTCAGAGAGTTAGCCCAAACATTACATTTTATGATCATCTAACTGACCCCAAGGCCATGGTGGTTGAACTGGTACTCATCCCAATTCCATTCAGTTCTATTTTTATAACAACTCTTTTATCCATCACCTCTTCACTCATACAGTTAACATCCTAATTCAAAATCTTCATCACCTTCTGGACTATTATAATATCCTTCTAATTGATTTTTTCATTGCTAGTCCTTTCCTTTTTCTTTCTCTTTCTCACACAGCTTCCAAATAATATTCCTAAAGTAGAAGTCTAACCATGTTATTCCTCTGCTCAAGAAGTTCCATGGGCTCTCTCATATGCTCAAACATATACAAACTAATCCTTTGGATCTTTATAAAAGTTGTACAATCTGACTTCAGCCCATCTTTCCAGGTCTGCTACCCAATACTCCTTGTCACTCACTTTCGGGTATAGGGATTATATTTATGATTTCATTAATAAGGAGAAAATCCCTTCTACAAATGAAAATTTGTACTTTCTCTACCCTTTATGTTAGCCACTTGCCAAGAACTCTAAGAAAGTAAGTTACTTAATCAGAGTCATATCACTGGTGATTATCAGAGCATAGTGAACAGAGAATTGTCCTTGAAACCAGTAAAATCACGAACTGATGCTGAGTGAAATGAGCAGGACCAGGAGATCATTATATACTTCAACAACAATACTAGATGATGACTAGTCCTGATGGATCAGGCCATCCTCAGCAACAAGATCAACCAAATCATTTCTAATGGAGCAGTAATGAACTGAACTAACTATACCCAGAAAAAGAACTCTGGGAGATGACTAAAAACCATTACATTGAATTCCCAGTCCCTATATTTATGCACACCTGCATCTTTGATTTCCTTCACAAGCTAATTGTACAATAATTCAGAGTCTGATTCTTTTTGTACAGCAAAATAATGTTTTGGTCATGTATACTTATTGTGTATCTAAGTTATATTTTAATATATTTAACATCTACTGGTCATCCTGCCATTTAGGGGAGGGGGTGGGGGGGGGTAAGAGGTGAAAAATTGGAACAAGAGGTTTGGCAATTGTTAATGCTGTAAAGTTACCCATGTATATATCCTGTAAATTAAAGGCTATTAAATAAAAAAATAAAAAAAAAATAAAAAAAAAATAAAAAAAAAAAAAAGAAACCAGTAAAATCCAGATTCTTGTACTCTGTTATGATTAAATTGACTGCCCTACTTTCTGTGCCCCTACATGGCATTCCATCCTTCCATCTCCGAACCTTTGCTTCTCTGTTCCCCATGACTGGAATATAATCTCCCCTCACTGCTGCCTTTAAAATTCTCAGCTTCCCTCAAGACTCAGCTCAAGCAACACCTCCTCCAGGAAGACTTTCCTGATACCTCTTGGCTGTTAGGGCCCCTCCCCATATTAAGCTGCATTTATTTTATAGAGGTAGTATCTGGTAGATAGAGAACTGGCCTCAACTAGCTTGATGGCAAGGAAACTTTGCTTGGCTTCAAGTTCCATCTCTGACATGTGCTAACTATATGATCTTGGGCAAGTCACTTAATTTCTCAGTGCTCTATCATTCAGTCAACAAGCATTTATCAAGGGCTTTTAGGTAACTGTGTTAGATTATAAATTGCAGCGGTTTCTCTCCTAAGAATTCCCAGTATTGGTGAAATCTTTGGTACACTCCCTATCCCCCAGATATATATATATATATATATATATATATATATATATATTCTCACACATACATGTATCTATATACATACACATACATATGTATTGTGTATGTTGTTTACTTTAATAACTAGGTGCCTAGCACAGAGCCTGGCACCCATAATAGGTACTTAGTGAATTCTTGTTGAATTGAGTTAAAGTGTTCTTTTTCCATGAGCATTGGAAACCAGGGGACAAGATTTCATCACCATCCCTGAGAGAAATGGAATCCCAGACTGGCCCAAGTGAGCCACAAAGATCCAGGCATGAGATTCATGTCAAGGCAGGGGGCTAGTAATGGCTCTTGTCCGTCAGAAATGAGTTTATAAAGGGAGGATTCTTGGAAGATGGAGAAGTAGGTTGCTAAATTTCAAGTTCTCCCGATTTCCTCTACAACTAGAAAAAATGTGTGGCTTGAGGCGAGCATAGACTTGTGAAAAATCAAGAAGACTTGGGACAGAACAGGGGTCCTCTTGATATAACCTGAGAAGATCTGAAGAAAGACCCTAGACTGGGATTAACTAAATGCAAACACTTCCTGGATAACTCAGCAGAAATGGCAAGTGAGGACCCCTGGGGCAAGCTGGGTGTGACTGACGCTTCTGCAGGAACCACAGAGACTTTCACCTCCCCAACTGTTTGTAGAGTTGGGGTTTGAGTCCGGGAAGAAGGAGCCAACCACCACTGATTGGGAAGGCCAGGCCAGTTGTGCTGCTGAGAGGGTTGGCCCTGGACAAGAAGGAACCAGCACCTGGTGAATGCAGAAGCATCAGAGCAGGGGCCCTGCTAGCTGTGGGCATTTGCAGGAGGGTGGATCTCTTGGTTTGGGGTTCCTGGTAAGAGTGGAGAGCTGAAGGGAAGCTCGAGGCACCTTCACCCACCCACATACACACACACATGCTTAGAGGTGCTTACACTCATACTTCTTACTTAAAAAAAAAAAATAGCAAAGAAGAGCCCCACCATTGACATATATTATAAGAACAGGGAAGACTGGGATTTATCTTCAGAGGATACTTTGTATAAAAAAAAGAGAGAGAGAAAGAGAGAGAGAGTAACATGAAATGTCTCCCTTCCCAAAGAGAATTTATAGAACTCAAAAAAGAATTTAAAAATCAAATGAGAGACGCTGAAGAAAAGGAAAAAATTAACACCATCCAAGAAAAACAAGAAGTTATGAAAAAAAAAAGTTAACTAACTAGAAAAAGAGGCGCAGAGTTTCAAAGATGAAAATAATTTTTTGAATATTAGAACTGGGCAAGGGGAAGCCAGGGAAACTATGAGAGAGCTAGAAAACAGATTATAAAGAATGAGAAAATAGAACAGAATGTAAAACATCTTATAAGAAAAATGACAGATCTGGAGAATAGATCAAGAAGAGAAAATATAAGAATAATTGGACTGCCAGAAAATTCTGACCAAAAAGAGAACCTTGACATAATAATGCAGAAAATAATCCAAGAAAATTGTTCTGGAGTGATACAAAATGAGGGAAAAGTAGAATTAGAAAAAAAAAATCTACTGATCATCACCCCAAAGAGATCCTGTATGGAAAAAACACAGGAATATTATTGCCAAATTTTAAAACCCCCCAGATCAAAGAGAAAATTTTGCAAGAAGCAAGAAAAAAATAATTCAAATATGCTGGAGCTACAGTTAGAATTGTACAAGATTTCTCAGCAGCTATAATTAAAGACCACAAGTCCTGGATTCATATCTACTGACAATCAAAAGAACTAGGCCTGTGGCCAAAAGTATCATAATCAATAAAATTATCTGTAATTTTGAATGAGAAAAAATGGACCTTCAGCAGACTTGTAGATTTTCAGGACTTTCTATCAACCAAACCCAACTTAACAGAAAATTTAACATATAAAAGCCAATATGAAAGATCAATTTTAAGAAACTTAACATGGACAAATTATTTCTTATATATATATATATATACATATACAGATGTATATGTATATTAGATTCACATCAACAATAGAGTAGCTCAAGGCAGCTAGGTGGTGCAGTGGGTAAAGTACCAGCCCTGAAGTCAAGAAGACCTGAGTTTAAATTTGGCCTCAGACACTTAACACTTCCTAGCTGTATGACCCTGGACAAGTCACTTAACCCCAATTGCCTCAGGGAAAAAAACAACAAAACAACAACAGCAACAACAATAGCATAGCTCAAAAAAAAAAAAAAAGATAGGCAGAGTGAAGGTAAATATCAATCAATCAAACAAACAAAATAAAAACAAACAAAACAAATGAGGTATAGAGGAAGATTGGACACAGAGGCATTGGCAGGGAAGAGGACTCCTAGTTCTGAAAATCTAATCACATCAGAAATGGATTCAACAGGTAACACTACATGTATACCATGAAAGGTATAGCACCCTCCAAAATCTATAAAGAAATAAGAAGGGAGGTATGGGTGGATGAGGAACCAAAGAGTGAGGGTAGAAGACAAGGATGGGATCCTTGGGTGGGGGGAGCTTAAGTAATAGCAAGGCAAGTTATGGAGCAGAATTTAAAGGAAGAGACAGCAAGGATAGGAAAGATGTGTGTGTATATAGAGTGGGTGTGGGTATGAGTGTGGGTGTGAATGTGTATATGTACCTATATATCTACATATGTATACATAAATATATCTTTTCTTAAATCTAGCTTGTTTAGAAGTGTTTGGGAGATGAAAGGGAGAAAAAGAATAAAGTAAATAAGGTGAGCAGTGGAGAACCTAAGAACAATTTAGAAGGAAGCAAAGAAAAAATGGTCATTCATGAATACAATTTCTTCTATTAATTATATATATAAATATGCTTTCTTGTAAATTTTTGTTGTATATTTTGAATCCTCTCTGATGTTCTGCTGGACACATGACAATGTTCTCTTTTGGTTTGCTTTATTTTGCTTTGCATTTCTTTTCTGTTTTTTCAAATAAAAAAAGAAAAAGAAAGAAAAAGAAATAAGTCTATAGTTTGGTTCTCCCTCATACTATAATACTTTTTCTAAGAACCAAGATTAGTTTAAATACAGATTGTCCAAAAGATTATCTATCCTATCCAAAAGATAAGGAGAAAAAAGGCTAATGTTTGCATGGGCACTATGGACATTTGCTAGAGTAACCTACTAGGGTGCAAAAATCCTGTTTGCCATCACCCAATCAATCAATCAGTATTTATTGCATGCCTACTATGTGCCTAGTACTGTGCTAAACACTAGGTTAAAAAAAAATAGTCCTTGCCCTTGAGGAGCTTACTATTACAGCCAGTCAGACTTCTATTTTTAGACAATCACTTTGCTTTTTTTTTTTTGAATTGGTTATGAGAGCTATAAACTTGGGACTTCGTGGATACCAAGGTTGGGGGACAGGACGTTAGTTCTGACTTTTAACAGTGTGATGGTCTAAACTGGGCTTCAATGCCACATGAGAAGACATACTCATCATTGAGAGCCTCTGTTTTGAATAATTGCTTTGGAGATTTGCTTAATGTTTGTAGGAAGTAGGTTGGGTTGGGCACCCATAGATTTGGGTAGGAAGTAATGGCAGCTTTGCAGAAAAGAGGAACACCACCAGTGTAGGAAGGGGAGAAGACAGAGGAAGGATAAACTTCAGTCAAACTTTAGAGACTCCCAAGTTCAATCCTGCTATGCTGTTACTAGCTTTTTGTGAGTTTTTTGTGATTACTCATGATCTGTTGATAGGATTTGCTGTTAGTATAAAAAATCATGTATGTATATACAGGGAGCCGACTGAACCGTCTCAGGAAGCCAACTGTTAAATTTTCAATGTAAGCATTCCTACCTTAGGAAATACTACATACCAGGGCTTGAATTATAAAAAGTGATAGAGAAAATGTAATAATGCAGATTAAACTCAAAAGTATGTTTTGTAAAAAATTTTTGGAGTGCTGTTAAATGTTTACCTACACATTACTTAAGCATAGCAAAAGATTGCTTCATCCTTGGTGATCCTAGGACTTAGACAAACAAGAAATCTTAAAGAGAATTCAGTCCAACTCTATTTTACAGATGAAGAAACAGAAGACATTCTTAAGAAGTCCTATTTGTATCATGTTTGGAGCAGAACAGGAATTTTTTTTAAATGCCCTCCAAATTTAGGCCTCTTTTCTGCTACCTGTACTACTGAAAGAGCTATGTTTGTGTTTACTCATCATTGCCCAGAAGTTGGTTGGTTGTCCGTCCTTCTCAAAGGGGACCAAAATGCCATCACTATATTAGAGCAAGTTAGTGTGTCAGATTGTGGTTGATCAGACACAAATAGTCTCTATGAACTTCTGGGGTAGCTTTTCTAACTTTGTGCATTTCATGGTTCCTTTGGGCTAATTTAATTAGCCTTTTCTAAGGAGGGCACGCCATGCTGGGCAGTTCTGTGCCAGTATTACCCATGTCATACAATCAATTCTAAAGTTCTTAAGAGAGACCTTGAGAGTGTGTATCACTTATTCTGATGACCTTGTGAGCACTTGCCCTGTGTAAATTCTCCATTAAATATCTTTTTGGCAAGGATACTCATCCTTGCCCAGAGAAGGGTGGCACAGAAGGCAGCTTGGTGAGTTGGCACTATAGTAGGAGGCAGAGGACTTGGGTTCCAATCTTGTCTCTGACACTTAGGATTCCAGATCCAGAGTGAGAAGGGACTTCAGAAGTCATTAAGTCCAACCCTTTTGTCTTTCCATTAAGGAAAATAACCCATAGGGGTAGATCCAGCTGTGTAACAATGGAGAAGCAACTTCACTTCTCTGCAGCATATAGGTATTTCCTCATCCATATAAGTAGTGAGCTGTTTGTTTTGTTAATGAATATTTGACTGGTTAAGAAGTATTGCTGCATTTTTCAGGCACCAATCCAATGTACCAGAAGTTACTGAGCTATAAATTACAAAAAGCACCATCTAGTGGTAAAATCTACACACTATAAGTCATAGTTTAGTGCATTTATCCATGTGAACAGGCTGAACCAGCTCTTGGACACAAATTACAGATTACTTCTATAAAGTAATAGCCATACACTAAGCGAGCAGATCAGGCTTACATTAATTGGTATCAAAACTGAGGGAGAACTATATAGTGGAAAGTATAGTGAAAAGAACTGTGTAACTCTAGGCAAGTGATTTGATCTTTCTGAACCTCAGTTTTCTTGTCCATAAAAGGTGGATAAAAGTTTGCTCTACTGATCCACAGAAACCTACTGCAAGAATAGTACTTTACACATTAGAAAATGCCACATAAACATCGTCTATTATCAGAGAAATGAAAGTTTACTGTTGTAGAAATTAGATTAAAACTGTTGAGAAACTCCTATGAAGCCTTTGGTTCCCAGAAGAATACCGAAAGCTGTGATATAAATTGCTTCTAAATATATTTAGTTCTCATTAATATGTATTGGTTAATATTCAATGGGGAAATGTAATAGAAGGAATCAGAAGAGTTAAATTCAAGGCTTGTTGCTAGTCACTCACTAAGCTGTAAGTGTTTAACCAAGTCATATAAGTTTTCAGCCTCAGTTTCCCCAAATGATAGAGATAATACCTGCCCATCCTACTCACTGGATACTTATGGACATCAATTGTGAGAGCGCTTTGTAAACTGTAAATTACTACATTGAATATAATAATAATAATTACAATTTTCAAGGGATCATTCAGAAGGACATGATTTTGAGATTTGAGTATGATGTATGAAACACAACTGATCTTAGGGCCCCAATTACATGGATTTGAATCTTAGTTCCAAGTACTAGTCATGTGGCTCTCGGCAAGTATAAGAAAGCTTTGCAGATCCTCAGTTTCTTCATCTGTAAAATAGAGATAACAAAATACTTTTACTACCGACTCCCACGTAAAGAGGAAAGTGTTGTAAGCTTTAAAGCACTATAACTCTGACGATTGTTATCATTTTCATCTTTTGAACTGAGTTTGTGGTTTCTTTGGTGTAAAGGATTCCCCAAAAGGAAACTAGCTCAACCAAAGCAACTATTCAGCAATTTATAGGCTTAAAAAGTTGACTGGGGCAAATGAGAGATTAAGAGACCTGATCAGAGACACACAGAAAATAATGTGTCAGGGATGGACCTTGCACTTTCTGATTCCATGACTAGATTCTCAGCCACTCAGCAAACCTCTAAATAAAAATATTATCCTATTATGATCATTATGTTTAAAATACAATTGAAAATATATAAACAATATCTGCCTACCACTTAAAAACAATGAACAAAATCAACCTAAATCTATTTCTAGTTAATTCTCCATTTTAAATGTTCTAATTTCAGTTTTAAAACTATAAGCTGTTACTGATACTCTTTCCCCTATTTGATAGTATTTTATTTTTTCCAATTATATGTAAAGATACTTTTCAGCATTCATTTTTATAAGATTTTGAGTTCCAAATTTTTTTCTTCCTCCTTCCTTCTCTCCCCCCGAGGGAACTAGCAATCTGATATAGGTTATACATGTACAATCATATTCAGCATACTCCCACATTAGTCATATTGTGAAAGAAGAATCAGAGCAAAAGGGAAAAACCACAAGAAAAAAAAAACAGAAACAAAAAGTGAAAATAATATGCTTTAATCTGTTACTCTTGTTACTGATATTCTTTTCAAAAGTCATGGTAGAGCAGTCACTATCGGAAGCCTAAGATAAACTCAACTAAATACTCTCGGAATCACATGCAGATTTAAGTCAAATACTAAAGGGAAATATTCCTATTGTATGACAACATAGTTATTGAAGCACTGAAGTATGAGGTCACTTTAGCATTTTTTTGTCTGTTCTGTCATGCTGTTGACTCATATATAGTTTTCATTCCTCTCAGTCTTTTTCAGACTTATTATTGCTTACCTATGTTTCCCCCATTCTGTACTTGTTTGTTTTTAATAATGCCAAATTCCTAAATTGAGTCCCCTCAGCCCCTTCCTGCTCTTCTGTCTATCCTAATCTGCAACCCGTTCCTTTCCAACTGAAGGCGTAAGTCCCTTTTTGGCTGTGGATTCCAACATCAAGCTAGATGCACCTAAACAGGAGAACAGCTCCAAGAAGGAGAGCGGAGGCTCAAGGATCCCCTAAACCATGTCATTTATTTCACTGAAAAGGGCCCTAGCATTTGGAAATTTCAGGACCCTGACAAAATGCCAGCAATTACTGGTTGACCAAACCAGTGCCAAAGTTATGCAGCTGCACATAGAATATTTCAAGGGAATATTCTTGTTTTCAAGTGATTTGTGGCCTGGCGCTACCAGTTACCCAACAACTGATAATAGCCATCATTGATGTGTGAATGATAGCACTCATTCATTCAACAAACATACATTCAAATTGTTGACAAGGTGTCATAAACACCAACAAAGGAAGGATGCTTTAAAAACAAACAAATAAACAATGGAATGTCTTTGGTCTTTTTTGTTGTTTAGTTGTTTTCAGTCATGTCCAACTCTTTGTGACCCCATTTGGGGTTTTCTTGGACTAGACACTGGAGTAATTTGTCATTTCCTTCTCAGCTCATTTTATAGATGATAAATGCATTTGGTGATGGTGGGCAAAATTTAAAACAGAGCTAGAAGTAACTTTAGAAGTCATCTACTCTAAGCTTCTCATTTTGTAGATTAGGAAACAGAGTTTCCGAGAGGTTGGAAATTATTAATAGTGAGTAGCAAAGGAATGATTTGAATTCAATTCCTTTGGTCCCAAATCCTATGCCCTTTTCCTTGTATCATATAGCCAATTTCTGCCTGACAAAGAAACCCAGCCTTCCACATTATCCCCAGCCAGTGTTTTCATTCAGCCTTTGCTTGAAGACTCCAGTGAAAGGGATCCCATTATTTCCTGCAGGCAATCTCTTTATGTTTTGATAGAGCTAATTATTCAGATTTTTTTTCCTTATGTACAAGTAAAAACTATTATTTAGTGTTTCCCAACTATTTCTCCTAATTTTGGCTCCTAGGGCCAAGGAAAATAAACTTAATCTTCTTCCATGTGACAGACTTTCATTGAATAAAATTAGTCCAGTTTGACTGAAGGATGGAAATCAGGAAGATTGATTAAGACCAGCTCTTAGAAGGACTTGATACCAGGCTAATGAATTTGAACTTTGTCTTATGTAAAATTATAGAGCCAATGAAGATTTTTTTTTCCTTTGGCATGGAACTGACATTTCTATAACTATACTCTAATTTCTTATAGAGCAAGTTGAGTTTGTTTGCACCTCAAGTTCCACAAAACTAACCCTATTCAAAGGCAAAGGAGACTAATTGAAGGCCAAAATAACCTTTGAAAAGCTACAAATATATGAAGTTAAGCAAAATGAAAATCACAAAGAGTGCGTATGAGATAGACATACCAATAATGTTTACTTTTATAATTATTTGATAATTAATAATGTCAAGGCAAAAATAACCTTGAAGCAAGAATATTCCTCTAGTGCAACTAAAAAGTGATGATATAACTTGTATTTGTTTGTTCACCAGTAACCAGGGGTACTTTGTTAAGATTCGGGAACTTGAATGTTGTAGGTTTCATGATCTTTAAGGTCAGACCACAAAAATAAAGAGAATGGCTTGGATGGAGTTGTTAAGGATGTAGACTTTATGATGCAGACTGAACAATTAAAAATTCTCTGAGTTATCTGTATTCAAGTCCATACTTAGCTTGTATGTAGCATAGCACAAAACGTAAGAATTCTACAGACATAGAGAATTCAAAAATAACGCAAAAAAGCTATCTCAGATCTATGGACCCTTGAATTATTTAACGAAATAATTTTTTAAAAAAATTTTAAAAAGGGAAGTAGATAGGAGAAACAACTGACTATAATAATTTCATCCAGAAGTTTAACCAATGTAAATCTGTTACCACAAAAAGAAGACCAAAAAAGACCATTAAGTGCTTTAGTCAGCAGACATCAGACTTACTTGTCAAATAGAGAGAAAAGGCTTCCAAAGGCAACATTTGGTTAGAATATAAACTTGTTTGTAAGATCTTATGAATATAAGGGGGATGGGAAGGGTTAGTAAATAATCTTTTCTAAAATCAAAAGCTAGTTTGGCTTTCTGGCTGATAATCAACAAAAATATATATACCAGCAGGAATTTAGGATGAATAGTGCCAGAGACCCCAGCTCCTCAGAGTTAGTGCCTGAGGGAAATAGTATTAACTGATTCCTTGAGGACCTGGCCTGACAATACAAGTGGAAGGTGGGAAAGTACTTCAGAGTGTATGCTTCGGGGAAGAAGTTAGATATTTATGAGTAGTTTTATCTCGTAAAATAAAAGGAAGCAGCAAAGAATGAAAACCACTTTTTAAAAGGTTTGGCAAGATATCCAACTTAGCAAAGCCATCCCAACAGCACTCAAGGATGAAAATGGATAGATAACAATCGAAAAATTGAAAATATTTACAAAACCCATTTTGAAAAACTATTTTCTCTAACGGATAGTGAACCACTACATTTGTGTCGTAATATCATAATATTTAAGATGCTTAGGAAGAGATGACACCAAAGAGAAAAGAAGCTGAGATTGTTCAATAGCCCTCTGACATGGAAGGCACACAAGAGAAAGATACAGATTTACTAAAGTTATTTGTCACTGTGATAGAGAATATCCAATGCTAAGTCCAGGCCAAGGAAGGATTTCTGGTGGATAGTAAGGTCCTCCAGTTTGGAGATGACATGGGATTGATTGCATCTGATACAGGGGTCCTCAAACTATGGCCTGAGGGCCAGATGCGGTAGCTGGGGACGATTATCCCCCTCACCCAGGGCTATGAAGTTTCTTTATTTAAAGCACCACAAAACAAAGTTTTTGTTTTTACTATAATCTGGTCTTCCAACAGTCTGAGGGACAGTGAACTGGCCCCCTATTTAATAAGTCTGAGGACCCCTGCAGCGAGATATTGAATAATTTCCTGAAAGGGATCTGTAATCACACAAAAGAATGTGGTTTGTTTATCCATACAAGAAAGACCAAAGGGATAAATCATCATCATTATCACTATAATAGTTTACATTTATATAGTACTTTAAAAAATATAACATGCTTAATATATATTATTTTATATGATCCTCACAACACTCCTGTAAAGTGATGGTAGTTATGTCATTTCAGTAATATCTGACTGCCTGAAACCATTTTGGAATATTATTGGCAAAGACACTAGAGCAGTTGGCCGTTTCCTTCTCCATATTATATATAATCATACATAATGTATAAAAATTCATCAAATAAAATATTATATTACACATTTACATATTATCCCAAGAAGGGGTCTATAGGCTACCCAAAGGGTCCATGATATAAAAAAGATTAAGATTCTCTGCCAACAGAATGTTCATCTAACAGACAATGGACAGAATTGAGAAGCAGCTGAGTGGGTCAGATTGCTTTAGGAAAATGGCAAGGCTTTTTTACTGACCATAAATGAGTCAGGTCTCATTTTTTCAACACTAAATTTTCCGGTATAGTATCATGCAGGAGGCAGTGGAGAGGCACATAGTAGGTTCCAAATTGTGACCAACAAGGAACTCTGAAGAACAGAAATAATGAATGTCATCAAGAAACCATGCAACAGAAAAAGAAAATCGACTAGTTCCCTGATGAAAACAAGGGATGACAGGGAGATAGTCAGAATGCTCCACTGGTACCATTGCTCATACCTCATATCTTTCCATCTCTACTTCTGACTCTCCAGCCTTAACCATGTCTTTGACAACAACAGCCTTCTCACCTTGAAAGCCTCCACCCCTGTAGCAATCTGATGGGTGAAATCCCTCTTGGGACCACTATTACAATAGGCTTGGCTGTCACTTCTCTCAGTACTACTCCTGACTCTCCAGATTTCCATCTTGCCTCCACATGTCACCCTCTGACATCATCATTACACATCACACACACACACACACACACACACACACACACACCCTTTCATCTCCCTTTTATGTATTGTCTTATGTCATTGGAATGTAAGAACAGGGACTGTCTTTTGTCTTCTGTTTTTGTTTGTATTTGTGTGCCTTCAAATACAAGTGTCTCAACATTTAACACAGTGCATGGCACATTGTGAAAGTTTAATAAATGCTTTCTCTATCATGATGCTAAGAGAAATTGAGGGAAGTCTAAAGAATGTTGAGTAGACCCCCTATAGCAAGTTTTCAGGGGAGACGGGTGATTGTTGAAAGTGTTGAATGAATTAATGAAGAGAACTCCCATATTGGTTGAGATAATGAATGTTTTTAAGTACTACAAGAAAAATCATAAAAGAAAAATGGAATAATTGTTCCTACAGTATAGTGAAGATACAGTAGAGATTAAACAACATGAAGTTATAGTAGACTTATCCTGCTACTCCTTTTTTATCTGGGCAGGAAGGGTATGTGTCTTCCTCTTGTGACATTCAGTTTCATGGGACTAAAAGTGGAAAGGATGTATGGTAGAGATGATCCAGGATGGAATACTGAAAAAGCACAATTGGGGGTAGGACAAAGGGATAAAGAGAGAGCAAAGTAAATTTAGTAAACCATAGACTGCCAAGGGAAATAGGTAAAGACAGCACAGAGACAGGAAAGAGCAAGAATCATAAAAGTTTTGGGAGGACTGAGATACAGAGAAAGATGGAAGGTGAGAAGATTATGATCAAAGAGGGTAATTTCAGGATTCAAGATCTGGGGCTTCAGACAGTACAAGTAGGATTAATTAATAAATAATATATATATATACACACACACACATACACATTCAGAGGATGTAATTGAAGTATTTTTTAAGTGTAGCAAATACTTTAGGGATTTGTTTTCAAAGTTCAAAAGCATCGGTTAGTAATTAAAATCCTATTGTTCCACTTTAAAGCTCACTGTAACCAGCTAGAGGGCCAAGGGTAGAAATTACCTGGGGAACACAGCTGAAAGGTAGACTCTCATCCTAGACCAGAGGATCATCTCAAAAAGAGAACTATATGGGAGATAGAATGGAATTGAATAAGCCCACAAATGGAAGAGAAACTGGAAGGCTGAGTTAAATATATCAATTTTAAGATATTGGATATAGTCATTTAGGACTAGAGGAAGCTGGAAAGTAGTCTGTGTCAGTGACTAATGTGGAATAAAGGAGAAAGGGATTGGCCACCCAAGAGCAGTTCTTAGAAGGGATACAGAGCCTCTTTAAATACTTGAGTAGGCAAGTGGTAGGATGTAGAAGAAAATGAAAATTAAGTCTTCAAAAAGGAGCTGATCTGAGCCATTAACCTGGCAAATTATTAAAGTGTCTATCTTTGTTTAGAGATGATAGTAACCTCTCAGAATATCTTATAATTAATAGAGAGAGCAGTTTAGCTGAAGCTAGTTTAGAGAAGAGTTTTCCAAACTCTGGGGTGTGTTCTCTTTTGGGAGAGGGATGAGAATATGCTGAAATAAGAACCTTGGCACTTAAAATATGTACAATTTGTTCGTATTGTATGTTCCATAAACAATTACTTTTTATGGAGAAATGGTTGAGAAGCTACATATAGTTTTTCAAGTTGTTATAAAAATAGCCAAATTTATTTTTTAAATATTCATTAAAAAGAAAGCCCTTTTTATAAAAGCTTTTTATTTTTCAAAATATATGCAAAGAAGTTTTCAACATTCACTCAACCTTGTATTCCATATTTTTCTCTCTCCCTCCCTCTCCTCTCCCCCTCCCCAAGACAGCAAATAATCCAATATAGGTTAAGCATGTGCAATTATTCTAAACATATTTTCACATTTATTATGCTATATAAGAAAAATCAGACCCAAAAGAAGGAAAATGAGAGAGAAAAAAACAAGCAAGCAAAGAACAACAACCAAAAAAAGGTGCAAATACTATGTTGGAATTCGCATTCAGTCCCCATAATGCCTCTCTCTGGAGGCAGATGGCTTTTTCCATGACAAGTCTGTTAGAATTAGCCTGAATCACCTCATTGTTGAAAAGAGCCACATCCATCAGAATTGATCATCACATAATCTTGTGGCTGGGTACAGTGACCTCTTGGTTCTACTCACTTCACTTAGTTTCAGTTCAAGTAAATCTCTCCAGGCCTCTCTGAAATCATTCAGCTGATCGTTTCTTAAAGAACAATAATATTCCATAACATTCATATACCATAACTTCTTCAGCCATTCTCCAACTGATGGGCATCCATTCAGTTTCCAGTTTCTTGCCACTACAAACAGGGCTGCCACAAGCATTTTTGCACATGTGGGTCCTTTTTCCTTTTTATGATCTCTTTGAGTTACAGGCTCAGTAGAGACACTGCTGGGTCAAAGGGTATGCACTGTTTCAGAGTCCTTTGGGCATAGTTCCAAATTGCTCTCCAGAATGGTTAGATCGCTTCACCAAAAATATATTAGTGTCCCAGTTTTCCCACATCCTCTCCAAAATGTACCATTATCAAAAAGAAAATCCTTTGCAAAATTATGCAATGATGTGGAGGCAGAACATAAAGTAATTCTACATCATTGTGAAATGAACTGCATTTCTAGTGCCAAAGTACTTTGAAGAATGGGTAAACTAAAAGAAGAAATTCTCTTTTCTTAGTGGTAGTGATAAAGATGAAGTAAACTTACCCTGTTACAAAGTTAGAGCTGTAATGGGCTGACACTGAGTGGATACACTGAGGTCAGAGCACTTAAGGCTAATTACCAATTGGACAATACTCTGTTAGCATATGCTTGGAAAAAGAATGGCCCTGCCCACTATTCTGTGCAGGTTTGATCTGTTGCATAGACAGATTGGGTGGACGATTTAAAGAGGTGGCTCAGAGCAGGAAAAGAAAGAGGAGATTCCTTTGCCCATGAGCTCTCCTCTCCCTTCGATAAAGAATAAAAATCAAGGACTTTCACTTATCCTGACTCCAGCTGATTTTAAAGTATCCAAGGTGCTAACTCGATCATCACATAGAGCCAGTAAACAATTTTCAAAATAATATTTTACATTTCTCAGTTTTCAAATTTCTGCCCTGAAAAATGAAACAGAAAAAAGTAAGGACATTAATTATTGGACTTATCTATATGATGATATTGTTTTTAAGACCTAAGTATTTCTGGTATATGAATGATATGGAATATTATTGTTCTGTAAGAAATGACCAGCAGGATGATTTCAGAGAGACCTGGAGAGACTTACATGAACTGATACTGAGTGAAGTGAGCAGAACCAGGAGATCATTATATACTTCAACAACAATACTATATGATGATCAATTCTGATGAATGTGGCTCTTTCCAACAAAGAGATGATTCAGGCTAGTTCCAATGGTTTTGTGATAAAGAGAGCCATCTATACCCAGAGAGGGGCCTGTGGGAACTGAGTGTGGATCACAACATGGCATTTTTACTCTTTTTGGGTGTTTGCTTGCATTTTGTTTTCCTACTCGTTTACTTTCTTTTTTTGATCTGACCTCATATTTGACCTTAGAAGTTGTCTCTTTGCTTGTCCATTGAACTCTGTTATGAGTTGGTATTGAGGCAGGGTGCTTGTCCTGACTGATCGTGACCTTGCCTCCTGCTTCAGTCAGTCTTTCTGGGAATACATGCCTGGTCTTGCGTCACCGATTTGACAGTTTTTACATCTTTCACGGGTGGGCACTTTACAGCAAAAGCCTTCCCTGCTCTCCAATTTAAGAAACCTTTGCTGCTTAAAGCCCTATTACCAACTCATGGCAGGTCCTATCCCTGGCACCATCTCAATGTTCCTGTGATAATCATTATAACAAGAAACAGGATTAATGTTGAATTTTTGTAACTGGATTAGTTGGTAATGTCAAGTTTCTTGATTTTATAAGTTAACATACCTTAAGGCCAGAGATAGGGCAAAGAATGTGCCTATTCAAAAGAAGTTTAAAAATTCCAATTATAGGCTTTGAGCTTTTTGGAACACATGTAATTTGACTTATGACTTATGAAATGAAACACCTGCATGCCAAAAAGAAGTTGCTTGGTATTAAAATGATGCATATTTATCTATATACATGTCTATATATGTGTATATATATACATATATATATATGTATATATATACACATATATACACTTAGGATGTGTGTATATTTTATTATATGTATTGTATGCACATATGCTATTATTTACATATATACATATATATATTATATACATACTTTTATGTATACATACACACATATGTATACACACACATATAAGTTGTCTCCAAGGTATAGTTTTAAGCCTTAGTAGCTTAAAACTGCATTATGACTTTTGGAACATCTTGCCTTTACAAGTTTCCTTCACGTTACGGCTGTATTTTGTGCCCTAGGCAATTATTTTCTTTGCCAACCCCTAGTCTCAACTCTGCTTAATTGGTTCTTTATTTAATTTTATTTTATTTTCAAATCACATTCTCTCTCACGTCCTTTCCATTGAGAAAGTAAGAAAAACAAAACCCATTACTAACATGTATAATCAAGCAAAATAAATCCCCGCATTGGTTATAAATGTCTGTCTGTGTGTATATACATATATATGTATGTATGGGGTATATATACACATACATATATCATATATATTTAGTTTATTGTATATATACATATATACATATATACATACATGCCTCAAACTGCACCCTCAGTTGTCCCTTCTCTACCTGCAGTTGGTTGGTGTGGCTCATAAGTCCTTTGGAATTGTCACTGTCCAACTGTTTTTGAAATTACATATTAGATCCCATTGAACCAGGAAGTGAGTAAAGGAGAAAGCTATGAGGCTGAGAGAACCTTATAGTCTAGAGAGGAAGCCCTAAGTGCTAAGCGGTAGCAGAACTAATTTCAGGAAACCAATTTATCAAGAGCTAATATAAACTTTTGGAAAGAGAGCCTCAATCTTCATTTCACTATAATGGATTTCCATTCCATCTCGACACCTCCATATTCAAATCTTTGGTAAAATGTGGTAGCCGTGTGCATCAGACTGAGCAAAAACTCCCAGTTTCAAAAGGAGAACAAGGGAGGAAGTGAAAGAATTTTCTCCCCTCTGATGTTAGGAAATACACATTCTACATCATGGAGGAAGATTTGGGCTGTCGGTCCATGGCCGCAGGCTGCATCCCAAACTTTAACTGCATGTCTCCCATGGATGTACTGTGGTTAAAAGAAAGACCCAGCTGCAAATACTGCTCATAACATTTAAAAACAGTGTGACCCTGCACAAGTCAATCCCTATCTCGTAGTCTCAGTTTCCTCATTTGTAAAATAAAGTTAATAGATTTGTTGTAAAGCTCAAATGAGATAACATGTAAGTGCTTTGCAGTCCTAAAGCACTATATAAATGCTATACTATTGTTCATATGACCATGAGACTACTAGAAACCTTAATCTGAGACTAGAATCAATGACTAACCAATACCTTTGGGAGTCTGGTAAGCCACATTGCTGATTGTCTCACAGTTTCCAAGCTCCTCTTAGTAGGTCACTATGTTCAATTAATGGAACAAAGCCTAATAACATTAAGTGTGCCAGACTCTGTTCTGCTGACTGACCATTATGCATAGAAATAAAAAGAGGAAGTGATGACTGTACATTCATCATACAGAGCTAAGAATTGTAAAGTGACTTGACACTTTTCTGGGAAAAAAAAAATTCTTGTCTTAAAAGGCCATGTACAGAGTGAGGAGAGTTGGGGCACAAAGAGCCCCATTTCACTGGATTTTCTAGTTAACAAAAGTCCAACTGACTTTATATAATGAAATAGATTAGAGCAAGAACATTCTAATCACAGATAATTTAGGGTCCATATCTGGAACTCTCAGGTTATCATTTTAGTTAATTTCTCAGTTCTGTCTTTTAAAAACAATTTATCTTTATGAAATGAAGTATTTTATCAAACACACTTACCTGAAATGGCCTCTCTCCTCATTTACACTTAGAATCTCCAGCTTTCCTCATGGTTCAGTTCAAGTACCACTTGCTAGAATGGTACTTTTCAGAGTCTCCCCCTCTCCCCCAACTGTTATTCCCTTTCTCTTAGCTCTCTTCCTCCCTTTATCCCTCCTTCCCTTCTTGCCTCCATCTTTGCCTCCCTCCTTTCTTCCCTCCTTCTCTCTCTCTCTGTTTCTTTCTCTCTCTCTTTCTCTGTCTAGTGTTCCTGTCCATCTCTTCCTTCCTCCCCCGCCTCTCTTTCTCTCTCTCTCTCCCTTCCTTCCCCTCTCCCTCACTTCCTGTCCCTGACCTTCTCTCTCCTTCTTTCCCTGTCCCTGTCCTTGTCCCTGTTGCTGTCCTTCTCTCTTTCCCTCTCTTTTTCTCTTCCCCCTACTTTTCTTTTTCTATCTCCCCTCTCTCCCTCTCCCTCTCTCCTCCCCCCTCTTCTCTCTCTCTCTGTCTCTCTGTCTCTCTCTCTCCTTTTCTCCCTTCAATACTCTCCCTCCTCCCCACCCTCCCTTTTTGTTTCCTTCTGTCTTTGTGTCTGTGTGTGTGTGTGTCTGTCCTATGTAGTAGATGCTTAAGAATTGAATGTATAAACTATATTTAACACTCTTTGGGAAAAGATCTCCTTATAATTTAGAGTTAAATTGTCTCTTTCAGTCATAGGAAATGTTTGAGTTTTGACTGGATAGGCACCTTTCATGTATATTTTAGATGGATTAATAGAACATTTATTAAGTGCCAAAAACTATACTAATAACTGGGAATACAAGTACAAACAAGACAGTCCCTTATCTCAAGGAGCTTATGTTCTAATGATGGGAGATAATCTATAAAGAGACATGGAAGTGGTATAGAGACCTAGTCTCTGGTAACACAAGAGGGAAACTCTCAGAGCTAGAGGATCTAGATGAAGTCCAAGTTCACGTGAGAAGTAGATGGTAAATGGTGGTAGAAGGGATCTTTGCATTGTACTATAGGGCTTGACCTCTAAAATCCCTTTCATCTCTTAAGATTATACCATTCTAAAGATCTAAATTCAGTAAATCAAAGTTTAAGACAAAATAAAATATTCCCTTTCCATACTCCCTTCCCACACACTTAAAATGTGCTTCACAAAGGTAGAAAACGGAATATTTCAAAAATCCCTGGGAAATAGAAGTCTAATCATCTCATTGCTAGGACTGTACTCTAGAAATAGAAAAGGAGGGCAAGAGTTTAAAACAAATTTCTCTGATAAATGTCTCTTTATAAAATAAAATTTATAAAAATATGAGCCATTCCCCAACTGATAAATTTTGGTCAAAGAAGTTTGGCCAGGAAGTTTTCAGAAGAAAAAAATCAAAGCTATCAATAGTTATGAAAAAAAATGCTCTGAAAATACTGATTAGAGATGATGTAAATTAAAACAATTCTCAGATATCACTTCACACTTATCAGATTGACTAATATGATACAGAATGAAAATGACACATGAAGAAAAATTGAAACACTAATTCACTGCTGGTGGAATTGTGAGTTAGTCCCCCCATTCTGTAGAACAATTTGTAACAATGACCAAAAGATTATAAAATTGCACGTATCTTTGGCTCAGCTATATCACTACCTGGTCTATATCCCCAAAAAATCAAAGAAAGGGGGAAAGGATCTATTGGTACTAAAAAAAAAATATTTATAGCAACTCTTTTTTGGGGGCAAACAATTGGAAGTTGAAAGGATGCTCATCTGTCAAAGAATGACTGAACAAGTTGTGATACATGATTTTGATGAATTACTATTATGCTTTAAGAAATGATAAGTAAGATGGTTAAAGGAAAAATCTGAAAAGACATATGGACCAATGAAGAGTAAATTGAAAACAACTAAGAGAACATTATACAACAGTAATAACAATATTATAAGGATGATGAACTATTGATTAGCTACTCTGATCAAGACAAAGATTCAAGACAATTCCAAAGGACCCACAATGAAGAAATGTTATCCACTTCCAGAGAGAGAATGATTAATTTGACTGCTGATTGAAACTTTCTCTGTTTTAAACTTTATTTTTCCTTTTTATTTTTTTTGGAGGAGGGGGGTCCTGTGTGTATGTTTTCTTCTGCAACATAGCTCATTTGAAAATATGTTTTGCATTATTTCATACTTAATCAATTTTGTATTGCTTGTCTTTTCAATGGGTGGGGGGAAGGAGAGAGAATTTGGAACTCAAAAATTTTTTAAATGAATGTTAAAATTTTTACATGCATTTGTGAACTATTGGATGAAATTTAAAAATTTAAAAAGGAAAATACTTATCAGCATGAAAACATTAGCAGCTTCTTTCATAATAGGAAAAATGCAGGAAATGATCCATATTTCCAGGGATTGGGTACTAAGCAAACAAAACAAACTATCAGCAGAATTCACCTAAGACTGAATAAACCACATTATGAGCAGAATTCACCCAAGATCATGAAAAAAACATAAAAAGCACAGAAATGCCATGTGTTTGCCAACATAAAGCCTATAGAGATAGTTGTAATGAGTGTCCATTTCTCACTTATTGCCAGGAAGGAAAAAAAGAGTGAGATAGACAATTTGCCATATGTATGCAAACTGAGTTCCAGCTCAACACCCAAAAGTCTTTTTTGTAAACATCAAATATCAGCCCTTTTGTCACATGTGGTTGGATACTGGCTTCTAAAGGTCCATATGCCAGTAGGGCACTAGGATGCTCTGTATAAACCACTACAAAGTACAGGACCCAACATGCTCTAAGGAATGGACCCTTGTTGACCAGTCTTCCTATTACATGTGGAAATAATGGAATATGATTGTGCCCCAGGAACTGGGAAAAGATCAATGGATCTATGGTTAGACGACCTGGGGTCAAAATTCTGCTGTCACTTACCATTTGGGTGATCTTGACAAAACACTTTCCCAGCTTGGGCTTCAGTTTCCTCATCTGTAAAATGAGGGGTTGTGACTTTGAGTTAAATCATGAAGGAATTCAGGTAAACATAAGAGTTGGAGGTGATCTCAAAGAGCATTTTACATACATGGGGAAACTCAAAGCACAGACATAGAGATAGCATGAATGAGTTCCTGTATGAGGAACTTTCGCTCCTATTTAAAGCTGGTATTCTCTAAGCTTTTCCTAAATTGCTTTGGGAAAATGAGCACCTTTTCCAATGGCAAGAGATGGGGAAGAGACCTAGACTACAAGGCAGGTGTGACAGAACTGAGACATAGACAGGCGGTCCTTGGAGACTTGTGCTCAGTGTTGGCTCTTCCTAAGTACAGCTCAGCATTATGATGTTCCAGACACCAGTTAGCCAAGCTATTACTGTAATTAGTCAGATATTGGCACATGTGGCCAACTTTCTTGTCCTTTCTGCTAGGAAAAGCCAGGTTTGCTAACCTCGTCATTAAAATATCCATAGACCAAGGGCACTAGCTGATAGGGAAACATCCTGTGACTAAATATTTTCTGTTTATTCTGAGGGCCTTTCAGATTTCCCACAGAAATCAGTATTAAAAATATGACAGGCCAAAGAGAACTATTCAAGTTTGCTTCTTACCTAGGTCAGTCCCAGAGGTCTGGAAGGAGCATGGAGGTGAGAATAGTGTCAAGCCTTTTATGTGTATTCTCTTTCAGTCCCTCTAACTCTCAAATGCCTCTTTAAAAAACTGAGCTAAGGTTTGTTGCTGTTCAGTTATGTGGGATGCTTTGTGGTCCCATTTGGGATTTTCTTGGCAAACATACTGGAATGGTTTGTCATTTCCTTCTCCAATTCATTTTATATGTGAAGAAACTGGGGCAAACAAGGTTAAGTGACTTGCTCAGGTTCACAAAGTTAGTGAGGGTCTGAGAACTAATTTGAACTCAGGAAGATGAGCATTCCTGATGTCAAATCCCACTGTACCATCTAAGGTACATCTGCTATAATAGATATAATTAGTGTTTATATGAAGTATTAAGGTTTGCAAAGTTCTTTACAAATATTTTCTTATTTGATCCTCACAAAAAAAACCTTCCTTTTCCCAATGGAACCATCCAAAGCCATTTCCTACATTGTAGGGTATTCTGGTGAAGTCACAGATCCCTGATGTATCAAATAATAACTCCCATTCAGGGACCATTTCCTTACAAAGCACTTTCCTCACAAGCCTGTAAAGTAGACAAGTAAAGATACTATCATTATCCCTGTTTTGTTGATCATGAAATGATGGTGCATAGAAGTTAAATGAAATAGGTGCTATTACTATCTCTATTTTACAAGTAAAGAAACTGAGGCAGGCAGAGATTAAATTACTTTGTCTAGGATCAAACAGCTAGAAAATGTGTAAGTCTGGATTTGAACTCAGGTTTTCCAGACTCTAGATCCAGCATTTTATCCAGTGCACCTCCTAATTGTCTATAGCTAATTCAGTCTAGTTTGTCAGGTATGGTAAAATCATTTGCCTTCAAACAGGTCTCCCATGTCTCTGCTCTCCTATCCCACCTGATTTAAAATTTCCAGCATTATAATTACTTCTCTAGATTAGCACATATGATAGTGGGGGAAAGATGGCAGAATGAGGAAGTAAGCCTCCAGAATACTTGTCATAGTGCCCTTCTTACTTTTTGTGTTAATTAAAACATTGGTGCCTATTGACTAAGGAATGGCAGAATAGATTGTGGTATACAATTATGATGGAATATTGGTACTCCCAACTCAGAGTAATATGGAAGATTTCTAAGAATTAAGGCAGAGCAAAACAAATAATACCAAAAGAACAATATTTATATATACTACAATAATATAACTTTAAAAAAAAAACTAAAAGAAAGTCAGATCCTGAGTAATTGTAATAATGTACAATCTTTGTCCTCCCCCCAAAATGAGGAAACAGAAACAGGTGGGGAACAATGAATACAGAGTATTTCTTACCCTATCAGACATCACTATATCATCTGCTTTTGCTTGGCTGATTTCTTTGGTTTCAAGAAAGGGTTCATTTGGTCAGGGGAGCAAAAGGAATGGATGCAGAAATGAGTCTGAGGTAAAAGTAAAGAATTTCAATTAAATAGATGCCAATTGCTTATTTTTAACAATATGTCATTCATATAATATTATCATTTAATCAATATATCTTATTATTTATAAAATGTAAAGGAGTACCATAATGGTTTACATACTTAAGGGCAAGGAAAAAAATGCTCCTGGAAGAAGCCATCACACTAGGATTGAATCCCTTTTATCTTCAAAAACCTGATCTTGGAGGGTTAGATGATTTAGTAACTTAACAAAGAAGGCTTGTTAAGCCTTCACAAGCAGAAAGAGTATGGAATTGTTATGAACTGTATGAGGCAGTGAGATGAGAAAAGGGGAGAAAAAGGAAAAAGGCAAGAGAAACATAGAGGGAAATGGAGAGATCAGACAAATCCTTTAGCTTCTGTACCTTCATTTCATGGTCTACAAAGTAGAGGTAGTAATAATACTTTCACTATTTACTTGTGAGGAAAGTGCTTTGTCAGGAAAGTCCATGAATGAGATGAGAGTGTTATCTTTGATACTTCAGGAATCTATGACCTCATCACAACACCCTACGATATAGGAGCTGGCCTTGGTAGGTTCCTCTGGGAAGAAGAAAAAAAATTTACTCTGGTGATGAGTCTGTATGGATTTACTTTCATTGTTCCTCAGTTGACAAATATATGGTCTGTCACTGGACCCTAATGGAAGTCTCACTAGCACTCACCAGCATTTGCAATCTACAATACTTGTTGACATAATGAGGCATGAGAGCAGGACATTAGTGGAGACTACTAGTATGACTTATCCACGCCTTCTCAACCTACAGCACTTATTTATGTCTTCCCTAAAATCCTTTACAGGAGGTACACTCAACACAACATGCCTGGGCCTTCATTATATTCTCCTGACCTTGTGTGGGCATCCATGGCCTTGGAGGGTCTCTATTAATTATTTCTTGCTCTGGCTACATCATGAGCTTCCTCTGTGTTTTTTTTCTTTCCAGTTATGTATCTCAGTGATAATGTCCTTTATACTGCTTCTCCCATGTGGTTCTTTTTAGCAATACGTCAAATCATTGACCCCACAGGTCACCTTGCAGTGACCTTCAACTTTAATTCTTTGGAGGCTGGCATTCCATGACTCACAGCTCTACAGTAGCTTGGGGAAAGTATTTTTGTTTGAAATTAGAGTCCTTCATTTCAAGGAGTACACTTCAAGTCATTAAAAGAATTTTGTATAATGACCAAGATTGGGAAGAGATAAAGACACTGATCCTTGATTTTTGCAGAGGTAGAGGATCCTGGGTACGGAACACTCACATTTAATGACTTTTTTTTTAAAGCATATTGGTTAATTTTGCCAGACTTTTAAAAATAACCTCTTTTTATTATTTATTTTAAAGGGAGGTTAGTGAGTTGTAGTAGGAAATGTTGTTGAGTGTCAAACAAAAATAAATTAATAAAAATTAAAAACAACAAACAACACAGTGTATAATTTCCCTGTTCCAACTTGCTTTTTTCCTTCTAATCAAACCTAAGTCCAGCTCTCATTACCCATTTGTAATGACTATCAAATATAAATGTACAGAGAACCAGATCAACAAGTTGTTCATCCAAATACATCTCAAATTTTGAATGTTCACTTGGACTCTCAACTGGAGATCTAATTTTGTGGATCTAATTTTCAAAGCTCTAAAAAGGACACAAGGAGATCAAATCAATCAGTACTTTAAAAAATTAATTCTGGTTATTCATTGCAGAGACAAATACTGAAGATGAAGTTTAAGTATTTTGGTCACATAATGAGAAGACAGGACTCCTTGGAAAAGACTTGTGCTTGGAAAGATTGAAGGCAAAAAGTAGAGAATAAGATGAATACATAGTGTCACAGGAGCAATAAACATGAGCTTGGACAGACATCAAGAGATAAGAGAAGCCAGAAAGACCTGGTATGCTATGGTTCATGGGATCATAAAGAGTTGGATAAAACTAAATGACTGAATAACAAATGAATAGGAACAGTATTCCTAAGTTTCACAGTTTCCAAGTATGGAGGACGTGTCACCTTTGCAAAAAAAATGATGCAAAACAATGCTAAATTCAAGGAACAATAAATTGATTATTTAAGCTGAAATGAAGATGAGAAATAGGTCTGGAAAAGTATTCTGGAGCCAGATTATAAAGGACTTTAAATGCCAAGTTGAAGAGCTTGTCATTTATCTTATTCTTCATCAGAGAAGTGATATGATCAGATTTTATGAAAATTATTTTGGCAGTTAAGTGGAAGATGCCTTGGAAAAAGAAGAGACTGAAATATAGAGAGCAATTAAGAAGCTAATGAAATAATCATGGCCAGAGTTAAGGTAGTGATCATGTGGGTAGAGTTGGATTTGTGAGACATTGTAGAGATATAATTGACAAGACTGATTAAATATGAAAGATGAGAGAGAAAGTGAATCAATCAACCAGCAAAGATGTATTAATTAGCTTGCCTATGTGTTAGGTATTGGAAGAGTAAAGGGGAAAGATGATTCTGAGGTTATGAATATGGAAGTTTGGATGGAGATTAAGGGATAGGTTTAGAAAGGAAGAGGAGTTCTGTTTTGTATATATTGAATTTTAGACCTCCAGCAAAAATTTCCAACAGCTGGCAGCTGGTGGTGTGGGACTGTAGTTCAGGAGAGAGATTAGGTTGGCTATATAGACTTGGGAATTATCTACAGAGAGGTGAAAATGGAACCTAAAGGAGTTGATGACATCAGCAAAAGTGAATGTAGAGGGAGAGAAGAGGTCCCAAGGCAGTTTTCAGACACCAACAATTGGAACTAATGATCCTAAGAAAGACTAAAGAGAGGATGGGTGAAAAGAAAAGGTGGTGCAATAGATAGTGCTAGGCCTGTAGTCAGGAAGACTCAACTTCCTGAGTTTAAATTCAGCCTCAGACACTCACCAGCTGTGTGCTAGTAAGCACCTAATAATGCTTTTAAATTGAAAAATCCTATGGTCTTTTGTCAGTCCTCACTCCTTGCTGTGGATTACAGTCTCCTCTTTGGATTTTCTTGGAGTCTGTTATTGTTTTTGTTCAGTTTTTTTCAATCTTGTCTGACTCTTTTGACCCCATTTGGGGTTTTCTTGGCAGAGATACTGGAGTGGTTTACCATTTCCTTTTCCAACTCATTTTACAGATGAAGAAACTGAGAGTTAAATGGCTTGCCTAGGAAGATCACACAGTTAGTAAATGTCTGGAGTCAGATTTTATTGTCTCCAGGCCCAGTGTTCTATCAACTGCTTCCCCCAGCTGCCTCATCTGATGGAGTATCTGCACTAAGTCTGGTACCAGTATGGGCAGTTTGTAGTCCACTTCAGATAAGGAGCAGGTCAAAACTTCTATGCAAAACAAAACAAAAAAAAAAAAAAAACTTCCATGCAATCAGTTGAAAACATGAAGGACTCCTAAATTTCTAGCATGGGTGAGAGAGGAAGACCCGGTTTAAAAAAAAAAAAAAAGTTTTACTCAACCAGGGAAATCCAACTTTAAAGGCTCATCAAATCAGGTTAATATGCTATAAGATTCCATTCCACATGCAGTCCCAGAGATAATTTTGTTCAGCAAAATGCTGAATATCAGCTTCAAGCAAGGCATTCAACATTAACAAAACAAACAAAATTTTTACCAGTCTTAAAGAGGGAGTCCTGAATAAAATCCAAATAAAAGGCAAATTCCATCTCCAATAGAGATGTTATACAGATGTTCCTATTATACAGATGATATTGTGCTAATCACAGTGAGCCTCAAAACAATATAAGGACTTTCCAATGATATCCAATCACTGAAAAGAGATTGGTTTAGCCATACACACTTTAGAAATAAAGTGGATGAAAAATAAACATTGATCAGATTATGACATGCAGTTGAATGGACAACTCACTGAATTAGTCTATTACTATATGTATCTTGTACAGGTGCTGCAAATTGATAATAATGTAACTGCAGAAGTAATTTGGAGAAAAAAGGTCAGTCTGAATCATATCTGAGAAATTGTGCTGTAGTTCTAATGATCAGAAACAGGTTGCTGTTCCTAAACTCAATTTTTATCACCATTATTGTCCTAATGATATCAAATAGTGATGAATCAGGGAACATCACAACTTTAGAAGAAGCAAACCTGCAGATGATTTTAAATGAGTAATGAAAATACTAATAGTGAATAAAAACAGGCTACCACAAATTGTCTTCAATAATTGTATATGAGAAGCAATATCAAAGATTTAATCAGTGACACGTACAATACAACAAGAGAGGTAGGCCAGTTGTGTAATAAGAAATGAAGAAAATATGAATTTATCAAGTGCCTTCTATGTGTTAGGCATCAGGCTAAATGCTTTATAAATATTATCTCATTTGATCTTCATAATAAACTTAGTAATTAGATGCTATTAATATCCCATTTTACAGTTGAGGAAATTGAAGCATACAGAATAAGTAATTTGTCTTGAGTCAACCAGCTTGTAAATACCTGAGGAGAGATTTGAACTCAGATCTTCCTGAATCTACACACTGTATTTCCTACCTGCTTATGAAAGTTAGAAAAGTGAGTAACAAACAGATGGACAGGCTGAGTCCTGTAGTGACATGCACAAAATATGAAAAGAACCAGAGAAAAGTCTCCAGTATATCAGAGAGGTTCATTTTGGGTGATATGTGAAAAGACATGCCTTTCTATCATTTCCCAGGATCCCCAAACCAAGAAACTACACTGTCGCTCACCACCCCTAGATCTGTTTCCTGCTTCCCAGTGACACATGGGACAGAAAAATCAGAGGGGCTCAAGAAAGGATCTTCCCTTATCCCCCACCCACCTCATCGAGGTCGCCATCTTCTAGGGATTTATTTTCCTATGTAGTTAGAGGTTTCGTTGTTATTTCAAAAAACATTTATGAGAACATACAATTGTGAGTTCAGCCTAACCACTGGTTTGTTTGTTTTTTAAGAAAGATCTTTGGGGTTTTTTTTTCCTTTGAACAGATGTAATTTGCTCTTTCTAAGCAGAGAACATACTGTCTTCATTTGAAATGTGCAAAAATGGTGTTAGAAGTGGTTTGGAAGCCTTGGTGCATCAAGCACTCTGAACCACCACCCCAATCCTCCAGACAGCTTGCCAGGCTAAGATCTGGCACCTAAGATTCCCCAGGGAGAACTTGGCCATCATATGCCTTTCACATTCTGTCCTGCTCAGAGCTGAACTGAGGCTTGTGAGCAAAAGGGTGATTTCAAGAGAGGGACCCAGCCTGTTGAGAAAGGACACCGGTTCCCTTCCCCCATCATCACATGCTTTAGAAAGATGGGATCTGTCCCTTAGTGTGGACAAACACTTATTCCCAAAGTACCAGAAGTGCATCCTATAGCACAGCATGAAGATGGGACTCCTATGATTTGGAGCTCATAGGAAACTTAAAGACAATAATGGGTCCAACTTCCTCATTTTAAAGATAACAAAACTGAGGTCCTTCCAGGGAGAAATTCAAAGAGCAGCAATTCTAAACCAGCTTTGTAACCCAAACCTAGGGCCCTTTCATGGTCCAAGTCAGGAGAAGTGAGCCAGATGCTACCAAAAGCATTCTACTTTCCCTTCTGTGAACAAGAGAGCCGAACTAGATGACCTTGTTAAGTAAGGTGCCTTCAGCTCTAACACTCCGAGTTATTCTACTACTCCCTGAAGCCGTATTTCCAGGAATGGCAATGCCATGTTGGAGACGCTGATCAGACATAGTACATGATGTAATTCCCTGATGTACACATTACCTTCCACAGGCAGAAACCTCTGGGAAAGGTCTCTGCATATGGCAGCAGACTTCATATAACTGAACCAAACAACCTGGGGCTCAGTGGCAGATCTCCTGTGGCTGTTCAGAGGCTTATGCAACTTCTGCAAACATTTAATTCCCCACTTTGGATTCTCCCTGAGGTTTGAGTGAATTCAGAGCTCTGGAGGGGTGACTAATGACAGAGGCCCTTCGGTGAATCCTTCTGTCCCCCCCTTCCCCAAACAGGCATACCATGGACAGGAAGACCACAGACCTCGATTCTGTGGCTTAACGGGAACTCATCCAAAGCAAAAGCTCTGTGGAGTTTCTTTTCCAAGAGACCTTAGCCCTAGACTCTAGATCTCCACAATATTTGAGAGATGTGGTCTGCAACTATCTGATCCTGGGACATTCGAAAATAACTATTTAAGTAAAAAATGGTTTGAGGACAACAAATCTCTGACTTGGATCGATGTCCTTGTGACCCCATATACTGGGAAACTAAAAGAGAAGAAATAACTCTTATTCTTTCAGTAACAAGGAGTGGGCTAAGAGCAGCAACTAAATGCTAGGGGGGCCAGGGACTGTGTGGAAAGCAGTGAGGAATTGGGGGGCAGGGCGGAGAGAGAGGAGGGATGCTAGAAGGGATGATGAAGTCATTGATTGGACTGAAATGTGCAGCAGTGCTCACTTTCACTTCAAACATTGTCTTGCTGTAAGGTGGAGGACTACAGGAGAGGGATGGCTTAGCTACTTTCAGGACCCCAATTGCCTTATGTTAGTCACAGTATTTTAGAGTTTAAAGGGACTTTAAAGATCAGTTGTTAGTTCAACCCCCTCCTTATACAGAGGAGGAAACTGAAGCCCCATGAAGGGAGAGTGACTTTCCTAAGATCACCCTGCAAATTCACTTCATTTTAACTCAAAAAATATTTATTAAGTGCTGGGATTAGAGTTCGACATGGCTCAGCCTCGCTGAAATAAGATTTTGATAAAGTGGTTGTTTTATCCTATGACCGGAGATAACTTAGGTTTACAACACATGCACTTCCATTGTTCCCAGATGAACACAAAATGGAAATTAGGAAGCCCAGACCCATCAGAGCTAGATTACTGCTCCAACTGCAACCTCTATTTTCTTTATTTCTTGGAGTTGAGGGTTGATTCGTTTTTCAGGGTCTGACTCATAATTTTTACCCCAAAACATTTTTCACATTTAACAGCTGCATTTTCAAAATGTGAACTAAGAAGTTATGAATGTTCACTAAATTAGTTTCTATTGACATGAAATACATCTGAAAATCCCAGCGTGCTAATAGCTAGGACATATACTGTGGCAGAATCCCTTGTATCTGTTTAAGAATCCTACTAGATTTTCCAGTCTAAATATTCTCTTTGTCTATGTTTATTTATTCAAATTTTTTGTCAAGGGAATGTCTTTTTTATTTTATTCTCTTTTTAAAAATTCAGAATATAATAAGCCCCAAATAAAATGAACGTTTCCATATATATAGCTGAACCAAAGGAGAGAATTGTATGTGAAATTGAAAATCTCTATTATGTAGAACTCGATTTGTTTTGAAGTATATGATAGCTAAATTTAGTGGGTATGCCTGTAATCCTTGCTATTGAGGGTGGTGGATAACTGAAGCCCCATAGTTCAGACCTCCAATTTGCTAAGCAGATTGGGTGTTCAATTAAGTCTGACACCAATTCAGTGAGTTCGGGAAAGAGGAGACCACCAGGTTGCCAGACTGGGGCAAAATGGCTGTGCTAATAAATTGCTCTTGTGCCAATCAATAGTGGGATTGCTTTGTGATTATTACATATGTTTTTATCTTCAGTTTCTTTTTCTTGCTTTGTTATCCCTACCTGTGTTTTGGATAAGATTTTTAAAAATATAGTTTTTAAAAATTTAATAATTTCTTTTAAATTTCAAAAAGGGGCATCTAGGTGATTCAGTGGATAAAGCATTGGTCCTAGAGTCAAGAAGACTGTTCAAATCCTGCTTCAGACACCTGACAATTATTAGCTCTGTGACCCTGGACAAGTCATCTAACCCAACTGTCTCGCAAGAAAAAAAATAGTTGCAAAATAAATCAAGTTTTTGATTACTCCAAGTTCTATAACAGAGGCCAAGTGATTGTGTCTTAATCAATAAATATTTATTGAGCATCTCTTACAGGCAAGACACCCAGGCAGATGTAAAGATTCAGCACTTAATACAATTCTTGGCACATAAATATAAATAATAAATATTTATTGATTTATCTATTATTGAATGAAGATGAGTGAAGATCCAAGAAGATCCATTCATTATTGAATGAAGATCCATGGTCTGGGTCTAAAAGGTGATTATAAATTATTTGCATTATAAATAGATGTTTGCATTGCAAATTGTACTTTTATAAATAGAACCTATATGCACTTGGGAAAGAAGGCAGCATGCACATTAATAGGTACATACAAGATAGATGCAGAGTAAATGAAAGATAACTTTAGAGAGGAAGACAATAAGAAGGGGAAGAGCAAGAGGGAGAAATCAATCTCTTGCCAAAGGGGTCATTTAAGTTGGGTGTTGGAGAAAACCAGGAATTCCAAGAAAAACAAATCTAATCCTTGTTCTACCCCAAAGTCCTTGAAATCTTGCAATAGAGCTACCCCATCTCCATCCTCTCTTCTTTCCTCCAGACTTCTTTCAGCTGTTCTTCACATGGCATAATTCTACAACTCCAAATCTGCTTCTTTCCACTAGTCTTCCTGAGGCTCAAAACATTGGCAGAGAGATGTACTGAGGTAACTGTAAATTCTTTCTGTGAATACCTGAGGATGGAGAGAAAGGAAGTCTAGGATCAAAAAGAGCCAGAAGGAATTAGAAGGGCTGTCCTTTTCATTAACCTCAAAAACCAAGCAGATTTTGTACCATGTTTAAAAATGAGATGGAGGGCAGTCAGGTAGGAAGGTGTACTGTAGGAGAGGGAGATGGGTTGTACCTAATAGTTTAACAGTTTTTAGGTCCCACAAGGTTCTTTTAAATCCTGGCCAAACATAACCAACAGTGATTTAAAAAGAGGTTGTGCCACATTACCAAAACAATTTGCCAAGGACACTGAGCCAAGTTCTCAGATCTTATAGAATTGTTTAATCTTAGCCTTCAGAATTTGACTAAAAACATTGGCTCTCTTATTCTAGCTTTGGTCCTTCTGATAATGTGATTGTTTTGGATTAATTAGGGACAATCAAATGACTTGATTTGGAGTCAGGTCCCATGCTAGTATCCTCACTCCACCTTTTACTCCCTGTATGACCTTAGGTCAATCATTCAATATTTCCATATCATAAATATTTGTTGAATTGAATGTGTAAAATAAAAACCTTGCACTAGATAACTTCTGAAATCCCTTCCAGCTCTATTCCCATGCCCCTGTGATCCTACATCATTACTGTTCCTGATTAACCCCTGTAATATGTTTTCCCTTTTCCCTGATCTCATATCTTCATCTGATGTTGAGATCACAGATGGTCAAGGCTCACCATGAAAGTTTGTCCATCCTTGCTGATTATTTTCAGTTGTATGTAGCACAAAGAGCATAGTGCTTAACATAAACCCAAAAACTGAGTTTGAGGTCTAACTCATACACTTATTACTTGGGAACCTAAAACAACCTCTCTTTAACTGGCTCTTTTAACCTCTCTTTGGTCTCAGTTTCCTCATTTGTAAAATGGGAAGGTTAGAACTGGAAAAGACCTCAAAGGTTATCTCAACCCTTTCACTAAAATAAAATTCCCTTTATTTTTTAAAATTAACTCATCTTATATTGTAGAAACCATATGTACTGATGAAATAAATGTGGAGAGAAAAATCATACCTCTATATAACCATACCAAAAAAAAAAAAAAAAAAACACAAGAAGAAAAAAACCAATTAGATACTGAAAAAAATGATTTATACCTTCCAACAAGTGCTTAGAAATAAGCATTCTGCCTTCTCCATGAGGGGAGGAGAGGGAGAAAGGGAGAAAATTTGGAACTCAAAATTTTTTAAATTAATGTTAAAGATTGTTTCTATTTGTAACTGAGGAAAAATTAAATATTAAATAAATGAAATGATTGTAGATGATTTTTTAAGGCAGAAAGAATAAGCATTCTAGACCATCACACTGTTTTCTGCATTCCCAATAGAGGACAGAGGAAAGAAGGAGGAAAAATTGAAACTCAAAGTCTTAAAAATGAATGTTAAAAATTGTTGTTACATGTAACTGGGGAAAATAAAATACTAAATAAATGAAATAATTGTAGACAATTCTTTAAAAGGCAGAATGAATAAGAATTCTAAATCATTATACTGTTTTCTGCCTTCTCAATGAGGGGAGGGAGGGAGGAAGGGGAAAAATTTGGAACTCAAAGTTTTAAAAATGAATGTTAAAATTGTTTTTTACATATAATTGCAGGAAAATAAAACACTAAGTAACTGAAATAACTGTAGGCAATTTAAAAAAAAAAAAGCATTCTTCCAATGGAGCAGTAATGAACTGAACCAGCTATGCCCAGAGAAAGAACTCTGGGAGATGACTAAAAACCATTACATTGAATTCCCAATCCCTATATTTATGCCCACATGCATTTTTGATTTCCTTCACAAGCTAATTGTACAATATTTCAGAGTCTGATTCTTTTTGTACAACAAAATAACGTTTTGCTCATGTATACTTATTGTGTATCTAATTTATATTTTAATGTACTTAACATCTACTGGTCATCCTGCCATCTGGGGGAGGGGGTGGGGGGTAAGAGGTGAAAAAATGGAACAAGAGGTTTGGCAATTGTTAATGCTGTAAAGTTACCCATGCATATATGCTGTAAATAAAAGGCTATTAAATTAAAAAAAAAAGCATTCAATCATTATAAAAGGAGGTCACCACCTAGAAAAGAGCTCCCTTCACTTTGTAGGCAGGCCACTAAAGCTTGAAGTACCTTCACTATTTGAAATGTGTCTCTGTGGTGACCCTAGAACACATACCCCCACACATACACACACCATGTGTTTTGTCTTTGTGGAAGACCTTTGAGTTCACTCCCCTGCTCTCTGCTTAATCCAGGTTCCTTTCTAATTTGTGGCAGTTAAAGGTTCTCATGTTACTGATGAGGAAACTGAGGCTCCAGGTCATATAGCAAATAAACAGCTCACTTGGAATGTGGACCTCCAGCCTTTATGTCTAAATCCTATGTGAGTTTTTGGTTTGTTTGTTTGTCACTACACCACACTCCAGCTAAGTAATGAGGTCCTTCCCCATTCTAACATTGTTTGATGCTGCTCTAGCTGAGAACTAGATAGCTCACCTGCATTCATCCTGCTGATGACAGGAAACTCGTCATGGTTTTCTTCATAGGTACTTACATGTCTTAAGTCTAACCCAATCCTCCTTTTGGAGGGAGAGAAGGGAAAAGGAGAGAATTGAGCTATGTGAGATTTTGCTGGATTTGTAGACTATCTTCAAGATCATATTCCTGTCAGTCTTTGAGACTATAAGTAATGAAAGGTCACAGATTTTAGGGAAAGATACCCCGACCAGCAGACAGAATAGAAACCCCAATGGCCTGAACCACCAGCAACTCCCAGAAATTCGAAGTCAGTTCAGAGTCTAAAGGCTTGGAATCAAATGAGCAAACTGAAGTCGGAGGCACATCCACCCACTGTCAGAAGTAGCAAGCCAAAGACAGGGCAAATGCAGATAGTGAGGGTCATGGTAAGTGTCTAGGCTCAGGACAGGAAGCAATGGGCCATGAAACCTAGAAGTTAGAACATAGGAAGTCATCAGAAACACCAAAAGATAGTTAAGAATCAGACTGTCTAGGAGGATGTCTGAGGGGCAAAGCAAACCTGGCCAAAGAACACTTTGGAAGACCAAGGGCCAAAACTGACCACAACCAATTAAATACTGGAAAAAGTGACTTCAACAAATCCTTAAAACTAATACGCATTCTGCCTTCTTGATGAGGGGGGGAGGGAGAAAGGAAGAAAATTCAAAACTCAGTAAGCTCTCACATGTCCTAGAAAATCACCTTCACACGGGAAGCTGAGTCCCGGGAAGTCTTTCTATAAGCTTAAATTGACCAAACTAGTCAGAAGCAAAAGCACTCAGCCAGATCTGGTATTTATGATCCTCCTCTCACTCCATCTGGTGTTGAGATGATTTGCATTTAACAGCACAATAAGTACCTAGGTGACCCTGTGTAATCTCTATTTGCCTCAATTTCTTCATCTATAAAATAGAGGTAATAATTGCTAAAAAAAAAAAAAAAAAAAAAAAAATGCTAACCATTATGTGAGCCTACATGTTTTATGAGACAAGAATTGAAAAGCACTTAGCTCAGTATTTGGCACTTAGGAGGTATTACATAAATGTTAAGTATTATTAATATTACTATTCTACTGAATCATTCAGTAACTTTTTACAAATTCAGTTTCAACCCTCAAGTGAAGAACTCATTTTTAAAGTTTTTTTTGTCTCAATAGTACTTAATTTTTCCAAATACATGTAAAAATAGTTCTCAACATTCATATTTGTAAGACCTTGTGTTTCAGATTTTTCTCTTTTCCTCCCTCTCCAAGACGCAAGAAATCTAATATAGGTTTTACATGTGGAAAAGGACTGTTTTTTCAAATTATGGATTGAACAATCAATACAAACATTATGCAAAAAGGAACAAGAAAAGGAATTCTATATGAAATTGTAAACTTTTTTTACATAAATAAAGTTGGTTCTTTGAGAACTATATATAGGCATTTTATTGATGTGAAGAACTTCCAGGGAAGAAACCCCCTTTATCAAATGCAGATCAATAAATTTCAGAGTTGTGTGGGGCACCAAGATGCTAAGTGTCTTGCCTAGGACAGCCAGGACGTGACACAAATAGGATTTAAGCCAGGTTTTTTTAATGACTATAAATAGCAGAGAGAGAGTGTTAACCTGCTTGGGAAAGAGAATTTTCTCCTTAGGGACTCCCCTGTAGCAATGAAATCATAGGTCCAGTCCCCATGCCTATGTAGAAATGTCACTAGAACTTTTGGGATATATACATGTGTATGTGCATAAGTACATAATACATACACATTCAGTTCAGCAAGCTTGTAATAAAATTATTCTATTTGTATCACTTTCCACTTTTAATTATTTGTAAACATTTAAAACTATTTGAACAAATCTCTTTATAAACAATGATTTCCTCATCATGGCTTTTCCAATATTATGTTTTTTACTAAGATGGAATATTACTTTCTGAAGGGTTGTTTTGTTTCTGGTTTTTTTTGGAGGCAATTAGGGTTAAGTGACTAGCCCAGGTTCTCATACCTAGTATGTGTCTAAGATCACATTTGAATTCAGGTCCTCCTGACCCCCGGACCAGTGTTCTCTCAATTGGGCCAATGGCTTCCAACCTTGTTGAAGTTTTTACAAAATTCAGCTGTTACTTCAAGTCAATTACAACATCCAATGCCAATAATCTTCTCAAACACAGTGAACTCTAAATTAGAGGAACAGGAATGATACTGTTTTATGAATATTTTAAATTTTGTAATGCCTTCAAAGGTATCCCCCCAAGATATTGAGAGTATTGTTCTAGACCACCACAATAAAGTGAATAATATAAAATAATAAAAAGAATCGCACAGTTTTTTTGGTGGTGCATATAAAAATTATGCTTACACTGTTAGGATTCTTACAAGGTGCTAAGTTAGTTATCTAATTTAATATGGTACTTAACAGTCCTCTAGTTTACTAATGTCCTTAGTACTTATTAGAGTTCTATAAGATTCACACCTTTTAAGAGAGCATATATAAGCTAGGAGCCTCAACAAGGATTCAGTCCAGGACATTCAGAAATCATTCCTTCCACCTTTGTGCTGGCTGGAGACATTCAGAAGGAACTAGAGACAGAAGCTGGCAGAGGCAAAGGACTAGCAGCAAGAGCTCTGGGAACCAAGGAGAAAGATAAGCCTCTAAGAAAGCTAACAGGGACCAATGAAGGAGACAATACTTGAAAGAGAAAATAAAGGATTTGGACTTTAACTCCTGGCTACATTCAAGGTGATTACTTTGAATTAAAACCAAGGCTGCCTCCAGAAGCTCCCCAAGAAATCTGCTCCCAGAGAACTTTACATTTTAGAGGAGAATATTACATTACACCATACTATAGTCTATTATGTATGAAATATTATGTCTAAAAAATCTAAATATTTTAATTAAAATTATTAATTAAATTTAATTAATTTAAAGATACTTTAATTAAAAGATACTTGGTTGCTTTAAAAAATGCTAACCATTATCTGAGCCTATAGTTAGTTATAATCCTTTTGCTGGTGGAAGGGCTTAATGGCTATTGACTGACTGACAATTTCTAAAAATAAGACAATAATGAAGTTTGCCATATTGACTTGAATACTTAGAGGCCACTGTAGGGCTATTAATTGGTCTGATTTCAATATTATTGTGTCTTAGGAAAAAGGGAGGTTGGAAGAGAACCTACCTTTTATTTTTCAGTTGGTAGTAAAATAAGAACACACAAAACATTTATCAGGCCCACTGTTGTATATGGGTATGGGTCATGGCTTCCCCAAACAATTTCAATAGTAACATCAAAGATCATTGATCACAGGTTACCATAACAGATATACTAATAATGTAGAAGTCTGAATTATTGTATTACCAAAAGGTGACTCAAAGACATGATGTGAGCAAGGTTGCCACAGACCTTCAATTTGTAAATAAAACAATATAAAAAAGAAAAAAAGAAAGAAATATATATGAAGTACAATAAAATGGGGTTTGCCTGTAGTACAAAGACTATCTTTATAGAGCAACACTTAGCTTACTAATCAAGAATTCCAAATTAAGGTGGAAGATAGCTATCCAGAAATCCTAGTTTAGGCTTGGATGGACCATATATTGGGAGACTGGATAAATTGAGCTACAGCAGATAAACCATCAAATCCTAAAATTTTAGTCCTTTAAAAGAATTGGAGATCAAGTTAGCTAGTCCTATACCCATCACTGGAGATTTAGAGAGGTTGTGTTTTTACCATTTTGCTTTTAATCTTTTGGGACTTGCAAGAAGGAGGAGGAGGAGGAGGAGGAGGAGGAAGAGGAGGAGGAGGAGGAGGAGGAGGAGGAGGAGGGAGGAGGAGGAGGAAAAGGAGGAAGAAAAGGAGGAAAAGGAGGAGGAGGAAGAGGAAGAGGAAAAGGAGAAAGAAGAGGAGGAGGCGGAAGAGGAAGAGGAGAAAGAAGAGGAGGAAGAGGAGGAGGAGGAAGAGGAGGAGGCGGAAGAAGAGGAAAGGGAAAGGGAAAACAGGAAGGGGAAAGGAAAGGGGAAGGGGAAGGAAGAATAAGAGAGAGGGAGGGAGGGTTGAAGGAGGGAAGGAAGGAAGAGAAATCAAAAGAAAATCCTGTTTTCTGGAGGGAGTCTTTAGCCTTCTAAACTAAAATCACCCTGTCACTTTACATTCAATCTCACTACCTCAACCTAAAGGAGCGACTAAGTTCATTCAAACTTTTATGTTTTCATATTGCTTGTGGCTCTGATTTCAAATCCAGCCTCAGACATTAGTTGTTATATCCTGGATAAATCACTTGACCCTGATTGTCTCCAAAAGAAAAAGAAAAGAAAATTAAGAAATTCACTTCTTTTAGTAAAATAATAATTTCCTTTTTTTTTTCTTTTGTGTCTATGTGTGTATGTTTCCAAGTAGATTTCTACCGTGCCAAATGCTAAAAATTTGAATATAAATAATTGACTAAGTGGATAGTGCCAACAGCCCCCACTCCATAGTACTTTGAGGTTTACCTTTGTGAGACAGGCCATTTTACTGGTGAGACGACCGAGACTAAGAGAGGTCAGGCATAGTCACAGAGTATTGGGGCCAGGATTCAAACCAACGTTTGCTGGCCCTTGTTCTTGTTCTGGTGAGCACAAGGCTGGCCAGGGCCATTCAGCATGTGACACTAAACAGTTCTCTTGTTAGAATAACTCAACTATTGGCTGCTGTTGGGGTCCCTGCTCTTCTCTGAAGTCTTCAATAAGAGTCACTTTGCCTATATTTTAAAATCAAGTTATATTCAAGTTGTTTCCTTGTTGTTGCTTTCCAGCTTTCACTCAAGCACCTCTAATTAAGAGCAGATGGAGACAATAGTGCTTTTGACTAAAGGAAAATCTAATGCTTTGCCTTTGAAAGATTACCCACTGTGAGAAGCCTTGTGGTGTAATGAATGGTAAGAGTGTTAGAAATTACTGGAAATCAGGAGGCCCCTTTCTCCTCCTGATTCTGTTGCTACAATCTCTAACAAGTCATTTAATTTTTCTATGCCCTTAGTTTCCGCAACTATAAAAATAAAGATCCTTCCAACTTTAAAATTCTGTGGATGATTCCAATAGGGTGCTTAGGCATGATTTTCCTGAGAGAAAAAACATTTTTCTCTTCAATAATTTCCACTTGAAGATGAATTCGATTATATAATCTTTAATTATTGTTATTATTGTTGTTATTCAGTCACGTCTGACTCTTCATCTCCCATTTGGGGTTTCCTTGACAAAGATACTAGAGTGGTTTAAGTGGCAGAATTAGAACGGAGAACATCTTTATTCTAAATTCAGTGCCCCATTCTATGTGCTTTCATGTTTATTCAGATGAAACAAACACAGAGATTGAAGTAGGGATGGGGGGAAAGGTCAGGAATGCAGATCAGCAACTGGAAAGGTTGGCAGAAAATTAAGAGTCAGGCTCACAGCTTAGGGCAGGGTCAGGCCAGAGAGGAAGATTCTGAATAGGATGAGTGTCCCTATAAGCCTTAGATACTTACAGTGCCTTAAAGTCCACCCTTCCCTTGACTATGGCTTAGTAATACTTGTGGCAAAGCTGTGGCAGCAGTCTACAGCCAATAGCATGAAGTAAGCCCTGAAATCAACTTTGAAGTCATGATATGAAAATCCTACAAAAATTAAGGCAAATTGAATTAAATAAGAAGAATACTTTATTAGAATGGCTTAGAGAATGACATCTCAAAACTAGAAGAAACAGCTAGATTGTTCAGTGGTTAGAGTACTGGATCTAGCATAAGAAAAATCTAAGTTCAAATCCTGCCAAATGCTGAAGACTTCAATAAGAGTCACTGTGTCTACATTTTAAAATCTGCGAACACTAAATGATTTTTAAAAAGTAATAATAGTTATAGGGCTTTAAAGTTTTAAAGAACTTTACAAATTGCAAATGCTTTTGTACTCAGGTATCCTTCTATTAGAACGTTAACACTATTATCATAATGCTCTTTCTAGCTTCTCAAATAAATTGAATTTTTTTAGGTTACTCTTGACTCTTATGTTTGTAATTCAAAGTTTTGTTCAGCTCTGGTTTTAAGATTTTATACAAATACTTAAATTATTTGATGATATTCAAGAGGTAGTTAGAAACAATAAATCTATCAATCAATAAACATTTATTAAGTACTTGCTATGTGCCAGGCACTGTGCTAAGTGCAACACTATAAAACCAGCACTAAAGAGAGAGATCAGGGAAAGAAATATAGATTTGAGAATCATCAGAATTGTGTGAAATCATCAAATCATTTAAATTGATCAATGAAATCATCAAACTTTCAGAAGTAGAAACAGATTGAAGAGAGAGTTAAGGATGCAATGGAATAATTATAAGACAGGAAGATTTTTATAGATATTTAAAAGCTAAAGTACAAAGAACACCTTCTCCTTAGTCCCCTATAAGTAATCAACCAAAAAGTTATTCTGATTCTTCATAATGCTTCAGCTAAGTGGCATAGTAGATAGAGTACTGGGCCTAGAGCCAGGAAGACTCATCTTCCTGAATTCAGATCTGGCCTCAGATACTTACTAGCTGTGTGACCCTGGGTAAGCCCTGTTTCTTCATCTATAAAATAAGCTAGGGAAGGAAATGGCAAACATTTCCAGTATCTTTACCAAGACTCCAAATGGTATTGTGAAGAATTGGACATGACTGAAATGATTCAACAGTAGCAACAGAAGCAACAATGTCTCTCACAGCTTTCTTTCTGTTCAACTCCCATTAAGCTATATGGAACTTATAGGGAAGTACCTAGAATGAAACACAGGGGCAAAGCTGTAACTAAAATGGAGCAACTGAGTTTTTACCCCAAAATAATGAAGCAAATTTAGAGGGCAAAAATGTTAATACATGCACTCATATAGCAGAATAAAAGGGCATGAAGGAGCTGAATATAGACAGATTTATGAGGATTTTTCTCCTTTGAGGAACCTTCAGATTTTTAAATTTCTGGTGCAGATGCTGAATGAGAATAAGAAAGGTCAGATTACTAACAGCTATAGGGAGCATGGACTTTGTCTTACTTATTCCCTATTCTTTTTCTTTCCAATTTGTGAAGAAATCTCCACCCCCACCTCCTTTTCCCTTCCCAACAGTACAGATTTTCAATTAATCTTTTAGGCAGTCGTATTTCCTAACCCTCCACCCCTAGCCTTATGAAGTCTTCTCTCCCACCTCATTGTGATCTCTTCAATGGAATAGAAAGAACAAGGGCCACCAGATTTGACAGGCAGGATCAGATACCCTCTGTGGTAATAGAGTCATAGATTTAGAACCATCAAGTCCAATTTCCCCCATTTTACAGATAAGAAAATCGAGGCTTAGAGAAGATAAGTGACTTGCCTTGCCTAGAGTTTTCTGTTTATATGGCAACAGAGATTAGATTTAAACACGCTGACTCAGCATCCATTCCTTTTTCTACTGTATCATCATATATAACTATATATGTATCACTGTGACATATGTATCTTATGTGTACTCCATCACTGCTTCACATTGAGTATTGAAAGGCATTTAGTCACAGAACAAACAGCATTCAGTAGCTGATCATTGCAGAAATCATATTAACAGAAGGTAAATGATTTTTTCCTACGAGAGGGCCTATGGGAGAATCTAGCAGCAGAGCATCCTGGTGATGCTCAATAGATAAACAAACAGAGACATAAATCTGTAACTATTTTATCACTCTGCTACTACAGAGTACATTTTCAAACTGTCTGAGTATGAGAGAGACAGAGGATTCTCTCATGATGTGCAAAAAGGATCATGAGGTCTTGGTACATTGGGGTTTCCCCTACTCTGATATTTTCTTTGTATATGTAAGGAAGTGGAGTCAGGCCATCAGACATGGTGAAGAAGGCATTGAGGCTGACTCTGCTCATATTCCCTGCTGGGAAGAGAATCAGTTGGGGATTGCCACTGGTCTTCACTTTTCCAAATGGTAAAAGGCCTGAGATGCCAGAATCCCCACCAAGGGAATAATCTGTTTTTGTGACCAGCACAATATTGAGCTGATTTTTGTATTAAGTAATTGGGCTGTTCTATCATTCAAACAGCGAGATAGATTGGATAGGAGTCATGGTGGGGTTAGACGGGAGGGGGATGGCAACAATGGCATAAGTCTGCTTTTATTGAAGTATCATTATGGCTAATTTTTAAAAGTTTTTTTGTGAAATAAGTTCTACACTCCTGATAGCTAATCTCCTTGCCTCTATTCTCTTCCCTTTTCAATCTATTCTCAATATCACCATAAGAACAATCTTCTTGGAACATAATTTTCATCATGTTCAGACACTTTCCTTGTCTTCCCACTGTCTTTAATATAAAGTCTATAATTTTAATCTTAAATGCAAGACCTTATCTCCTACTATTCCTTATGTGAAACCTCCACTATAATCTAAATGCCTGACTTTCCTAACACAAAGCTCTAGTAGCTGCCTGCTGCTTGGAGCTTCTGAGCTGCCCACCTTAAGGACTCTCTCCTCTCTTCTCTCTTGGCTTTTTTACCTCTATACTTTTTTTTTTTTTTTTTTTTTTTTTTTTTTTACCATTTCCCCTTTGGAATACAAGAAGGACAAATTAATCATCGATATATTGTAGGAAGTAGTACCTGTGAAACAAAACTATAGCTGTGAGCTTATATATACATTCAGTCTTGAGGGTCTCTCAAAACAAATACATCTTTTTGACTCATGCCCATTCAGAATGTCCCCTAAGAATAATCATATTTTTCTAGCTCCTGTTTAGGTCTTTCCAACAATGAGGGAAAGGCTCTCAGTTCCCATGTAAACACTCATGCTAACCATATATAAAATACGGGATACCCATTAACCCAATTTTTTTAAAACTGCAAAAAACTTACACCCAAGCCCATAAATGGTCATGATGTCTCTATTTCCCTCTCTGGAGAGACCTATCTCTCTAGGTAATATAGAGTGCTCTAGATTCTTTTATAGTTACCCCATAAACTTGAGGTGAATTATGTGACCTTCTAACAACCCCAAGTTCTTCTTTTGGGAAACCCTACTCAGGGTAGGTAGAGAGTGAAATAGGTTGTTTCCAGGGTACTCCCATATATCTACTCCAGTAAAATCCTGAAGGTCACACCAAATTAAATAATGATCAATAAATCCAGTAATTACAGTTACTTGTTTTAACCCAGAACTGCACAAGGAGTCAACCAGAAGCCTAAGGACAATAGGAAAAGAGGACACTGGCACAGAGTAGCTTCCCAGGATTAGAGACCAATCAGAGATATCTGTAGGCAATACAGGATTCTCTTTAAGAAAGCCCTGCGGCAATAAAAAAAAAACCCCTAAGGTGGGCATCTCAGAAGCTTCAAAGCAGTAGGCAGCTACCAGAGCATTGTGGCAGTGCTCAGATCAGAACAAGAAATTTATATTTATAAGAAATAATTTTTTAAAAATGATCTTGAAGTGATGGAACAAGAGGGGAAAGTAGAAATAGGAGAAACCCACCGATAGCAATAGCAAAAACCCAATCCAAAGGAGATCCTACAAGGAAAACATACAAGAACATCATTGTTAAATTTCAAAAACCCCAGATCAAAGAGAAAATTTTTACAAATAACAATAAAAAAGTCAATTATGCTGGAGCTACAATTAGAATCATGCAAAACCTATCAGTTACTACAATATAATATCACAGGTCCTGGAATACTATATATTGACAATCAAAAGAACTAAAGTTGTGGCTGAAAATATTATATCCAGCAAAATTAAGTATATTACTGAATACTGAAAAAAATAGACATTCAATGAACTGTAAGATTTTCAAGATTTTGTTGGAAACCTGAACTCAATAGAAAATTTGACATATTAAAAACTAACATCAAAGACCAATTTCAAGGGACTCAATAAGGATAAACTGTTTATGTTTTATATGTAAAAATGTAAACCATATGTCTAAAATGTCATTAGTAATTGAGTAGTCCAAAAGAAAGATTGGGATTGAGCTAACTATGATGTGACTCTAAAAAGCAAAACCATGTAGGAAAAGATTTTTTAAAAAAACAGTAATTATGCTATACAAATGAGTTGGAAGAGCAAGAGCCAACACAGAGGATTTAGGTGGGGGAGGAAAGCTGAAATCCTACTCACATCAGGAATGGATTAAAGAGGCAACTCACTCTCTCTCTTTCTCTCTCTCTGATATATTTGTATATATGTAAGTATCTAGAAGGGTATAACACCCTCCAAAATCCATAAAAAAAGAAGAGGGGAAGGAAATAGGATAAGGATGTGTAGATTAACAGAAATGAGATAAAGTGTGTAGATTATTGGGATAAAGAGGAAGGAATAGGGTGGGAGGGGAGAGGATAAAAGAAGGATCTTTGGCTGGGAGGGAGAAAGGTTAAGTAAATAGCTAACAGGTAGAAGTAAAGTAGAAGAGTTAGCAGGAGTAACAAGAGATATACACAAACACAATAACATTGATCAGGAATGGAATTTATTAGAAAAAATAGGGGTAGTAATCACTGATCTCAGACAAAGTTAAAAAAAGATTCAATCAAAAGAGAGAAATCTACATTATATGTCAGCCATATTAATATTGTTTTAGACAATATATATATATATATACACATATATGTGTATTTATGTACATGTCTATATGTGTGTGTGGGGGGGGGAGTAGGTATACATAAATATATCTGTAGGCTTAACTGCAGCCTGCTTAAGGAAAGTAGATGGAAGAAGGGGAAGGGGAGAATAAAGTAAAAAACACACAGCAGAGAACAAAAGAAAAACTACAAGGAAGCAAAGAGAAGATGGACAATCCTGAATACGTCTTCTATATGTACATGCTTTCTTGAATGAAAATTTATCATTACATATTTTGAATCCTCTCTCATGTCCTGTTATGTGCATGACAGTTTTTTATTTCTTTTTCTGCTGTTTTCTTTTTCTTTTTTTTATTTTATGTTTAAGTTTAAGATAAATATATTTTTTAAAAAATATATACAGTTACCACCCAGAATAATTACAAAGCTGAATATTATCCTACATAGTAAAAAATGAGTCTAAAATATAATAGAGGACTTTCAAACATTTTTAAAAACCAGAGCTGAATAAAACTTTGAATTATAAACACGAGGCAAGATGAATCTAAAAAGTTCCATTTATTTGTGAAGCTAGAAAGAGCATTATAATGATATAGTACTAACATTTTAATAGAAGGAGACCTAAATGCAAAAACATTTGCAATTTGTGTTTTGTGCACTTGTTGATGTACTCTGGGCAAATGACTTACCCTCTATCTACTTTCTCAGGTTCTTCATCTATAAAATGAATCTAATAGCATATGTCCCCAAGAGATGTTATGGAGATAAAATGAGATGATATTTGCAAAGTTCTTTATAACTTTAAGGCCCCATAACTGTTATTATATCATTCAATGTTCGCAGAACTACTTTAGTTCTAAAGATCAACATTTGAGATTTGGTATGAAGAGGGAAGAGATGTAATAGTGGTGGGAGAAGTGGTATAGATAGAAGGGAGGAGTTGAAGTATAAATAGAAGGGATGGAGAAAGTATAGTATAGAAATCTGGGGGAGAGGGCAGATATAAGGTATTATTATCCTCCTGTGTTAGGTTGTCTCCATCCATCCAACTTCAGAGAAAACTGAAGGTGGACAGACTCACAGAGTTTTAGAGAGAACTGAAGAATAAGGGAATCAATGCACCAGAAGTAGAAGCCACCAAGAAATATAGATGGTGTACAAATTTAAGAACAAAGAATGAGATCAGAGTGAAGTGTATAAGGTTATGGTATCAAGGTTCTTGCATGCATTTTACCATCCTGCTGGACAGGTCTAAGAAAATTGGATTGGGCATATTCCATGGAGTTATATGGGCTTCTGAGATTGCTTTTTAAACTAAAATTCCATGAGTCTGTGATTATGTACAATTCCTTCCCATCTCACTTGCTGCTGTAATGCACAATAACATATCTTGTACTTGCAGGTGTTAGAATGGTAACCAAGAAAGAGCAAAGGGGGATAAACTAAGGAACAATCTAGAACTCTTATATTTAGCCATTTGGACACTATGAATAACAGACTCCTCCTTCCTCCCTGAATAGAGAGGAATGTGGAGGTTTGAATGTAAACACCCAAACTCTTGGTTTTTCAGCTCCTCAATTTAGGAGCTGACATGGATTAAAAGATTCAGAACTGTTTGGGTCTGAAAGAAGTCACTAGCACCTAGCCTATATGGTGCTTTTTAAAATATGTATATACTTTGAGCTTTTTCCTCTTCCTTCTGTCTTTATTAGTAAAGAACTATAAACCATATCTGTGTGATTGATTCAATTCCATTGTAACTCAATAGTGAAGACAAGGGTTTTTTCTCCCAATAGTTGAAAGTATGACAAGCTATAAAAGGCTAGTTGAATAAGACTATGAATGCTGCATCCCTCCATCCTGACAAGATCAGTTCTGTACTGTGCAAAAGGAGTGGAACTAGGGTATAGAGGTTGCCAACTCTCTGAGACCAATAGATAGCTTAATGATACCCTAGAGTGCCCTCTGATACGGGATAAAACACTAAACTATGAGAATGAATGTGTCCTCATCTGAGAGAGGAGGGAATTAGATTGGATGACATCCAGGATCTTCCAGCTCTAAATCCTATAAGTAGGAGCAATGGGTAGAAATAGTAAAGAAACAGATTTGGGTTTGATGTGAGAAGGAATTTCTTAACAATTAGAAGTGTCCCAAGATGAAACAGGCTATCTGGGGAAGTAGTAAATGTATATCCAAGTCATAAATATTTACTGAAGCTCTGAAGAGAAATTGGATGACCACCATGCCAAAAATGTTGTAGTGTGAATTTATTATTAAAGAAGGGTTTTAAAGGGTATTAAAGAAGGGTTAGATAAGCTGACCTTTGAAGTCCCTTTCAGTTCAGAATTCTTTGATTGCCAGCATTTGATCTTCTTAATAGACAAGGACAAGAAAAGTATATATTCAGAATCTCATCTGAAATTAAAAATAGGTGTTTAGAGGAAGGGCATCATGGAGGGCTGGAGAGCAATGGTTTAAAAAAAGATCAACAACCAGCATTATTGATGACTCTCCCAATATCTATAAATACTGTTTGCCTTTGCATTCTCCCAGTATAGCAGTTCCTTTTTCTTCTATATTTATAAGTAATGCACTATGGACCACATTTGTGTGGTTGACTCAATTCCATTAGAACTTAGTTTTGAAGGGAAGAAGTAGTTTTCCTCCTTCCTACCTCTGTAGCTCAGATCTGATAATAATAATAATAATGGCTAACGTTTATATAACACTTAATATGTGCCAGGTACTATTCTAAGTACTTTATAATCATTATCTCAATTTGATCTTTTCAAAAATCCCAGATAGAGGTACTATTAATATTCCCATTTTACAAGTGAGAAAACTGAGGTAAATTGAAATTAAGTGACTTTTTTAGTCTCATACAACAAATAGATAGCTAAGGCCAGATTTTAACTAGAGTCTTCCTGACTTCAGGTTTGGTACTATATCCATTTAGCTTCCCTTCCCCTCTGATGGCTCTCTCATGTGTTATCAGGACTTGTCACGACCAGGGAGAAAAGTTATAATGTAGACTTTAGGGTAAAGCTGTCAGTCAGAGGTCATAGATTTGCATGTAAATCTTAGAATTAGAGCTGGAAGCAAATTCAGAAGTAATTTAGTCCCAGCCCCTTCTTTTATATGGGATTAGAGACCCAGAGAAGTAAAGGCATTTGTCTGAGATCACACAGGGAATAAGTGGCAGTCAGACCCCCAAAATCAGTCAGAAGTAAGAAAGTAAATCAGCAGACAAGATCAATGGAAGTCAACGAATGGCCAAAAAGCAGGGACTCGGTCAGGATTCAGGGACCTCACAGATGTCCAAGGCAAAAAAAAAAAAAAAATCGGGTCAGAAGCAGACAGGACAACAAAGTTGTGTTCAGGACCAGTGACATTTTGTATCTAAGATAACTCCTATCTCAGGCTAGAAACATCTTATACTTTCCTAATGTGACAGGAGGTGCCCTCAATCATTGGGACAAACTAGGGTTACCTGGTTATTAGGTGGGATATTCGAGTATGAGGTCCTTGAGTGGAGGGAAGATGAGTTTTATTCCTTTGTATCTCCAAGGCACATAGTAAGCACTTAATAAATGCTTGTTGTATGAAGGTGTGAAGCTGAGGCAGCTAATGATGAAATCCTTATGATGATGAAATATGAAATAATGAAAATCCATAATTAAAGATTCAGGTCAGTTCCCCCTCCTCCTTGACCCCAGCTAAAATGACCATCCATTTTCTGACCTACTGTCTGGATCACACACTTAACACTTATATCCAAGCCAACTGTTAGTTACCTTCTTGTACATCCTCCAACTTTTCCTTCCCTCATAATTGTAAGCACTCAGTTTGTGGATTGATCAATCGATTGATTGGACTACCCCTAGAACATATGAATCTTTGACCTTAGTGATATTTTTTTCATAACCAATTTTGTTATAAAAAGGTTTTGGTCACAGGAGATCAATTATTCTCCATTGATTGTAGTTATCAACTATACAGGAACAGGGAATGGAAAGGGTTATGTTTTCTGTTCTTGTGACACTTTGTGCTTGCCCATGACCTGCTTTTCTTTTAGCCTGGGACAAATTACTTCCCTGACCTTAGTCCAGGGGCCAGGGTTAATTGTATGCTGCCAAGTAGGGGAGAAGCTTAGCTGGAAACTGTCAAAGACCAGAACCATAACTAGGGACTTTTACACTTAGGGCCTTGTGCCCGAGACAAGGAATTGTCCTTTAGGTGATGGTATCAGTGTTCTGTAAATTCCCTGCCCTGGGACAAATCCCAATCACAAATAACCTGTTCCAAATTATACCTCTGTCAAAGGCCATAGAATGCCCTCTTTTTCTGACCTGGTCCACCTTAAATTAATGATGAGGGCTTCCCTCTGGTCACTTGGCTTATGGAAGTTGTACTCTGGTGAAAACTAGCCTTGCTGATTAAAACCCTGGATAGGGTGTGAGAAATGAGGAAAGGACTATTCTAGGAGTGATAACTGTCACATTATCATCTCAGTGGGACCCCCAGGAATTAAGATGAAACCACTTTGCCTCCTAGGGACATGGATTTGGAACCAGCCTTTGAGAAAGATTGGCTTTGTTCTCACCCCAGCTTCCTGACTCTCACTGAGGGCCATGATGGTTTGGGCCATAATAGTTCTGGTCTCCTTTCCCACAGGAGATTTGTGGAACCTAAGAGTAAGAAGGGCTCAGAAGAATCCCCCTCATTTCTCAGCAACTAGAAGACTCTAGTGTACAGTGCTGGACTTAGAATCATAGAACTTGAGAATTTGGGATTCAGTAACCACTTTGTCCAACAAACTTGTCCAACCTATGCCCCCAAGTGTGCGCAATAACACATAGGGAAAGTAGTCAGTCTCTGCTCAGAACTTTCAAAAAAGGATAAACCACTATCTCCCATTCTGCTTTTAGAGAGTTCTGATTGTTAGGGTGTCAATGTAACCTTGGCATCAAGCCTAAATTTGATCCTCTGCAGCTTACCTCCATTGTTCCTAGTTGTACCATCTGAGTTCAATCAGAACAAATCTAATTTATCTTCTACATAGCAGATTAGGTTTGAATCTTCCCTCAGACATTTACTGCCTGTGTAACTAGGAACAAATTGCTTAATCTTGTTGAGCTTCAGTCTCCTCATCTGTGAAACAGGGGGGAATACTTGTCATAGAATTTACTGCACAGAGTTTTCACAGAAACTCAAATGAGTCAATGTATGTTAAGTTCCCTATTGAAATTTCAGCTATACTCATTTGTCACAGGAGATTATTGAAGCCCAAGAAGACAGCCTCACTCACCCACAGTCACATAGTTCGTGCTGGTTCTAAAATGTTAGTTCGAGTGCCAGGACGCTTGCTTTCTTTTTTTCTTTCTTTTTCTTCTTCTTCTTCTTCTTTTTTTTTTTTTTTTTTTTTTTTTTTTTTTGCTGAGGCAATTGGGGTTAAGTGACTTACCCAAGGTCACATAGCTAGGATGTCAGATTCTCTTCTTACCACAGGACCTTATACATTTTGTAGATTTAAATTCTCATTTCTTCACTGATGCTGCAGTATTTAATTAATAAGACACATATTTATTGAATACTTATGTGTTCAGCTCTGTTTTTATACTTTTCTAGGCAGTGAAGAAAGATACCAAAGGTGATCTATTACTCCTGGAAACTCTGCTGACCTTATAACTTTTTCCTCCTCTGGTGGATAGTTCTCCTTTCAATTTCTTGAATTGATAGTTCTTTCTCCCCCAAATCCAGAATGAACTCTCTCCATGAATGTACTGAAGCCAGCTCAAATGGCTCAGATGAGCTGGTACTTAAAATTTTCAGTGTGAGCATTTATACCTTAGAAATCAACAAATGCTACAAACAAGAACCTGGTTTATTGTTTGGTTGATTGTCTAACCCTAAAAAAGCAGCAGAAAAAATTTTAATTAAGCAGATTACAATTAAAAAATGTGTTTTAGGAGCTTGGGATGAAGGGAAAGGAAAATGGTTGTTAAGCATTTACCAACATACTTTCTTTTTACCTCCATCTCACATGTTCCTCTCTTCCTTCATGATTCAGCTCAAGTACCATCTTCTGCATGAAAGCTTTCCTGTTTCTAATGGTCTCCCTCTGGCAGTGTGATAGTAAATATTCAGCAATCTGCTCTGAAAACTCCATTGCTCTTTTAAACTTAATCCATATTATCAATATTTTCTTCTCCATCATTTTCCTAAGTCTAGACAACCAACAACTTGCCTTATTAAAGCAAGCCCTGGTTTGTAGTATTTGTTCATTTTGGGGGTATAAATGCTTACATTGAAAAGTTAACAATAGGCTTTCCCAATACACCCCTGCTTCCATTTGAGGGGGGAAAAAAAGTTTGTATTTAACTGCTTTGGTATCTTTGTGTTTATTAACTTTATGCTTATACTGTGCAGATTTAGATATCTGTTATCAGCTTATTTGAATATAAACTCCTTTTGACTAGGAATTATTTCATACGTTCTACTTATATCTACTCAGCATCTTACACAGGTCTTAGAACACACTAAGTGCTTAATAAACATTTGTTGATGGATTGATTTTCACCCTATGTGGTATAGTAGAAAGGGACTTGCACTTGAAGTTGGGTGACTCAAATGTGAATCCCAATTCTGGCATGGGATAAGTGACCTTAAAAGACTTTATTCCCTTGTCTGAGCTTCAAGGTCAACTTTTGTAAAATGCTTGCAGTATCTACCTCAAAGATGTCAAACAAGAGAGATTTAATTCAATTTAATTGCTGTTCCTGAGAGAGAGCATTTCATCTTCTGCGTCTGTATCTCTGCACGAATCATTTCCCCAAACAAGGGATGTGCCCTCTTTTCATCTGCACCTCTCAGCATCCATCAATCCATTCACATCACTAGAGCTCTCAGTTCACGGGGTTGAATCATTTCTTCTTGAAGTCTACACTCTAGTCCTCATCTTTATTTTCAACACTTCCACCTTAAACTTAGACCTTTTCCCTGAGAAATTGAGTTCTGATAGTTGAGCTTTTCCCTCACTTTGTCTTGGACCACACCATCTCCCAGACCCCTTAACTCCTTTTTCTATTATGCTTCAAGGGTTGTCTTCTCCCATTTGAATAGAAGCTCCTTGAAGGCAGGGTCTTGTTTATTTTTGTATCTCCAATGGTTAGCACAACACTTAGAACTTAGTAAGTTCATAATAAAAGCTCTATTTCTATGTAACAATCTATCTTTAGCAATCTCTATCTCTATCTCAATCTACCAATATAACTCTCTTTCTAATAACCTATATCTCCATCTGTAGCTCTCTGTCCCGTCTAAAATTCTTTATCTATTTCTCTGATTTATCTGAGTGCCACACCCTGAATTAATTATGCCTTTCCTAATTCCCTCCTAAGCCAACTATTTTGTATTCACTTTGAAAATGTGTTTATATGTATGTATTATAAACACATATATGTAAATGTATATATGTGTATGTGTATGCATATTATATATATATATATATATATGTGTGTGTGTGTGTGTGTGTGTTTTAACTTTTTTATTTACATATCATCTTCCCCAAGTGCTCTTCAAATAGAGGCTGTTTCATTTTTACCCACTATTTTTATTTATTCGATGGCATAAAAATGAAAATGAAAAGGTCCATGGCCTCAAGAAGCTTTTATTCTATTGGGGTGAAATGATAGGTACACAAATAAACCAATGCAAAATATATCCAATTTTTTTTTTTTAATTGAGAGAGAGGGTTGAGAAAGCAGTAATAGGCTCAGGAGAGTTTCCTGGAGGATATAGCTCTTGAGTTGAGCCTTGAAGGGAGCAAAAATTCAAAGAGCAGAGGGAGAAGCACATTTGAGTAACAGATATTCTATGTAAAAGTTTTGAGAGCAAGAGATTGATATTGCTCATGGGGAACAACAAGGAGGTTTGTTTCACTAGAACATAGAGCATATGAAGGGGATTAACATGAATAAATCTGTAAAGATAAGTCTGAGCCAGATTGTGGAGGGTTTAAAACGTCAAACAGAGAATCTTATATCCTAGAGATAATGGGTTGGTTGTTTTCCTTTCTTCGCAAAAAGGACCAAAATGATATCACTGTCTTAAGAGTCAAGTTACAGTGTGTCCAACTGTGGTTGATCAGACAGAATGCTCTGCCACAGGTCAGACACAAATAGTCCCTATGAACATTTAGGGGTAGATTCTCTAACTTTGTGCATCTCGCATTTTTTCTGAGCTAATTCAATTCTGCTTTGCTCATAGAGCACAGGACTTGCTCTGATCCTGTGCCAGCATCTCCCATTTCATACAATTGATTCTAAAGAGAGACCTTGAGAATGTCTTTGTATTGCTTTTTCTGACCACCTTATTAGCTTTTGCCCTGTGTGAGCTTTCCATAAAATAGTCTGTTTGGCAATTGTATATTTAGCATTATAAGCTTGTCCTTTTTTGGCACGTTGATGATAAGGGTCTCTTTGATGTCATCAGGGTTCTCCCTGGTGGGAGCATAGGTCCCAGTGTCATGGTGTTTTCTTACAAGTGGCAATCATGTTGTCATGAGACACTAGAGCTGTTACAAAATCTATTGCTGTACTTACCAGGAGATACAAAAAGTATCTGGATGAGAGTGGAGGCTGTGTGAGTGGAGAAAATGGGAAAGATGGGAGAAATGCTGGAGAGGTAGAGTTGATAAGATAAATTGGAGAGTTCCACAATCTCCAAAAATTCAAAGTAATGGGTCACTTAATTAAAATGTAGAAAGACAAAATGGGGGGCATTTGAGAACCTTCTGAGGTTCTGAGCTGGTGTATTTAGAAATAGTTTCTCCTGGAAGAGACAATTTTTTAAAGACAATTTCTTGTCTAAATTGAGTTTTTGTAACTTTCAGCTCTGTAACAGACACAGCTCTGTCTATGTATTAAGTATATTATGGGAACCATAAAATTAAAGAAAATGTCAGTTTCCCACAAGACCCAGCTAAGCTAATGATTAAAAGGAAAGGGAGAAGCTTGGAAGGAGAGTCACTCAAAAAATAAAATAACTGCTCAGGGAAGGTTATGATAAAGAAATAACTGTGTAGAAACAACACTTTTTTTCTGATGCACAATGCCTGGAACATAGCAGGTATTTAATAAATATTTGTCGACTGATTGGTTCTGATGAAAAGACTTCAGTGGGGGCTCAGCCAGCTAAGGTAATTGGTAACAGTACAAATTTGTAATTTTTTCCTCCTCCATGCAGCCTTATATGAGGAAGCAAGAGAAAAAGCTGACTGGGGCATATCATAAAGGCAAATTTCTTCCCTAACAAAAGTTGACCATGAAGCAGAAAAAAAAATGGACCAAGTATGGTTGTACGGGAGAAAAGCTGTAAAAAGTTGGCAAACTGAGGACTAAGCTGGAGGAGATTTTCCGAGCTGTGAATATGCTCCAGGAAAGGGCTTTTTTGGGGGGAAGAGATGAGGGAAAGAGAAGAAAGAGGGGATGAGTTAAAAGATTTATCTCTAAATAAAAAGGAAACATTCTATTTAGGTCTGGAAGAAATCTAGGGTTAGATTTAGCAATTATTAATAATCATTAAGGATCAATAAAGAAAATATAAAAATATACAAAGCTTTCTTTTTTAGGTCTTTCTTTTTAGGACTCTATTTCCATTTTGGAATGTCTAGGTAGTTGAATTAAAATGTCTGCTTTGTCTCCCCAAAAAGCATCCCTTGAAAAGCATTTGGGCTTTTCTCTGATAATTACAGAACTGCTCAGACTCTTGGGGTACAGTTAAGGTATTGCAGTTCACCTGATGGCAATATATATTCGTTACAGGGAAGGTTCCTAATAGGAACCAAGCAGCATTCTTGGTGCAGAGGTTGCAAACCAAAACATACAGAATAATAAGTAATTGGGGCAGCTAGGTAGCACAGCAGATAGAGCCCTGGACCCAGAAACTTCCTCAAACATTATTAATTGGACAAATCAGACATTCCGAACAAGTCACTTAACCATATTTGCCTCAGTTTCCTTATTTGTAAAATGAACTGGAGAAGGAAATAGCAAATCATTCCAGTATTTCTGCCAGGAAAACCCCAAATAGGGTCACAAAGAGTTAGCCATGACTGAAATGACTCAAAAACAAGTAAACAGTCCAATCAGCAAGGATTTCTTCGTGGAAAGGCTATCCCACACAAGGCTCAGCAGCAAGAGATCAGGAGCCACCCAAAACTCTCCTTTGGTGGTGTGCTTTAGGCCTGAAGACCACAAGAATAAGAAGAGGCAACATATGGATCCAATCACCAAATGGGGGCAAGGAAATCAACCCAGCTTGACAAATAAGGAGGAGTTGGTTACTCAAACATGTGGGCTGTGGAAGAAGAACATACTAAAGAAATTGAGGGGAAGAAAGAAAACAGATGTTGGGTTCCACTGTGCCACTTGGTTTAGATCATGTTACATGACCTAAAAACCAAAGATGTTCCTTTGTTTGTTACCAGTTAATAGCTTGAGTATCAAATCTTCCACCCAGACCCAAAGTGAACACGTGGGAAACTTTCTGGCTGTAAAATAATTCTTTTCATAGAATAGCTTCTTTGAGACCTGAGGTACCCTCTGCCTAAACCCACTTTGCCCACTATTATCTGAAGACTCTTTGGGGGTTCACTTTTAAGTGTACTGGAATTTGGGTTTTAAAGTGAACTGGGGAGCTAAAATGACTTTCGTATAGGTCATACAGAAAGACTGACAATTGATGAAAAAGATGGATTTGATGTTTGACTAGTTTGGATATTATCTCAACTCTTTATTCTGCTTTTGTAGAAATGACCATTCTCTCTACCTATGAAGGTAGAATTTAGGGTATGCTAGGGTGATAGCATTGTAGTGTTTGGGAATGGATGGAGGAACTCTTTCTGGTCCCTAACAACTTCTCATCCTTCAAGATAGAATTTTACATTGGTCTCTGGAAGAAACAGAAACAGATACCATTTTATTTAATCCCTTGAGTGATACAAAAATCCTCTTGACAACATCCATGACAAGTGGCCTTTTATTCTCCCCTTGAACACTTCAAGGGATTATGAACTCACTCTTTCCATTATTAGGAAGTTCTAGTGACTGCAAAATTCTTCCTTATTAGTAAGCAGAAATCTCTCACCTTAAAACTTAAGATCATAACATTTAAGCTGAAAGGGAACACTTAATAGATGAGGAATCTGAGACTCAAGGAAGTTAATGAACTTGTTCAAGAACACGTCTATTATAGATGTAAAAGAGCCAGGATTCAAATCCAGGACCTCTAACTACATATTTGTAAATTGTTTGGTCTACTTCTGCCATTTGGGGGTACAGAGAATCAAAATAATCTTCTTCCACATGACAACAATTCATATGTTGGAGATAATAATCATATTTCCCCCTAAGTCTTCTCTTCTCTGGGCTAAATGGAATAATTGGTTCTATCAATTAGTTCGGCAGGTTTTTAGTAATGTTTTGATGGCTATCTGGTCTGTGCACTTTTCTCTTCCATCCCTCCAGACAATTGGGTTTAAGTGATTTGCCCAACATCCCACAGTAAGTATCAAATGCCTGAGGTCACATTTTAATTCAGGTCCTCCCGACTCCAAGATTGGTGTTCTATCCATTGTACCATGTAGCTGCCCCCAGTGCTCTTCTTGATTCCAATTGTGGGACATTCTATCAACCAATGCCATGTTTACCATTCGATGAATGGACAAAGAGGATCCCAAGGTTCACTTGAAATGAAATCCCAGGAGGACCAAGATGATTGCTTTAATCAGACACCACGACTAGTGGGGTCTCCCTTATTTAGTATTAAGTTGTATTGACTCGTACAAATCAGAAGAGTCAGCTATGATCCTTTTTTGTCATTATCGTCTTTCCAGACTTGTGATTTCATTAATGCATATGATGCACTTTGGATAATGTCATTGCATTCCAAAAGTCAAGATGGAGTCAACCCTCACTCTGCTGTACACTTGCAGGATGGCCTTGGGCAAGCCATTTTGCCACCTGCACAGTCACACATACATATACATGCATACAAGCATTTTTTAGTTATACAAATGGCTATTTGATTCAATGAACTTTTATTGAATATTTTTTATTTTAATTTTTAAAAAAAATATTTTATTTTCCCCAGTTACATATAAAACATTTGAGTTCCAGATTCTCTCCCTTCCTCCCTCCTTCATTAAGGGCATGCTAGTGAAGTTATGCAAAACATTTCTATAAAAATCATATTAAAAAAAAAAACCAGATTCTCCTCCTCAAGAAAAATAAAGTAAAAATGTATATAGTGCTTACTATGTGCTAAGTGCTTGAAAATGATTTCATTTGATCCTTACAACAACTCTGGGAGGAAGGTACTATTATTATTCTTATTTTATACATAAGGAAACTAAGGCAGGCAGAGATTAACCGATTTACCCTCGGGTCACACAGCTAGAAAGTATCTGAGACTGAATTTGAACTCAAGCCTTTACAGCACTCTATCCACTTCACCACTTAGCTGCCCATTAACTTTGCCTGAGTTTCATTTCCTTCAACCATCAAAGGCAGGTTAGATGCAATGAGCCCTGAGGTTCCTTCCAGCCCTGACAGTCTATGATGCTATGACAACAGCTGCTACATCTGAAACAACTCTCCTACCAGAACAATTCTGTTTCTCCTCTAATTATTTAACAGCCTGTCGTCTTGGCAAACTGGACCCGGTGAATTCAGCACATTAACGAAGAAGCAAAGTGTTCCCACTCCAGCAGCCAGTCTCTGGGGTTTTCCCAGAATGAATTCCACCAGGAGTGCATTCAACCAAACAGAAGTAGATTATAATAATCTCTGACACAAGCCTAGCCGTCTTGAAAGTGTTTTTGCAGACATGATCTCATCAGCGTCTCACTGCAACCCTGTGAGCTAGACAGGACTGAGTTAATTATGCTCACTTTACAAATGAGGAAACTGAGGCTCAAAGAACTCATAATAAATGCACCCATGGGAAATAAGGGACAGAATGAAAGAATGATTGACACCCATCTATGGCACACGCTGTCGGCTGTGTTTACAGTTGGTGGGTGTCCCAGATTATATGTGGCTCCTACAGTCGCAATAGCAGCTCTGTTTTGTTGTTGCTGTTCAGTCATCCCTAATGACCCTAATTGGCATTTTCTTGGCAAAGATACTGGAGTGGTTTTCCATTTCTGTCTGCAATTCATTTTACAGACTAGGAAACTGAGGCAGGCTTAGTGTCTTTCCAGAGAGGTACAGTTAGCAAGTGTCCAAGGCCAGGCAGAGGAGTATGACTGACTCCAAGTCTGGCACTCTATCAACTGTGTCAACTAGCTGCCCTCACCCTACAAAAAAAAAAAATGGGATGTCATTTAATTTGTTAGTTTGCTTATTACCTAATAAGTGAGTTAGCATATAATCTGGTCATTAGCCAAGTTGTTTGGTTAACACGTACCCCACCCAGTACTTCTCACCTCAGGCACTCACCCTACAAATTCTAAGCCCATCTTCTCTTTCCACACCCCTTAGTTTTCCTGGAATCTTATATCAGCAAATATCCTTAGATTCAATATTGATCTTAGGATTCAAAAAGAAAAACTCCTTCGAATCATTAGAAAATTATAGGAATAATACTATATGGTTCTGCCCCAATGCTGGGTCTCAGAAATTTCTCTCACTCCAAACAACCTTCCATTTTTACATTTTACAGGCAATCTAGATTAAATGATTTAGTCAAACAGCAAAATGAAATCACTAAGCAATTGTGAAACACTCCTCTCCAAGATCATTCTAATCAATCCAATCATCCTTCAAAACTTCCTCCTAGTCTATAGATCATGGGAAAGAATGTAGAAATTGATTATTTGGAATTGATTAGGATCAGTCATGTAAATAGAAAAATGGAGAACATAAGGTGAGATCCAGGGGATAGAATCAATAACCCTCTTTCTTCTCCTTAGCAGCTGAAGTTTCATGAAAATTTCCAGTCCCATCCCATTTGTCTCTGCCTCTGCCCATCGATCTGGCTTACCATTCCTCAGTCTTTCTCCCCCGCCAGTACAAACCCAAAGACTCCATTTGTGCCACCACAAGAAATTTGTGCTCCCCAAGAAATGCCCCTTTATTAGTAATAAATTGTTGTTCCTATCTTAGGTTATAAAAGCTCAGTTGAAAAAGGTCAGTAGCATCCAGCAGCCAAGTGTCCAGCAATGGCTGCTTGCCCCATCTAATAGCTTTTCATCCTTGACTATCTGCTTCCAGCCACATGGGAAGAAAGAATAGCCAATGAAAAGTTCCGTTTAAGGGTAGACTCTGTAGATTTGCATACTGGCAGCTAAATGGTACAGTTGGGTTCAAAACTGGCCTCCAAAACTTACCAGCTGTGTGACCCTGGGCAAGTCACTTAGCCCTGTTTACCTCAGTTTCCTTATCTATAAAATAAACTGGAAAAGGAAATGGCAAACCCCTCCAGTATTTTTGCTGAGAAAACTCAAAATGGAGTTATAAAGAACTGGACAAACTAAAATGACTCAACAACCACAAGTGCTTATCATCCATCTTTTCCCAGGACATCATTAATCTATTTCCTCTTGTCTAGACTTCTGGGCTCTCATTTTCCTGCTCTAGATTGGAATATCATTGTACAAATAGCATGTATGTGGTATATTGCATTGTCAGTCTTAATTGATGTTCTAGTTTATTTTGATATAATTTTTTTTCTTTTTAATGCAAAGAATGATTCTCTGGGAGGTAGAGGAGGATATCATTGGAAATGAAAGTGATTTAAAAACAAAGATACTAATAAAGATATTAAAGAGAAAGCCACGTGCTGTATAAGATTGATACAGCACTGCCCACACATTCTCTTATTTTATCCTCAGAATAAGATTCTGACTCAGGTAATTCATGGATCAATTCCTTCATTTTGCAGTTAGAAAATTGAAATTGAAAGAGAAAATACTTACCAATGTTCACACATAAGTAGTAAATTGCAGTACTAAAATTCAGAAAAATGGGATGTCATTTAATTTGTCAATTTGTTTGCTTATTAGCTAATAAGTGAGTTAGCATATAATCTGGCCATTAGCCGCTTGCTTCTTAGGTGAGAAATTCTAAGTTCAGTCAACAATCTATGATGGAAATGCCCCATGATAACCCCTGTTCCCAGAGTACTGCATAGAACACTCATAAGAATTATTGTTCAGGCATCTCAGTCACATCCAATTATTTATAACTCCATTTGGTGTTTTCTTGGCAAAGATACTGAGGTGATTTTCCTTCTTCTTCTCCAGCTTATATTGCAGATGAGAAAACTGAGGCAAACAGTCTTAAGGGACTTGCCTGGGATCACACAGCTAGCAAGTATCTAAGGCCAGATATGAATACAAGAAGATGAGTCTTTCTGACTTAAAGTCCAGGACTCTATCCATGTACCAGCTAGCTGCTGTTATCTATCTATCTATCTATCAAATATTTATGTAGCCCTTTAAGATTTGCAAAGTGCCTTAATCCTCAGAGGTAGGTGCTATTATTGTCCCCATTTTACAGAAGAGGAAAACTGAGACAGAGGTTAAATGATTTGCTGGGGCTCACAGAGCTAACAAATGGGTGAGAATGAATTTAAACTTAAGTCTCTTCGACTGTAAGTCAGATTCTATCCATATGTGCCTACCTAGTTGTCCATAAGATCTGATCTCAACACAGAAGCAGCAGGTTTGCTTTCTAGGTTTTGGATTCTCTGTAGCCGTTTCCTGTCCTCAGTGCTAAAATTTTTCAGTTCCTTTCCCCAGGTTCAGGTGCCTTATAGGTTCAAGGAGAACTAATTATTTTAGAGCAAGTTCTAAAGATGGAGGTGAATGGATTAGCATCACCAACTTTTGCCCCCCCACGGTTAACCCCCACCTATCACCTGCTGACTAGCACTCTACCTAAGGCCTTCAGTTCTTCTGCTCTTCCATTTAACACAAACTCATTAAATGCCTACTGTGTATAAAGGTACTAAAATAGGTGCTGGGGTTACAAAGATTGAAATAGTTCCTGACTTCAAAAATTTATCGTTTATGAGGGAGATGGCATTTACACAAACATAATATATAGTAAAATATTGTTGGCACAAAGAAGCAATCCATCTAAAATGCTTTAGGAAAATTCGAAGAGAGAGATCTCTTTCAACTGGAGAAAAGTTTATACGATCATAAACAGAATTCTTTAATGAGCATCCTATCAAAGGTCAGATCAGAGCAGGGCAAAAGATAGATATGCAGAGGCAGGATTTCCAGCACAGGGACCACTTGTAAATATTCATCAAGAATAAGAGAGAGCAGGAGAAGACTGGGGGATCACCAATAGTCTACTTGTACTAGAAATTAGAAGGCATAAAAGAAAATAAAGTGAAATAAAATTGGAAAGGTAACTTAGAACAAGACCGGGGAGCATTTGAATTACTATTACTAATTGCTAAGGAATTTGAATTTTGTCCTAGAGACACTGTAGATTTTTGAGCAAAGGAATAATAGCATTGCCAGCCTGGTGCATTCAAAAAATGGTTTTAGAGGCTTGTGAAGGGTAAAGCAGAGGGGAGAGACTGTTACACTAGTCCACATGAGAGGTAATGAGAGCCTGAACTGAAATGAAGACCATAGGAGAGGAAGAGAAGGAACAGATGCTAGAGTGTTGTAGTGCTAGAATCCACAGATCTTGGATTAGTCTCATTAGTCAGATGATGGAGTGCCTAAGAGTAGTAGACTTGAAGTCAGGAAGACCTAAGTTCAAAATCTGCCCTCCAATGCTGTGTGACCCTGGGCAAATCACTTACTGCCTCAGTTTTCTGATCTGCACAAACAGGAATAATAATAACAGGACCCACCTCTCAGGATTATTTTAAGGATCAAATGAAATAGTATTTGTAGATTTGCAGGTTTTGGGGGAATATAGTAAGTTCACTTTGGGAGGTGTTATGATTGAGGTACTGGTAGAATTGTCCACCAGTGTTGTCTCAGTATGGTAACCTTGAATATCAATGCAAACTCTCCAGTAAAACCTTACTGTATCATAATTGATTGATGAATTAAATTGAATTCCTATTACTCATTGCTAAGCCTTACATAAAGATGTGTTCTAAATCACTTTTGATTAAAGAGATGCAAATTAAAGCAACTTTGAGATATCAATTCACACCTATTAGATTGGCTAATATGATCAAAAAAGGAATGTGATAAATGTTGAAAAGGATGTGAGAAAATTGGAACACTAATACATTGTTGACGAAATTATGAACTGATCCAAACATTCTGGAGAGCAGTTTGGAATTATGCTCAAAGGACAACCAAACTGTTTCCAAAATATTGGAAACTGAGGGGATGCCCATCAGTTGGGGAATGGCTGAACAAATTGTAGTATCTGAATGTAATGGAATACTAGTTTGCAATTAGAACAGATTTCAGAAAAACCTGAAAAGATTTGTACAAACTGATGCAAAGTAAAATGAGCAGAACCAGCAAAACATCATATACAAGATAAGCAATATTGTGTGATGATGAACTATGAATGACTGGGCTTTCTCAGCAACATAATGACCCAGAGCCTTTCTGAGAATCAGATCCTTTATTGTTAGGAAATTGTTTTGCACATAAATGAGTAAGAGTTATTAATGTCTCAAAGTTAAGATTTCAGTTTATTAAGTAGAAGTAAACTTTATCTTGCAGTAAATGGAGAATTTCTTCAGAGAATCCTTAGATGCAGTTCTGAAAAAAAAAAAAAAAACCCTCCATAAACTTTGTTTCATTGGATTTCGTAAAGCAATTTTTGGTTCTAATCAATATTTTTGTTAATGATTTATGTGAAAGCACAGATGACATCCTAATCAAGTTTTCAGATGACATAGAGTAAGTAGGGATAGAAGAAAGTATTCTGAGCAGGCAATAGAAGTGGGATTCCCAGAATTTTCAACAGAATGGGACAATAGACTAAATCTGATGAGATGAATTTTAATTAGGACAAATATAAAATTCTATATTTAATCAACTCTGACAATATAAAATAGAGACACCACGGCTATATAATAGTACATATAAATACTATCACAGAGGGATGGGACAATTACAAAAGATCATAAACATGATTTCAACTCCGTGAAATTGAAAAGGTACTACACTAGCAAAATGAATGCAACTACAATAAGAAGGAAAGCAGTCAATTGGAAAAATATATCAGATTATGTGATGATCAACTCTGATAGACTTGGTTCTTTTCAACAATGAGGTGATTCAGGCTAATTCCAATAGACTTGTGATGGAGTGAGCCATCTTCATGCAGAGAGAGGACTTTGGAGACTGAATATGGATCACAATATAGTATTTTCACCTTTTTGTTGTTATTATTTGATTTTTTTCTTTCTCATTTTTCCCCTTTTGATCTGATTTTTCTTGTGCAGCATGATAAATGTAGAAATGTGTTTATAAGAATTGCACATGTCTAACCTATACTGGATAATTTGCTGTCTAGAGGAGGAAATGGGAAGAAGAAAAATTTAGAACATAAGGTTTTGGAAGGCTGAATGTTGAAAACTATCTTTGCATGTATTTTGAAAAATGAAAATCTATCAATATAAAAAAAGAAAATTAAGGTCTGATATTTAAGACATAGAGGACTGAAACTAATATTGGGAGCATATTCCAAATGGATATGAATAAACAGTTCTCCAAACAAAAATTGTAAATAACAACTATATGAAAGATTTCCCCAAGTCACAAGTAACAAGAGAAATGTAAATTAGAATAACTCTGAGATTTCATCTCACATCCTCAAAATTGTCAAATACAATCAAAGTAGGAATAACTAATGTTGGATTGAGTAATAGATACACTAACACACTGTCAATGAGATTGCAAATTGGTCTAACCATTCTGGAAATCAAATCAAATCAAAAAGGTCCATGTATGTGGCAACTGGATAAAATATATCCCCTGCCTAGTAGCTCACAGCACTTTTGTCTTACTTATCACCAGACAGAAAAAAAAACAAGAACTGACAGAAGGTATCATTGTCTTTATATGCACACTCAGTTCTGGCCTAGTAACTCATGAACTATCAATCTTTCTAGCTTCTCATCCATCCAGAAGACATACATAAGTCCATACACAACCCCAGTCCTTCAGCCACTTGAGGATAGAAGTAGGCTCAACAAGCCTCTGTGGCTTGGTTTGAATGGAGGATAGAGCTAAAAAGGGGATCTCTACATATAGTTACAGGGAAAGTGTTCTAAGAGCAAAACTAGACCCTTGTTATGCACTCCTTCCATTACAATAAATAAAGTCTAAAATCCTTTGCTGGATTTTCAAATCCCTTCACTACCTGATGGCAAACCACCTATTATCATGGTAATAGCCAACTTTTATCTAGTGTTTTAAGATTTGCAAAGCTCTTTGTATACATTATCATTTGCTCCTTGGAACAATCTTGTGAGGCAGGTCTTCCAGATATTCTTAATCTCCATTTTGCAGAAGAGGAAATTGAAGCCCTGTAAATGTACAGTTTTTACTCACTTAGCAATCACTCCTTTTTTGTAGTATCTCCCTCCAAAAACAAGGTCTTATGGGCTGAGCATGTGTTCCTGGAAGAGATCAGAGAAACTCAGTTCACAGTCAATGGGATCTACTTCAATCCAAACCCTGCTACATTGATGTTTGTTGTTAGGATATAGATTTATGCTCTCGAATTTGGCTCTATAATAAAGATGTTGGGTTTTTGTGTTTTTGTTGTTATCGTTGTTTCCCTCCCTTTAACTTCTTTGTCTGCAATTCCATAACTACTATCAGATTAGTGGAAGAATTAGGGCTCAGAGCCAGTTTTTTTTTGATCTTTCCTTCCTCTTTCCAAATCTAAAAAGATAAAATAAAGATCCTCTATCTGGTTAGCTTATAAAGCCGTAGAAAAGGGTAAGGATAGCATAAATACCTTAATCAGCTGGAATCTGGTCACATTTCAAACACAGGAAATATGAAAATTTTGATGTGATGACAACTCCTACCATTACCATGACCATTTGTGGACAAAGCTGAGACCCAAAACTGAATTACCCAACAGCCTCAAGCATTCCTTTTATGATCTTTCATCAAGTTCAATCATACACATTATTCAGATCAACTCCCACTGTCTAGAGAGCATTCACAGAGACTGATTAGATATTCTCTATGCAGTTTATTTTTCCTAGAAAATACAGTGCAACTCTGTTTCTTTTTAATTTGGCCATACCTTTCCTACCTGACTTTAACTTACTTTATTAAAGATATTAGCATCAACAGGCAGCATGAAACAGTGGAAAACTTCAAGACTGGAAGTCAGGAAGTCTGCAATGTAGTCCCAGCTCTACTACTATTAGTGAGTTATCTGACAACTTTCTGATACATTCTTTTATCCTTAAATGCTTATTTTCTTTAACTTTGCTTCTAAGTTAGCATCTGGAACTAGTCTCATTGGTGGCCATATGCCTGCCTCCAATGTGGGACACTGTCATGTCTACTCCTTGACTGGGCTGTGTGCTTTTACTGGTTATAGATGTCTACACCTATGAAAAGTCTAGTCCATTAAGTGACCACAACCAAAACCTAAGACATTACTCTTTGTCAAGTACGTACATTGTGGGCCCAGTCCTAAAAGGAAACCAGTAGCCTAGGAAGCATCATTCTTGAAAAGCCAGAATTTTATGGTCAAAGAAAGTATCATAAACATCCAAATGTCTCTAAGTTTCTAATCTATAATGATGTATAGAATACAAAGTAAGTGTTTAATAAATACTTACTGAAATAGACTGACATTTCAATCATTAGGAAGAAGTCATAGAAGTAGATGGGATGAGGGTAGATTTGTATCCTGCCTTATACTCCTCGAAAATCCTATTAAAAACAATCAGTCCTTCCATTTATTGTAATTCCTATCCTTTTGAACCCCAATGTCTTCCCCTGATGTCTTCTCAGTCTATATTGGGCAGAGCATTAGATTTAAATCAGGGCACTGTTGTCCTTGTGTTTTCATATGTAGCTTTGGACTGGTTTTTGAATCCTCTATGTCTTGAATTCTGCTCATCTGTAAAATGGGGATAATACATTCCCGACTACTACTAAGAGTTGTTGTAAGAAACAAATGAGATCATGTGAAAGTGCTTTGTAACTGTAAGGTGTTATACAAGTATAAGTATATACAAATAAGTATTATTGCTATTAGTAATAATAATGGCTTTTTCTGGTGTAGGTTCTTTCTATATGGATTTGGTTTCCATTCTTCTGATATCCTATGAAGTAGTAATCCTATGGTCTGGCCCTCAAAGACAGCTTCCTAAATTTGTCTCTTTCTGGAATAGTCTTTTTTTTTTTTTTTTTTTGAGTCAATCAGGGTTAAGTGACTTACCCAGGGTCACACAGCAGGAAGTATCTGAGGACAGATTTGAACTCAGGTCCTTCTGACTTCAGGGCTGATGCTCTATCCACTGTGCCTCCTCGCTGCCCCTGGAATATAGTCTTAATTATTTCCGAGTTTATTTCCTTCCTTTTCTATATTCTCTGATATTTTCTTTTGCCGACTGCCTTAAATCTGTGCAATAAAATCACATTTCTCTTTCATGTGGGAGTAGATATAAGCAGGGTGGGAATGAGTGATGTAGGCAAATCACTTATAACCTCTCTTACTTCAGTTTCTTCATCTGTAAAGTGAAGGGGTGGACTTGTCAGCCTCTAAGATCTCATCCATTGCTAAATCTATGATGCTTTGATTGGGCTGGGTGAGGGTGTGTGCGGTTGTGACTAGCTGTTTTTCTCTATGCTCATTCTGCCCTCTTGTGTCCAGATTTTAGCAGACGAGGTAAAAAAAAAAAATTCACATTTCCATTTCAAATCCTTGTGACATTCTGTCTTCATTGATTTCAACATATTAGTATTGGTGAAATTTGGATTTTGATCTGGAAGAAGTGCTTTTCCTCTTAAGAATCCGTTCATAGGAGACACTATGGATTGAGATAGAAAGGGAGAAAATTTGAAACAAATTCTCCTGATTGAAAAAAAGACAATTATGGGGTCTCAAAGAGTCATACACTCCTGTGAGCTTGACAATTGATTTCTTTCCATGGCTGTGGAGATAAAGGAGCAAGGAGAGCCAGGAGAAGAGCTTTGCTCAAGAAGAGCAAAATATCCCATGCAACCCCAACACAGCTGATTTTCCCCAAAATCTACCTAGAAGTAGATTAAGGCAAACCATGGGGTTGAGAACCACGGACCAAGATTCCAAAGGATGTCAGGACATTCACTATGCGAAGTCAGATTGCATAGGAATTTTCTTATATGAGCTAAACCTCTTCTGACATTTGGCTTTTTAAAAATCTTATAAGTGAACTTGGACTTTTCTCCTCCTGGCCTTTAGCCCTCACTGCTGCCACCTGTCTTCCTCATTCCCACATTTGCCTCTTTTTTCTGACCCAGAGGTCACTTAGTAGTCTTTAATATTTTGATGGATCTCACTAACGTGGGCATTCTCCCCAATGGTACAGATAACAACCAATCCTCAGACTCTCATCCTGAGCCACTCTTGCCTATGGCGTTAATGATCCTCCAAACCTCCCTCCAGCATCTAAATGGAGGTCTTCCTTTCAGGTCTTCCTAAACTTGTGTCTGTGAATTTGTTTTTGTATGTTTGTTTGTTGTTTGCTGAGGCAATTGGGGTTAAGTGACTTGCCCAGGGTCACACAGCCAGGAAGTGTTAAGTGTCTGAGGTCAGATTTGAACTCAGGTCCTCCTGACTTGAGAGCCTGTGCTCTATCCACTGTGCCATCTAGCTGCCCCTAACTTGGGGTTTAAAAAAAAAAAAAGATTTGGTAACTGTATTTTAATAAAATCTGTTTCCTTTACAATCCTATGCATTTTACTTTCTGTACTTAAAAGCATTATTCTAGTAAGAGCTAGAGTATAGACTCATCAGATTGCCAAAGTAGAGTATATGACACAAAACAAGATTAAAAGCTTTTGTTTCAGATCTTTGGCTATCTCATGAGTGCCAGTGCAGAACTTGCTCAGGGTTTTCATCTATTATTCTCTCATTCTGTCTCCATAAAATCAGAGATCTGCACTTGGAAGTGATCTTGGTGATCATCCAGTCCAGCTCACTTTTTTTTTTTTTTTTTTTTTAACTGATGAAGACACTTAAGCCTGAAATGGATAAATGACTGGATAAAGACTAAAAGGGGTAAATGTACTGAGTGGTAGAACCTAAGATTGGAATTCAGGTACTGTAATTCAAATGATATCATTCTTCCCATCATATCAGGCTACCTTTCTCATAATACATTTCCTCAGTGACATCCTTAGACCCCAGCTTCTTAAAATGTAGTTTACAACCTCATAAGGGGTGTCTAACTGAATGTGAGGGTCTCTAAATTATGATTTATTATCAGTTAACTATTTGATTTTTTGCCTATTTTATATACCTATATATCAAGAGTCATATAAAAATTTCTTGGGAGAAAAGAGGTTGCAAGTGGATAAAGTTAACAAGCCTTGCCTTGGGCTACATATCAGTCATCATTGGAACTATGGAGCATCCTTCTCCCTCTCCTCTTCTATACTCCTCTTTCAGTAACTTCACCAGGTCCCATGGGTTTAACTATTACTTTTATGTGGATTACTCCCAGATCTACATACGTACATAGACTCAGAGTCTACCAATTGCCTATTAGACATTTTTAAACTGGATATCTTAGAGACCTTATAAGCTCAGTAGGTCTAATGCATCCCATTCCCCCTAAACATTCCTCTTTACTAACCTTTCCTGTTTCTGTTGAAAGTATCACCATCCTTCCAATGCCTTGAGTTCTTAATCTCTGAATTATCCTCGACTCCTCACTCCACATATCAATCAACCGACAGATCTTGTCATTTCTACTCTCAGCACATTTCATTTCTACCCAACTCTTTCCAGTCAAACAGCTATCTTAGTCAAGGCTCTCATCACCTTTTGCCTGGATTATTGCAACAGCCTCTAACTTATTCTCCTATTTCAAGATTTCCCTCCTCTAGTTCATTCTATACACTGCTGCCAATGTGAATCCCAACTACTCCAGTGTCTTTCTATTACCTCTAAAATAAAATATAAATTCCTGTGTTCAGCTTTTAAAGCCCTACACAATCTGACCTCTAACCTCCCTTTTCAGCCTAGACATTGTTCTTCCCCTTTCTCTGTGCAATCCAGCCAAATTGGCTTTCTCTCTGTCCTCACACAGAACACTCCATTTCCTGTCTCTATGCCTTTATATGAATTATCTCCCTCTTTTCTTCTGCCTTATAAAGTCCCATTCTTCCTTTAAGATGCAGTTCAGGCCCTGATCCAACCATTCTGGAGAATAATTTGGAACTATGCGCAAAGGGCCATAAAAGTGTACATGCCCTTTGACCCAACAAAACCACTACTAGGTTTGTGTCTCAAAGAGATCAAATAACAAGGAAAAGGACCTATATGAACGAAAATACTTTTGACCTTTTTGCCTAAGAAATTCTTACATGGCTCGAGATATTTTGGTATATAAAATGAATATATATGTCAAATATTTATTGAGAATAAATTATAAGGAAATTTATTTTCAAAACAATTCTTTGGTATACATGTAATTTTACCATTTATTAAAAATGAAAGCAAATTTACACACTAATGAAATGAGTGTGCTTATTTATTTTCACATAAAGAATCAAAGCTTGGTGGAATGTTGCCAAATGTTTTGCAACCCCCACATTCAGTTACACAACCCTAGATAGAGTCATGATCTATAATTTAAGAAGCTTTGATTGAGATCAATGATCTCTAAAGCAGGTGCATATATTCCAGAAAGTAATCAAAATAATCCACTGGGAGAAGGAAATAGAAGCGAAAGATTAAAACTTTTATTTATATTTCTTTTTAATCTTTAAAAAAAATCAAATTTTGCTAATAAACACTAGTGCCTTCATATGGTCACATGTCACATCTTGTATGTAAAATATTTTGAAGGAAGAATGGGAGTTTTGCGGTAAGAAGAGGTTGTTAGTTATTTTTTCTTCCTTTTTTTTTTTTTTTTTTTTTTTTAAAAAGACTGGGTCTCCCTATTCTCCCTAGGGAGAATGGTCATACACACAGGCTCTATCTTGCCATAGATCAGCTCAGGAATTTTGAGTTTCTCAGTTTCTAATCTGGGTCAATTTTGCCCCTCTCAGATCATCAACATTGAGAAGCTTACTTTATAAGGCGGAATTTAGTGTGGAGAACCTGATTGGGATTAATCCACCAGAATTCAGAATCTACATGGTTAAGAGACTCACCTGCCTCAGGATATTACAAGCACTGGCCACCACACCCAGCATTTATTCACTTTCATTTTATTGCAGTGATCTAGTTGAGTAGGTGTACAGATTTTATTATCTGGTTTTAACTAAATGAATCATAACAAAATGGACAAATGGCTTTAAAAATATTTCACAGATTAAAGATAGTACTAGTAACATGAGTGCAAGGGAATAAGAAAATGGCAGTATTCAGACTTCTACTATACTATTAGTCACATTATGAGGTAAAAATAACGAGGAGCTAATCACATCTGGCAAAAAGTCACATAGGGAGTGACCTTGAAATTTTTTTTTTTTTTTTGCATTATACGGAGGTTTGCTGGTTAACTTTTGACAATACTTAAAAGAGTTGTTGGACTTAAAATATAAGTTATCTATTCCTTTGACATTTGCTGATTTTTTTTTTCTTTGATGACAAATAGTTGCCATGAATATGCTCCTTAGGAGATATTTCTGGGGGGAAAAAATAGTTTATCTCTTCAAGGTGAAAGTGATGCTTTAAAGATGAGTGAGAAACTCATGATGAAAAGAGCATTTTGAAAACAGATGTTTGGAAACATTTCCCTTATTTAATAATTTTACTGCTGAAAACAATGTGTTACTTATAAAAACTCTTCTCACTGAACAATTTAAAAACTTAGAAACAGAATTTTCTAATCTGTTTTAAAATCTTCCAAATGGAGAGTTTGAATAGATTTTGAACCCTTTTGTTAAAGTAATAAAAATGTAATACCTCTCAATTATTTAGCAAAAACAACTGATTGACATCCACATACACCCTTCCCTCAAGAAAAGGAAATTTACTAGCTAGGATTTCAACAAAAATATTTGCATAATTGGTAAATCTGATTAAATGTAAATATAATTATTTATTAAGTTTAGGCAAAGATGTATTTTTTTCCTTCTAGATCTATATCTATGTGTGAAGTATCTTTTTTCAAGTATGACAGCCATTAAAACCTACTACTGAAATTAACTGAATTTAGAACCATACATTTATTAGGAGTACATACTCAATGTAGAGGTAAGGAAGACTATTGGTCAAATGTAACAGGAGACTGAGTGGCCTGAAAAACTGAATCAGATTAAAATGTAATTGGAAAATATTTCCCAGAATATATAATAATGCAATACAATACAACATAGAGAATCTTCATTTGAAGTTTTCCTGTAGGGATCCATTTTAATTTGATTTTTTTATTTTTACTACTGATCTGGATGCGCAGTCCTGCTATTTGGTTATTTCTGTATCAGTTGTTAAGATACCTGTTACAAGTAATCTCCTTCAGGAGACCCTATAATATTCTGAGACTTAATATAGTCAGCATGAGCTCATCTGCAAACATTAGACAACTTTACCATGTTAGAGAATCCCTCTTCTTTTGGAGCCCCTTCCTAGGAGAAAGGGTGTTCATGGTAAATATCTTTGTGACTTTACTGCTTTTTGTTTCATAGTTCCTTAATATCAATCATCAACGGGAAATGAAACAAGGTTCCATTTAACTTAGTTCAGTTTTTCAGGCCACTCAAGATCTCCTGCTACATTTGACACTGAGTAGACCATTGGTCTTCCTTACTTTTTTGATCATACATTGCATTAAGCATATACCCCTAATAAATGCATGTCTCTAAATTCAGCTGATTTCTATGCTAGGTTCTGGTTGTATTTACCAAGGAATCTTAGAAAACATAATGTATGCATGAGAGACTCTTGGTTGAAAAAGAACCTTTTAAGACTGCTTTTTGTTTTACCAACTCAAATTTTGTTTTGTTTGTTGTTTGTTTTTGTTTTTATTTTTTGTTTGTAGTTTTTTGTAATTATCACATGAAACATATGTTCTATATTCTTCATGCTATTAGTTTATGGTCATAACCAACTTTCAAAATCTCCAACTGACCCCAGCTATAGTCCTCTGCAATTCTTATACCATCAGTCATACCATCTATGATAACTCTGGATCAAAGCAGCAGACAATGAGTCAATTAACAATTACAACAATATTATTTGGCTGAGAAAGCCAGTCTTTTTACAGGATTCTGGTGGGGATGCTCTATGACAGTGGTGTCAAATTCATGACTCCCGCAAAACTCCTACCAATCCAGATTAAAATACAATTGGGAAATGTTTAATAAAATAAGCAAAAACATAATATGACATACCTAATGTTAATTTGTGGTTTTCTAAGTCGATATGGAGCCTGCAGGGATCCATTTCTATTTAAATTTGACTCCACTGTCAGTGGCGTGATTCTCAAAATGTGGTTGATGGTCTCCAAGACCCTTTCAGGTCCACAAGGTCAAAATCATTTTTATAATAATACTGACGTGTTGTTTGCCTAATGAAATACTCCTCCTTTTTCCAATTACATATTTGTGTGAGGTCAAATTTTCTTCATTTACTTCAACCAAAACAACATATTGCAAGAAATTGAATACAGAAGCAGATATGGGAATCCAGCTGTATTCTATTAAGCCAAACATCAAAGAGATCTGCAGAAAGATGGAAAACAATCCCACACTGCTCACTAATTTTTTTGTTTTGGAAAATAGTTATTTTTCTTAAAATTATGTCATTTTTGTTCATATGTGATGGGCTTATTATTGTTATTTTAAAATAAATTAGTAAATACATATTTTAAACATTTATCCATTTTAATTTCTAATGGGGCAAATCTTGATAGTTATAACTCACATAAGCAAAAGCTCTTCGGGGTCCTCAATAATTTTTAAGGATATAAATACGTCCTTGGGCCAAGAAGTTTGCTAATTGCCGCTCTACAATGTGTTGGCCCCACCTTGGACAGGGAGGGGAGAGAAAGAGTTGGGAAAATCCATGAAGGGTGTAGCATTAAAGCTAATGTAGAAAGACTAATTGATCTATTCAGTTCACTTAACAGCTGTCTGTGAAGCACCTACTGTGTGCCCACTGTGCTAGGTGCTAAAAGCAATATAAAGGTCATTAAGACTTGATTCCTGCTGTCTTGGGGAATCCAAGATGATTGTCTCAAACATCTCTCCAGACTTCCTATCATGTTAGGGTGTTTCAGTCCCATTTCTTTTCCAGTTCTGGAACCATGATTAAACCAACTCTGTTATTGTTCTGGTAAGAATATGGCACTCTACACCCCTATGGCTCTCCTCACCATTTTCAAACCTAAATATGTCTCTGTCTTTTCTGCAATATCATATCATTTACTCATATTAAATGCACAGCACACTAAAGTCTCCAGATCTTTTCTGGATGAACTACTGTCCCAGTCATTCTTATCTCATCTTATAATTGTAAAGCTGATTTTTTTGAGCTCAAGTATAAGGCTTTACGTTTGCCCCTATTCAAATTAATTCGGAAAAATTCTGTCTTTTAGAGCGTGATTCTGTCATCCAGACAAAATTGTTGGCTATTTCTTTGAGCTTTATGTCAACCCTGTATTTGATTAGATCTCTCTCATCCTTCCTTCCCCGTTCAATTTGATTTTAATTTTTCATGTACAGAGCAATACTTTTTCAAGGAACCTTTTCTTCCTCCATGAAGCACACATTTAATGAAATCTTTTCCTTCTTGGAGATTGGTTCTTAAATGTCTAAACTTAGGAGCTCTAAAATTGGGGAGTATCAAAAGACAACTTCTAAAACTTCCTTTATTTGAACAAAAGATGAGAATTCCAGAATAGTGGGACAGGTGTGAGTGGTATATCAGGAAGTACTGCAGGAACTAATCCATACACACTTGGCTCCGTCCTCATGCCCTCTGTCACCTAATTAATTAAGCAGCTGAGAGTGTAGTATACACTTTGGCCATCAAGTGGTGCTACACACCAGCCACCAATCCCTTAGCTACGTCAGATGACAATTTGCAGGAAGATTTTTCTCAACAGCTGAAGTCTACCTCCCTGCTCACCAGATGGTACTCAGACTACAAACAAGTAGCCTACTCCCTGCCATTAGCCTACTTAATCAGGAGCTGCAGATGTCCCCTGATTTTATATAAATCTAAGTGTATGACAGAATATGTTCAGAAATTACCCTAAATGAATGAAGGAATTAATTAATAAAATAGGAAACACATGATTTCTCTAGGCCCCCAGCCTTGATTTGGGGGTTGGGGAAAGGGAAATAGGAAATACAATTATTTCACAACATTTTGATAGAGTAATCCAACCACTTGGTGACCTAATATTAGAAATTCCCCAACACTTATTGAAGGAGAAATAAAATATAGTAAACTCTGCAAGATCTTATCCACTATTAACAAGAGACCCTGCTTACATTTTGTTTAAAAGAACTTCTTTCAGATTATAAAAGTATTTGTTCATGTCTTCGTGTCTCATGCCCTTGATTAGAGAATGCTTTCCTATTCCAATAATAAATCCTGTCCAGTTGCCTTCCAAATACACTCCATTTCTCCTTGGGCTAACCCTCCTCTTACTTTACCCCTCCCTGTGAATGCTTTACTTATCTCTCCTAAGTTGCATTGGAATGTTGTTGATTGCCTGCATTGGGCCTGAAAGGCTGTAAAAATATAAATCTGTATCCTAGAAAGCTGAAGTTTCTATGCCATGAGAGAAGCTTTGCTAGCACACTAATACATTTTTAACTTTCAGTTTGGGTTCCTATCTTTGATCCACAAAAATTAAACTCCTCTCTCCCCCCATAACAATTATACTTTTCTCAAGTTCCATTCCTCTCAGTTGAGAGAATTCCCTAATAAGGTCTCCCTATCTCCTGCACAACCACAAAATTTCATTCATAAGACTTCGAAGATTTACTATTTAATGGTCATGTTGAACGAGATGAGGTGTGATCTTTCAAGACAGTTGTGAAAACAGAGTAAGGCTTCATCTACTTCAGAGTTTGAGTAGGCCTGAAGGACTTTGAAGATTGAGTCAAGGGCATACTTAAGTCCCCTTCCTGCTATCCTCCCATGACATTATTTTTTCCCTATTTCAGTCAAATATGGGCAACTATGTACTTATTGGTCAAGTTCAATTTCTTGGGTAGTTCCCGAGTTTAGACTGTAAGATCCTCAGCCAATGAGGATGAGGGTCAGTGGTGGGAAGGGGTATTTGCTTTAGGGATTAAGTGTTAACCCTGCCCTCAAAGGTGCTTCCTCCTTTTGATTGTCTGCTCTACCTGTGGGACGCCCTTCTCCCGAGAATGTATAATAAACTTTGCTTTGCTTCTAGAGATCTCTCCAGCTTTTTTTATTAAATGGTGACCCCTCACCATTTCTGAACCACACAATGTTATTTACTGAAATTCAGTAAGGTAACTATAAAATGATAGCCGAGCAAAACAAAGTTGTAAAAAAGGGTTCAAATAATCTGAATCAACTAAAAAGTTGAAACAATTTCAATAAACTTGCAGGATATAAAATAAATGCAAGCAAATCTTGAGTATTTCTACATCATGCCAATAAAACCCAGCAGGAAAAAATAGAAAGAAAAATCCCCATTTAAGATCACTACAGAATGTACAAGATTCTTCCCAAGATGCATATAAGAACAATAGAAATACAACTATAAATCACTATTTACAAAAATAAAAAATTTAAATAATTAGAAAAATATCAGTTTCTCATAGGATGAAACAATATAGTATGTAAATTAATTTTTTTAAACTCACTGCCATACTAATCAAACTAAGAATGGATTATTTTAAGGAACTAATAAAATAATAAAGTTAAGATGGAAGAAAAAAATAGATAAAAAATCTCAAGGGAAATAATAAAAAGAAATAGGAATGAAGGAGGCCTAGTGGTGTCAGACCTGAAATTCTACTTGTCATTCAATCACATCCAACTCTTTGTGACCTCATTTGGGATTTTCTTGGCAAAGATACTGGAATGGTTTGCCATTTCTTTGTTCAGTTCATTTTACCTATGAAGAAACTGAGTCAAACAGAGTGAAGTGATTTGCCCGTGGTCATATAGTTAGTGTCTGAGGCCAGATTTGAACACAGAAAGGAATTTTCCTGACTTCAGACACAGCACTCTAACCACTATATCATCCAGCTGCCCTGAAATTCTACTACAAAACAGTAATTCTTTAAACAATGTAGTACTGGTTAAAATAAAATAAAATAAAGATTGATAAGTGGAACAAAATTGGTACATTATATGTAGAAGAAAATGTATCTAGTACTCTAATATTTAATAATCACAAAGACTTCAGTTATGGAAATAAGGACTTGCTATTTCACAAAAAAATTGCTGGGAAAATTGGAATCATGACAGGAGAAATTTAAAGACTACTAAATTTTAAGAAGTTTTCTTTACCAAAAAAAACCCCAGATGGGATTACAAAGAGTCAGATGTGACTATAAATGACTGAACAACAAAAACACAAAAGAAATTAGATTTAGACCATCTCATAGCCTATACCAAGAAAAGTTCTAAGTGAAATGTGACCTACCTACAAAAAAAATAATAATAATATCTTAAAGAAATTAGAGAATTGTAGAAGAAATTGCCTATCAGATCAATTGTTAGGAAAAAATCTTCACTGATCCAATCATTCTGGAGAGCAATTTGGAATTATGCCTAAAGAGCTATAAAACTGGACATACTCTTTGATCCTTTAGTATCACTACTGGGTCTGTATCCCAAAGACATTAAAAAAGGGGGATGAAGGACCCATATGTGCAAAAATGTTTGTAGCAGTTCTTTTTGTGGTGGCAAAAAATTAGAAAAATGAATAGACACCCATCAGTTGGAGAATGGCTGAATAAGTTATGGTAGATGAATGTAATGGAATATTATTGTCCTATAAGAAATAATAAGAAGGCTGATTTCAGAAAAGCCTAGAAAAACTTACAGGAACTGATCCTGAGTGAAGTGAATAGAACCAGAACATTGTATACTGTAACAGCAAGATTATGTGATGATCAGCTGAGATAGACTTGGCTCTTCTCAGCAATACATTGAATCAAGACAATTCCAATAGACGAGACAGAAAATGCCATCTGCATACAGGTAGATAACTATAGAGACTAAATGCAGATTGAAGCATACTATTTTCAGCTTTCTTTCCTTATTTGCTTTTCTTTCTCCTGGTTTTTCCCTTTTGTTCTGATTTTTCTTTCACAAAATGACTAATATGGAAATATCTTTAAAATGATTATAGATGTATAACTTGTAATAGATTGCTTTCTGTCTTAGAGAGGGAGGAAGGAAGGGAGGGAAGAAGAAAAAAATTTGGAACTGAAAATATTACAAAAATGAATGTTGAAAACTTTTTTACATGTATTTGGAAAAAATAAAATACAATTGAGGAAAAAATAAGTTGTGGCATGTGAATATAATGAAACACTATTGTGCTGTAAGAAATAAGAAAATAGATGATTCACTATCTGTCAAGGGAAAGTCAGTAACTATATGAGCAAACTATACAAATAAAGTCAGATCTAACCAATTGGAAAAATATTAAGTACTCTTGGATGGGTCGAGCAAATATAATAAAGATGACAATACTCCCTAAATTAATCTATTTATTTAGTGCTATACAAATCAGACTCCCAAAAAACTATTAATGACCTAGAAAAAATAACAACAAAATTCATCTGGAGAACAAAAGATCAAGACTTTCAAGAGAACTAATGAAAAAAAAAAAATCAAATGAAAGTGGCCTACCTGTCCCAGATCTAAAACTATATTATAAAGCAGCAGTCTTGGGTAGAATGACAGGGAAAGGCAAAGCAGAATGTTGGAGGGGATGTGGGAAAACTGGGACACTGAAACATTTTTGGTGGAATTATGAATACATTCAGCCATTCTGGGAAAGCAATTAGGAACTATGCTCAAAAAGTTATCAAACTGTGCATACCCTTTGATCCAGCAATGTTTCTACTGGTTTCTAATGTTTCTATCGTAAAGAGATCTTAAAGAAGGGAAAGGGACCTGTATGTGCACGAATGTTTGTGGCAGCCGTTTGTAGTGGCCAGAAACTGAAAACTGAGTGGATGCCCATCAGTTGGAGAATGGCTGAATAAATTGTGGTATATGAATGTTATGGAATATTATTGTTCTGTAAGAAATGACCAACAGGATCATTTCAGAAAGGCCTGGAGAGACTTACATGAACTAATGCTCAGTGAAATGATCAGGACCAAGAGATCATTATATATTTCAATAGCAATACTGTGTGATGATCAGTTCCATTTGTTCAATAATGAATAGAACCAGCTACAGCCAGCAAAAGAACTCTGGGAAATGAGTGTGAACCACTACAAAGCATTTCTAATCTCTCTGTTTTTGTCTGCCTGCATTTTTGATTTCCTTCACAGGTTAATTGTACATTATTTCAAAGTCCGATTCTTTTTGTGCAGCAAAATAAACATGGACATGTATACATATATTGTATTTAACATATTTAACATGTATTGGTCAATCTACCATCTGGGGGAGAGGGTGGGGGGGGGGAAAGGGGGAAAATTGGAACAAAAGGTTTTGCAATTGTCAGTGCTGAAAAATTACCCATGCATATATCTTGTACATAAAAAGCTATAATAAAAAAGGAAAAATGCTATACAATTTCAATGAGAGAATTAATAAACTCAAATACAAAAAAAAAAAAAAAAAAAAAAAAGAAAATAGATGATTCAAAGAGACATAGAAAGACTTCTGTGAACTGATGAAAAGTGAAAGGAGAACCAGAACAATTTATTCTCTAATATCAATATTTCAAAAATAAACAGTTTTGTAGATACTTTATAAATGAATGACAGAAATGAGCAGAACCAGGAGCACAAATTATATAATATAATAACAACTCTTAAAAGACAAATAACTTTAAAATCATGTAAGTACCATGATCAATAAAATGACCATTAATAATTCCAAAGGACCAATGAAGAAACAAACAATCCACTTTCTGACAGAGATGAGAGATTCAAGGAGTAAAATAAGGTATGTTTTTTTTTTTTTTTTTTTTTTTTTTTTGTATAGCCCACGAGAGAATTTGTTTTCCTTGACATTGCATATTTTTTACAAGGAATTTGTCTTTCTTTTCTTTTCTTTTTTTAATCCTAACTGAGGTAGATGGTGGGAGGGAGACAAAATAGATTTCTTTTAATCACTCAAAAAAAAATAAAAATAAAGAGGTAGTGTAGTGCTGGGATGCAGTGCAGATGAGGACACTATTGTTTGCTTGATTTAGTGTTTTACTTTGACAGAAAAGACCTCTTATGGAATTGGGATTATGTGTAAATGTCTGATTTGTAAAACCAAAACAAGTCAATATAACAAAGAAAAAAGAAGTATTCCAAACACACACCTTCTCCCAGATAAAAGATGGGGAGGAGGAATGAAAATTAAAGGGAAGGAATTGTCATTTTTGGAATTGATTTTGTCTTTTCAAACACTGAAAAAACGAGGTGTGAGGAGAATTAAAGATTGTCATCACTTCCCATATAATCTCAGTGCAACTGAGGAAATTCAAGGTGGAGCCAGTCCTTTCATTTTATTCCATTCTGCCTATTCCTGTCTATTTTAGGCCTATAGTGTTCCAAGTCTTTTCGCTACTCACTTCAGATTTCAAAGAGCAGCCCCAAATCACCTCCCTCTTTTTTCTTTCTGCTTGGTCACCTAACTTTCTGTGACAGGCAATCCAATTCAGTACAGAAATATGCATTTTATTTGATGAATTTAAAAACATTATTCTAAGAAGGAACCCTTGGACAAAACTACTAGAGGGATCCATGCTATAAACATCCTGCACTAGAGGATATTTAAGGTCCCTTTCAGTCCTAAATCTATCATCCTATAAGCCATTTAGGAAACTATTATTCTGTCACAGGCAAGGGACCACAAAGGACAGAATTAGGGTGGTAGCCATGGGAACTGAAAGGAAGAGGCAGACGCAAGAGAGATTGTGGAGACAGAAGTAACAGGACTTGGAGACTGAGCCCCTAAAGATAGAAAGAAGAAAGGGATGAGTCAAAGGTGACCCTAAGCTTTTGAGCTTTGATTACTGGATAAATTGACAGAGACTGAAGCTTGGGAGAAAATGCAGTTCTGGGGAGAAAGAGGAATATTGTTAAGCTCATTTCTTCCTAAGAATTCATTCTGATTGGGATAGAGAAAGAAATCCAGTCTGTTTAAGAGTTTATGTCCCATACCTCCAGTCTTACTCTTCTCCCATTGTAGCAGGGAAAAGATGAAATGACTGAGGAAACAAAGCTTTGAGCTTTTGAGCATGTCAATTTATTAAGCAATGCCTGCCAACTGCATAACAAATCAGGACCAGGGGGCTTGCTTAGCATTGGCTCTAGACCTCAAATACAGAGGGAAATAGCTTTGTATGCATTAAAAACAACTTATCAAATAATATCAATGAATTAAAAGTAAACTATTAACCAAGATACAAAATTAAGGAATCTGATTTCTAATTAGAGGAAAAATTAAGGATTTTTTTCAAGTTGGGAGGGAGAAGGGAGAGAATGGACACATACAATTCCCTGAAATCAGAAAAAAAGGTGCCCCACTCCCCACAATGTATTTTCAATCAAAGGAACATGGAAACGATAACTGACTGACCAATAAGGGACTAGTTTTTAGATAACACATTTGAATTGCTTGAGATATACAACTATGAGAAAACTGTCAGTCTTTGGATCTGACTAGGTTTCTGGTCAACATAACCTAAATCCTTAATTAAGGGTCTTTAGGCAGCAGATAGAAGTGGTCCAGTTTCCTAGAGAGGCAGGGCTATGTCCAAACATTGCCATAAAGTTTTCTTTCAATCTCCCCAATTGAATAAAGTTGAATAAAGTTTCCCCACAAGACAGAAAATGAACTAGAAAAGTTGAATAGAAAAGTAACTGAACTAACTTCAGAATTAAGTCCCAAGATGGAGTCAGTGGGATTCACCTAATTCCTACTACCACTTGCTATTCTAATCCCTTCCCTTTGTCATGAAAACCTGAACAACATCTGGAGTAGTAGAAAAAGGGGCCAGGTAGCGGGGAATGTAAGTATATTACTGTTATGTGTGCAGAGGGCTGTAAAGCATGACAAATTGAAGTATGCTCACTATGGGTCCTATGCTCTTACAGGAAATTAATGACTAGAGCATCGTGGTGACTCAAGGTAGCAGTTATGGGAGAAGGAGATAGCTTACTTCCTGGATGGTGATAATAAAAAATTGAAAGCCCACCACTCATGCTTATAAACAATTAGCATCATCTCCTTTCTCTGTCCCTAAGGCAACAGGGTAAGGCAGGAGCTTGCTGCCTAGCAATAACATCCCCTCCCCGCCATACAATCTCCTACCTCCATCTCCCTCCACCTCCAGTAGTACCATATCTCTCTGCTCATCCAGCTCCCACAGATTGCTTGTTTATATTATAATGTTCCTGGCTGCTTCAGGTAAGAGAGATGATGTTGCTTTCCACCCACCCAATTGTACTGTCACTGCTGAGTACCACTCACCCACTGGGAACAGGAGACCAACACAACCCACGTAGCAGCAGGCACTTTATAATACAACCTACACAAACTGTTCTTTGCAGTATAGTGTTTTTACATATCAATGTTACTTAAATACCTATAAAATACCAAATAGGCTGAAAAAAATTTGAAATGTACTACAAAATGTTATGTTGGCAAGTTGGGAGGGCTCTATATTAATTATTGGTGATTTTTTTTTTTCATAAAGATGCTTCTTGGAGAAGCTGGAGGGCTGTGGGCTACACTGGAATTCCTGTTTTCAGAGTTTCTAATATACAATGATATATATATATATATATATATATAGATATATATATATATATGCAACAATGAAGAATATTAGATATGGAATTAGAACGTCCAGGGTTCAAATCTTAACCCTATCTTTTATGAAGTAGCTCTTTCAGTGGGTAGAACACTGGGAGTCAAGAAGATTTGAGTTCAAATCTCATCTCATACTCTTACTAGCTGTGTAACCCTATGCAAGTCATTTAACCAGACTGGGCCTCAGTTTGTTTATCTGTAAAGTGAAGAGATTAGACCAGCCAAGTTCTAAAGATTTATTCTAACTCTCATTCTATTTTCCTCAGGTGATGAGCCCAGGCCTCCACTTTAATGGAATGACAGTTAGTATTAGGCATTAGACGTTCAGACATTTGGGGAATATTTGAAAGATGGAGCAAGACAATTCTAAATAAACTGCTTCTGATTCTACAAAATCTTAAAAAATCTGGACTACTATGGACAAACAATGGGAGAAAAGGCAATAATAGCCATACCTGCCTAACCTTTTGCTAATGGGCTTGCTATGCTTGATTCAATAACATGTTCGCTTTTCAGCCTCTAATGAAAGCTAACATTTGACAGAGATAGAAAGGACATAGGGATAGAGAGAGAAAACCCTGGAGAAATTGGATTCTCTCCTTTCTATGCTACTTGCTAACTATGTGATTTTGGGCAAGTTAACCAACCTTTCTGTGTCCCACTTCCCCATCTTTAAAAGAGACAAGAAATACCTGCTTTCTCTACCACCAGATGTTGGGTAGATCCAACAATATATGTAAAAGTCTGTTGAAAACTATAACATTATATACATATGAAAGATATCATTGCGATAAGGTAAGTAGAAATGGGGAATGATGACCAGCCTTCAAGTTTCCATCCTCCTTTCTAAGTGAAACTGAGTGTAAGGGAAGTAAGAAAAAGAAAAGCAAACTGTGACACACACTCTTACCACTGTCACATACACAAACTCATAGCAGCAAGGTGGTTTCTGAATTCTGATGGAAAGACATAATCAGAAAGAGGTGTCAAAATAAAGAAAAACAAGAAGTACATTAAAAAAAGATGAATTATCCTATTTAAACTGTATATGGTTTTACTCAGCTCTTTAAGCTGTGGTAGTTTCAGTGACATGTCTAGAAGCAAAATTTTGGGATGAATGATGTACCTCTAGTATATAAGGTAAGCAGCAGGGAAGCCATTAAGGTGTTATTGTTATATAACCCATGGGTTCAGGTTTCCCCCAAGACTCTGGACTTACACAGAGAGGGCTTAAGCTGGAAGAGGTCTCCCCCAAAAAGTCATTTTCTCCATGGTTCATTTCCTCCTCCAGGGTGGAAAAATCTCTAGATAAAGCTCATATGTAGGATTCCACATATGTGGGTAACAGGTAAACCAGTTTCCAAGTAATAATTCAAGGTAACAAATGCATAATGGCCAGCTTTTTATTTCATCCAGAGAAGATGCAGAATATGAAAAACCCTCACAGGAAACCATAAATTAAGAAAAACAGGAGGCACTTCCAATGGCACTTGGGATCCCCATTAAAAAAAAAAAAAAAAACTAAAGTTGGGATTGTCATTAGGGTAATCATTTGACATTCCAGGAAAATTCTATAGAGTACTAAACCATTTCTCCTAGCTCAATGGATCACTGTGTGCATTAGACTCCCCTATAAGGCTAAAATGCTTTAAGGATGCTGAACAAGCCAGATATTTTCCCAAGCTAATTTTTCCTGTCCAAGTAATTCTCCAAGAACTAAGAATGACTAGATCTTTTGGGCCCTGACCTCCCAAGCTGCAGCTTTGTATCTATTTCCCATTGGGGAAAATGAGGGTGTGACGGGGGAGAATGAAAAGGCAAAATGATGAAAAAGACAAAAGGGACTATGGCAGCTGATCACTCTCTTTTACAAGCCAGCACAGAAAGACAATTTCACTGACCAGAGATCACCTCCTGTGTATCAGTCATTTTTGGGTTAGATCAGGTAACTGAAAAATCAGGAGTTATCTGTTGCTTCTCAATAGGCTCAAATGGAAATGCCTACTCCCTCCAGGGATAGTGCTTTACTGAATCCCCACCCCCCCCAAAAAAAATCTCACTTCCTATACGCTCACTGATTTAACAGAGAGATCATCAAATTGATCTAATGAACTTTCCTTACAATGATGATCCAAGAAGGAGATGGTCAGCATGGACTAGAGAATTTAGCCTCTGTAGGCAAGGAACATGCTGAGGAATCAGAAAGACTTGATGAAAATTCATTATGGAGAGTCATTCAAAAACCCAAGATTTTACACCTATAGAAATGGGGAAAAGGTGATGTTATAGAATGAGATAAGTAAAAAAGAAGATACAATTTTGTGAGAAAGATAATAAATGTGGTTTTGGACATATTGTGTTTATGGAAACATTCATATGAATCACCTAAAATGAAATTGGAAATTCAGGACTATAGATGGAGTGAGATATCCAGATGTGAGAGGCAGATGTGAAAATTATTGGCCTACATCCTCAGCAAGGAGATCAACCAAATCATTTCCAATGGAGCAGTAATGAACTGAACCAGCTACGCCCAGAGAAAGAACTCTGGGTGATGACTAAAAACCATTACATTGAACTCCCAATCCCTATATTTATGCCCACCTGCATTTTTGATTTCCTTCACAAGCTAATTGTACAATATTTCAGAATCTGATTCTTTTTGTACAGCAAAATAATGTTTTGGTCATGTATACTTATTGTGTATCTAATTTATATTTTAATATATTAAACATCTACTGGTCATCCTGCCATCTGGGGGAGGGGGTGGGGGGTAAGAGGTGAAAAATTGGAACAAGAGGTTTGGCAATTGTTAATGCTGTAAAGTTACCCATGCATATAACCTGTAAATAAAAGGCTATTAAATTAAAAAAAAAAGAAAAAAGAAAAAAAAAAGAAAATTATTGGCCTAGAGGAGATAGTTGAAACTTCAGGAGTTATCTGCAATCCCTTTACTTCTCCCTATTCTCCCATCCATCAATCCTACTCTGAACTCCTTTCTGTAATATTGACCTTACAGTTAATTAGTTCAATCATACACTATTAAGTACTTTTAAAATCCTTTAGTCCCTTGCACTATCACTTTATTCTATTTCCACCTTGCCAGATTCTAACCCTGGATTACCTATCCTCCTCTATTCCTGCTTATATATACTAAATTCTTTCAGAAAAGGTCATACAATCTTACGAACTAGGTTCACTACAAGTTTATGTTATCTAATCTCATTTGGGCCCTCATTGTTGCATAGAAATCCTTTTCTTCTTTCTTTATTAACAATCATACTCTGCACAGTGACCATCCCAAACTTTCTCTTCAGACTTCCTATATCTTTCTCTTCCTTCCCTTTCACCAAAGGACCTTGCTGCCTACTTTGCTGAAATTAGACATCTTCCACTCTGAGTTCCCTCTTCTTCTTCTCTTCTTCCTTCATTCTTCCTTCCTTTCTTTCTTCTTCTTTCTGTCTCTCAACTAGGTATAGAAGTGGTCATACTTGATCTGCCTCCTGATCTATCAGTCCAGTAACTTTGTAAAAAATCAGGTTAATCTAGAATAACTTGTTCTGAAGAAGCCATGTTGGCTTTTTGTGTTTCTGTGCAAATCCAGCCATAGGAGGTAACAAAGTGTGGAAGTATTGCCCAATAATGGGTAAAAGAATTGGTATGGTTGTGTGCAAACTCCGCAATGCTCTGGGCAGAGTGAGAAGCAATCCATTTCCCAAACCTTTTATTAGCTATCCCAAATCTTTGGTCATGGCATAGCTTATATGTGGGCCCCACTTGGTACATAGTAGCTCTAGAAGGCACTTAGTAAATAGAATATTAGAATTATAAGGAATTTTTTAGTTCAAAATATTTATTTTATTTTATTGATTTTTTTTTACATCATGGTCATAATTTCTATATCTTGCCTGCATAAGAAATACAGTTAAACAAAATAGACTGACATATTATTATATTAACCAATATATGCCTCATCTTGTATTATAGACCTCTCAATAGAGATATGAGGCATATGTTTCATCATAAATCACATGGAGTCAAGAGTGGTCATTACATCCATCTGAATCTTGAGATAGATGTTTAGAGCTGTTTTTCTTTACATTAATGGTGTATATATTTTTATTATGTTTATTTTTCTCTGCATTCATTTGGAATAGTGTGATGACCGTGTTAGCACCCTGGATACTTTAGAATCAGCCGGAGTCAGGATAAGCAAAAGTCCTTGATCTTTATTCTTTGTGGAGGTGAGAGGAATGAGGACATGAATGCAGCCAAGAGTCCCTCTGTCTTTCTCACTCCACCCTCCTATCCCTCCTCCCAATCTTTCTATACAGGAACAGATCAAGCTGCACAGAATGGTGGGGCGGGCCATTTTCCAAGCAAATGCTAATAGAGTATTGTCCAATAAGTAATCAGCCTTAAGTGCTCTGTTATCCAAATGCATATGCTCAGAGATTCCACCATTTACAGAATAGTCTTTGGTATTCTGAAATTTGAGAATAATATAAAATTTAAAAAGGAGAAGAATTGAGTGTCAGGATTAGTAGAGAAGGTAGCCATTTCTAAGGCAAAAATTTTCATCATTTTTTCTCTTATACCTCTTGAGGCACTCTCTCTAAATGCTATTAATAATAGTATTTTAGAATTAAAGAACATGGCAGTATCCAGTGGATCAGGATTTGGATGCATTCCATTCAAAATCAACTCAACTCTGCATCCAAATCCTGATCCACTGGATACTGCCATGTTCTTCAATTCTAAAATACTATTATTAATAGCATTTAGAGAGAGTGCCTCAAGAGGTATAAGAGAAAAAATGATGAAAATTTTTGCCTTAGAAATGACTACCTTCTCTACTAATCCTGACACTCAATTCTTCTCCTTTTTAAATTTTATATTATTCTCAAATTTCAGAATACCAAAAAATCCCTGAATATTTCTACAAAGAACAGAAAAAAGGGTATTATTTAAGAAATCATAACTATCACCACTTAGAGATACCTCTTTGTATTTCTAAAGTATATGTTAAATTCAACATATTAGTTTCAAAAACTGTCCTGTTGTTGGTATTTCCCTTCAAACCCTTCCTTCTGTTATCTTCTGTGATTTTTAAGTCATTTATACTATTTTTAAACTTTTTTTGTAATGTTATTATAGTCACACAAAATAGTTCCCTATAGTGGACATGTCTAAATATATGCCTCATTCTGCATCTCTAGTTCATCACCTCTCTGTCAAAAGGTAGATAACATGGTTAATCCTTGTTCCTTTGGAGTTGCATTTGTTCATTTTCATTGATCAGAGTTTGAAAGTTTTTAAAAGTTGTTTTTCTTAACACTACTGTCTTTATATAAATTGTCCTCCCAGTTCTGTTCATTTCATTAGCATCAGTTCAAAGAAATGTTTATAGGTTTCTCTAAATCTTTCCCTTTCATCATTTCTTATAGTACTGTTGTATTCTATTACATTTGTGTACCATAATTTATTCTGATTTTCCCCAAATGATTGGGAATCTTATTTTCTAGTTCTTTGCTCCAACAAAAAGTGTTCCTATTAATATTTTTGTACATATCGTTTCTTTCCCTCTTTCTTTTATCCTTTTGCAGTACATGCCTATTAGTAGAATTACTGGGTCAAAAGGTATGCAGTTTAGTGACTATGGAGGTTTAATCTCATATTGTTTCCCAGAGTGGTTGTATCAATTCATCATTTCATCAGCAGTGTATGTGAGACAGGCGCTGTCTCAGCACATTCTCTCAATAACAATAGTCATTTCCCATTTTTGCCATCTTTGCCAATCTGATAGGTATGAGATGGGACCACAAAGTTATTTTAATTAACCATTTTCTCATTATTAGTAATTCAGAGCTTTTTTATATAACATTAGCTTGTTTTTCTTCTTCCCTGAACTGACTATTCATATCCTTTGACCATTTTCAATACCATTTTCAATTCAATCCATGTATCAATGGATTTTGTTCTTGTATCTTTGAATCAGTCCCATGTATATTTCAGATGTCAGATTTTTGTTAAAGAATCTTTATTCAAAGGTGTTTCCCCCTACTCCCAGCTTACCCTTCTGATTTAAGATAAATGGATTTTGTTTATGCAAAAGATTTTCAATTTTATGAAATCAAAATTGTCCATTTTATCTCCTATTGTTCTATTACTTTTTTAATGAAAAACATTTCTTTCATACATATTTGTGAATGGCATATTCTCCCATTGGACTCATATTAGCCCATGATATGAGCTTTTTATATATAGGTCACATAACCATTTGAAGCTGATTGTGGTGTTTGATATGACGATATTGCTCTAAAACTACTTTCTGTCAGGGTACTTTTTAGTTTCTCAATAGTTTCATGTCAAATAAGAGAACTAGAAGTCCTTATTCAAGTAACTGGATTTTCAGGATTTATTAAATATTATATTACTTTGCTTTTGGATCTTAGGTTCCTACTCTGTCCCACTGATTAATTTTCTTACTTTTTGTGTCAATATTCATTAAACATGTTGATCTATACTTTTCATTTTCTGCTTTTACTCTCCCTGGTTTAGCTATCAAGATCGTAAGATTATAATTGTATCATAGAAGGAATTTGGTAGTATTCTCTCAATTTCTATTTTCACAAAATGTTTATTTAATTGTGAAGACTGCGTATTTTAAAATCAGCCGGAGTCAGGAATTCAGGTTAGGGGAAAATCGTCAATCTTTATTATCAGTGAAGATCGGAGGTGGAAGAGAATGGGCAATAGCAATGTGTGCAGCTGAGTCAAGAAGCTAGCTAGACCAGCAGCCTCATGACCAGCAGCTACGAGCATAGAACCCAGGCCAATCTCTCAGTCTCTCTTCCTGTTTCTCTGCCTCCACCCACCAAAATCGTCATTTCCTATACAACACATCAGGACTTGCACAGAGAGTGGGCGGGGGCCATTCTTTACCCAAACATGTATATTAATAAGAGTATATTCCAATTACTATTTAGTCTCACGTGCTTGGGACCTCAATGCATCAACTCAAGCCTCAGCCTGTTGAGGTCTAGATTTGAGGTACCTAAATGAAATTAGGATTTAGTTGAGGTGTAGTGGCAGGTTTGGGGTACAGGGAGTCAAACAGAGCTCCCCTGCAACCCCCTTGGATTCGGCGCAAGGATACGGCGGTAAATGAGGTCTAGTAGCAGTGTGAGTGCCCAATAAAAGCATTTATTAGCGCGAGAGCTAGATTGATAAAAGAGGTTTATTATTGAGTTTAGAAGTAGGAGATAGGTGAAGGTAAAGATAAGGAGGGCACTGGACAGAGGGTCCAGTGGACAGAGGGTCCTCACATGGCGACCATGTTTGGAATCTCTGCAAAGAGGGGTTCCCAGTGTGGACCTTTTATAATAGAGACTTAGCTCGAGGGGCTTTTGGGTGTAGCCCCAAAGTTAGCTCAGATCCAACTGAGCTGGTGGGGCTGGGACAGGTCCCGATCTTCTATTGGAATTCAAAGGGACCAGGATTTGTGAGTCAAAGAGTAATTTATATTAACTAGGGGGGGTTGGGAATCAAAGATTGGAATCTTTCCCACATCAAGCCCATTACATTTAATGTTAGATTTTATTGTTCTTTGAATATTCGGCAGAACTCATTTGTAAATCCATCTGATCCCGGTCATTTTTTCTTTGGGAGTTATTTATGGAATGTTTGATTCTTTTTTCTGAGACTAGGTTTCTTTAATTCTCTATCTCTTGTTCTACTAACCTTATTGTTTCAAGTCCCTTATTTTACAGAGGAGGAACTTGAAGCCCAGAGATTTTAAGGGATTTGTTGTCCAACAAATACAATTAGTTGTATTATATAATTGGGCCTAGAACTCTGATCTCCAAGCTCCCAGGCCAACATTTATTGCACTATGCCATGAGATATTTTAAGTGTGTAAAGGAATATTAACCCACTGAAGCTGAGTGGGGGCTAAGTGGAGACTACAGAAAATAAAAAAATCTAGTTGGAGGAAGTTTTCCTCCCTGGAAGAGCAGCCCCAAAAAGAAAATTTACACTCATGCTATGCACAGGTAGTATGGTTGTAAAGTTTGCAGCAATTGATCAACATCTCTGGGACAAATTCCATCCTGGAACCAACGAATGCTGGGGAACTGGTGCCATTGAGTTCCATGCTGAAAAAGGAAAGTCGGGGGTTATGTAGGCTTAGAAAGCATCAGGCAAGGAGTTGAAGTCCATACCTTGCTGAAAAATAGCATGACTGTGGCTGCCCCCTTCCTCCTTACTTTGGTTCACAGTAAGAGTTTTCTCCTTACCTGAGCCCCACCCTCTCCCTTCCCTGTACATCCTTCAGCAAATAAAGACTGCTGAGGAAAGGGAAAGAAGAGAAAGAATAAATTTACTAGATTACACATCAGGTACCCCTTTATACCTTTCCAAGGCTCATCAATGTGTCTGTCCCTTTCATCTTTTCTTTTCATCATTCATACAGACCTGTGCTTCTAAATGGCACCCCCTTTAAATCCCACCCCAAATGACCACAGAGAGCCTCACCTTTGGAAGACCTGCTTACAGCATACATAGGTGTTGTAGCTGCTGTTGATGAAACTCGTATTGAGGAAGGAGAAGCAGTCGATTTCTGCCTCTCTGGGCACATAAAGGATTCCTGAGTGAAAGAGATGAAGAAGAAACTGCTGAAGTATCTCATGGGACCAGGAGCCTTAGATCTTTGGAATCAAAAGTTTAATCATTCTGCCCTAACAAATTAAGCAAATCTCTCAAGGGTGAGAGTAGGTGATTTGGGGCTATATTCTGACCAATGTCCTCCCACCAAGGAACAGGAAGGGATTCTAAAAAGATTATTCTACTTCCATTAAGGCAGGAGCCCGTTGAGAGTTTTATCTTACCTGCCACACAGGCATTGACCAGGGACACACAGGCACCAGTGAGTAAAGCACTCATAACAATCTTGGAGAACTCACTCTTTCGCTGGGGAACCATTGAGGCTACAGAAAACAGGAAAAGATCAGGAGCAAAAGTTGAATCCCTTTCCCTCCCAGGGACCCAATAACCCAGGATTGGTGTGTACTTCCAATCACTCATTGACCCCATACTCCAAAAGTAAAGTATGTTTCCAGTTCCGAAAAATTGAAAGAGAATAAATGTTGCCTGTAGTATTACATTGTGATTCAATGTTCATTCACTGATTTAGCTTTGCCTTGTAGCAAATCTAGATTATAAATTCCATTAGGGCAGAGACTGTGTTTTACCTAAATTGTGTATCTTCCCCAGTTCTCTATATACAATAGTTCCTTTGGATTTTTTTTTTTTTTAATGAATGAATTTATACACTCCTAGGGATATACTTTCCTAAAATCCCAATTCACAGGCTTTACTGAAATTGAAACTGGCCCCATTAGGTTTACCCCTAACCTCTTACTATTCTCATTCAGAGACCTACAAGAGGAACTTTAGTTCCCATTGTCAACCTCTGTCTCCTTTTCCCTAGCCAATCCCTACTGCTGGGAGAATTTGAGAGAATTAAATCATTCCAAAGACATTCAAGAAGTAATCCATATAGCAGTACCTCATCTCTCTTGAATTGATGGATTTGTCACCCTAGATCCTTTCAGTCATTATATTCCATTCCAGCTGATGTGTAACAATGCCATCCCATACAAAGTTCATACAAAGCCCACTCATCTTGATTCCTTCCTGGTCTACCCTCCTATCCTTATCAAAAAACAAGTATTGTGCTGGAAAACACAGCCTCCCCCAAACTAGATATGGAGAACTTGGCATCTTATGGCCCCAAACATAAACTACAGTGCCATTCCTGCCCCTCCGTGGTTTCAGCCTGGAGAGTCAAGATACCAGCCCCCTTGGGAGTCAATCCCAAACTTCAGTTGCATGTACCATTCATGGAATCTCAGAAACTAAGATTCATAGTGTCAGAACTGGAAAGGACCCTAGAGATCATCCAGTGTAATCTCACTTTACAGACTTGGAAACTGTGACATAGAAAGATTAAGGAACAGGCTGAAGGATGCAAAGCTGGTTAGGACAAAGCTGGGAATGGCACCCAAGCCTTCTGTGCCTGATTCATGTGCTGATGTGCTTTTAAAAGATGATTTATAGTAGAGGGACTCACTTAGACCTCCAAGCATGATACCAATAGAGCTGAAATTGGCAAATCCACAGAGAGCAAATGTTGTGATAATTTCTGCTCTGATCTGAAAAACAAATGAAACCCATGATGGAAAAACCCTAGAGGTAATCTCACCCTACTGTATCTCACTATCTTGACTCTGGCTTCTCTCCTACTCCTTGGAGTACCATGGGTCACAGTCCCAAGGAGCTTCAGCCATGGTCCTCTAAGACTCTGTAAGTGCTGTTTTCCTGTGTCTGCCCACCATCTTGGAATAGCAGACAAAGTTACTGCTAGTAGACTTCTCACTGTGACCTTCAAAGTTCTTCAACAACTAGTCCCACACCCTAGAACATGTCTCTTAAAATACCCTTGTCCTTTACTTCCATCTTCAGTTTCCCATCTTTTAGACAAAGTTGTATCATCTAAATGAACCAATTCCCTTTTTTTTTTTTTTTTTTTTTTTTTTTTTGCTCTGCCACATCACTAGCTTCCTTGAAAGTCTTCCTAAATGAACTCAGCTAGCCCATTTCACAAGACCTGCCTCTAAATCCTGATCCTGCTACTTACTAACCTTGTGGCTTGGTCATTTTACCACCCTGATATCAAAGTTTAAAAATATTTGAACCATCTTCCTTACAGGATTATTATGGAGATCAAATGAAATAGTGCCTATGAAAACATTTTGCAACCATAAAATGTCATATAATTGAAAGAATTATTGTTATTATTATCATTAGAGTAGATAATTATTAAGTTATTATGTAGCTTATAACGAGAATTAGGTCTTTGTCAGTTCTACATAACAATAAATGTTTAACCACTGGCAGTTGGCTGAGTCTTTCCTCTTAACACATTTTGTAATTTTACAATGATATATTTCTGTTATCTATCAGTCTCGTTATATACTTCGCTGTTCAGTCATTTCAGTCATGTCTATCTCTGTGTCTTCATTTGGGATTTTCTTGGCAAAGATACTAGAGCAGTTTATCGTTTCCTTTTCCAATTCATTTTACAGATGAGGAAACTGAGACAAATAGGGTAAAGTAGCAAGTAGTTATATAACTACTAACAAATGATTTGCCTGGGGTCACAGAGCTAGTAAGTGTCAGGGAGTGGTCTTCCTAACTCCAGGTATGGTGCTCTTTCCACTCTGCCACTTACCTGTCTAGTAATGTACTCTATTTGATGATAAATTCCTTGAAAACAAAGGCTGCATCTATTCTTTGATGAATATACTACACAACTAGCCTCCAAATTTACACCCTGTTGGTGGAGGTCAGGAGTATGTTGGTAAATGTCTAAGTAGTGGGGACAAATATATGCACACACACACTTTTAAGTTTAATCTGCATTATTAAAACTTTCTTAAATTATTCTAGATTAATGATGTCAAATTCAAATAGAAAAGGATGCTTCTAAACCATATGTAAGGATCTCTGGAGGCTGCATATTAACTTAGGAAAGTAATGTATTAATATTACCTGTGTTTTCATGTATTTTTTTCACTGTTTTGTTAAATATTTCTCAGTTACATTTTAATCTGGTTTGAGTTGCTTTCCAGAGTGTGTGAGCCAAATGTGGATAATCAACAAACAACAAATCAAGCCTTGATTTGAGGCAGTTTCTGAGATATAAATGCTTACACTGAAAATTGAAAATTGAATAATTTGCTCCTGGAAGTCAATTAGGGCAGAGTCAAACATATTCTTGGGTTAGTTGGTTGTTTTATTTGTGGGAAGGGAGGGATGAATTCCCAGCCAAAATCTGACTGAGCAATATAAGAGTGAGCCAAAGTCTCAGGCAGAAAAGTATTAGCATCCTCAACTGTCTCAGGCACCCTTCCCCAAACCCACTCAAGTTTTTTCTCCTTCTTTGCAGTCCCCACCATATCTGGTCTTTTTAGGTCACTCATGTCATTATATCCTGGCAACTTTGTAGACAATCCCTCTTCTCCTTAATTAAATAAAGAGGGAGAAAGGAAAAGGAACCAGCGTTGGATGAAGAGCAGCATGGGCTGGTAGAATGTGGCAGACTTAGGAGCTATAGGCCCAGGGACTGAGATCCTACTCTTCTCCTTAGCCATGTCAATGGAATCTCAGTAAAGTCCAAGATTACACTCCCCTGAGACTCAGCTTCCTCATCTGTAAAATTAGGGAGTTAGACTTGGTGACCTCTAAACTCTCTTCCAGTTTGTGATTCTCTAAATTGATTCATGTATCTGGATTTAACTTAAGGTCAGAAATCTATGTTTCCTGGGCTTTTGATTTTCTTTTTTCTCCCTTTCCTTGCTCAGTAAAACCTCTCTTTTGAGACATCTCTCCTTACCTCCCACTCCTTTGCAAAAGTCAGGGGGAGAGGATCCACAAATGTTCTACATATACATACATGTGCATATGTAAATTATACATTATCCATACATGTATATAGAACCAGTTTTTCAATGTGTTGATAGATTTTGCTGGGTTTTAAAATTTTCTTTTCCTTTTTTATTTTTTAAATTCTTCGTTATTAGAATGACTTTCTGGGAAGGGGAAAGGAAGAGATACAGGAGGAAATTTAGATAATTTAGAAACAAATCATTTGTCAAAATAGAAGGGGAGGAAGCCTTTCTTTTGGAAGATTCTAAGTTTGTCTCAGCTAAGTTAAGGGAAGAAATGTTTCTATTCCTTATTTACTAAAAAGACCCAGAAAAATCAAGACCAATTATAAGGGGTTTTGTAGCTTGGACCTGGCCTGGTATTTGTAGAGCTAGGGCATAAAGAAAAAGGAAATTCAGATGAGTTAAGTGAGGCTTTTGCTCCCTTCCTACTTGAGATCTTTACTTCATATAATCTAGGATCTGGACCTTCAGAGGCAGAAGAACATAAAAATACATACCTTGCCTCTTTGCCAAGGCTGCAGTTAGGACCCATTGAGAACAGCCCAGTAGTGAGTACAGGGGCCAATTCAGAAAGCAAATGTATTTCAGAGTAGAAAGAGTGGCAATGTTTCCCTGTAGAAGCCTAACCTTGAGGTTATGAAGATGACCTCCTAACTAGGAACCTGAGGGATCCCAGTAGTGACATAGAACCAGAGAATCAGAGGGATCTGGAACCTCACTTAAGGTTGGAAATGAAAGAGGAGAACTGAGACCTTCCAAACACTAGTTAAATTCCCCAGGCAGAAACAGTCCCAATTGTGCAGAACCATAGCTAGACAAAGACAAGTAAGTAGTGCCACAATAATAATGCAGAAAATAATAATAATATGAAAATCATAACACATGACATTTTCTAATTTGTAAAATACTTTTGCATGAATTAATAACCATAATAGCTATAATTGCATAGCACCTCAAACTTCTCATTTGATCCTTAGAACAATCCTGTAAGACAGATGTATTATTATCCCTATTTTACAAATAAGTAAACTGAGGCTGATAGAAGAAAGGCATTATACTTTGGATCACCCAATGAGTTAGTAGCAGTCATATCTAGAACTCAATTGCTCTTATTCCCAGTCCTTTGACTTGCCATCCTATCTCACTGCCCAAGTACTATTGTCACAACCAATCTGTGTCACTTACCGAAATCCACTGTTTCTTGCCCCCAATCCACTCTTCAACTCCTTCTAGCCGTTTGTTCTTATATTTGGACAGCTCCTGGTAGGCCACAAATTCATTCAGAAATAGCTTGATGCCCAGCATTTCAGCTACCAGGGGACAATCTGCCCACTCCACTCCCAGCATGAATGCCACCGGACGCAAGATGTAGGAGCAAATGAGCTAAAAAGCAGGTCCATAAAATGATGGGTTAATGGCAAAGGCTAAGAGTCTACCCACTCTACCTGTTCCTCCCTCAAGAAGTGAGCTATCCTAAGAAATAGGAATAGGACCACGTTCCAGGCTCTGTTAGGGCTCATTGGCTTTCATAGACCCTGAGAACTAGATAATCACAACTCCCATTTGTGTACCACTCTAGGGCTTATAAATTGACTTCTTCAAACAAGAGGTAGTATAAGTCACAGAATTTCGAAGTTGTATGGGATCTCAGGATTTATCTAGTTCAATCCATACCTGAAAAAGAATCTTTATTGCATCTGTCCCAAAAAATGATCACTCAGCTTCAGCTTGAGATCTCCAATGAGGGGGAAATCCACCAACCCTTGTATCAAACTACTCTACTTTTAGATAGTGCCAATTATTGTTAATAATGATATTAATAATCATTATTATATTTATATAGTACTTACTATATGCCAGACATGTTGCTAAACACTTTACTAATACTGTCTCATTTGCTCCTCACAACAACCTTGCGAAACCCATTTTCAGAGGAGGAAACTTAGGAAAACAGAGGAAAAATGATTTGACAGGTCACATAACTAGTAAGTGTCTCAGATTAAACTTGCTTTTTAAAAAAAAAATAATAGTTTTCTATTTCTCAAAATACATGCAAAGATAGTTTTCAAAATTCATCCTTGCAAAACCCCATGTTTCAATTTTTTTCTCCCTCCCTCCGCACTTCCCCCCTCTCTTAGACAGCACATAATCCAATATAGGTTAAACATGTGCAATTCTTCTAAATATATTTCCATAATTATCATGCCATGCAAGAAAAGTCAGATCAAAAGAGGGAAAAATGGGAAAAAAAAAAAAAACCAAGCAAGAAAACTAACAACAAAGGTGAAAATACTATGTTGTGATCCACATTCAGTCCCCATAGTCGTCTCTCTGGATACAGATGGTTCTCTCCATAACATCTGTTGGAATTGTCCTGAATTCCCCCATTGCTGAAAAGAGCCAAGTTCAAGCTGAATTTGAACTCGGATCTTCCTGACTGTAGACCTAGCAATTTATCCATTTTGCCACCTATGCGACCTACTTGATGTAAGATTTTCTTTACATAAAGTCTAAATTGGCCTCTTTGCCTAAATCCAACCACTATCCTTAGTTCTTCTCTTTAGAGTCAAATAAAATAAATTTAAATCCCTCTTCCACATATTATGATTGCCATTTAATTTACAGGATAATAAGATCAGAGGAGTAAGCACTTTATCTATGGTTACACAAAGACACTTTTCCTGCCCCCAAATCCTCCCACTGACGCTACCCAGACTGAGGTCTTTAGCATTGCAATCAGGTCTTGGCAGGGACTTGGGAGCCATTACTTGGTTTTCATCAACTCTTAGACACATGCTGGGAAAACTGACCCTTCCCCTTGATGGTTAAGTATGTCATTACCTGGAAACTGAGTTCTTGGATGTCCACCATCTCTCCCAGCCAGGAGAGAGCAGCATTGATGAAGGCTAACACAGCCAAAAAGGCAATCAGGTTGGCAGCAATGTTTGCAATGACCCCCACAGAGATGGCGGCTCCAGTAGTGGCAGCTTCCAAAAGGTTCTGAGCCTCCCTGAGTTTATGTGGAGAATTATCATTAATAATCAGTCTCTAAGGACAGCAGAGACTTCTACCCATGAACTCAAACTATAATTCAAATCTGAGGGTCAGAAAGAGCTTTATTTAGGAGGTAATGAGGATGCAATAGTAGTGGGAACAAGAATTATGAACCCTGTCTGTCTTAAAGCTTCAGAAAGAAAAATAGGGTAGAGAAGATTGGAGAGAGGAAGGCTAAGATGTCCCCCAGTACCAGAAGTAATGTGGTACAGAGGTAAGATAAGAAAGAAGAGAATGGAAATGGAGCAAAAATAAGAATGGACATTTTGAGAGTATGTATCATAGAATATTAGAACTGAGAGAGGGACTTTAGAATCTACCAAATCCAATCTCTGCAATTTACAGTGGAATAATCTGGAGCCCATAGAGTACAAAAACACAGACTCATGAGTAAGAAATAACTGCAGAACAGTAGATCTGTAGTACAAGAGATGTGAGTTCAAATCCTGGCTTGACCACTTACTAAATATGTGACTCATGTCTAGATCATTTAATCTTTAAATGCTTATGTGAAATATGAATAATAATAATAGCTGTACCAACTATCTTATAGTCATTGTGAGACTCAGATAAGATCATGAGAGTCTTTATAAACACCTTAGAGCTTCATGAATGTCAGCTAGCATTATGATCACCATTACAGGACTTCAAGACCATAGAATTAACCTGGAAGGGACTTTAAAAGGTTATCTGGCTCAACCCTTTCACCTGAGGCACAGGAAGTGATTTGCCCAAAGTCACACAGGTAGATACTCAGTTACCAAGCCAGGATCCAAATGCATTTCCTATGATCTGAAGCTATGAGCCCTTTCCATTGACTCTCAATAAAGATCATTGGGATCCTGGGAATAAGACTAAGAAATTGAATATATAGAAAAAAATGAAAATCAGAGAAATAGAGAAAGATTTTTTTAAAGAGAAACTTCAGTTTACAGTTGAGAATGTGTTAATGAGTTAGAGTTAATGAGAGACAGCTATTAGATATGGGACTTCAGGACTACAAGTAACCAATTACACCATTATCTTTATTGATCCCTCATTTCCTGATCCAGCACCTGATCCTCCACTCTCAAAAAGAGACATAAAGAACCTCTCATTGGACTCACCCATAGGACAGTTTCACCCCCTCTTCACTCCGAGACTTGGATTCTTCTACTTCTGGGTAGACTAGTTTGGACAGGGCCAGAGCACAGGGAGCAGCCATCACAGAGGCAGCAATCAAAGAGGCAGGATCAATCTGCAAGGCCCCAGGATTTGGGATTAGAAATGACAGGAAACCCCAAAGGGAATGAAAGTAGCAAGTAAAGGCATTCTGATTCTTGTTTTCAAGCTCGGAACAGAGGAGTTTGTGAAGATTGCATATTTACCCAAATGCCACATTTTCTCAAGTTGGCTCAAGTTGGCTGTAGGATTACTTAATCTCTACCAAAATGTCAACCCAATTTCAGAGTAGGACCAATCTTATCCTTAGCTAGAGAGAACATTATGAGTTCCAGATCAATAACCATAATTCTATTAGCCTTGATGTGGGTCCTTCCTTTACCTTGTGTTCTAGTTCTAAAAACTGGGTTCTTATTATTTTCCTGTTTTCGAACTCCCACCTTGGACCCCAGCTGAAGCAAATGAGTCTCAGCCTTATTTCACTGACCCATATCTGATTTCTTGTCCTGCACTGATTTTTCAGCATTAGGCTTCCAACCTTTCCATCCAAATTCTTCAAGGATCTAATGGGTTAACCTGAATCCCAGAGCTCCTATGCTATGCTCCTATGCTCCTAGCTGAGAAACTGTTGTCGGGTCTCTTCTGTCTCTTTGCCTTGAGTCTTTCCCCACTCCAATCCATTCTACATATTGCTGCCAAAGTAATTTTCCTTTCAGGCAGAAAGGACCATGTGATTCTCCAACTCAATTAACACCAGTGGCACCCTACTGGCTCTAGAATAAAATAAGAACTACTCTCTTTAACTCTTAAAGACCTTCACAAACTGGATTTACTCTATCTTTCCAGACTGCTTGGGCATCAGGGAAGAAATTTCACATTTATATAGTACTTATCATGTGCCAAGCACTGAGGTAAGCACTTTTTACAAATCTTTTCTCATTTAATCCTCATAACAACTCTTCCAGATAGGGTCTATTGTCATTCCTATTTAACAGCTGAAGAAACCGAATCAAAGAGTGTTTAACCGACTAGCCCAGGAGAACACAGCTAATAAATGTCTGAAGCTGGATTTGAAATCAGCTCTTCCTGACTCCAGGCTCTATCCACTAAACACCAGCTACATTACTCTCCTTCATGTACTCTGTGATCTAGCCAAATTTCTCGCTGCTGCTCACATCTTACACTTCATATACCATCTTTATTAGATCTTTGTACTGGCTGTTTTCCATCCTTTGAATGTACTCTTTCTTTGGATCTGTGGACTGGGATCTACTGTAAGAACCTAGGTATTGCCTGCTTACACCTACCTCTCATGAAGATCAGTCTGATTTTTAAGTCTTCACTGGCCCATCCTACTGAAGCAGGTTGTGGTCCCTTTAAGAAACTGTATTTCCTAATGATCTGTGATTCCTTTCAGATTTCCAGCCCCTCCTTATTGAGGCATATCCTTCCCAGACAAGTTGCAGGACTTTCCAGGATGCCAGAGCCTTTGATTCAATTACAAATCTTGGTCAAAAATCATCCCTTTGAATTCCAATAAGAGATCCGGGCTTGTCCCAGCCCCCATCTGATTTGCTTAGGCCTCCCAGCCCCCACTGATTCTAATCTGCCTGGGCTTCCCAACCCCCACTAAGATACCCAATATAATAAGCTTCCATCAACTAAAGTCTTTGCAAATGGACCTTGGCAGCTCTCTTTACTTCCAGGACCTTCTGTCCACTGAGAACTGCATTCTCAGTGCAAAACTCCATTTTCCATAGATCTGCCACTATAGAAGTCAGTCTCTTGGTAAATTGATTTCTATCTAACAAGAAAGTTTCATTTTGCAACTAGTATTTCCGGAATGAGTGAATTCTTTCACTCCTAAAACCTGAGGCCGATTTAAAGGGGATTCTTAATAACTCTCTTATAGCCACTAACCACCAGGAATCTAGATCACTCAAACAGCATCAGTACTTACATGAGCTCAGGTTATGACATCCTAGAGCTGGCTTCCATTTATACTGGTAAACAATAGTTCCTTACACAGATGGTAAACTTAGCTATTATTCTTGAGCCTTAGTGGATTGTTAAACTTTTAGGGAAAAAAGAATTGACTTTACCAAGTTAATATGGGTTTGGATGAAAATGAATAAAATAAAAGTACTGGAAACTACGTGGTGGTTGGAAAAATATATTAAGACAGAGACTAAGAATAATATTAAAATTACGGGGAGATTTTGCCTATATAAAAATAGATTTAAAAGAGTTGAGACTGTTCCAGCAAAGCTGCTGACTAGAAATCGAAATTCAATCATGACAACTAGTCAGAGGACTCGAGACATCAAGTTTTGTATGTCACATGCAAATTGTGCAGAGTCATAGAAGGACCCCATGAGAAGGTCCAGCTTGCTAGGACCTGCTATAGTTTGTACTCTACTGATAGAGTTTCTGAGAATCCAGGGTCACCTTTTCCCTGTGATGAGGTATCAAAGGAGGACTTTATTGGAAAGACATAGCCAGGGTTGAGTGAGCTGAGCTTACCCCAAAGGAAATGTAGGCTCCTAACAAGCTGCCTGCAATGGTAGCGTAGCCTCCTGTCATAACGACGTGAATTTCAGAGAGTGTCATATCTGCAAGGTATGGCCGGATCAGCAGAGGAGCTTCTGTCTACAAACGAGGTAAAGACATTTAGCCTCCAGTAATTGGATTAGACTACATTGAAGGGCACCAGCTAGGAATCTTGTGGCAAAGTAGGGCATCCTCATCCTGAAGAGGAAAATGGGACCTGCCTAAGTGGGTATTAGGTACATTTAGCAAGGCTTGAGGGAAAAAGTCTTCCTGGGGAAGAAGGGAAAATTCACGTGTGATTAAAGAGAACAGAATTTAGTGCTTTGCTCCCAGATCCATGGAGCCAGAAAGCAGGAGAATCTTTTTTTATTTTTTATTTTGTATGTCATGGACCCCTTTAAAGTCTATGGATACCTTCTTAAAATAATGTTTTTAAATAATGGAAGGAAATATTAAGCTTCAGTTACAGATTAGTGAGAACAAAAAATAGATAGATAGAGAAAGAGTTATATTTCTATTCAACTTTCCAGATTCTCCTGAAATGTCTCTACCAATCAGTTCTTGGGGCCTTGCTTGAGCCCAGGTTCAGAACTCTTGCCCATAAAAGTATTGAGATATTTAGCTGGTGAGTTGTAGAGCTTACCACAATACAGAGTATCAGGAGATTGAGATGCTAGAGAGCTTAGAAGGAGAAAAAAAAGACAAAAGTATGGATTACCAATTTTTCTTGTGCAGCAAAATAACTGTATAAATAGGTATACATATATTGTATTTAACATATAATTTAACATGTATTGGACTACCTGCCATCTAGGGGAGAAGGTGGGGAAAGGAGGGGAAAAGTTGGAGCAGAAGGTTTTGCAAGGGTCAATGGTGAAAAATTACCCACGCATATGGTTTGTAAATAAAAAGCTATTTAAAAAAAAAAAAAGTATGGATTACTGTTTATGATGAACAATCATCTCCATGACTCTTGTGATGGAGTGAGCAATCCTGGAAGAAGGGCAGAGGAAGTGACTGTCCTTCCATGAGGCACATTACCAAGAGACTGTTCAAGAAGAGTTCTCTTCTGTGGTGAAGAGAAGTGGGTGTGAAGCCCGCTTGTATGCAAGAACATCAGAGTAGGATTGGAAGTACAGTGACTGTGGTAGATTGTGCATTTCAATAGAACAGTAATGAGTGAGTAGAGAAAGTGAGAGGCCCCTTGGGGGAAAAAAAACTTTCCTTCTTTGGTCACTGTGGTGTTTCACAGGGTCCTCCTGGGTGTTTAGCTCAGTCAGGATAGCTGCTAGTAGTCTCACATAATATATCAGTGCAGAGCAAGCAAGATGAGAACTATAAGATCAGATTCCACATAAAAGAGCTTTTATGATTTATGGGACATAGCCAGCTTGCCCCTAGCTCCCATGTCTGAAGGAGACTTCCTGAGGCTCAGTTAATCTTCAAAAAACTTTCTTTCAGACATAGGATAGTGACTTAATTGGCTTATCTTTTCCTAAAGAAATTAACCCTCACCTAATTTGTCTGTAATAAGAGACTGGCTAATGAGAGATCAGTCCTGGGAGCCTTCACAGGAGCCCCAAAGGGATATCTGGTGAGCCTGTTTCTGGAAGCTTGAGGTGATGTGGGATGAAGGGGTTTAGCTTGACACTTTAGGTCATATGAAAGTATTTATTCTCCTACTGTTTTCTGTAGCAAAGAAAAGAAAAGACTTTTTGGTTGACCATTAAGCCAACCAAACTCAGAACTGAGAGTGCCTGCAAAGGGCACCAATGGAGAAACTTACTCTCTTTCCTTTTGGCTGCCTGCAAGGGATGAGCTTTGAGCTCTAGAGGGCTGCCGGGTGAGAGGGGAGGGAGGGGAAAGAGCAGACATATCCCTTGACAAATTCTGCAAGCTATAAAGAGCATTATATTTCTGCAAAGCCATTTTTGTGGAAGGGATGAGAGGGTATTTGGTGTGCCAAGCTCTTTACGATTATTTATTACTGAGGTAACCTGACTGAGGATTATTGGGGATGCAGAGTCTGAGGTCTCTTTCCAGCAACTCTCTCTGAGCTTTTGTAGAATGGCACAATCCCTTCCCGTTCTCCCCTTCCTCTCCTCTACCTTCTGTTTTTTTCTGAAGATAGATGGGGAAGGCAATACTGGGAGCTTCTGAGAAGAAAAGAACTGAATTTCTTATTTCTGTAGGCTCAGAATGTCCACCTAAGGGAGTCAGGATAAGGGCACAGGAGAATCTCATCTTATCATCAGGAAATCACACCTCATCCAACTTGTTTTCTGCCAAATACTACAGGGTACAAATGGCATTCTATTTCAACAGACCCATTTTTATGGAATGGGATGATAGAGTACTTGGGAATGCCAAGTATTTTGTGACTATTTATTACTGAGGTAACTAGGTTTTCTCTGGCAGTCACTTGGGTGATGTCTGGCTTTGCTGCCAGCATTTTCTCAGTTGCTTCTGTCTCTAGTAGCTCTGGTGGTGGAGGTTATATGACATTTAGAAGCCCATGCTTTCCTAAGTCAGGCATAGCCCAATGGACTGAAAAAAAACAAATTCCAAATAACAAATGGAGATTTTACTAGAGGTTCCCATACTTGAATCCCTTCACTGAAGATGAGGCAGAGTAGGCTCTAGCTAGCATGTAATTATGGCAGAATCTAGAGCAAGATTCAGTTCAAAAAATACTGATGGCTCTAAGATACCTAAAAGACTCTAAAGTAGGAGTTCTTAACCTTTTTCATGTGTCACAGATCCCTGTAGTAGTCTGGTGAAACCTATGGACACTTCATAATGAATTTTTTAAATGTATTAAATAAAATGCATGGGATTACAAAGAAAACTGATTATCAATGAAAAACAGTATCAAAATACATCAGAAAAGTAACAAATTCATAGACTCCAGGTTAGAGTCTCAGAACTTCCTACTTCAAAAAATTAAGTCTAAATGTCAAATCAGTCCAGTCTTTTAATTCACAGCCTCTTAAACTTTTTCCACTCGTGACCCCTTTTCACCCAAGAAATTTTTATGAGACCTTGTTTCAAATCTAAGCCAAGGGGTTCCTGGCAGCATTTATGCATACATAGAGTGCACATGTTATATATTCAGAATCAAGGCTGCAGTGAAGTTGTGTGATTTGGGCAAGCACTGCCAGAAACACTCTGAATTCATAACTCATTTGATTTTGAATTAATTTTTGGTCATTATAGTCAGAAATTTTTTACTGTTACCAAATTTTTCATGATTCTCCCCCATATTCAGTTACGTGACTCCATATGGCATCACGACCCACAGTTTAAGAAGCTTTGCTTTAGGTCACCCTCAGCACTCTGGCCACAGGAGATCTCTTAAGACTTTGTAAGAAAGAATATAGAAGCCCACAATTCAAATTTCAGATATACTACACAAGACAAAATATGACTATGATTTTCATCTATAGCAAGCAATTGCTTTGGAGCACACACAGCCCTGGAGAATTTGGGGACCTGAGCTGAGCTCCTCAGACCAATTCTGGTAATACCGATATCCTGTATAGGGCATTTCCCAGAGAGAAGAGTACATATGTCCTGAACCTTTCTTGTGGACTGGCCCTCTTCATAATGAGCATATGCAATCAAAGGCTACTGGTTGGTTCTATATACGCCATGCCTACCCACAGCCCTGGATTGTATTAAAGATGTCTGGAGACTGAAAAGGCAGAGCTGCCCACTCAATAAACTTAAAAGACTGTTCTCCATGTCTTTGGGTCTCATTGTGTGTGTTTTTCCCCATCCATAACATGAAGAAATTGGACAGATGGTTTCTCCAGTCCCTTCTACTTGTAACATTTTGAATCTATAAGCTAACAAAAGAATGAGTCTTGAGGGGGACCCGGAGGAAAAAGAAGCAATTAGATGGTGAGGTTGTACAGTCGATGGGGCCAGAAGCCCTCCTCTACTAGGAAGATGTAGACAAACACTAAGAAGCATAAGCTCCCAGGAAGGTCTGAAGGATTCTTAGAATATAGAGCTTTGAAGACCAAGAAGCTAGGGAGTTTCTGAGAATGAATCAGGAGCTACTTGTCAGGAGAGACAAAGAAATTAGATAGCACCTACTTGGCTCACAAAAATATTTCCTGCCACGCTTAGGGTCTCTGTGGCTGTGGTTCCCATGGTGACCTGCATCAACCAGGAGATCTGGAAGGAACCAAGGTAGCACATTAGATCTTGGCATATTAAACAACTTACTCTAACTTGTTTTCTCATCAGAGATTCAAGAATACAACATTGACAATACTCTTTCTCTTAAAACAAGAAAAAAATGTCTCTTTGTCTCTTCATTCCCTTCTTTCTCTTTTCCTTCTTTTCTTTCTTCCTTCCTTCCTCCCTCCCTCCAGATCTCCCATCTCTGTGTCTCTGTCTCTGTCTCTCTGTGTGTCTCTCTCTGAATCTGTTTCTCTTTCTGTCTTTCTCTGTCTCTGCCTGTCTCTCGGTCTCTGTCTCTCTCTGTTTCTTTCTTTTCTCTCTATGTGTTTCTCTCTTCTCTCTGTGTCTCTGTCTCTGTCTCTCTCTCTGCCTCTTTCTTTCTCTTTGTCTCTGTCTCTCTCTGTTTCTCTCTTTTCTCTCTATGTGTTTTTCTCTTTTTTCTGTGTCTTTGTCTCTGTCTCTCTGTGTGTGTCTCTCTGTCTCTATCTCTCTTTCTCTTCTTTTTCTGTCTCTCTGTCTCTGTCTCCGACTCTGTTTCTGTCTGTCTGTCTCTTCCTCTTTCAGTCTCTGTCATTCTCTCTGTGTCTCTCTGTATATTTGTTTCTCACTTTCTTCTTAATTTGGGTCTTTCTATATCACCTAGACCAGAAGTGCAGAGGCTATTCAAATGCCCAGTCCCACCATTATTACCACAAGAGCTTTGACTTGTTCTATTTCTGATATGGGCTGGTTCATTACTCCTTAGTGGACTTGGTGATTTCCAGTACTTACTCACCATGTTAATACTGGACTTAATGTGGACACCTGATCAGCTTCACTTACTGACACTAGAACTCCACCAGCATCACCCACCCCATTAGGAGAGATTTTAAGTGTGTATACCACCACTCTTGGCAAACATGGTCCCTTTCTGTGGAATTACTACTATCTGTAATGACCTTAAATAAGTCACTTTTGCCTTCTAGGTCCCATGTCTTCATCTATGAAATTAGAAGGTTGAACTACATCATCTCCATCTCTGATGTTCTATATTAACCATAATCTGTGACCCTCTAGCTTCTTGGTCAATGTGGCATTATAATAGTGATTAGCAGCCTAATCTGCTAATTTCTGAGTTTCTGAGATAAGCTGGATGACTTTACCCAGAAACAATTCAGGGATAATTCAAAGAGGGACAGATTGGTATACTGGAAAGAACACTGAATTTGAAGGCAAAGGATCTGGGTTGAAAATCCCAGAACCTCAGACACAGAAGATACCCTAAAGTTCACCTTGTACAATTCCTATCTAAACAAGAATCCTACCTGCAGCATACCTGACTAGTAGAGATCTAGCTTTGACTTTGTGGTAGATGAAAAGCCCATTGTTTGAGTGTCTATATTGCTACTTACTAACTGGAAATCTCAAACAAGTCATTGACTCTGTCTCAACCATAAGATGGATGAGTTGGACAGGAAACTTTCTAAAATCCCTTCCAGCTCTAAATGTTATAAACTATGAGTTTTTCCTCAGTAAAATACACTGGAAAGAATCCAGGATAGGTGGCCAAAAGAACTGAGCTCTAGTCCTGATTTTGCCTCTAAATCATTGCATGATCTTAGGGCAAATCATTTGATATCTATGAGCCTCAATTTCTTTACCTACCTAATGAAGAAGTTGGACTTGATTCAATTAAATATGCCCATTGAGTGTCCATTTGGTGCAGCATGCCATATAATGGAATATTGGATTTGGATGCAGGAGGAACTTGGGTACAAACCCTACATCTCCCACTAGTTATTTGAAAACAGATAAGTCACTTAACCTCTCCATCTGTTTCCTCATCAGCAGCATGGGATTGACAATACTCATAGTGATTATCTTGCAAGGTTATCATGAGGATGAAATGAGATCATGTGCTTACAACATTTTGCAAATTTTAAAGCTCTATCCAAATATAAACTAGAATTAGTGGCAGTGTCCCTAAGATGATTCCACAGCTTGTGTTTCCACTATTCCCTTGACAGGCCTAGCAAGATATCCAAGGAGTGTGCTAAGACCTAGTCATGCTGAGAAAGCTATTCCAGGATCAATAATAGTGATCCTCTTTTTTCCTGGCCAAAAAAAGGTTCTCCTTTCTCTCTCCTAAGAAAATCTCCTCTCTGCAGGGTGGAGGAGGAGTTATTAATGCAGAGGGATGTCTGATCTTGAACAGATCCCACCAGGGAGAAGGGACACTAAAAAAGGAGTCTAGGATCCCTTCAGGAGACTTTAGAAAAGACCAAAACTGACATTTCTATAATACTTTACAAAAGCAATCATTAATAAGCTTTTATTAAACACTGAATATGTAATGGTACTGTCCTAGGTGCTAGGGGTACAAAGATAAAAATGAAATGTCCTGGCTTTTAAAGAATTTGCATTCTATCAGAAGAAATAACATATATAGTTACAAAATGTATATATAAATACAAGACATTTGGAGAGGGGCTAGCAACTAACAACAGGAAATTTCTCCCTTAAAAACAGCTGTTAAAGTCTTTAATGATAGGGATCACATGGCAGCCAAGGAAAGAGGCCACAGAATTAAATCAAGATTTGGAGAAAAGTCCCTACTCTTGGCTGCCATTTCCAGGAACCACAGAGGTCCGTGTCCTGAGTTCTAGCAGGAGGAGCACTGGAGGAGGGACTACCTACAGGGGTCTCTCCAGTGCCCTGCCCTCTGCCAAGAGTTTGGGGCGTGGTCAAGCTCCCCCTCGCTTCAGCTCCAACCCGACAACTACAGCAGAACCCTGGCTATCCCGAAAATGGCCGGTATGGAAGGAGCTTCTCCTTCACTCTGGTCTCTCTTATCCCTCCCCGCATTGAGTGGGGATTGCAAAGGAATTCAAGACTGTTTTGAGACCTCTCCTCTGCTTCACCAGCTTGGTGACTTGTCATTTAAATGCTCATTTATTATTCCCTCCTACCCTGCTCCCTTACTGGGGCGAGATTTAATGGTGAAATTGGGGACCCAATTCTCTCTTCTCAGACCTCTACAGAATTTCTCAAAGAATGAGACCCAGTTTCCCTAGGACAGCCCTCCTGCCTTAGAGCAGTGGCTGCCACAGCCCTTTTAATTGAAGAGGCCTCAAAACTGACCTTGGGACAGCCATTAGAGGTTTTAACTCCCCACTGAGTCCAGAGCATTTTAGAAGCCAAAGGGCATCAGTGGTTTTCGTAGGAGACTTACTGGATACCAGGTGCTCCTGCCAGATACCCCTGACCTGACTTTCCAAGTATATCACACCCTAAAACCCATGAAAAGGGGAGTTATATGGCCAGGTAGTGAAAGTTCCTGAGAATTGCTAAAGAAGGGATGATTTCCAAGGTGTGGCCAACCTCAGGGTTTGCCTCATGGATAGTTCTAAGTCTGAAAAATTGGAATCTGGCTTTTTATTGAGAGAAGGGGAAATTTCTTGAGCAGCTCAATTTTTGCTTAGAGAAGAAGATAATGAATGTATCCAATCCTACCCTGTGTGGAATAGAGATAAGGTGAAGAACTTATAGGAATGTGTGAATTCTTTTTCTGTATTTTATTTTCATTATTTCTGTGTCTCTGTGACCTGCATAAATACAATATGTGCAGGGCTATATTTACTTGAGCCTTTGCCAGCTATAGACAAATTTACTTAACCTGAGCTGATGACATTTATCAGTATTTGATATTTATCAGAATTTAGACTATTAATTTAAATACTGTCTCCTTGTCTCTAAAGCCTGAAGGCCTAATTTTCTGTTTCCTAGAAATCAGGTGATTTCAGGGAAAGGGAAACCTTCCATTCCAATCTCTCTTGATAGCAATAACCAATTAGATGTGCTTCCTCCCTCTCAATGCTCTCTTGTGATGGAATCTCTTGTAACAAAATCTATAAGAGCTGTGTATCTTTACTAATTCTTCAGCCCTCCTACCATGAGCACTTTCCCTTATCTTGTGGTGGGATTGCTCATTCTCATGAGAATTTAATAAACAATCTTTTCTGCTTTCTATATTTGAGTGATCTCTGAGTAGTCATTTTGGGTAGGGGTCTTCCACGTCCCATACAACCCCAACTCTGTGAAGAGCAACAAGCTTTTGTTGTACTCTTGTTGTAGCTCTGTTGTAGTCTTGGAACTAAAGCTACAATTTAGGGGAACAAGAGGTCTGGATCTTTTGACTCTATTATTACTATAAGCTATTTGGATGATATAAGGATGATGGGAGAGGGGAGTTTTCTGTTTTATCAGACCTTATTATATTGTTCTTATGAAGGAAATCCAAACAACAGGGTGGCAATGTGAGTCAGAGAAGTGATGTGGATAGTGACTATAATATAAAACTTAGAGGAAGACCTGGGTTATAATCCCTGCCTGAGATACTTACTAGCTATAAGACATTGACTGTCACCTCAACTCTCTGAGGTGCAGCATTCTGTTAATAATAATAAATTTTCCTTGATTCCACAATTTTTCCAGATCTAACTCTATGATCCTTTGACTTCAGGACCCTATGAAAAGTGGGAGCCACAGAAGTGGGGGGAAAAATGAGTTGTTTAAATCACTATGACTAGTTTATGTATTTTCTCCATTGTTAATAAGTTCAGACAAGTCCTTTGCATTATCTGCATTTTCCATGGGATGGCATAAAGGCTGTCTGCTATTCATTATCTTAAATGTTTCTAGAAGGCTTAGGGGACTCATTTTACCATTACCTGTAGAGATCTAGACACAATTTATATTCGGATGTTTTCCCAGAACATACTCTGGGTGTCATAATGAGCCAAAAAGGAGAGTAATATTTTAATGGTAAGATCAGATATAGTCCACGGGAGCCCAGAGCTTGGGTCACTAGGCCATGGGCTATGTGCAAGGACTTGAATAATGCTGTGCTAAGTTCAAAAGGCTGGGAGCTAACTGATAATCAGTGCTGATCATTAGTAATTTGACAAATACAAAATCCAAGTACTTGTGCCTGGAGCAACTGTTCTCCAAATTAAAAATGCTCCTCTGCACCTATATTCATATTCCTAGACGTCCACAGGTCCCAACCTCTTTCTCCCTTGGATATTTTAGGAAGCCTAACACTATACCAGAAAATACTGTCCTCATTTCCATGAATTCTCTTGAGAACTAATCAGACTCTAATCCCTATTTAGGAGGAACTCACCTTCAAGATCAGCCACTGCATGAGACCTATATAATAGAAAATAGACATCACACAGCTGAAGAAGATGATGATGGGTAACACCTAAAAGCAAAAAAAAGAGAGTAAGTACCCAAGGATATAGTGTCCACTGCATATCTATGGAGCCCTGAGCTATAGAAGCTGTTCAAGGATTGAAATCTCAGTGATACCTCACTTTTAACATATTTAGGGAAGAGGCTTATTTGCAATATATAGGATGATACAATTTAGACACACACACACACACACACACACACAGACAAATATTTCAGAATAACATGATCACTCTTTCCATTTTTATCACTGACTCCCAAGATCCTAGTCCCCTGAATTGAAAACTTTGAAGATATCTTTATCTTTCTTCTTCTATAACAATCAGTTACCAAGTGCTATGAATTCTAATTATCTCAATCCTTCTTCTTTGGTGCTTCTGTCTCTTCTTTCTTAATTTCCAAAAACTTTCCCCTTCCACACCCTCAACCATATACTAATTAAATGACTCCTAGATTGACTTCTCCATTGTTGAATTTTCTCCTTCATATCCCAGTCCTATATCACTCTACAGATCATTTCCATTTGGATGTCCATTTTTGACTCTTCCTTCTCATTTACTCCTTATATTCAATTAGCCAAGTACTATGACATCATCCTTCCTGTCCCCTCCTTTCCATTGCCAGAGATGCTAGCAAAGTCCAGGCATTTGGCACCCCATGCCTAAATTAGTCTCCTAACTAATATGTGACCAATAATCCATTCAATATATCACTATCAATCTACTTCCATACCTTGACACTTCAAGAATCTATAATTTCATCAATGTGAGTACTCTATTATCACAAATTACAGCCCTTCTCTAATTTAGTAAATATTATACTAATAATATTAAATAAACTAATAATAAATAAATAAATATATAAATAAAAATTGATGGAAAAAAAAAAAAGTATCACCCTTAGTCAACTTAGCAATGAGCTTTTCCAAACTTAACAAGATTGAGCCTTAGACAGCAGGCATATAGTCCATCACCAGACCTATATGGAAAGTTATTTCAGCTTGAGAAAACATGCCAGAACTTGTACTCTATTGGCAAAGCTGTCTAAAACCCAAGGTCACCTTCACATCACATTGAGGTGCTGAAGTAAGATTTTGTGAAGGTCTATCAGATTAATCTTCCTAAATACCTCTTTAGTTGAACTCCCCAGTTCAAAGATCAACACTCCTCTCACTTCCCTCTTTGTACAAAGAGTTGAAACTACTTAAATATTTCAAAACCTTCCACATCACCTTATTTATTCAATTTTCTCCTTAACTTTCCATTAATCTAAACTCACTTCCCATTCCCAGCCTTTGCTCATGCTATTTCCCCAACCTGGGAATGCCTTCCTTTCTATCTTCTTCCCATCCTAATTCAACCCATCCTTCTTGACCCAGCCTGAATCCTATATCTTCTAACACATTAATTCTGTTAAGTTCTATGACACTTCTTCTATTAGTCTTATGACATTTCTTTCCTTTAGCATTTATTAAGTATCTACAGTGTGCCAGGTACTGGGCCAACCACTTTATAAATATTATCTCATTTGAGTCTTCACAACAACCCTTGAAGGTGTTGCTATTATCCTCATTTTACAGTCAAAGAAACTGAGACAGAGAGAGGTTATTAACTTGCTCAGGGTCATACATAGTGCTTGAGGCTAAGCCCTGCAGCACCTAGTTGTCCTTGAATGTCTCTACCATTTAACTTTCCATTTCCAAGGATTGTTGAAGAGATAGATGGATTTGACCTAAACTGAGGGTTCATGTTAGAATGTGGTGAATAGTACTGATAGATAGGCAGGGTGGCACAAATGGTAAAGGGACTTGAGTGCCAGTCTGAAGAATGTAGACCTTTCTCTAGAGACTATTAAGAGCAGGGCTAAAACAGAGGGAAAGGGCAAAGATGATGATAGGTCCAGACATTGGCAAAATGGTGGTCTCAGCATTAAAGGAAGAAAGGGTTGGCAGACTATTTCGCCCTAGACCTCAAAGAACATAAATATTGGAAGAAGATAAACAAAACAGTAAGGAGGCAATGCTAGAAGAACCCTAGGAGTTGTGGATTTAGGAGTACAAGGGCTGAGCCTAGTCCTGAATGGAATTACATCTGTGGGACTCTGGATAAATCACTTGGGAGTTGGATTAGAGACAGTGCTGTCAAACTCAAATAGAAAATATCTCTGTGGACCACATATTGACTTAGAAAGCCACAAATTAGCACAATCTGTGTTGTATTGTATTTGTATTTGTATTTTTTTCAACATTTCCCTTTAATCTGGTTCAGCTGATGCTTAAGAATTTGTAGTCTCCGAGTCTGATACCTGTGGGATTTGTTCTAGTGCTAAAATTCTCTTAAATCTGTAGATCCTTGGCTGCCCTGACCCTAAAGGGGATGGCACAGACCCTTATCATATCAGTGGTTAGGAACTAGTTCAAAGCTAGCTGTTATGACCTGGAAGAAGAGAATAGATCTTTCCACATAGAGATGAATCAAATCAACTTTTCATGGGAAAGCATCATGGGAAGAATGGAAAGTGATTGGCTTCCTTTGGTAGCCATTGTACTTTTTATGCACTTAAAACATTATTCTGAGAAAGGATCCATAGATTTCACTATACTGCCAAAAGGATCCCTGACACTAAAAACAAAAAAAAACAAACAAACAAAAAAAAAAAACTCCACGACTAATAATCTCTTTGGGCTTTAAATTTTACAGTTTTAAAACCAACCACTTTTTTATTCTCCCTGTGATTTGGGAACATGCAGAGAAGATTCTCCCCCCCCCAAAAAAAAATCATTTTCTCCATCTGTAAAATGAGGAGAGTGGACCATTTTGGTCTACTTAATATTTATACCTACCTCCTCCTTCCATAATCTGGGATCCAGTAACACTGATCCCCTTATTGTTTCTCAAATAAAATTCCATCTCCAAACTCTGGACTTTTTCACTGACTGTCTGATACCTGGGAATGCTTTCCCTCCTACTTTATATCTCTAGACTTTCCTGATTTCCTTTGAGTCCCAGCTAAAATCCTATTTTCTTTGAGAAGTTTTTCCTCATCCCTTTTAATGCTATTGCCTTCTCTCTATTGATTATGTCTAATGTATCTTGTACATATCTTGTGTGTATATAATTATTCCCATGTTGTCTCTTCCATTTTTGAGAGCAAGTTATCCTTTGTCTTTTTTGAATTTTTTTTTGTATTCACAGCACTTGGCATAGTGCCTAGTATACAGGAGGTGCTTAATAAATGCTTATTGACTAACTGTCTGAACTTCCAGATCCAAATCTATGATCCATATGGTCCTCACTCTGCTCTTTGATCTCAGACTCATTGAATTCATCTGCAAAATTAGAGAGGTGAATTAGATCAGAGGTTCTTAGCTTGAAGTTCTCACACTTTTTTTTTTTTTAAATATTTTGATCATTGTATTTCAACATAATTGGCTTCTTTTGTAAACCTTTATGTATTTAAAACATTATTCTGGGAAAAAGGTCTACAGGTTTTACAATACTGCCAAGGGTTCATGACATTAAAAAAAAAGTTAAGAACTCTAGAACTAAATACTCTCTTTGAGTTTTAAATTTTATGATTTCAGAACCAACCAGTTTTTTTTTTCTTTGTGACTAAGGAAGATGCAGAGAAGACAAAAAAAAAAAAAAAAAAAAAAAAAAAATCAAAATCCCTTTTTTTTCTCCCGGAAGTTTAGAGAGGCTTGGTTATATTAGAAGGCCCCACTCTACCACACCCTCTAAGAAAATCCAACTATGATCTATAATCTAAACTACAGGAAGTAAACTTTGAATGCAGAATTGAAATAACCCTGCAAGGGGACACTTCTAGGTTCCCTCCCTTCCTAGAGGGAATTCAGCCAAGAATCTACTCAGTATTTTGTAAAATCTTCCACTTTCCAGAATCCAGAACAGTACAAATTCTTACTTCTAAAAAGCTGCTGCTAAAGGTATCAGAAGGAAGCCTTGATCCCCACCTTTCAGCAAGGATGTGCTGAGTCGAAGGCATCTTTCCTTAATCTTTCATAGTCCCATTTTCCCATGGATGGCCCAAACAGAAAAGTAGAGGTAGAAGAAAAAGCCCATACAACTGATAAAAAGGGCAACCAAAAGAGTGTAGAACCAGAGGCCCTAAAAGGAGCCTCCTGAGCTAGACAAGGTTCTGTTTCTCACCTCTATATCTGGGAAAGCCCAGCACATGCTAAGGTTCAGCCCCAGCTCTACTCCCAGCCCTTTTTCCCAGTTGTTATTTCTCCAGTCTCAAATAACTCCTTTGAATGTATTTAATGGTATGCATCTTATTTTGCCTCCAGTAGATGGTAGGTCCTACATATGGCAGAGATTCCCAGCCTCATTTGTGTTTTTGCTCCCTTAAGATGCTTTCTCAGAAAATGTTTTTAACTACACAAATAAACTATATAGAATTATAAAAAAAACAATTATATCAATTATTACTTATATTATTTATCATATAATATAATTTATATATCAATTACATATAATCAAATTATAATAAAAATTTTTTTTTCAGGATTCAGAGAATCCCTAAAATCTGTCCATGGGCCCTAGGTTAAAAACTCTTACTCTGAGAGAACATAAGCTCACTTCCTGTTGCTGTTTAGAACTGTCCAACTCTTCAAGATCCCATTTGGGGTTTTCTTGGCAAAGACACTGAAGTGGTTTGCTATTTTCTTCTCCATTTCATTTTTCAGATGAAGAAACTGAGGCAGACAGAATTAAGTGACTTGTCCAGGTTTACACAATAAGTCTCTGAAGTCAAATTTGAATTCAGGTCTTCCTTATTCCTACCTGATACTCTATCCACTGTACCACCCAGTGGCTCACTTGGAATGTTTTGTTTTAATTTTTGAATTCCCATCAATGAGTTTAGTGTATACGGCTTACAGGAGGTACTTAATACATGTTTGTTTATAAAGTATCATTGGTCTAGAAGTTTCATCTCAGAAGCTATCTGGTCCAGCCTCCTCAGATCAGAAAGCACATTAAGGGACTTCCCCAGTCACCCAGTATCAGAAATGGGATTTGAACCCAGATGCTACTGGGATGGCCCAGGTACCAAAGTCTCTCACTCTTTCCAGGGTATAACAACATCAAATTAAGTAGATTTAGAGTCCAGGGCTCAAAATTGCTAGTTCTCTTTCTGCTAAACCACATTGCCTCCTGCATTTTTATACAATCACGGTATGTTAAAATCAAACGAAGCCCTAGGTCATCGTTTAATCCCAGCCCTTTATTTTTCCAATGAGGCCCAAAGAAATGGAGGGATCCCTGCTAAGGCCCACAGTGAGTTGCCAGCAGCTACTTCTCCTGCAGAACAGCTACCAAGGAAGCCACACCCCTTGTCATTCAAGGTGATGAATGGGTTTCCTTGGTTCCCTTTATTTACCAACAACATCCTTGCTGTGTTATATGAGCTCCCAGGAACCACTTTTCCCCCAGATGACCACACCTCCTTAGGTATTGACACCTTGTCAGCTATGTTACCTCCTGAGCTCATCAACACAGCAATTGTCACCAGCAACATCCATTTTTAGCAACCTTCTACTATGTTCTGAGCCAGCCACAGGAAAGAATTGGCAAGACAGCGCTCACAAGGGATGGTTCTGGGCCCAGAGTCCTTGGAACTGTCTGGGAGAAGAGACCAGAGCCTCCCAGAGACTGTGTGCTGAGTGACCAACTGCTTAACCCCAGAGAAGAGCCATCAAGTTTGGTTAATGACAAATCAACATCACTTATTACTTCCCCCCTTGAGCAAATGTCGAGTCTCAAAGTCCTTTGCCACCAATTAATAAGTATTTTTTCTCTTGGTGACACTGAAAGGCTGTTAATATGTAGTATAGACTTGAAATCAGGATGACACATTTAAATCCTGTCTTAGATTCTAACAGTGTGACCCTGGACAAATCATCTAAGCTCAATCAAATTTGATTTCCTTATCTGTGATAATGAGAGTGCCTACAAAACAAGGCTATCCTGAGGTTCCAATGTGATGCAGCATGTAGACATGCTTTGCAAACTTGCAAGTGATATTTAAATGGAATCCCTTTTGAGATTGGGGGGGAAAATATCATTTTTCTATTTGTTGTAATAGATAAAGCATTAGAATAAGAGTCAAGAGACCTGAATTTTATTCTCAGCTTGGACACTAACTAGCTGTGTGATCTTGAGTAATCTCTGTGCCTTGGTTTCCTCCTCTGTAAAATGGCAGTTTCAGACTAGCTGGCCTTTAACCTTCTAAGTATATATGTATATCTAGATTTAAGTTAAAACCCGAAATCTGGGCTCTCTGTTAATCCACCTGCTGCTTTTGGGTAGAGAATTTTTGGGATTTCTTTTTTCTTTCTTTCTTGTAAAGTAACATGATGTCATAATTTCAGTTTCCTGCAAAACTGTGTCATTTTAAGATAAATAATCTAGTTTTATTATGGTGTTGATTTGGCGTTAACTTTTGCACCACAGAATCGTCTCTGGGTCTGGGTTAGATACTGCTTTTTGTATTTGTTCCTGAACCAAACTTAACCAAGAATTTAGCAGGCTCATTCCCAGGTATTTCTGCTTCTATGGCAGAGCGATCACCCAGGGCCCAGAGCTGGGACAAAGCATTTATGTATTATTGGCAAGATCTAAAAACCACATCCTATACGCCCTGTCTTTTGCTGGCCAACAAGCCTCTGACCCTGCTTTGTAACTTACAGGTGACCTTACTTTAAGCTTTGCTTATCTCATTTGATCTTACCTATAAGAAAAAGAGTTGTTACTAGCCTCATTTTATAGATGAGAAAACTAAGAAAGAATAAGTGACATGTGACAGTTATAGGGTATCTGGAGCAGGATTTGAATCCATGCCAGCTTCCAGCCCTCTATCTACCACAGAACACTACCTACCACATGTAACTTGATTTATAACAAAATAAATACCTCTAGACCTAGGGAAGGAATTTTCTAGTATTCGAAAAAGCTCATTTATTAAAAGTCACCTCAAAAAGTGTCTCTTGTTGGGTTTATAAGTTATATTCTAGACATCTGCCTATTTTTCCTACTCTAGCCCTAATGTTGTCTAAATCCCTAGTGCTGGTCCATCACCTAAGTCTGCAAGATATCCTCCAAACGTGTATCTTAAGCCCTCAAGGTAGGCATATTATAACATTATTTATTTAACTGTACAATTAATTCCAAGTACAGGACAAATCCTTGCCCTTGCTAGCCACCCGGTGACAGAGAGGTGGGTGTAGGCTCAAGATGTAGAATAAAAACATTTTTGGACATGACCAATTGGGTAATTTGTTTTGCTTAACTATGCATATTTATTACAAGGGTGGTTTTGAGGTTTTCTTTGCTTGTTTTTCCACTTGGGAGGAAATGGAGGGAGGAAGGAAGAAGTGAAAAATAAATGCTTGTTAATTGAAAAAAAAAATTTAAATCCCTGCCCACATTTTAAAAGCCATTTTGCCCAGGGCTAGTTCCCCAGCAACAGGAGATCCTCAACCACCAGCTTTCCCCATACTGTCCCTAACTTGGCAGGTCACTGAACCAAGCTCTTTATTGGCTGAATATCTGGCAAGCAGCTGCTCCAGGATGTCTCCTATCTATAAATGCAGGCCTGACCTGAAAGGCGAAGACGTCCTTCACCAGCGTCTCCCCAAAGACAAAACTGGAGCCAGCTACAGTGTAGTCCAGGAAAATCTGAGGGAGGAACAAAAAAATACAGCATGAAAGGAGGAAGGAAAGACAGGGAGGAAGAGAAACCAGTTTTCCTGCTTGCAGAGTACCCCACCCACTGCCCAGTTAACAGTGTGAGATCCAGGACCTCTTGGTCACAGAACATCTTACTAACATACTTAGCAAAGATAATGCATCTTGGCCAGGAAACCAGCCCTGGTTTGTCCTGTGAGTCAGTCTACAGATTGTATTCTCTAATTCCTAGAATCTAAGCTCTGTACAGGATCTCAGAGATCACATGCTCATAAATCTAAAGCTAGAAGTTCTGCCTGAAATCATCTGGTCTCATTTTATAGGTGAGGAAATGGAGGCCTAGGGAGGACATGTCCAAGGTCATCTAGGTAGTAAGAATGAGAAGCAGAATCTATATCCAGGTTCTCAAACTCCAAAGTCAATGCTCCTTTCTCTAGGCAGACCCATTCCCCTTACAGATGAGGAAATGGCTAAGAGGTAGGAAAATGGCTTGACCAAGACCACACAGAGACCCTGGGTCTCCTTAGTGGTTAGCCCAGTTTCTGAACTAATCCACCAATCTACCACCAAGGTTAAGTGACTTGTTCAGAATCACATAGCTCTTAAGTATTTGAAATCAGATTTGAAAGTAGGTCTTCTTGATCCTCAGTCCAATGAGCTATCTAGTCACTTACCCTATGTGGAACCTGGGTACTTTTTTGTAATTCATGTGTCGAAGACAACATTTTACAAGGGAAGCAGTATACCTGGATTGGCAATCTAGAAGCCTGAATATTAATGTTGGCTTTACTACCATTGACCTGTGTGGCTAGGAGTAACTGGTCTCTGTCCTCAATTGTAATTGTAAAAGAGATTGAATCAGAGATCTCATAGTTCTCCCCTCCAACTCTCTGCTTCTACAATTTCTACTACCTGATTTCACACCTCAAGTGAGAAAATAAGTAGGGAAGTGCTTTGAAAAGGATGGAGCATTATACCAAATCAAAGAATGATGACTATTGCAAAACTGAATGTCTCAAAATTAGAATGGCCAAGCTTGAGACCAAAAAAGAGCTATAAAAAGATATCTCTCTCACTACATTTTTGTAGAGATGGGAGATAGTGGGTGTGAAATATAGTTTATAACATCATATATTCAATATCAGTTAGTTTTGTTGAATGTTCTAAAAAAAATCTTTATTATAAGATATGAATATCTAACGGAGGAGGAACAGTAGGAAATATAGATCATATAACACCAAAAAATACCAATAATTTTTTTTAAAGAATGGTGATTGTCATACTAATTTGTCTTATATCTGGAAACGATAGCTGGTGCCCACATTAACACCTCTAGAATACTGAGGTGGGACATTCTTCCAAGGGGCTTAAAGCCCTCTCAAGCTCAGAGATAGAAGGCTTCTTCATTTTAAATACAAAACAGTGACTTGAGAGAAGCATTTGCTTGCTTCTAGTTCTTTAAAAAAAATTTTATTAAAGCCTTTTATTTTCAAAACATATGCATGGGTAATTTTTCAAATTAACCCTTGCAAAACATTGTGCTCTAATTTCCCCCTCTTCCCCCGCTCCTTCCCCTAGATGGCAAGTAATCCAATATATGTTAAACATGATAAAAAAATTATATAAATTGAATATAGGTGTACATATTTATATAATTATCTTGCTGCACAAGAAAAATCAGATCAAAAAGGAAAAGAATGAGAAAGAAAATAAAATTCAAGCAAACAACAACAAAATGAAGTGAAAATGCTATGTTGTGATTCATACTCAGTTCCCACAGCCCTCTCTGGATGTAGATGCTTCTAGTTTCAAAGAAAGTCAGTGGCTCAGTTTTCTCCAACCACTTCTATTTTCTTAGCCTCCCTACCTGGCCCACATTCACATATACCCCTTGGTCTCTAGGGGATCAAGCTATTTGATGGCATTGTCTCCTTGCCTTTTACAAACTTTGACTTTCCCAAAAGGAACAGCATCACAAGAAACCCTCAGATTTCTTCATCTCACCTAGTTCTACCTATAAATAGAGCCCTTGGGCCCAATCTACCATACCTTGACCTGGTTTCCCAGCCATTGGAATGCCACAAATCCAGGTTCAGTTCTGATAACAAAGATTCCAAGAACAAACTGCATACCAAGGCCCCATATTACAGCCCTCCAGGACACCTGAAATACAAAAGAAAATGAGGTCCATATTTTCTAGCCTCTGCCACAAAGATACGTATGTCTTCTAGGTAGCAAGAAGTCAGGAATCCAGGAACTCAGAGAAGAATATGAGATAAGGTAGGGAGCAAGCCAGGAGAATACCAAGAGAGATTTTTCCCCTAGTCTAGTGACCTTAATCATGCTTTGATGTGACAGATTGAATAGAGAGGTCTGAGACACTGAATCCCGCTATAAACTGGACACTTTATCCCCAATGAACTGGGCTAGTAACTCCTAAGATGCCCGGAATAAAACCATTCTCTCCAAGATTGGGGGATTTCCTAGTGCTACTTCCAACAGAAATGTATATGGCCTGATTTGAACCCAATGTTCTTCATCTAGGATTGAACAGAATTTGATCATTTTGATGAGTCATATTTAGGTCTCTGCACCTAAATGTCCCCTGGAAAAAGTAAGCAAAAGGACCCTGACCCCAGTCATAAATATGGAAAGAATGAATATAATTCAAGAACTAAGGCACCTTCCCTGGCACAGTGTCCAATAAATACCTCCAAAGCCTAGGGAAGCCTCCAAATCCAGAAGATAAAGTGGGTGAAAAACAAAGAGGAAAAACTCCCTTCCTCTCCACATGCCAGATTTTGCTGCCAGCAGGGACTCAAGGAGCCTAAAGCCAGGGACTGAGTTCACAAGCACATTAGAGTAAGAGGCTATAACCCCGATTGTAGTGAGCCTGGGTTTGCTGAGAAGACCCCAGCCCACTTTACAATTCTACAGACTGCAAACAGAGCCAGGATAAATTCTTTATAAATCCAAACTGTTCCAATCTCTTCCTTCTCACTGTCCCCATCCCCCTGCCTACTATAAATTCAAATAAATCATTCTGCTGTTTGCTTAGCTATATGTTTGATGGTGGACAAGTTACTTCCTTTCTCTGGACCTCAATTTCTTGTGTGAAAAATGAAGGGATTAGACTGAATGACCCCAAGAGCCTTCCCAACTTTTAATCTCTGATCCAATGACTAGGGTTTACTAAGTCCCCTTCGTGTACAATGTAGTTGGATGGGGAGGACTCTGGAGTTGGGGTCCTCCTTGCACCATCCATCTGTCTCGGGTGCCAGGCTCCAGACACAACCCCAAAGCTAGGAACAGACTGTAGTCCTCCATAACTATTTCGGTATCGATACCCTCAGCACAGACTCACCCCTTAGCATTCTCCACTGTTCTGTGGCTATCTGAGGCAGAGTGGGAAGAAACTTGCTTGTCTAGTCATAGGGTACTGGCTTTTCTTGGCCAAAGAGCCTGGGGAGTTCATGGGAAACCACAGGGGAAGAAAGAAGATGCTCCATTCCTCCCTACCAGCCCCCTATAGGCGATCCAGCCTGTAGACTCACTGAGAGATGATGTTTAGAGCAGGCAAAGAGGAAGATGATGAATACGCAGATGCCTGCAAAGGACACAAGCTGCTCCGGCCGTTGGGAAGTGTCCAGAGCCAACCACAATATCAGGCCCACCAAAGCAGCTGCTCCTAGACACCTACAGATGAAGTACCAGAGAACACGTTACTCACTCTCCATTGGGAAGCCCACCAAAAGCTGTAACTAATAAAGGGCAATTGGGGCTTTGTCCTAGGTTGCCAGTATCCAAGAAGACCGTATTCCATTTTATTAGTCCAGAACAAGAAGAAAGTCATACCATATGCCTCCAGGGTTCTCTGGATTAGACTCAGAATTGGATTTAGGATTTTTCTAAAGGCTATACAGACATTCAGATCAGGAACTATGCCTGATGACCAGTATTTCTTTTGTGCAAACATTAACTGTCTAATGTGTTTGAAGTGAAAAAGAAAAAAAAAAAAAAACATAGAATATGGATAGATTGCTAAACTTGGAACCAGGAAAACCTGAGTTCAAATCCCATCAATTACACTTACTAGCCTATGGCTGTGGACAAGTCATTTGATCTCTGTACTTTGATTTCTAAGGCAATTTTCTAAAACTGTGTCAGTGAAGGAGGTTCTCAGGCCTATGAAATCACAGGTCCAAGCTTGCTGACTTGTGCTGAACACTGTGATAAGCTTTGAGGAAGAAACAAAATTTAGATAAGATAGGTCTTCTGCCCTTATGGAGTTTGTCCCTGGTTGTGCCAAAGCAGGGCTAGTCCAAGGAGCTAGGTGCAGAGGGCACTTGAGTAATTTTAGACGGGTTCAGATTCATATTGACCCAAAAATGTTGCCAGTGTAAAGAGTCAGGTGAGAAGTGCAGTCAACACCTGGCCAGTCTCCAACCTGTGTCAGGAGCTTCCTACATCACTCTCATACCTTGAGAGCCAGGCATTCCGGATAGTAAATTCCAAAGGAGGTGAGGAGAGGTGGATGTCCCCACTGAGTATGTCCTTTCAACAGCAGGGAGTTTAAGCAGAATATATATTGAGGACAGGGTGAGGAATCATGTTTGCTGGGTGTTTCTCCCTTCCCATGGTTGTACATTCTTCAAGTAATAGAGTCCTTAATGATATACTCAGGGCCAGCATCTCAACACCCAAGCTGGTAGAAGTTAATCCAAGCTGGCCAATGGCCCAGGACACTACAACCCAGGAACCAGGGAAATGCTAGTATGGGAATCCAAAGCCTGAAGCTGAGTGCAGACATGTTACAATTCACTCAAAGACCAAAGTAGGAAGCATACAAATTACATGAAAATGGAAGATCTTTGAAACCTCCTAGATTTTACTGAAATAGTGATTCAGTAAGGGTAATCAGAGAATCCAAGCATGATTTGGTCAGATTCTCCCATCGTGTGGGAAGATCCTTCTGGCGAAGAAAAGCTGAGCAATAAGTGGAATAATCTGGAGTTCACAAAACTCAAACAAATGAGATTATCGCCGAAGGTAGTGGTGGGGGAGGAAGGAGCATGATACAGTGCCAGCCTCCCAGCTCACAATGATTTGGGAACATAAGGAGAGACAGTCAAGTATCCAAGGGACCTTCTCTTACTCACCGTTTTAGCCAGAGATTCAAGCTAGAATTACTGAGGGGCTTCAGACATCTTAATAGTTTCTTTCCCAACAGTTTTTTGAACAGGCTATGGGCCAGAAAGAAAAGGACTACACATGTGATGATGAACAAAGGCAGAGCCCTTTGGAAATCCAGGAGACAGGCTGTCAGCACAAAAGCAGAATAAGCTGGAAGAGATGAAGGGGTATAGAGTCATGACTTCTCCAGAGTAAGTACAACCTCTGCCCCAGGTCTCTTTGTCTTTCTCTACCACTTCCAGAGGCTAAAGGGGCAGGGAGGGTGAGGAGTGAATGACTCAGCTGGTCTTACTGTCCAATCTTGGGAAATCAAAGATTCAGTTCCACAAGACCAGGATAATAGAATAAAATCATCAACATGGAAGTGGAAGGAACTTTAAAAGCTACCTTGTCCAATCTCTTATTTCACAGATGAGGGACTGAGGCCTGAGGAATCTATATGACTTGCAGAAGGGCCACACAGATAGGCCACACAGAGGCAGGTTGGAAAGGCAGGACCTCTGTCACTGAAAATTACAGAATTTGAGAGTTGGAAGGAACCAGAATGGTATTTTGACTGCAGAGTCAATGCCTTTTCCACTATGTCCTAAGCTTAAGAGCAAAGATAGATCTTTAGGGCTGGAAGAGACCTTGGAGATCTTTTAATAAAACTTCTCCATTTTATAGCTGAAAAAACTGAAAGCAAGAACATTAACAATTTACCCAGAATCATCCATCTTGGTTAATATCAGAGCAAAAGCTAAAATCCAAGACTACACACATAGGACAGTATTCTTTCTGCCATATAGTAATATATGTTTTCCAACCAACAGATATATAGGAGGTCAATTAATAAATATGCATTGACTGAACAGAGGAGGGATACCAAGATGAACAGCAAATAGACCTTGCCTTCAATGAACTTTTGAATGGGACCTGCTTCTGGGTGAGTCAGCAGGCAAAAGATAGTATGTATCATTTATCAGGATTTGGGGGCACACTGGAAAGAATGGACTCTGGGAGATGCTGACAAGGGGTAAAACAAAATTTAGAGAGTAGATTTGTGGGAATTCCAGAATTGACCCCACCCTGGGGAGCAGGTATCAGATGGGGTCATATAACTCCTTTGTGTCCCCAGAAAGAACAGATTCAGTGTCTTACCTGTGCACATCATGCCCCAGAGGATCCATCGAAACAATTCAGCATGGCCTCTGCAAAATGTTCTCGCTTTCAAAGAAGTGGACTGCAATCTTCTCCTACCAGAGCCAACAATTAGTGACTACTTTTGCCCAGCTCTCATCTCTTCCAGTTAACTCCCATACCATTGGCGATCCTAAGAACTTCAGATTAAATCTGTCTAGTCCTGTAAAAAAGCTAAGTGGTTGCCATGTCATCCCACAGGATGGACCAATGTCAGCTAAGGGATCAATGTCAGCAGGCTAAGGTCAGAGCAAACCTTACTCTAGGCTGAATTGGATGAACATCATCCCCAAATGACCTATATTCATCAGGAAAGGGAATTTAAAGTTATCACTTCCAGGAATACTGTCCTTCCATTCAAATGTTCATATATGTGTATATATTCATAAACATGTGCACATAGTGAATATACACATATTTGCATATATAATACACATAAATATACGGTTCATATAAATATATTGTATATATGTACATAGACAGAAGCGGTGAATATATATGTGTGTATCTACACATACACATACATCTTTATGTATACACTGATTACAATGACGCTGAGTACCATGGCTCTATGTGCACATGTATAATATATTCCTATATCAAACATGCACATATACATATAAATAACATATATTACATAAAAACAACATACATGAGTGAAAAAAATTTTTAGGGTTTTACATCTTAAATTACACAGTACTTAGTTTTAAAAACACATCAGAAAAGGGCCATTTAATATCTTCAAAAGCAGGTGGCACAGTGGACAGAGCATTGTTTGACACATATAACATATATTTGATATAGACATACACAAGTAGGGCAGGGCCATAGTACCATTCAGTTCCTATGTTCTGATGGGATATATTATCCTAACACTTCCATCCCCAGAATGGAGTCTTCTGCATACCCTTCCCCAACCCCCATCTCACATGACCTTCCCCTCTGCAGAAAGCCAGAAAGGACATTTCTATATAGAACCCTTTCCACACCCCCACAGCCTTGCAAATTTTCTTGGAATGTTCTAAAACTAAAGGTCTGGCCTGTGAGGAGATGTAGTGGTAATATGGACCACTGGAGCAGACCCCTCATACCTATTTCTTGACAATTTCTTCTTGCCCACTTTAGAGTATTGGGGAAACCCTAAATCAGAAGATACTGGTGTACAGTTGGGAGTTGAAGAAAGAAAGAAATAGAGAAAGAAGAGATTGTAAACAGAATCTTCCTCCCTCCCATTGCTTCCTGCTCCTACCTTTAGCTCTTATCACTAAACAAACAGAAGATCTAAGCCTCATACCTCCAGAATGGGGTGGGTGTGGCCCCAGCATCCAAACCAGGCCCCCGTTCTTCATCCCACACAGGTCCATCAATATCCTGGCCTTCCTTTTCCACACATAGACAAGAACCAGACAATGAAAGAAAAAAGTCAGCAAATATTCACTTACAGCTTAAAACATGCTAAGTTCCAGAGGAAAAGGAAATTCAGATACCACAAGGGCAGCTGATGACACAGTGGACAAAGCACTGGGACTAAAACCTGAAAAATCTAAGTTCAAATCCAGCCTCACACATTTATTAGTCAGGCAGTTAACCTCTGTTTGCTTCAGTTTCTTCAACCGTAATATGAGGATAATAATAGAACCTACCTCTCAGGATTATTGTGGGCATCAAAAGAATAATCTTTGTTTTTTAAAAAATGCTGGTACCTGGTACATAGTAAGTGCTAGAGAAATGCTTGTTCTCTTCCCTCATTGTGCATGGCACAGTGGAAAGAGCACTGAACTTCAAGCTGGAAAATCTCAGTTCACATTCCAGTTCTGATGCTTGTTAGTCATATAACTGTGGGCAACTCATTGAACTCCTTTAAGGCTCAAGAACCTCATCTGGAAAATGGGGTTACCTTTTAATGACTCTATGAGGAAGATGGCATGTTGTCTACGTAAGACAGAGTTCCCACTCTAATGAAGCTCACAGACTGGTAGGTGGATTTGATACAAGCAAAGGCATATAATCCTGATTTTATGGGTAAGGAAACTGAGGTCTAGAGAGGCTAAGTGACTTTCTTAGGGCTTCACAATTAGGAAATAGCAGAGTTGAGTCAAATCTCAGTTGACTATCTTCATACCTATATAATCTTCCTATGCCATATTATCTAATGCATATAAAACTGTTGTAAGAAAATAATTTTTTAGATTTAAACTCTAAATCATACACAGTAGGTTGATTTATTTCCCAAGAAAAAAACTAAGCTGTGAAAATCAAATTCAATGAAGACATAGCTCTGAAACACATTCACAGTCACTGTTTTGGGGGGACAGTGAACAACTTTACACTTTTTTTTTGCCATTTTGAAGACCCAAGTGGGTTCTGATAGTAATATTTATACTGATTTGTGATTCAATTTGAAATAATGCTTTGTTCTCTTTGGAATTGGAAATGGGGGGAGACATTAAATGGGGATGACTGAATAAATCATATTAACATGAAGGAACACTCTTCTACACTATGAAATGATGGAGATAGTTTCAGAAAAATCTGAGAAATCAGAGAATCGGTGCTAAGTGAGGTGAGAACATTTTATACCATAACAACATTTTAAAGACAAACTACTTTGAAAAACTTAAGAACTCTTATCAATGCAGTGATCATGCAATGACCATGATTCCAGAGGATTTCCTTTAAAACCAAACTTAGATATTGCTATGAGTTAAGATCACTCCTTAATAGCACTCCCACCTCTCCACCTTGAACTCGCTTCATATATATTTAATATTTCCATATTTGTATATTATATAAGTATTCTCTCTCAATAAAATGTAAACTTCTTGAGGTTATGAACTGTTTCACTCTTGGTTTTTGTGTTCCTATCATCTTGCACCTAAAAGATCTCTAATGAATGCTTGCTGAATTGAAAACATATATTTCTGAATATATATGCTGAATGAATATATTTCAGCATATATATGCTGAAATGAAAACATTATTGTCATTCTATTGAAGTGTCAGGGTAAAACTAAGTAAAGTGAAAGATTCTTTAATAAAGATTTTTACTACAAAATTCATACTAAGACATGTATATCATAGCATAATAAATATAAATGTATACTAATATAATAAATGTAAATCATATAATAATAAATTTTAACTACAGAAATATAGTTCTACCAGTATGACACAGATCTTGCCTTTAGAAACTTACAGTCATACAGAAAGATATAAACACATTAGAAACAATTAGAAAACAAAGTAGAGGAGAGAGATGAAAATCAGTTACATTGAGCAATATGTTATGACCAAGAAGAAATGATAACAATGCTGACTAGAATTGCTAGGAGAGGCTTCATGGAGACAAGATCTGCTTTGGGCTTTGAAGGATGGATACTAAATTACATGCTTCTTAGAATCATAAAGTCTTGTATAGAGAAGGGATGATTAGACTTGATTTAGTTCAACTCTTACCTACAGCATTTAGAGTTGGGAAGAGAGGAATGAATCCATGGTCAGAAAATATGAGTTCAAATCCTATCTCTGATATTTATTATCTGTATGATCCAGATAGAATCATCTAATATTCTCTGGTCATTTATAAAATGATACCATTAAATTAAATGAGGCCTCTATGTTGATCCTTCTCTAATATCCTTTATGATTTCTATTGTGTCATATCCACTCACCAGCCTGTGAGCTCCATGAGGATGTAGATACATGATGTAATTATGTAGATTTTGTTATCGCCCCCAGAACCTAACACCATGCTGGGTGTTTAACAAATACTTGTTTGGATGTATGGAATCGTTTGAATAGCACTAGTCATAAGAAACTCACAAAGAAATCCATTTCATTTTTGAAAATCTTGAACTGCTAGGAAGTTATTTTATTTATTTTATTCATTCAGTTCCCTATAACAGAAGTCACTACTATTAGTTCAATTCAATTCAGCCAAGATTTATTAGGCTCTGAGTATACAAAGACAAAAAGAAAACAATCCTATCGTGAAGCTTTCATTCTACTAAGAAGACAAGATATCTATTTAAGTAATAAAATACAAAGTATACATAAAGTAACTTCAAGAGGAAGCATGGGCTACTATCTGGGAGAGTCTGTAGGATATAAATACAACAGCTAAATTGTATTTTAAATCCAGGTAGGAATTTTACAAAGTTGATGTAAGTAAAGAGTGCATTATGGCCACAGGAGACAACTTATACAAAAGCAAGGAGGCAAGAATAAACAATAGTCATCAGGCCAGTTTAACAGGAATGGAAAATTGATGAAGGGAAAAATATGAGATAAAAACAGAAAGAACTAGAATGAAGAAGGCTTTAAATGTCAAGCTGAGTATTCCCCAGGTAATAGATGGACAAAGAATATGAAGGATTAATTTTTAAAAGAAGAAATTCTAGCCATCAATAATCATGATAACGAATGCTCCAAGTCACCAATAATTAGGGAAATGCAAATTGAAATGACCGAGATTTCAATTCATACCTAGATTAGATTGGCAAAGTTGACAACAGAAGAAAATGACAAATGTAGATGAGCTAAGGGAAAACACCTTTATTAATGTAATGTTAGTGATATTGATCCAGCAATACCAGAAAGCAATGAGGTCTATAACCCAAAAAGATTAAAGAAAGAAGATCCATAAATATAAAAATGTGTATAGTAGCAAAGAGCTAGAAACTAGGGAGATGCCCAATAATTCAGAAATGATTGAATAAATTATGATAAATGAATTTAATAAAATACTATTATATCAACAGAAATGATGAAAGAGATGGTTTCTGAGAAATTTAAATTCGTAAGTATATAACAAAGTGAGTAGAACCAGGAGAACAATTTTTAAAAAAAATAATCACAACATTGTAAAGACAAGCAAATAAAAAACATAAGAATGTTCATCAGTGGAGTGACCAACCGCAATTCCAGAGGACAAATAATGAGACATGCTACCAATCACCTGGGAGAGGTGATGAACTCAAGATGTAGAATGAGACATTTTTTTGGACATATTCAATGCAGGAATTTGTTTTGCTTGACTATGTGTATTTGTTAAAACATGTTTTGTTGAGGGGTTTTTTTTTCCATTTGGGGTGGAGTTGATTTTGGAGACAATAATGTTTGTAATTTTAAATAAATAAAATGAAAGCTTTTAAAAATATTTTAAAAAAATAAAAAAAATTCTTCTGAGGAATTTTATTCTAGAGAAATAGGGTACTGATGGGAGTGAACCCTGAAACTAAATTTGGGTTCTCAGACTCTAAAAAGTCTGGGGAAAAGCATACTTTCCCAGACAAGACTTTTCCAAGTTAAACGGTGTCATTCAATTAGAGATCTTGGTCAAATCACCGTCTACTGATCTTTGGGAGTGGCCAGGAGTCTCTTCAGGAAATTCCAGGCTCTGGGGAAAAGCCTTCAAAATGATTTTATTCAGTTGGAGATCTGGGCCTTATATTCCTCTTGAGTGGCTTAAATTCCAAGATAAGTACTTTCTATTCAACTGGAAATCTAGGCCTGGGGGCATTGACAACATTGAGGGATTCTCATTCAATTTTTAATGGAAGTCCAAGCCCTAAACTGCCAATAAAAGACAATTTTGAACTCCAAATCTCTGTAGAAGTTTGAAGCAGGATTATGCTTTTCCAAAGGATCTCTCTTCTTGGAACAGCTGCCTGTCAGGACTCTTGCCTGCTGTGAAGATGCCCTCTTCTCAGTGATAACCTTTGTTATTTCTCTGACAGGACCTTGCCACTGAGGAGTCTGTTTCCTAGCAAAGCTGGCTTCTGCCAATAAAAATCCCTTTTGCCATTCAGACTTTTCAGATTCATGTTGGACTTGTGTACTGACCAGAGGGGATTTTGTATTATACCTAGTTCTCACAACTCCCTGCACTGTCGCTAACTGCATCAGTACCATTAAACATTTTTTATTAAAGAAGTAGCATGGTTAGATCTAAGTTTGAGAAGTGTTGTTTTGGAAGTCATATGGAAGATAAAGTAGAAACTGAAGGCAGGTTCTCTCCTTTATTTTTTTTGGGGGGGGCAGGGGAATTGGTATGTGTGTGAGTGATGCATGTGTCAATTAGAGTTAAATGACTTGCTCACACAATTAGGAAGGTTTAAGTGTCTGCGGTCAAATTTGAGCTCAGGTTCTCCTGAATTTAGTCCCAGGCCTGATACTCTATCCACTGCACTATCTAGCCACCCCAAGTTCTTCCCTTTGGACACCATTAGAACATATCTAATCCTTTTTCCCCACGACAGAGTTTCAGATATTTGAAAATTATTCTTTAAGAGAACTATCTATCCATATCTTAGATGTCTTACCTATCACCACTCTGAACACATGGAAAGTACTCAATAAATACCCAGATGAATAAAATGATAGAAGTAATAGTGAGTAGAAAGGGGAATAACTTAAATAAGGATGATTTCAAATTGATAGTGGAACAGGAGATTTAGAGACTAGAAGGACTGCTGATGGTGAAAGCATCAGGGTACAGGAGAAAAACGATTACCAGAAACTCCATTCCCAGATTCTCCACACCATTCTCCAGGGTAGCAAGAGAAATGGGCTTTTGTCCTCCTTGTTTTTCTTCCTCCATTTCCTGGTTCTTTCAGCTGAAAAATAAGCCAGAGGACAAAGGTTGGAAAGATCTCCACCCAGCAGTCAAAAGTCAAAGTGAGAGCTGATACTTAGCTTGGGGTTAGCCCAGAGTAGAAGAGGTAGACAGCATGTTCATGGCCTATATTAGGGGAAGGACAGAAGGAAACCTCATTCTTGCCTTTAAAGACCACATTTCAATAAGATCTTTCTAGTCCCAGAACCTCAGGTAACCAACCCATCACTATAACAAATGACTTCTGGGCTTCTTCTGCTTTCTTTAAGGCAGAGCTTTCTGTAGACACCTGTCTCATGAATTTTAAAAGAACAGATAAAAGAATGACTTGGATCACAGAGTGTTAGAACAGAAAGTTAGTAATCCTCTAGTCTATACCTCCCCTGCACCCCATTTTCCAAATGGGGAAATGGGGATTTCCAAATGGGGATTCAAGAGAAGTTAGACACCAGCTCAAGGTTATATAGTGATATCAAAGCACCGTTTGGGCTAGAACCTAGGGTTTCCATGTCCTAACACTGTTCCTATTACTCCTTTTTTACAAATGTGGAAAGTGGAGACTAACAAGGCTTTTACCACACACACTCAGGAACTGAAAAGATTTGAGATACAAGAGGTCCTTAATTCCTGTCCAAGGTTATCTCTTTGAGGCCTCTTCTCCTTATTTTATTAACTTGGAATTTTCTGGTCAAGGGAAGGGGAAAGAAAGGCCTTCACAGAGTCCATCAAGGAACTGAATCTGCTCATGAAGATTTCCTGCTATCTTCCTGGGGTCTGGTACTGTAGACAATCAACTGAAGAATGGAATTTTTTTGGCACTTCTATCTCATCATCCTAAGGAGGAGGAGCCCATACAAGGGGTTTGTGTAGGATTGTCTTAAAAATATAGCAAATTCATGAGAGCCAACTTGGTGCCTCTAAAGTTCTAGATTTGTGATCAATAAGGCATGGGTTCAAATCCTTGCCAATGACATTTATAAGCTGTGTGATGCTAGGCAAGTCATTTAAACTTCCTGGTCCTTCGTTTTCTCATCTATATCTAACAAGGAAGTTAGATGATGACCTTCAGCTCCAAATCACTTATCTTATGATCATTCCAACTTCTTTGCTTTTATGTTGTATAAGAACCAATAGAATTACTGTAGATGGAGATCATCCTTTGAAGAAATTCTGAAAGATGGAGCACAGCCTTTTCTCTCACTCCCTTCATCTCTCATTGCCTTTATCTCTTTTCCTTTAAATAATATTCCTCATTATTACCTGTTTAAGAACAATAATACAAAGTATCATGTTCAAAAAATAAAAAGGAAAATATAGAGAGCCATAATGCCAGAACATCTAAAGCTAACAGCTCTCCCCAGAAAACGTCTCAATACCGAAGCATCCTGAGAATTTAGTTTCATGTTTCTTAATCTCCTTCCTCTCACAATTCATTTCTTCCACAAGAGGTTTTGAAGGAGATAATCAAATGATAGGAGAAGCCTTCATTCTCATGAAAAGAATTTTAAATATTTTTGACTTTTTATAAATGCCTTGCTAAGTCTCTACTACTGGAGAGTTTCCTCCAACCAACTGAATTGTGAGCAACAATGGACAAGAGGAACAAACAAGAATGGCAACAATCATAATGTCCCTTCAGAATTGGAAATGTAGAAATAAATCATAAAACCTTGTCCCCTTTTTTCTTCTTCAATGCTTGCTGTCACTTATTAGATTTGGATTTGCAAAGTCAGCACATGTGAAATTGGAGTTTTTTTGATTTTGTTTTGTGTTTCTGGGTATAATACAATCTAAGTTCATTGTCATCAGGCAGATGTAATGTCTGAATGGTCTCAATATCCAAACAAAAACAGAATATAACATACTCTTTCCACTCAGATATGAATTTTTCTGTAAAATAAAACTTTATTAAAACCAAAAACCATAAAAATGCTTTAGCATTTGTATCCCCAGCACTTAATATATGCTTGACACTTAGTAAGTGCTTAATAAATGTCTTTTCATTCATTCATTCATTTCATTAGTTAAAATTATTTTCTTGGGCTAATACACAGCTTTAAAAAGGAAGAATAAAATGTTGAGGAAGAGAGCACTTAACTAACAAGCAAGAACAGCCAAATCAACCCTGGTTATTTGTGAAATGACAGATATCTGAGTTAAAATGTCTTCAAATCTGAATCACTCAAAACATGATTCACAATTTAGCACAAGACTCAAAGAAATAACCATTTAAAAACTATTTGCTGTCTTTCTTGCTAACCTTTAAATGTAATCAATGACTACTTTATCAGTTCCAGTGCCCCCTTTAAACTGAGGTAGACCAATTCCATTGATTGTGCTTGCCTCTTATTGTCAGTCAGCACTTGACACTCTGATTTCTGTTATCCATCCCTCCCTGACTCTTAGCAAGTGCAAGACACTTGTTTTCTGCTCTATGAGAATTAGTAGTATGAATCCTAGTGACTGAACCTTTCCACTCAGAAAAAAGTAATTGGCCCTTTCAAAGAACAGAGTATCTCCATTCTCATCATTATTTGATTATGAGGTATTCACTAATCAATTATTTGCATCTACACACAACTATTCTCTTTAGTATCCATAGCTAGACCCCTGAAGTTACAAATGTTTGGAGTTTTGTTTTTTCAACTTGGCTTTCACTAAAAATAATTCACCATAAGAATTTATATTTTGTTTCCCAGAACATTTTGAGACACATTTGAACAGACAAATAGGATATAAAAGTAATTTATCCACATCTTCCAAAAGAGTGAATGACCTTAGAAATGAAACCACAGCCCAAGATGAAGACAAAGCAATAGAAACAACTCTTGATACCCCTCTTATTTGCTTTTCTCTCTCTCCTCTTCATTTGCCTTCCTCACATTCTTCTTGTAAGTCCATATAACCCGTTTTCTCTGTGAAGAAGTCCTAAATTGCCTGAATTTGGAATATGCATACAAGATAATGAATCACACTGGCAAATACAGATTCACACTGACAAACACAGATTCACAGTATGCATAAGGAATAACAGTTCCATGCACAGACAAACACAAACACACAAATCCTAATATGTATATACACAGAAACAATTTTTACTCACATAGTTATGAACAATTAGATCACACTGCTCAGTGATAGAATTAAAGAGTCACATTACTTTCAGGGAAGGAAGAGACTAAATGTGATTGTGCTTTGCCCAGGTCCTCCCATCGCATCAGGAAGTCTGGTCAGAGTTCAGTAATGGGCTGGATCCTCCCACAAAGATTCTCAGTAATTTCATTAGTATCTTGTGCTACAAATAGTCATCTGTTTGTCATCCTACCAAATCTGTAAGATTTCTGTGAGGTGGGTTTCAGAATAGCATGGCATCATAGGTATAGCTTTAGACTATAATTAGGAAAAACTGGACTTAAATCATATCTAAGACATTTTCTAGTTGTATTACCTTGGAAAAATTTTTTTTTACCTCAGATTCTTCATCTGTTAAATGTAGATATTAGACTTTATGACCTCTAGTGACCCTTCCACACCAAAATCTAACTTCCATGACTTATGCTGTTTACTTCTGCCTACTCAATTTGCTCATGGATCCTCTAGAGAAATCAAGTTCCAAGGGAAAATTCCATAAATTATTGAACTTTTGGAAAGTATCTCACTGGACAATATAGCTCAATGTACTTCAAAGCTCAGTTCAAATCTCACCTCTTTCAGGAAATCTTCTCCAATAGCTCTCATCCACTAAAATCCCAGATCTAAAATTAGAAAGGGCTCTCAGAGATCATCCTGTCCAATCTCCTCATTTGACGGATGAGGAAACTGAGAACCAGGAAAGTTAAGTGATTTGGGGATAAAAATCACCAAATGGCTAAAAGAGAAACTGATGCTGAGCTTTGAGCCAAAACATGTTATTAAAGGGACCTGGCCCCCTCCAGTGAAGTGGACCTTAGAACTTCCTCACTATCTGAGTGATAGTGCCTTTCTTCCAGGGCCCTATTTTTATAGGATTTCTTATGTAGGTATTCTAAAGTAACTACAAAATACAAAATAATATCATTGGTTGACATAAGACACATAAACTAAAATAAGCAAAATGGTATGTCAACAGACTGGTGAATTGACTGAAGCAACAATTATTTCCACTGACTAGGTAGTCACAAAATGGTTGGGCTCCTCTTTTAATTAGGCAAGAGGAGACAGGATAAGCTATACATACACTTGAAGAACATATGAGGGGAGGAGGGAATTTTCCAAATCATATTACCACCCGTGCATGACTTGGTCATAGAATCTGAGCAAAACAGGATGAAAATGTCCTTGTCAGTGTTCTTGCAGTTATACAAGTAAGCTCCATAGCTGGTAAACAAGTAATGAATATGTATTAAAGTAAAAGACTCATTATACCTCCTATTAGAATCTATATTCCTATATGACACACAAAATATAGATTAATATACTTAATTTTTCTTATAATATTATTAGGCAATTGACTAAATATGCATTATATAAAATTAAATAAAAATAATTATTAACAATTATTACCCTTCATAGAATCATATTGAACTGATTAAGACCAATTAGAGTTTTTGAGTCAGATCCTCAGTGAATCAACTCTTTCAATGATTTGTCTGAGGGAGCATAGCTAGTGGACAAAATACCTAGGATTGGAACTAAGACCCTCTAACCATAGGAAAAAAATTGTTTTTCGTTGTATTTCTCTACCTCAACTAAGTCACTGCACTGGCATTTAGTCATGTATTCCTGTGTGTGTGTGTGTGTGTGTGTGTGTGTGTGTGTGTGTATGTGTGAAAGATGAGCTTACCAAGGGCAGAATCTTTTTCTTGGTATGGCACTTAGTATCTAACATAGCATTGTGTTTACTTCAAATGAATTGTATTATGCCTTGAGAGACTATAATTTTCTCCCAGGTTCATGCCTGAACCATGTCCTTCCCTAGTCACCACCACTACACTTCCTTTCTATTCTAAACTTCTTCCATTTCCTCTGATATATAATCACTTTCTACATCCTAGATCCTTTCTCTGCCTGGGTAATTATGCCATCTTCACATCCCTCATAACTATGGTCTTATTTACTTTCTCATTTATCCTGAAGATAAAAAGGGGTGGAAATGAGGCATGAGACTGGTTTCCAAATGAAATCGTTGAAAGAAAGACCCTCTCCAAAATGGGTTCATGACCTAGGCATAAAGAATGAAATTATTAATAAATTAGAGGAACATAGGATAGTTTACCTCTCAGACCTGTGGAAGGGGAAGGTCTTTATGACCAAAGCAGAACTAGAGATCATTACTGATCACAAAATAGAAAATTTCAATTATACCAAACTGAAAAGTTTTTGTACAAACAAAACTAATGCAGACAAGATTAGAAGGGAAGCAATAAACTGGGAAAATATTTTTACAGTCAAAGGTTCTGATAAAGGCCTCATTTCCAAAATATATAGAGAATTAACTCTAATTTATAAAAAATCAAGCCATTCTCCAATTGAAAAATGGTCAAAGGATATGAACAGACAATTCTCAGATGAAGAAATTGAAACTATTTCTAGTCATATGAAAAGATGCTCCAAGTCATTATTAATCAGAGAAATGCAAATTAAGACAACTCTAAGATACCACTACACACCTGTCAGATTGGCTAAGATGACAGGAAAAAATAATGATGATTGTTGGAGGGGATGTGGGAAAACTGGGACATTGATGCATTGTTGGTGGAGTTGTGAACGAATCCAACCATTTTGGAGAGTAGTTTGGAACTATGCTCAAAAAGTTATCAAACTGTGCATACCCTTTGATCCAGCAGTGTTACTACTGGGATTATATCCCAAAGAGATTATAAAGAAGGGAAAGGGACCTGTATGTGCACGAATGTTTGTGGCAGCCCTTTTTGTAGTGGCTAGAAACTGGAAACTGAATGGATGTCCATCAGTTAGAATGGCTGAATAAATTGTGGTATATGAAAATTATGGAATATTACTGTTCTGTAAGAAATGACCAACAGGATGATTTCAGAAAGGCCTGGAGAGACTTACACGAACTGATGCTGAGTGAAATGAGCAGGACCAGGAGATCATTATATACTTCAACAACAATACTAGATGATGACCAGTTCTGATGGACCAGGCCATCCTCAGCAACGAGATCAACCAAATCATTTCTAATGGAGCAGTAATGAACTGAACTAGCTATGCCCAGAAAAATAACTCTGGGAGATGACTAAAAACCATTACATTAAATTCCCAATCCCTATATTTATGCACACATGCATTTTTGATTTCCTTCACAAGCTAATTGTACAATAATTCAGAGTCTGATTCTTTTTGTACAGAAAGAAAGACCCTCTCCATGTCCCATTCTACTGCTCCTATTTGAGGCAGTGTTTGAACTTCATTTCCTAAAATGTCTAACCCTAACCCTAAATGCGCACTGCAATGTTGGCCCAAAATTTTGAAAAGTTTTAAAAAATAAAACCTGCCTGGTCAACATCAGAGTATTACCAAGAACAGAAAACTAGGATTTTCTACTTGGATCTTTCAGGGCAGTAGTGTCCAAAGTGAGGGCTGAGGAATGTTTTCAAAATCATGGTTTGATCTCAAAGTATTTAGGGTGAATCAAATAAATGTGAGAGCATCCCATTCTCCCCCTTGCTAGTCTATCTTGAGGCTTATAATTAATATACCTTCCCCTTCCCCAGGAAGGGCTTAATACTCCTCTACTCCAACTACTGCTATACCAGCTCCCAGATTTCTCCTTTCTGAGCAAGGTATTGGCCCTTCAGAACAACTAGTTACAACTTAATCTTGACTTTGGACATTGACAGTAGTGGTTGCCAGGTGTCATAGGAAAATTCCTCCCTTACACACACACACACACACACACACACACACACAGAGAGAGAGAGAGAGAGAGAGAGAGAGAGAGAGAGAGAGAGAGACTATCACTCTAGGGAAATAAGATCCACCAAAAATTCCTGAACCAACAGACCAGTTGGAAATGACTCACTACCCTGTTTAGTACCTTTCACTTGGCAGAAAATAAATTCCCCCAAACTGAGTTTTGATGCTTTGTGTTTTTCCTATGCATAATTCTTGTTTCTCTAGGATTTTTTACTTCTCCCACAAAGAAGATTTTTTAAAATTTATTTTAACCAAATTCTTTTTTTAAAAAACGAATGTTCAAGATTAGAAGGGAAGCAATAAACTGAGAAAACATTTTTACAGTTAAAGTTCTGATAAAGGCCTCATTTCCAAAATATATAGAGAATTAACTCTAATTTATAAGAATTCAAGCCATTCTCCAATTGATAAATGGTCAAAGGATACGAACAGACAATTTTCAAATGATGAAATTGAAACTATCTCTACTCATATGAAAAGGTGCTCCAAATCACTATTGAACAGAGAAATGCAAATTAAGACAACTCTGAGATACTACTACACACCTTGTCAGATTGACTAAGATGACAGGAAAAGATAATGATGAATGTTGGAGGGGATGCGGGAAAACTGGGATACTAATGCATTGTTGGTGGAGTTGTGAAGGAATCCAGCCATTCTGGAGAGCAATCTGGAATTATGCCCAAAAAGTTATCACACTGTGCATACCCTTTGATCCAGCAGTGTTACTACTGGACTTATACCCCAAAGAGATACTAAAGAAGGGAAAGGGACCTGTATGTGCCAAAATGTTTGTGGCAGCCCTCTTTGTAGTGGCCAGAAACTGGAAAATGAATGGATGCCCATCAATTGGAGAATGATTGGATAAATTGTGGTATATGAATGTTATGGAATATTATTGTTCAGTAAAAAATGACCAGCAGGATGATTTCAGAAAAGTCCAGAGAGACTTATATGATCTGATGCTGAGTGAAATGAGCAGAACCAGGAGATCATTATATACTTCAACAGCAATACTATATGAGGATGTATTCTGATGGAAGTGGATTTCTTCAACAAAGAGAGGATCTAATTCAGTTCCAATTGATCAATGATGGACAGAATCAGCTACACTCAGAGAAGGAACACTGGGAAATCAATGTGGACTACTTGCATTTTTGTTTTTCTTCCCAGATTATTTTTACCTTTTGAATCCAATTCTTCTTGTGCAACAAGAGAACTGTTCAGTTCTGCACACATATATTGTATCTAGGATATACTGTGACATATTTAACATGTATAAGACTGCCTGCCATCTAGGGGATGGGGTGGAAGGAGGGAAGGGAAAAGTTGGAACAGAAACAAGTGCAAGGGACAATGTTGTAAAAAATTACCTATGCAATGCATATGTTCTGTCAATAAAAACGCTATTTTAAAAAAGAGATTAAAAAATGAATGTTTGTTGACTTAATTTCTTTTTACCTCTCTGAAATTTTTCCTTTATTTATTCCCCCTCTGCTTTCCCAAAGAGCCATCCCTTAAAATAAAGAATTTTTTAAAAGAATAAGAGAAAAATTAAAGGCTATTAAATTAAAAAAAAAAAGAATAAGAGAAAGAAAAGAAGTCAGCAAAACTAATTAATAATTATATAAAATCTGACAATAAATGCAATGTTTCATAACTGTGAACCCCACCCCTCACACACACACACATACACACACAACCCTCATACAGATTTCTGAAAAGAAATGAGGAACAGTAGCTTCTTGTTTTTAGTTGTTTAGATTTAGATTGTTGTAGTCATGGTGCACATATTTTTTCTTGGCTATAGTTACTTTTGTGTCAGTTTATGTAAATCTTTCCATAATTCTCTGTCTTGACCATATTTGTTGTTTCTTGCAGCACAACAATATTCCATTGTATTCATGTACTGCCATTTATTGACCCATCCCTCAATCAATGATTTCAGTTCTTCGTTAACTTTGTTAAATATCTTTGTTTTCAAAAAATGCTCTACAAATACTTTAATGATGTGGTATCTTTCTCTTTGTCATTGACTTCCTTGGGGGTATATTTGTAGCAATGGAATTTCTGAATCAAAGGATATGGTTATTTGAGCCACTATAGTTGCATAATTCCAAATTGTTTTCCCAAATAGTCCTGTTAATTCACAGTTCTTATCAACAATGCATTAATATGCTCATCTTTGCACCACTTCTTAAACATTGTCTATTTTTGTCATTTTTGACAATTTACTGGGTGTGAAGTGAAATTTTAAAGTTTTAGTTTCTCTTTCACTCTGAGTGTCTTAGAGTGTGTGTGTGTGTGTGTGTGTCTTTCTATCTGTCTCTCTCTCTATGTTTGTCTTACTGTTTCTCTGTTTCTCTCTATCTCTGTCTCTCTTTCTCCTAGATATCTCTATCTTATTCAGTCTGAAAGTACATTTGCTTGTCATGGGACCAACCCACTTCACATTGATAAGGACGGTTTTACTTGTTCTGTTTTTTATTTGGTACAGTTTGCCTCTTCATAAGCAGCCTGGTAATTCCACATTCCCAGAGGATTACCATATTAATGGTAGACAGTGCAGAAACCAGATTGGTTTTAGCCCTAAGATAAATCAGAATTCCCAAACTCAAGAATTCACCAGCCTTGGCCTCTCTACTAATAGGGATTACAGGCATAGGCCACTCCACCTGATGCATTTTTCTTATTTTTTGTCATTTAGAACACTTATCTATATGACTGCTAATGGTTTAGAATTCTTTTAAGAACTATTTTTATATCCTTTTACCAATTAATTCTTAGGAAATGACTTTCAATCTTTTATATTTCTATTAGTTGTCTGTGTATCTCAGATATCAAACCTTTATCCAAGAAATTTGATAAAGAACTTTTTTTTCCATTTGACCATTTCCCTTCTTTATCCCAGATGGATTAATTTTGTTTCCCATATCAAAATTATTTATTTTATCTTTTGTAATTGCTTCCATCTCTAGTTTGGTTGTCTTTGACCAACTTCTACCAAAACTGTGAAATTCTTCTTCCTGCACCTATCTCAAATAACTGTTTTTTTCCTTTATGTGCATGCCTCTTTGAGAATGGAATGACCAATAACTAATAGCCCCCTAGAGAATAAATATCCATCTCAATTTACATTTGGATCCTTACTGTATATGAAAAGTGACAAGGGAGAGATGGGTTTGGAGCTTCCAGTAGGAAGAGGTCAAAAATGGGAGTGGAAGTGCTAATCCTAATTCTGACATTAACTTCATGCATGATCCTGAGTGACTTCCTTCTTTAGGCTTCTATGTGCTCCTCTAAAAAATGAGGGAGTTGAGCAGGAAATTTTTAAAGTTCTTCTCTAGCACTAATGTTCTGTGATTCCACAGAGGAGATGCCCCCCACCCCTTACCTGGGTAGAGGGACACCTGAGAAAGTGACAGGAGGCAAGAAAGGATGAACTTTACAAGGGGAAAATAGGAGAGAGAGACAAAATGGCCATGGCCGTGGAGTAGGGTTGCTTTCCTCTGGTAAGTTTGCTATAAGGAGACAATAACCTTTGATTCTAAGCAAACTTGGAGAAAGCATGGAATGGTGAGTAAATTCAGAAGTGAAAATTTGGAGATGGAGCCAAAACAAAGCAGGGAACCAGGACACAGCAAAAAAGCGTGGCATCCTGAGATCCAATGAGTGTCTAAGAATCATTACAACAGAAGCAGGAGATTTGAGCACCTGAACTATGTCCCTTCAGACTCCTGGTTTGAGGCTGGTTTGGTCTAGGAAAAAGCTAATCTACACCAAGTGCTTAATGTAGTTTTATTCTTTTTTTTTTTTTTAAATATTGACTCTATATAATATGATTTTTTGTGAATCATCTCAATGGAAAACCAGCAGGAATGAGAGAGAGCAGGAGTCTCCTGAAGAAGGAATAGGACTGAGCGATAAGAAATTCAACTGGATAAGTCCATAAAGTCCTGCCACTTACAAAGAAACAGAGTTAGCTGGAAAAAAAGTAGGTAGCCAGCTCTCTAAGATCCTGAAAGAGCTTAGTGGTTTTCCCTTTGGTGGCACATAAGATGTCTAACTGCTGGTAAAAATCATTTAGTCCTTATTACTGAACAGAATCAAGCAATAAACCAGCAGTCTTCCTGGTGGAAAAAATCCATGTGGGGCCTGCCAGTCCATGAGGATACACCATAGTTGCACTGACCACACCTGGGCTACACAGGACTCTACATGTCAGGGAATAGAAAGAGGAAAGCAAAACTAAACGGTCATTAGGCCTCTGCTTTGGGATGTTTCCTAAGTATGCTTTGATGCTTGGGCAGAGAAGGTCTAATTAAAAACTATTTAATTCCCACTTCAACTGTGTACTTTTGTGGAGTTAAAAAGAGGCAACTAAAGGCAGAAATCTTCCTAATAATCATATTTTTTTTTCCTGGGGAAAATCCCACTGCTTTGTAGATGACAACACTTGTCTAGGTGAAGTTAAAGGTTTATTGAATATGGATTTATCTAATCCACAGATACTGAGGCACCTCTATGGTGCAGAGGAGCGAATGCTAGGTCTGGAGTGAGGACTATTGAAGTTCAAATCTAGTCTCAGATACTTAATAGCTATATTTACTGGAGCAAGGCACTTAATTTCTATTTGCCTCAGTTTCCTCATCTGTAAAATGGAAATGATAAATCCTCCCAGGGTTATCAGGATCAAAAGAGATAAAATTTGTAAAGTGCTTAGCACAATACTTGCCGCATCGGAGGCATTATATAAATGCTAGCAATTGTTATTATAATAAAATTTCTTATGGCTCAGACCTCATTCCTACTTGTATGGTCCATACTATAACATCACTGAGTAAAAATGTTTTGTTTGTTTGTTTGTTTTTAAGATGAAGTGAATTGCTAAGGCATATTTGTGACATCTTTGTCACTCATGGTATAGATGACACTCACAAGCTTTCTTTATTAAAAACATTTGATTTCCTTCAAATAAACCAGCCTTATTCACTTTATCTTAAAATTAAATGAGCTAGAATGGAATAAAAGGCATTATGTGGGGAACACAAAGAAATGTTAAAGATTTCCTTCTGTCACCCCCAAATCCAGCTGTTTATATATCACTTCTACTGCTTAAACTTCTGTACATGCTCTGACCCTCCCACATCTTGACTTTAGATTTTCTCTATTTCCCTGCCATTAAACAATTCATGATCTCAAATGTTACCATTTAAAATGTAATTTCTAGAGCATCTCTCTGAATTGCCATGTATAATATTTTACAAAGCTCCATGCTCTGATGAAATTAAGTTGTTTTTCTTACCTTCCTAGTTTGGCTAGCAACTTCAGTATGTTCTTTTCCCTGACACAGAGAAGCACGAGTCTGAGTTCAGATCAGCTTTCCTCTCAACAGAAATAGTAGCACTCACACGAACAATTCCTAGAGAGCTCAGTTTCCCATGGCCTTACTTAAGAAGGCACACTCAGTAATAGCCCCCCTTCCCAACAGTGACCCTCACCTATTCAAAGAATCTAAGAATAATCCCCAAGCAGAAGATAAAGCAGTCTTTATATCTTCATTGAGAGAGATCTCTCCCTTTCAGATAATTGATTGCATGTACCTATATCCTGTGAAATCTGTATAAGGAGAATTGTTAATTAACTGAGCTGCCATGGCTTGATACAACTCCTGGTTTTCTATAATCCACTCCCTGACCCATGGTTGTTATGATCTAGGTGACTAATCACTATAAATAGCTGTGGGACTCCAGGAATTGGTCAGCCCTGTTAACACAATTAGTTTCAACATAGAGATCACAATATGTACTACTATGAATTTAGTACAGTTCAAAATACAAGTCCAGTACAATTAATTGTTGACTAGAATGGAAGTGCTCATTGAAAGAATTGATCATAAGATTGACCTGGTGGAAAATCTACATGTAAAATGTCCTTTTGTTTGTGACCAGTCCCAGGGAACTAGCTGATATTTTGGGTGCCCCCTTAAGGAAAAAATAAATGAAATAAAAAAATATTTATTAATAGTTTACTATGTACCAAGTATTGGGGGCAACAATATTTCCCACCTCATGGGCTGGGTCCCAAGGTTCTATTCTCTTAGGATCTTTGACCCAAACTTAACATCCCATTCTCTGCCTCCTTCTTACTCCCCAGGGCTTGGGACAAGAGTAGAGTCCCACAGGTATCCTTGTCACTATTTCCTACCTATATTTTTTTTCTTAATCAAATTAGATGACAGTAATATTATTATCTAGGGGTCCGTGACTCTACTATCATGATTGACTTTCAAACACAAATTGAAGCAAAACTAGCTCTATACCAAACCAGAGAGGTTGGTGTGCTAATAAATGTTTAAAAAACAGGTTCTCATGAAAAAAAAAAAATTACATACACTTTGCAGTTTAATCAGCATTAATAACATTCTACTATTTTATTAAATCTAGACAATCAGTAAAACAATAAATTAAGACCTGATATTTAACACTTGCTCCAAGGTATAGATAATTATACTGAAACTTTAACAATCACTCCTGAATTGTTATGAATTAGCTCCAACATACCTCTGGTTGTAGGTAAAGCTAAGATTCAATAGAACTTTATGTGTCCCCAAAAGTATTAATCTTGAGTTGGATGTCAGTCAATCAAACATCAAAATCTGATCAGGACTAAAGAATAGGACTATGGAGCACAATATCTTCCTAGCCATCATCCCTGGGAGCCTATTGAGAAAATGGAAGACGGGAAAATCTCTACCATAGGGAATGGCTGAAAACCAGTCTTTTCCCAAAAACTGATTTGGGTTCCCAGGGTGTTTGTCCTTCTGATTATTTCTGGTCATATTAGGTGTAGGACCACCAGGAAATTATAATTTTTATTCCCAGATTTAATAATAAAGGGATAACTTCTTTTACTCCCCATCCTTTCTTTCTTCCTTTATTTATTTATTTATTTATTTTTTTGGCTGAGCCAATTGAGGTTAAGTGATTTGCCCAGGGTCACATAGCTTGGAAGTAGTAAGTGTGTGAAGCTACATTTGAACTCAAGGCCTCCTAATTTCAAAGTCAGTGCTCTATCCACTGTGCCATATAGCTGGCCCACCCTCCATCCTTTCTTATCAATATCTCTTGCCCTCCCATAAAGCTTCCAATTCCCTAATATGGTTCTACTTAGAAGTGGACATATCTGAGGGTTATTGGTTCTGTCTTATGATCATACTTTCTCCTATAGCTTTTTAGTACAGCTTTACTAGTACATGATAGGGCATTCACTTTGAAGATGTAAGGAAAGAGTTGAGAGTGGGGCATGATATGTGGGAATTTTCATAAAGATTTTAGTTTACAAATCCATTCAATCAAGACTGAAACCCTCATCCAAGAACCAATCCAATGATTTAACTTAATTTCTAGGGGAAAGTCTCCTTTTGGAGAGCTGCTGCAGTTATAACAACCCATCTATCTATTGAAATGGGGAGGTTCCCTTTGTTTCTCAAGTCATTTGAGACCTCAACAAAGGGCTAATTTATTAATATGACCTGGCATTGTCAAATGAGTCAAAAAAAGAAAACTCTCCCCAGGCCAATGTTGAAAATTATTTTGCAACAGCCCCAATTCTTTGATAGCAGACTTCTGATACCTGATATGGTATCCACACCAATCCAGAGCTGGTCTAGGGCAAGGGGGCAAATTCTTCCAATGAAGGAGGCTACTATCAGATGTTTCTGGGCTCCAATGGCCCATTATTGATAGGGAAAGGAAAGTGGTTTTTCCAGGTTTATAACAGGGTCATAGATTTGGGGCTGGAAAGGACTTTTGAAGTTATCAAGTCCAACCCCTTAATGATACAGAGTGAGTGATTGAGACCCGAAGAGGTTGAGTGACTTACTTCAATTTCACATAGCCCATTAAGTATCTGATGTGGAATGTAAACTTTGGCCTTCTTGACTCCAATTCCAGTACAGTATCCATTATTTGCCTCCTATAAACAAACAGAAAAAAGCCCCTCTCTTCCTATACTATCTCCTTAGAGAGTTGGACTGTTTTCCTCTCCATTTTTTGTAGCACTATAAGTAGCAGCTAGTATTCTTTCAGCACCCCATCCCTCCCGATTTCCTCCTTTCAGATCCATCCAACCCTGTTATTAAACTTGATAGGACATGCTTCTTGTTCTCATTTATGGAATCTACTTCTTAGAGTTCATAATTCTTTGGTAATAAGACCCCCAAGTGCCCATGTTGGGTCAATCCAACATTCTAAAGGTTCTCTTCTTAATGACTATTCCTTTAAAATCATGAGTCCATTGCTCCAGGGACTGAAAAACTGATACCAATCTGTTTGGAGTGGGAACCGCAATCCATTCTTTTTTTTTTTTTTTAATTTATTTATTTAATAGCCTTTTATTTACAGGTTATATGTGTGGGTAATTTTACAGCATTAACAATTGCCAAACCTCTTGTTCCAATTTTTCACCTCTTACCCCCCACCCCCTCCCCCAGATGGCAGGATGACCAGTAGATGTTAAGTATATTAAAATATAAATTAGATACACAATAAGTATACATGACCAAACCGTTATTTTGCTGTACAAAAAGAATCAGACTCTGAAATATTGTACAATTAGCTTGTGAAGGAAATCAAAAATGCAGGTGGGAATCCATTCTTTTCTCTGGGACACTGAGGCATGAAAAGATGAAATTTGATTCAGAACAACAATTTTAATCTCAGTCAAGTCTTACTTACATGCAGGATAAAGAACACAACTTTCCACAGCCCTCTTCCCAAGGAAGAGATATTCAATCACTCACACACACACATACACACACACACACACAAAGAAAAATGATTGTAGCTCACATTTGCATATTTCTTCAAGATTTGCAAAGTGGCTTACATACATTACTGCATTTGATCTTCCTTCCAATCCTAGGACATGGGTGCTTTTATTATCTTCTTTTACATAAGGAAACTGAAGTGCATAGAGCTTCTGTGAATTGCCCAGGACCACACAGCTAGTGGGAAACTGATTTAGATTCAGGTCTTCCAGACCTCAAGTCGAATATGCTATACATTGACCACCTAGCTGCCTATAGAGAATCTGAGAGTATGAGATTAAAATCATTCTGTGGTCTGTACCCCCTTGTTTATAAGAACACACATGTAAATTTGCTGTATGTCTCATTAATGACTATAAAGATGCTTTGTTAGTGTATTCAGTGTATGTCCTTGGCTTCTAAGGAGCCTTGGATCCCATTTGTTGGCAACCGTTAGCTTTGCTAATAAATTGATTATTCTCAGAACTTTGCTTCAGCTTATCTTTACCACAGATTTTGATCATAACAATTAGTGAGCCAGTCAGAACTCCTGACATAGTCTTATCTATCAAGGAACTCCCCAGAGTGAATGCTGGTCAAATTTTTACCAAGAAGCTTCTCCATGAAGAAAAACAGGGTCCCCCTCAGTCTCAATTTCAATTCTTCCAAGACAGGGTAAGTCCCTGGTATCCCTTCAATAGAAGAATCAAGTCCATCTGTAGGGGATTCAGGCTCTTTTACAAGGGAATCTCTTCCATTGGATTCCCAGGGAAATCTAAGATTCAGTAGCAGCTTACCAAAAGGAATCCCCCTGGAGAAATTTGTCATGTTAGAACATGGGAAAACTCCCAGTTCTGTTGGGAATGACAAAAAGGAGCACTGTCAAATTATGTGAAATTTGGTCTAAGATTGCAGAAATTTCAACTGATAACTTATTCTGGCCTAAATCTGGACCTTTTGATCATTGTTTATTAAGAAAGTAAAGATTGATTATTGAATGATCTTGCCCAAAACAAATGAACTATTGGTTTTGTTGGGCACCCTGTCTGATGGATCATGCTTGCAGCATCTCAAAAGGCCCTCCTCTCTTTATCCATCTTCTATGTCCTCCTTCTGCTCCTCTAATTTATTCTCCTTCTACTGTGGTAGAAGATTTGATTCCTTTTTTTTTTTTTTTAAATGAGGAACTAGTGGCTGGTGTCTTTCCTCTGCATCAAAGATTTATATCTGACGTTACCTAGCCTGGAAATGTGGTTCCTTTAAGGTTCTATCAACTTTTTAATCCCTCTGATCTCCCCCTATGTAGGAAGAGTCACCCCTAAAATTGATAAAGACCTTGAAGTTGTGATAGCCCAATTTCAGATCATAATTAAAGGTTATGACTATCTGAAGAGAAGTTGCTGATGTTTATCCTTTATTCTCAAACAGGATCATGACATCATGGAGGTGATATCAGACATGCAAGTGAATTGGATTTAAGTAATAGAGGGCTGTATAAGATCAGTTGCTTCACTTTCTTCTCCCAGATCCATCTGGATCCAGTAGCCAGATATACATCAGGGACTACTAGAGATGGCCCTGGATGCAGTAGAAGACTTTAGCCTTTTTAATCTAAGTTCCTTAACAGGTCTCAATTTGACACCACATCCATTCAGTGATTAAGACTAGGTAATAATTGAGGCAAAGAATAACCTTTCAGCTAATCAAAAAAAAATTAAATCAATAAATCTGGGAAGGGAAGATCCTCAGGGTGTCTGGCCAAAAAGAGAAATGACTCTAAGTCAATCATGACCCAAATGGTGACCATTTGAAACTTGGTCTGAGATTTATTGTTGGTCAATCAACGAGAGTCAGAGCAGTTTGGGATTAAGGCATGGTCCTTTAGAAAGAAATCTAGCCAGAAAACCCCAAGATATTTTGGGAGGGTTCAGTGATAAAAATTAAAAAAAGATTTTAAGTGCATGTGCAGGTAAGGGTATGATATGTGGGAGGAGGGAAGGAGAAAAAAAGGAAAGGGAGAGGGAAAGGTAAAAAGAAAAGGAAAAGGAAGGTAGGTAGGAAGGAAGTTTTCCAACTGACCAGTTCCAGATGAGTCCCCAGGGGGCAGTTCCCCTCCCTTATTTGTTTATTCATCCAGATTTTTTTTTTTTAACTAAGTGTGAGAAGCCATTCTTTGCATCAATTACTACCTAGCCTCAATCACTAAATAGATATGGATTCAGTCAAACTGAGACAAGTTAAAGAATTTAGCTTAAAAACATCAAGGCCTCCCATTGCATCCAAGGCCAGGTCGTCATTCTAATCTATATCTGGCTACTAGACCCAGTTGGCTCTGGAAGAGAAAATGAAGTGGATGACCTTGCACACTCACTTAAGTAAGGGGTGATCTCTCGCACTTAAATCCAATGCACTTGCATATCATCTCTCTGATATCATGGTTCCCTTCAAAAACGAAGGACAAACAATCTGGAGAGATGTGACTAATTTAATGGAAACTGCCATCATAGAAGCAGCAAATAGATATGCTCCAGCTGTTTCTGCTCTTGTGGGACCACGTTGGCCAAGAGGGCAAGGTCTTCATAGTAGATCTTTACAAGACTCACTCTAACAATCCAACTAATTATATCAGGATAGAAATTCTTTAATCAGGGGAAGCATGCACCATTCAACCTGGAAATTGGAGTAAACTTCAAGAAATCATTCAGGAAGAAAATGAAACTCCTTACCACTTTGATGACAAGTTGTTTAAAAGTGCTAAGCGGTATGCAGGGTTAGATCTAATTAATCAGAAATATGCTAAGATCATTAATTCTATTTTTGTGGGCCAATCCATACCAGAAATGTGCGATTTTCCCATAAGAATTCCCCTGATGGCATGAAAAAAAAAGATTAACAAGCTTAAGGGTAATGCTTAATATGTTTTTTGAAGAAAGGGAAATGGAGAAAGTAAAATCTAAGCCTAACTGCCCAAAATGCTTGGCTTTTATATAGAAAAATCTGTCTTCCTTTTGAGCACCAAGAAATCAAGAGCCACAAATATGTCTTTATTGTAACAAAGAGAGTCATCTAACCAGGAAATGCTTTAAGAAAAGGTGAAATACATAAGAGTGAAAATTTGAAGGGTCCTAGAAAATTGAAGGAAAAATCACAATTCAAAATTATATGTTCTAAAGGTTGTTTTTTTTTTTAAATTAAATCTGGGCCTAGAAGGAAAATCATGCTGATTTCTTCCTGTGGTCTGATCAACCAAGGGAAGAAGAGTATTTTTTAAAAGAAACTTAAAAAGGAAAGCCTCTCTCTCTGCCTGCCTAACTCAGGCCAGGTTGGAAAGGCAGACAAGAAGAAAGGGAGTCTTTGTTCCCAATTTGTAGAAACTTATAACATTATTAGTAATAAACTAAATTTGTAATAGAAATCTAAATTCTCTACTGTAAATTTTCAAATTTTATAAATACTGAAATCATATCATAGTAAATATGTTTTAAGAAAAAAAATTAAAGTTTTAGTTTAAGACCGTTCTGTTGACAAGAAACTGAAATTTAGTTTTGTTTTTAAAGAAATCTAAAGAGGAAACTGAATTTAGTTTTGTTTTTAAAGAAATATAAAGAGGAAACTGAGTTTAGTTTTGTTTTTAAAGAAATCTAAAAAGGAAACTGAAAGTAGCATCAGTGATGTACCAAAGTGAAAAAAGAGAAACATATTTAAATTAGTGAGAAACCTAAACGAGTAAATAAAAATTAATTTGGAATAATATTTGGTTTTGCCTAAGCAATTAAGTATTATCAGCAAAATAAGTTTATTGGTAAATTCAAAACAAAGATACTTAAAGAAATTGGAATAAACTATGCATTTGTAAGCCTTTAACCACCCAGAGAGATGACAATATTACAATTAATTGGTTTTCTGTAATAAAAACTTGTACTAAATTGAAAAGAAAAAATTCAGTTAAAAAATAAATTCTATAAATAGTTTGAGATATGATTGGGAAATAAAGACCAAAGGAATTCTAGAATTCAGTGAAAGTAAAAAAAAACTAAGGAGTCAAAATTTGTATTGTGTTCAACAATACAAATTACATTTCTAATCTATAAAAGGGATAATAATAGCATCTCCCCACACTTCCACCCCTTACCCGCAGTGTTGTTAAGAGGATCATATAATCATTAAGTGCTTAGCACAGTACCTGGCTTGTGCAGAGGGTGAGCAATACAATATCTATGTATCATAAGAATTAAATTGGATAAAATATTTTTTGGTAATGCTCTGCCATTTAAAGAGTGCTTTTTAAAATTGGTATTGATTCCATTAATATTTAACCCTTAAAGATTGGTGTCCTCATAAAAGGAAGAACTTCAAACTTACATCTTGACTGCTGGGTGATGTAAATTAGCAAAATGTTATGTTGATTTAGTTAAGAAATTCAAAATAACTGAGAAATCAAAATCAAAAGTTTTTAAGTAGTATAAAAGACAGGGTTCTAAAATTCTCTAAATTAGGCTTTAAAAAACAAAAAAGACTAAGTACTCTTGATCTTAAAGTCAAACAATATAGGATGCCAAAAGTGATGAATGATTTGCTATGTAAAATAATTTAGAAATGTATTTGATTGAATTAATATCATCTAATAGGAAAAAATTTTCATATTTTAAACATAGGACATTATGTATGCAAATTTTTCTTCTGTTGTGAAAAATGTTGTTAGAAAAATCATTTCCCTTTTAAATCCTGATGCTGCTAAATAATGTATTTGACTGGTAAACAAATATAGGGAAAATGTATGAAAACTGTTAAATATTTAATAGAGTATATTTTATGCTAAATTGAAAAATAATAATAACTTACGGTTGGGAGACCACAGTAGTAAAATCCTCTTAGATTGTCTTGTCCCTAAGGTTCTTTGGGAAGAATCCTAAGATTTTATCAGTGCAGCTGTCAACATATGAAACTTTGTAGTGCTGCAGCTTGAGGAAGTAGGACCTCTCTTGGCCAAAGTGGTATCATTTACAATCATTTACATAAAAAAAAGACTGATTTTTATTTTGTGACTGGATTGAAGAACTGTTTCCAGGAACCATTCATCTTGTAATTCCACCAGATTAAGCAACATGTTTGACATATACAAGATGTCCACTCTCAATAACAGATAAGTTGAATCAAGTCAACAAGCATTTATTAAGTTTCTGCTGTGTGCAGGTCAGGGGGAGGAGGAGAAGGCAGGGATACAAGAAAAGGGGATGGGGGAAAAGTTTCAATAAGCTTCTAGTCTAATGGAAGAGACATACAATTACTATGTGTTATACCACATATTCAGAGATAAATTGGAGATAATCTCAGAGGAAAGGCACTAAATTAAGGAAGCCTGGAAAAACTTTTTACAGAAGGGAGGACATATGCTGAGACTTATGGAGTGCCTGGATTACAATGGTGACAGTGTTAGAGGTGAGAAGAAAGAAGAAGAGGAGGAGGAGGAGGGGGAGGAAGAAGAAGAAGAAGAAGAAGAAGAAGAAGAAGAAGAAGAAGAAGAAGAGCTAGCACTTATATACCACTCTAAGATTTGTAAAGCTTAAAATTAAGCTGCTAGTAGAGATGGACTTGGTGTCAGGAAAACCTGGGTTCAAATGCTGCCTCAGACATTTGCTGTAGTCAGTAGCTTGGTAAATCACAACTTCTGTTTCCTCACATTTAAAATGACAGGATTAGAATCTATGTGCTCTAAAGTCTCCTGTGACTCTTAATCTAAAATGATATGATTTAATCAGTGGAAATGTCAATAAAGAAGAAAAAATGCCATCTTATCCTTAGAGTGGAAAGATACCTTTCCATCTGACTCAAAGCTGAAAGCTTCTATGTGTTGTATCCTTCATTAAAATATAAGCTCCTTGAACCAGTTATGCCCAGTGAAAGAACTCTAGGAGATGACTAAGAACCATTACATTGAATTCCCAATCCCTATATTTTTGCCTACCTACATTTTGGATTTCCTTCACAGGTTAATTGTACAATATTTCAGAGTCTGATTCTTTTTGTACAGAAAAATAACGGTTTGGTCATGTATACTTATTGTGTATCTAATTTATACTTTAATATATTTAACATCTACTGGTCATCCTGCCATCTAGGGAAGGGGGTGCGGGGAAGGAGAGGAAAAATTGGAATAAAAGGTTTGGCAGTTGTCAATGTTGTAAAATTACCCATACATATAACTTGTAAATAAAAAGCTATGAAAGAAAAAAAAGAAAAATAAATAGATAAAAATAAAATAAAATATAAACTTCTTGAGGTTGAGGATGTTCTCACTATTATGTTTGGATCTCCAGAATTTAGCACAGAGTTTTACACATAGTAATTGATAAAATGCTTAGCTAAGTTTTAATAACAGGAAAAGATAATGATAAATGTTGAAGGGAATGTGGGAAAACTGGAATATTAACACATTGTTGGTGGAGTTGTGAAATAATCCAATCATTCTAGAGAGCAATTTAAAACTAAGCCAAAGGTCTATAAAATTGTGCATAACCTTTGATCCAGCCATGTCTCTACTGAGTCTGTATCTTAAAGGGATCATAAAAAAGAAGAGAGGACCCCCATGTGCAAAAAATGTTTGTAGTAGCCCATTTTGTAGTGGCAAAGAACTGGAAATAGAGTGAGTGTCCACTCAGTCATTCAGGAATGGCTTTATTGATATTATTATTGATAAGAAATGATGAGCAGGCTGATTTCAGAAAAGCCTGGAAAGACCTACATGAACTGATGTTGAGTGAGGTGAGCAGAAGCAGGAGAATATTGTATACAGTAACAAAATTATATGATAATCAACCTTAATGGACTTGGCTTTTCTCAACAATGAGATGATTCAAATCAGTTCCAACAGATTTGGGACAGAAAATGCCAGTCACATTAAAAAAGAGAACTATGAAGATTGATTGTGAATTGAAGCACAGGATTTACACCTTTTTGTTTCCCTTCTCATTTTTTTTTCTTTTAGTCTGATTTTTCTTGAACAATGTGACAAATATGGAAATATGTTTAAAAGCAGAGTGCATATTTAATCTGTTATCAGATTGTTTGCTGTCTTAGGGAGAAGGGATGTAAGGGAGGGAGAAAAAAAATTTAGAAGAAAGTTTTACAAAAATAAACGTTGAAAATACATATATTTGGGAAAATAAAATACTAATATATAATATATTAAAATATTAAATAATATAGTATTTAAAATACTAATATACATAAAATGATATTATATAATATATAACATTTTTTAAATATTCACTTATCCATCCATTCTATTAGCATTTTACATGTTAACCTCATTTGATTTTAATAATAACCCTGAGAGGTAGATGCTATAAAGAAACTGAGGCAGAGAGAGAATAAGTCCCCTAAATATGCTTTGTGATTTGCATACAGGAAATATCTGTTGAATGAGTTTTTTTAATCAGCAGCTTACAATAGATACTTAAGAAATATCAGAGGTAGAATTGGTACCCAGATCCTCCTGACTTTTAAATCCATCATTCAATCCGCTACACCTTCTGCTCATCTATGAATTAGTGTCTGGCGCTCAAGAGATATTAAATACCTTGCCCATGGTCATATAGTAAGCATCAAAAGTAGGATCTGAATTCAGGACTTCTTGGCTCAAGGTTTTCCACTCTGTTCAGCAAATAGGATTTTCCTTAGTTTTCATACATCAGGTACTGAATAAATTTTCTAATCTGAAGCTTACTAGATCTTGGCCCCAATAAGCCACCCAACTTCAGTCCTCCTACCGGTAAACAAGGCTAAGAATATTTGTCTTGTTCTCCCTTTGGAGCTTCTAAGACCTGAAGGGTCATATACATGTGAGCTATTATCATCACTAATCAAAATAAAATAAAATAACAAACTAGGGGGAAAGTAGAAGAAAGCCTTATCAGAAAGAAACATGGAAAGGCAGCATGGAGCTGGGGGAGGAGTGGGTGGTCCCACTAGGCTTAGCACTTACTGAAAATGGGAGCAGAAGCCACGGAGAAATCCCAGACCCTGAGGGAGGAGGGGAGGTCTCCTGGCAAGCTTTCTCCGAAGCCTCTCCTCGGCTCCTTCCTGCCACTACCACAGGCCTGTTGGCAAGAGGGAAGGAGACAAGGCTCCCAGGATTACAAAATGAAGCCAGCTTCCACTGCATAGCCCCAGATGGGTTTGGAATGGGTAGAGTGCCTAAACATTCAGGGAATAATAGGACTCCATGAGCAAGACTCAGAAAGAAAAAAGAGTTAGGAAAATATACCCACCCTTTCCTGGAGGTGGGAGGTCCAGGGGTGTTAATCCATTACACACATTTTTAGACTTTTTGAGTGTATCAATTGTGCTGGGTTTTTTTTCTTCTTTTTTTTTCTTTCTTCTTTCTTTCTTTTTCTTTTTTTCTTTTTCTTTCTTTCTTTCTTTTTTTGTTGAAGCAATTGGGGTTAAGTGACTTGCCCAGGGTCACACATCCAGGAAGTGTTAAGTATCTGAGGTCACATTTGAACTCAGGTCCTCCTGACTTCAGGGTTGGTGCTCTATCCACTGTGCCACCCTGCTGCCCCTCCCTTTTTCTTATTTTAAAAATACTATTCATAAAATAGGATGGCTCTCTGTGAGGGAGAAGGATAACAGGGAAAACAATAGTGATATAAAAAACAAAAGAAATCATTTATTTTAAAAAATAAATATAAAAATTTAAAAATAAAACAGAACTTAAGATATGAATCTGATTAATTTTCTTCTCTGTTCAGTGCTGAAGTCATTCATGTGCCCAGAAAGACAACAGATAACAATCCCATTTGAATCCAAGCTCATAAATTTGAACCTATACCCAAAAGGCTATAAAACTCTGCATATCCTTGAATGCAGCAGTGTCATCACTGGGTCTGAACCCCAAAGAGATCTTTAAAAAGGGGATAGAGCTCACATGTACAAAAATGTTTGTAACCTTCTTTCTGCAGGGGCAAGGAACTAGAAAGTGAATGGAGGCCCATCAGTTGAATAAGTTATGGTATATGATTATAAAGGAATGTTATTGTTCTATAGGAAATGATGAGCAGGCTAATTTCAGAAAAGCCTAGAAAAACTTACAGGAACTGATGCTGAGTGAAGTGAGCAGAAGCAGGAGAATATTGTATACAACAACAAGATTATGTGATGATCAACTGTGATGGACTTGGTCCTTTTCAACAATGTGGTTATTCAAGGCAGTTCCAATAGACTTGTGATAGAAAGAGCCATCTGTATCCAGAAACAGGACTGGATGTGGATTAAAGTATTTTTATTTTTTTTGCCTTTTTTATTGTTTATTTATTTGTTTTTTTTTCTTTCTTGTATTTTTTCCCTTTTGATCTGATTTTTTTTTCCACAGCATGATGAATTTGGAAATATGTTTAGAAGAGTAGCACATATTTAACCTATATCAGATTGTTTTCTGTTCTTGGGGAGGGGGAAAGGAGAGGAGAGGGAGAAAAATTTGAAACACAAGGTTTGATAAAAATGAATGTTGAAACGAGACTATTGGGGCCAGTTCCAATGAGCTTATGATGATGAGAACCATCTACACCCAGAGAGAGGTCTGTGGGAACTAAGTGTGGATCACAATATAGCATTTTCACTTCTTTTGTTGTTTGCTTGAATTTTATTTTTTCCCCTTTTTGATCTGATTTTTCCTGTGCAGCAAGATAATTGTATAAACATATATACCTATATTGGATTTACATATATTTTTACCACGTTTAACATATAATGGATTACTTGCCATCTAGGGGAGGAGGTAGGGGGAAAGAGGGGAAATTGGAACACAAGGTTTTACAAGGGTCAATGGTGAAAAATTATCCTTGCATATGTTTTGAAAATAAAAACGCTTCAATAAAAAATGAATGTTAAAAACTATCTTTGCATGTTTTTGGAAAAATAAAATATTGGGGGGGAAATTCTTTTTAAATAGAGACTGCCCTAAGGGACTTTGTATCTCAGCACTCAGCCCAGGGTCTGGCATATAGCTGGTGCTTAATAAATGTTGATTAACTGATCAAAAGTGGGAGTACCATAACACCAGCAACCATGATTAAAGAAAGAGTAATCAAGTGGACAAGCATTCATTGTCTTTATTGCATTCAAAGTGGAGCATGCAAGCCCCTGTCACCATGTAAGGTATACCCATCCCAGCCGGACCAGAACAAGACACACTCAGGAAGGAGGAGCTGTACTAGGCCTAAGGCTGAGCTCCTCTGCCTGGGGCTACAGTTTCTTTTGGAGCCCATAAAGAAAAATCCATAATTGAAAAAATGGATCGGGGGCTACGATCTGTCCCCCAGGTATCCCAGGTCTCAGTCTGAGAGCCTAGACACAGAGGTCTAGACCCCCAGGGCTGGTCTGGCTTCTTTCTCCCTCCCTGCCTACCCACCTCACCCAACACACATTCTACCCTGAGCAGAAAATTATTTTAAACCCAACCCTCAGGCACTGACTATCCGGGAACACCTAAGAATCACCGAGGCTCCAAATTCTCTACCGCAGAAAGGGACTCCAAACTCCCCAACAGGAGCCACAGTTGCTAAGCACTCTTTATCCCACTGGGCAGGGCCCACAGCCCAGCAGCCCGAGAAAAACTTGAGAAAGAGAACAAAGCAAAGGGAGCACTTTCCCTGGTGCTAGAGTGGAGTCCGAGCCCCAACTCTCAGCAAAGAACAGCAGGGCAGCCCTAGAAAAAGACTCAGCCAGGAGAGGAGCAAGGGAGAAGCCTTTAAGGAGAAAGGAATCAGCAGTAAAGAGGGCGATGGGAAAAGCGGGAGAGTGAATGCCCTTCGTTGGTATAAGTAACAAGACAGACAGACAGGGTGCTAGGGAAGAAGCTCTGGAGAGGGTCAGGAGAGTTCTCCCCTGAGACCCCAGGCATCTTAGTTGGAGGCAGAGCTAGGCCACAGGAGGCAAAGTGTTTAGGAGGGGAACAGACTCTGGAGTGGGTGGGTGCCAGCCAATAGGAACGCCAGTCTGATGCCCACAAACAGGGGCAAGGAGCTTTGTTAATGCCAAAAGTTCAGTGCCAAGCAATACTGAGACAGGAAGGCCTCTGCCCAGAGCAGTCGGCCCCTGGCCATGATGAGGGTGGTCCGGCCTAGGGATGCCAAGGGCAAATGTAAACGTGATGGAGGACCCTACCCAGGAGGCCCCAATGCCCCCACGTGCTCTCAGGGCACTCTGCCTGCCACGGGGATGACCTGGCTTCCTTTTTCTCCGCCAAGCCTGGAGGGAGGCATTGGGCCCCATGTTTGGGCATGCCCCGAAGCCTCGAATGAATGAAACAGAGATGACCCCTGAATCCTTCCTGGAGGTCCCAGGTTCCCCATGAGACACTGGCACAGCTTTAGGCACCGTGGGTCCTATCGCTCTGAGGTTAGAGGGGAATGGAGAGACCTCCTGCAACAGGGGCTACACCCACCCATTCTTTCTGCTTCTGTGTTAGAATAGTTACTGTCTGGTTTGAACTGTTTCCTGGTTGGTCTTTAATCTGGGTGGAGGCCCCCCAGCCTCCAGTTGTGATTATCACATGCCCTGGGCCTTGGAGCCCCTATGCTGGGCCACCGCAGGTTGACTATTCCACTGTGAATCGACAGTCTCAGGGGACTTAGGGGTGGCCTTCAAGCTTGAGGAGCTTTTCCGGGATCCCTGTGGGCTGGGGTGACCTTTCTTCTGAAGCTGAGGGCTCAGCTGAGTGGATGAAGGGGCTTTCCTGCCGGAGGAGGGGCTCTTGGAGCCCTTGGCTTTGGGCACGGGGTAAAGGGTCTCAAGGGTCTTGAGAGACTTCAGCCCCAGCATCTCACAGTGGGTGTTGCATTGATGTGAAACAGCAAACTGCTCAAGAAGGCCCGGAAAGCAGCTTTCCTTGAGACCTTGGTACCTGTATCCAAACAGAGAAAAAGCTGGGACCCCAAAGAATTCTGGTCAGCTCTCTGGAACCTCCATTCCCACCCCCTGGGATGACCATCAGTCCTAGGACTCGGAAGTGATAACACAGCAGGCAGCCTAAACCTGCCTCACCTAAAACTGGTCACCCCATCAGCCATGAGAAATGGGCTATGGGATGGGTTCCTGCACCTGCCATCTTGGCAGCTTCTCCAGAATGCCCAGCCATAGTGGTGGGCACTTGCAGATTCCCTGACTGAGACCATGGGCAGTAGGTTCTGGAGACCACCTCTCCCCAGTCCTCAGGAGGCTTCGTTACAAAGCTCAGGCTGGGAAACTCATTCCCCACACCGGAGCGAAGACTGGGGAATGAGAAAACAAAGCAGGGTGGGTGGCATTTGGGGCAAAGAGAATTCAAGATCCCCAAGATGTCTCAGCATCCACAAGCTGCATCTCTCAGTGCCAGGTGGACATTTACAACACAAGGGGAGCTGGAGATTCTGAAAGGAGGGATACAGAGGCTGACCCAGCAGCCGTGCAGGTCCTAAGAGGCACTTACCCTTTAAGTTTGGTGGCAATCTGCACATCTGTCATCTTCCAGTCCACACCTAGAAAAGGGCAGGATTTGAGAGCCATATGTAAATGGGAGCACAAGCCAATGAGGCTCCCTTCCCACTGCATTCTGGGCAATGCCCTTTCCCATCAATCTGGCAATGGAGAGGGGAGTCTCTAGGTCAGCTTACAGAGTCATAGAATCTCGGAGCAGGAAGGGACACCGGCTCCCATCTCTGACCCACACCCCAAAAAGAAGCCCTTTCCCACATATGCCCCAAGAAGACATCCAGCAAGAATGGCCCCATCCAGACTGGAGACTGACTATTCTGCCACAGGCGCCAGAGACAAGCATGGGAAGCCAGCCTCATCTGCCCAATGGGAAGCCGTCGGCGTCTCCAGGACGGTCCATAATTATATCGGGTTACATAATAAAAATAAGTGTGACATAATGGACAAAGGGTGACCTGGAAGTCACGATATCGGGATTCAAATCTTGACTCTGAAACAGACTGTTCGTGTGATCCAGAAAATTAAGACTTATAAATTATAAAATTTATTGTATATATTATTGTATATAATATAAATTATTGTATATAATATAAATAAATTATAATCTGTGCTAGGTATTTTTATACTTTTATAAATACTGGCAAATAGCAATGTAATATAGATAGAGTGAATTGGAGGTATCTCACAGGGAAGGTGCTAACTTTGAAAGAGTGCTTGTATATAGAGATATAGAAAGATAAAGATATATACATATATATAGTTATAGGTAAACCAATAAGCATTATATCTACATATCTATCATATAATATATATGATATATGATATAATATATAACATATATATAAAATGCTTATTGCCTAACCTTTTGCCATTTTCAAAGCCCTTTTATATACATTGTATACTGCACACAGAGAAGCAGCATGACACACACACATATAAGTACATTATGTATATAATATATACATTTATTCCTACAAATGTTTTTCTAGGCATATATAACATACATATATTATAAATATATATTATATATAATATTATATATATTATTATATATAATATATTATATTATATAATATATATTATATGTATATAAATATATATATTATAAATATATATGCACCAGTTCTTCCCATTCCTAAAAGGAAGAAGTTTGGGAGTTTCCTGAATTGACAAAATCACAGATCCTGACCAAAATAATAAAAAATAGATTTCATTAATTTTATGTAATATACAAAAAAGTTTTAAAAATTATTTCTATGGTCTAGACTTGTGATTTCATTAGTGTATCATGTATATATGTGTATAAACCTATGTGTATACATTGCATGTATATCGGTGTATACCCATGTATAGAATATATGTATATATGGTGTATAGGTATATATAACACATATATAATAGGTATTATTTGTGTACATGGTCCCTCATTGCTAGAAGTTTCCCTCATAAATCACCTCCAATTTACTCTAATTATATCTTGTATTTACATTGTCCTTTATCAGTATTTATTAAAGTACAGAGAACAATGCCTATACATAGTAGATATATAATATGTGCTTAATAAATATTCATCCCTCTCCTCCTCCTTCTCTTTCTCCATTAGAAGTAAAGTTTCTTGAGGGCAGGAACCATGTTTGTTCTTCTCAGTACTCTCAGGGCTTAGTAAAAAACCTGGCACAGAATAAGTGTGATTTATTATTTATTAAAATAAATGCTTGTTGGTTTGATTTATTTAGTTTAATAATTTGCTAATTAATTTAGGAAGTTCTTGCTTTGTTTCAAAGTGCTTTTTCATGTGTTATGTACATAGCACAAAGAGAGGCAGCATGGCATAATGAATAAAGAGCTGATTGTGAAACCAAGAAGAATTGGGTTCAAGTCACACGTTCAATGTTCTAGCTGTTTAAGCCCAAACAAGTCAATCTCTCACTACTCAGACAACTCTCTAAGATTATAAATTATAAATAAGGTTTTTTGGGAGAGGGGGCTCCCTCACCTCCGGCCTTGTGTATAGTGACTGTGCTAGAAATATTTTTTGAATTGACTGAAAACATATATTTATATGTATTTTGCAGACCCTTAACAGTCTAGAGAGATTTCACGGTGTCCATGAACTTGGATGGAAAGTTTTCTAGAGAGATTTCACAATGTCCATGAACTTGGATGGAAAGTTTCCTTTTTATGACCCTTTTATTTCAATGTGATTTTTTTTTCTTGTCTTTTACGTATTTAAAAGCATTCTGGGGATTCTATATTTTTCAGCAGATCACAGAAGGGTCTGTGACATAAAAAAAAGTTAAGAGCCCCTGAATTCTAGTTCAAAACCTTCACTTTATAAATGAGAGAGCTGAGGCCATGGGAGTATGAGTTTGCCCACTAATGCTGGGTAATAAGTGGCAGGATCTGAACCCAGCCCTTCTGACGCTTTTCCCCCCAAGGCGTCCCACCTCCTGGAAAGTAGATGAAAACATAAAGTAAATTTTTATGTAAAATGTAAGTAAGGGGCAGCTAGGTGGTGCAGTGGATATAAAGTGCAGGTCCAAGTGTGTGTATGTGTGTGTGTGTGTGTGTGTGTGTGTGTATGTGTGTGTACACATATACACTCCTCCCAATGGCCTCTTAGTGTGAGGTAGCATATCCCCATTTTGCAGAGAAGGCTATTGTGCCCAGAGAGATTAAGTGCCCATAGATTAATATGCCCATAGCCCATAATTAATCCTAGGTAAAGCCATAATTAAAATTTAATTCTTCCCACTCTCAGAGCAGTTCTTCCTCCATTATCTCTCCTAAACTAGTTAAGTTTCCAAAGTCCATCTTGCCTCTGGTTCCCAGCATTCTCCCAATTTATAACCCATTAGGAAAAAAGGGGGAAAAAAGGAAATTGAAAGCAGGGAATAGTGAGCAGGAATTGAGAGGTGAAGGGAGAGCCAGAAATGAAAATTTTGGTACTGCCCAGAAACCCGAAGTATCTCACAGGACTTCCCAGATTTGCTCCCAATTGAGATGCCCCCATATAAAAACATGGCCTTTCCTGAGTGGGGGAAATCAATGCAGAAGATGGCTGGGAGTACAAGGGACAAAGTACTGGACTTAGAACCAGGAAGCCCTCAGTTCAAATCCTCCTTGAGATATTTACAAGTTGAATGATGCTAAACAAGTCATTTTAACTTATTTACCTGTGTTCTCATCTCTAAAATGTGGATGACAATAATAGCATATCCTTCACAAAAGTGTTTGTGAGGCTCAAAGTGATAATGTAAAGGGTTTTGCAAACACTGTATCACTGCATAAACTCTAGTTATTCTATTAAGGAATGATTCAGGGGAGTCATTTTAAATGCACTAGTTGTATACCTCTGAGCAAATGACTCCTCTCTAGAACTCAATATTCTCATCTATAAAGAGGAGATACTACTACTTGCCCTCCCTACCTAAGTGGCAGGATCTGAACCCAGCTCTTCTGACTTCAAAGTCAATGCTTTTCCCACCAGGGCATTCCACCTCCCAGAAGGTAGATGAAAACATAAGGTAAACTTTTATATAAAATGTAAGTAAGGGGCAGCTAAGTGGTACAGTGGATATAGCACTAGAGCTCAAATATGGCCTCAAACACTTGACACTTACTAGATGTGTGACCCTGAGCAAGTCACTTAACCCTGACTGCCTCACCAAAAAAAAAAATTAAAAATTAAGTTACAAGGGGTTCTTGCTCAGATTTGAGCTGAGTTAGACAACCTTCTACCTTCTAATCACGAGAATCTGGGATTGTTAGTTACAGCGTGATCATTATTATTATTACTGCTACCTCCATACTTCCAAGATACAAGATTTTATCAGGGTGGTAGGTAGTCCCTTCCCCAACGCAGACTGTGACTTCTCTAAGTCTTAGTAAACCCAGTGACCAGGTCTGTGAGCTGCTGACCGAACGGAGTCACTCGAGAGCCATCCTCCTGATGATGAGGTTCCCACCTCACAGTTCAGTTAGCTTAGGCTGAAACACAGAAGCCAGGGGCAAAATCCATCCTGGGGACCATGTTCAGAGTCTTTATGTTGAGGGATGGCTAGTAGCCAGCACCTGTGATTTGCTGGTGGGGCCCTTAAGGACAGGGTCACCTCCATGTCACAGTGGAGGGGAGGGAATAATTATCATTACCATAATTAGTAGCAGTCATGTAATACAAATAATGACTGTATAATTATATTATTCTAAGTTTATCTGAGCCTTTCCTGAGAACTGGAAAAGTCACAAGGGCCTCCCCACTCATTGCTACTTCAATTTGTCTATAGATACAGTATCAGAGGAAAGACTGTAATGAGACAATCAGTCAATAAGCATTTATTAAACATCTACTATGTGTCAAGCACTATGCTAAGCACTGTGAGAACTATAAATAAGCATTTATTAAGTGCCTACTATGAGCTGGGCACTATGCTAAGGACTGTGAAAACTAAATAAGTATTCATTAAGCACCAGGTACAATGCTAATCACTGTGATAATTATAAATCAGCATTTATTAAGCACCCACTATGCACTGGGCACTGTGCTAAGCATTGTGAGAACGATAAACAAGCATTTATTAAGCGCTTACTATGTGTTGGGCACTATGCTAAGCACATTGAAAACCACAAGGAAGAAAGTTGTTCTCATAGAGCTGAGAATGTAAACTCCTCAAGGGCAGCAACTTTGTTTTGCTTCTATTTGTATCCCCAACACTTAGCAAATCATCTGGCACAGAGTAGGTACTTAATAAATGTTTATGAATTAATTAATTCTTGTCCCACATACCCATGCCCAATCACATGGGGAAATGCCAAGGTGGCCCTACAAGCTTCTCAGAAAGTCAATTCTTTCCCTCACAGTAACACAGTCTAATGCCTGACAAAATATATAACTTTTTCTTAAACTTCAAAACTCCCTGTAACTGTTACTAATGATAAAGGAAGCCAATGGCACAGTCCTTTGGAGAACTGATTCAAGAAACTCATTTTTTTTTTATGGGAAACTAATGAATCTCTAAAAGAAAAGCCTTCCCCTGTCACCCTCTCTGCTCAAGAAGTTTCAATAGCTCTTACCAGCCTATGGAAGAAGATAGAAAACTCTTCAGCTTATTAAGAAAAGCCCTTTTCCCAGTCTGCCTCCAGGATTATTTCTCATTAAAGGAAGCATGTTTTTGCCTTTTGTTGTAATCCCAGCACTTAGCACAGAGTTGGCACATAGTAAGTTTTAAATAAATACTTGTTGATTGACTGACTGACATTATTCTCCTTCACACAGTCTACCTTACAGCCAAACTCACCTATTGGATATTCCTCTAACTCCTGTCTCCATGCCTCTGTACTGAGTAACTCCCATATGTAAAAATCACTTCCTCTCCTTTACTTCTTAGAATCTCTTCAAAGTTCATATCAAGTAACATCTCATGTAGGAAGCCTTTCTCCCTCCCAGAATCCCCCATGAGGATTGATCTCCCCATGATCCACTTCAAGCCTCTTCAGTCTCCTAATACCCCAAACCCTCATACCTGCGAGGTCTGTGACCAGAAAGCTGCCATTCGTCCACTGATATAACCAGTGCTGGAAGGTCCGACACTTCTGGGCAGCCTCCGAGGTGGCAGGGACCACCTGGGAGCCACCACTCTCCAAATCACGAGCACAGTACCGCTCCAATGGCCTCCCCAGGTATTCTTCCAAGGTGGCATATGGGATGTTATTTGCTGGCCGGTAGATCAAGTACAGTGGGATGATCCTAAACACAATCCCACCTTACCCATGAGCATGGCATTCAAACCCAGGAAAGCCTCCAACCCTACCTGGCCCCGTGTTCATTCTAGAACCTTACAACAAAATTCATTCTAGTCTTAGGATTTCAAGTTTCTAGAGAGAGGACTTTCTGGGAAAGGGAACTCACTGGCTACTATAGGACCCAGGTCACTCCTAGTCAGAATGTCCCCCATACCACTCTCTAGCAAATCTATAAAGATGGCAGCTATAGAGAGGAGGCTGGAACTGGATTCTTAGTTCAAATTCAGCTTCAGACAATTACTAGCTATGTGGTCAAGTCACTTAACTTTCATTTGTCTCAGCTTGCTCATCTGTAAAACAGGAATAATAAAATTACCTCCTCCCCAGAGTAGTTGAGATGATAAAATGAGATAATATTTGCAAAACATGTTGCAAACTTTAAAGCATTATATAAATAAAACAATATATAAATATAAATTATGTAAATGTTGCTATTGTCACTGTTACTGTTGCTGGAGGATTCCCAGCATAAAGACAGAGATAGGGTGGCAATGGACAGATTTAGTTCAGATCGCCCAGACTGCAGATGAGGAATATTTTTGGTACTTGACTCATTAGAGTCTGGACTGGGTACCTTCTTGTGACCATGTGCAGTTACTACAGTAAGACACTGAGATGGGAGAGTAATAGGGTAAGATAGAAGAGCCCCTGACTGGAACTCGATAAGATGCAGAGCCTGGTGACCTTAAATTTTACGAGTTATGCTATCCAAAATCCAAGCACCAGGGTGCAAAAACATCAAGTCTAGCATCCATGCAGAATCCCTTTGTCTGAGGACTTACAAGGCAGAAGAAACTTCAGGGTATTTGTGAGCTGGAACTTGAATCTTGAGCGCTTGAGGGTTCTCATCCCTACCCTATCATCTTTTTCAGCCTATTTATTGAGGGGTGATATTGGGAGCTATAGAGTGATGGGAGAAGAGGAAAATAAAGGGACTGAAGGAAAAATCAAGGCCAGTCATATGTGTACCTGTAAGTGTACACACTTGAGCTATTGTGGGTGTGTGCAAAACAATGCTTTATACAGAATAAACCATGTGCTTTGTTCATCTCCACCTTACAGGGACTCTGCCCACATAAGATCATATAAACCACTGCCCATTACTGAGAAGGAAATTAAAGTCTCTATCCCTCAGGAGCATTCTAATGTCTAGGAAGCAAGGAGCAGGGAGAGAAGGGAAGAACTTACTCAGGAACCTCCCCAAAACCAGGGACAGCTCGGGCCTCAGCCGCAAAGATCTTGCAGTACTCACGGCTCATGTTTTGGATCTTACATCCCTAAAGGAAAAAAAAAATGACCAAAGTTCTAGAAATAAGCTTGCCCACTTCCAAAGCCCTAAACAAGATGTCAGGCAGAGGGAGGTAGATTTCAATGACGTGGATCACCATCTTTGAGAGATATAATATGTCAGACTCCTGCATTAGGCAGGAAAATAGACAACATGAATTTCCAAGTTCCCTCACCACCCGAGATCTTATGCATCAATGACTTTCCCCAACTTCTATCCTAAAAGCCTTTGGATGCCTCCCCCCAAAAAGCTGAGACTGTTCCCCTATTTCTTTGTAGGAGCATAGCCTTCCTATATAGCTCTCAAACTCAACAGAAAAATGGGCTGGAAATGGGGAGGAGGCAAGGTGAGGAGCTAGGACTGAAAAGCACAACAAAGGGGCTCAGTACCTGGATGGTGACATCATAATTCCTCCCCAGTAGAGAGTTCTCACTGCTGGACCCAAACACAAGTAGGTTGGGGACCTTGATGACGCAAGTCCGTCCTGATTCAAAGATGGGTTCCAGTCCGTAGATGACTTTGGCCTGGGAGGCCTTGCGAAGACCACGTCCATGCCCGCTTCCACGAAGTTCCCCACTCACCAGACGCCCAAAAAGTTTGTCCCCCCAGCAGCCAGAGTCAGCAAGGCCCTTGGCAAACACCATGGGAGTCATCTCGATCTCTTCTCCGACTAGATGAGGAGATGAGAAATGTGGGAGGTAGTCCCCTAGGCAGAGGTCCTAGACCACCCTCCCACAGAGATTCCCATTCCTGGGATGGTGACGAGAGCCAAACGAAGTGACTGGAGACTAGCCTTCCCCATCTTGCACTGAGCTCAAGATCCCAACCTGCAGCAAGCCTCCCTCATCCCTCATGCAAGGGGAGTAGCAGCACTTAGTCCCTTTAAGAGATGGTTCTCAGGGCTGGATTTACCCCCATGGATACAAGATCCCCTCTTGTATACCCAGTAAAGGACAGATCACAGACTTACAGGAGAAACTAAGGGGATATAATGGAATGACTCCTTCTAGGCGGCTCTCCCTCCCATACCCCTCTGGGGGACACATTGACATATGGAAAAGGGTTAGTGCACATGAGGGGAGAGATTCCAAATTAGAAGAGAAATTCCAAACCAGTGGGGACCAGATCCCCAAGCAGGAATGGGTATGAAGCCCCATCAGCTATTTTCCACGGGGTACACTCTACCTTCAACTTCTTCTCTGGAGACAAATCCTGATAACACTGAATGGAAAAAAGGAAGACAGTGAACAATGCCCAGATTTGGAAAGATTCTCTCCACTAACCAATAACCTTGGGAATCAAATATAAATCCCTTTGTTAGACCCTGAAAGCTCTTCAAAATCTGGGCAGCCTTTTCCAAACTTTTCTCAGATTCAGCAATACAGATCTACTTGGGAATCCTTGAACACAGCACTCCCTCACTTTACCTTTGCCCTAGCTGTGCCATTGCTGGAATAGCCTACCCTGCCTCCTCCCCACACCCTGTCCCCCATTTCCTGTCCCCCCCCCCCCCCGCAACCTTTTAATCTCCTTGGCTTTCTCTGGGACTCACATTACCTTTACATATACCTATCTATCTTGTCTGTACCTAGATATTTACATGCCAGCTCCTCTATTAGAATATAATCTCCTTGAGAGCACACACTTTTGTTTGGAGTTGTTGGATATTGCTTTGTAAAAATGCTGAGCATTCAGTGAACACAAAGTGAAAATGCTTGTACGTGACTTGTTGGCTGACTCCATTTCCCATCAGTTTGTGCCTAAGGGCTTCATTGGGCAGAGATGTGGTCTTTATGGGTCCCAGAGCAGGGGACAGGGGCTAAACGAGGTCCCACTCACCCTCAGGGCTGAGACAAAAGTTAGTAGAGTCGCTGCCATGCTCGTTCCGGATGGTACACTGGTACACACCACAGTCCCGGGGTGAAGCCTGTACAATGGCCAAGGCTGCCGGTGCCTCGTCTCCCGCACTGAGAACAAAAAACAGAATCTAAATGCCTGGGAATGTGCCCTGGACTGCAGAACCCTGGGCTCCCAAGAGCCCCCAGAGCCCTCACTTTGAACAAAAGAAGTAGGAAAAGGAGACACAAAGCCAGTTGCCCAGTGAGATCCTGGCATGGTAGAGACTCCGGCACATTAGCTCTCAGCTCTCTGGCCCACTGGCTGGGGAGAAGCTGGCTCAGAGAGCGCCAAGCCCTGGCCAAAGCCCTCTTACCTCCGCTCCACCTCAGCCACAGGCAGCTGGTCCTTGGCCCAGGTCAATACTGAGTCACTGAGGATATTGAAGAACTGACACCACAGCTTTAGGCTTCCAGAAGCATCAGGAAATTGTTCTACCCGGATCTTCCGGATCACCTGGGGGGCTGATGGGGAAATGGAACTAGGTAAGGCTGGTGAAGGGCAGCAGGCCTTCCAAGGTTCCTTCTAGCTCACCATTGTCTGGCTTCAAAGTATGATTCACTGGGTTGCCCTCAGTAAGTTATTCACTCTGGGCTATCATTTTAGTAAAGTGATGAAAGCTGTTTCTTCGGGGAAGAACCCAAAAAGTAAGGAATCGCAGCTGCCCACAGGGCAGCTCTGGGCCAGTGATCTAGCCTATCCCTGAAATGCCCATTCTTTATTTCTCTCCGCCTGTTCATTCCAGCCTCTAAAGCCTAGGAGCTAGGATCACAGTGTTAGAGCTGGAAAAGAATGGACAGATCATTTAATCCAGTGTCTCATTACTGATGGGGAAACCAAGAACTAAAGGGGTTAACTATCCTGCCCAAGGTAATACAGGTAGTAAACATCAGATGTGGGATTTGAACCCCAAACTTCAGAATCAGCCGTCTTTTCACTGGTGGTTCTCCTGATCTCCAAGTCTGCAATTGCCTTCATCTGCCCGTGGCCCAACCTCATATAGTACTTTATGTCCTTATTATGCCTTTTTCATATTTTACTTTACCCTGTTATTACTTGTATGGGTTACTGCTCCCTATTAGACTATAAACTATAAGAAAATGGGGTATTTATTTTATCCAGACTTTGGATCTACCCTCCCAAAGTGCAGTGTGTTGCCTGGAGCAGTCTCTTAACAAGTGTCTGTTAAACTGAATTGCTTTTTAATTGAATCCCAAGTGAGGCCCGAGGGGACAGTCTGAGCCCTGGCACAGAGAAAGGGTTCCTAAGCAACAGACTGGCACTAGAAGTTCTATATCCTTCCTGCTTTCAGGAGCCCTGCTCGGCCCGGACCCAAGGCCTGTCTGCAATAGTTTTTACCTACTGTTTCCAGATGCTACTTCTTGGAGCAAGCAGTCCACAGAGTAGGGTTTAAAGAAGAGCCAAAGCAAAGGGTCAGGCAACTAAAAATCTAGGGGTCTTCCCAAAGAAGGGGCAAGAACAAGTGTGTTCATTTAAATTCCAGGCCCCCATGCAAAACCCCCTAAAACCTGCCTCTTAGAAGTCAACTTTGCACAGCATGAGGTACTGAGAAAGTAGTACCTCATGGGGCCCTGCACCCTGCTTTAGTTCTCTCCTGTGAACTTTCTCCCCTCCCTCCCCCAAACCAGCTCTCACCTTTGAAAAGGTCTTTGGTTTTTCTGGGCTGGGCTGGCTCGTCCTGTTTGCCATCTTCAGGGGCCAACTCTGAGTCTGGCCCACTGCCCTTGGGCCCCGAGCCCAGCTCTGCAGAGTCCTCCGGACCAGGCACCTCGAGCATCTTCCTGTTCTGGGAAGGAGAATGCCTCTCCTTTGGGAGAATCATCGGGGATCCAGGCACCAGGCCTTTCCTGGCCCCCCTGGGAGAAATTGTTGGGCTTTCTCTCTCTTCGGGAGTGGGGGCTTCTTCATCCCCAGTCACTCTGGCCTTGGGGAGAAATCTCTTTCTCCGAGCTCCCAAGGCCAGCTCCTCTGGGGTTGCACCTGGCAGACTCCCCCTGTTATCACCTGAGAGCTCTACATCCTTGAAGGGATCCTCTCGCTTATTCTCCCCAAGGGGCCCCCCCATCCTGAGGGCCCCTTGATCCCCACTGACCCAAAGGGATTCTCCCATTCTGCTCTCCTTGGGCCCAGCCCCGATTTCCTCAGCAGCCCCCTTGTTACTTTTCTCTGGGTCTTGCCCCTCGGTCTCCTCCCCCACCACAATGGTAGGGACAGTCAGTGGACTGGGGTGTCTTCCCAGCGGCCTCCCTGCCGCCAGGGCCTTGTGGCCAGACTGCACCTCCTGGTCAATGAGACCAGTGAGCCGGCGGGAGGTACAGGGGCTGAGCTGCAAGCTCTGTGCACTCTGAATGAGGTGGTTGTTCTCCACTCGCTCTAGGATCTTCCGAGATGTTCGGGGGCTCAAGCCAGCGATCTCCACTGTTGGTGCCAGAGTGTCTGGGGGACCAGGTCCCCCTGCCAGGGGCTGCTGGCCCTCTGGCCTCCCTCTGGCTTCAGTTTCACTCCAATCCGTGTCTGCACTGGAGAGCTTCAGGAGCAGGAGTAAATAATTCTTCAAGGAATCAATGAGTCCACTGTCAGGGGCTACAGGGCTGGGGGCTCTCAGCCCAGCTCCTGGAACCTCAGGCTCAGACACCCCATGGGCATCCAGAGCATTTCCTCTACTCATCGCAGCCTTAGCCTCTGCCCCATGACCTTGGCTGGGGCTGCCCACTCTGGGCGAGTCTTCATAGTGAGCCTGCGGCTCTGGCTCTGCTTCTGGACGGGGCATCACAGCTGCCTGGGTAGGCCCTCCTTCAACCTGCTTTTCCTGCATGTTCTTTGGGAGGCAGACTGTCTTCGGGCTAGGAATGCTGGAGGCCTTGGGGCTTTGGGGAGAAGAAGTATGGGAGTCTGAGGCAAGACCCCCAGCATCAGACCCTTCCATAGAGGCCCCAGAGTCAGTGTTTATTGGCCCCTTAGCGGGGCAAGGCAACTCCTCCTGAGGCTGTCGTGTGCCTTTGTCAACTTCAGATTTCCCTAGTCCTCTGCTCTCCCCACTATCCCCTGGCCTCCTACCAGCTCCTGGACCAAGAGGGGCTGTGAAGCTCTGCATATTCCCTTGGGTGTTGCCGAGGGCTGGAATCTGTGTCTCCTCAGACCGGACCTCTGAAGGGTGGGAGGATGCCACAGGTAGCCTGAGGTGACCAGATCTCTGAGGAGCCTCTGGAACCTGGAAGCCAGGGGCCATAGGCTGTGTATCAGGGCTTCTCTCCCACTCTGGCAGAGTTCCTGCCACCACTTGTGTCCCGCCATCCATCTGTGTGCTATCCCCATGGGCTCTCCCAACCACCTGCTGGTTCACATCTGTCTGTGTCGTCTCCTCTGCTGGGGAACGCACACCTGCCTGGGTCTTCAGGCCTTCCCGTGTGTTCTCCAGCTGCTCATTGACATCCATCAGGGTCCTTCTCTCCCTCTTCGTCCTCTCTTCCTGTGTTTCGACATCCATGGGCTCACTGCTCCCCTGTCCTCCCTCGAGGTTGTGGCTGGTCTTAGAGCTGCTGGCAGTAGGTGTTGCCTGAGCTTGGGCCACTTGGGTCTCCACGGTCTGAGAGACAGGGAGAGTAAGATAAGACAGTGAGAGTTTGTGTCATTGAGGTTTGCAAAGTTCTTTATACCCATGACATCACTTGATCCCCAATTGGTAAATAGGGATAGAGATAGCAAATTCACTGATATAAAAGACACTTGGATGAGGAAATTCCCTCTGCCAATGCAGATCTGCTCCTTCTCTACAACTTACAGTCAGAGAATTGCTAGTGCTGGGAAGTTGGGACTTACCCAGGATACCAGAACTAGTATATGTCAGAAACTCAGGTCTTTCCAGATCCAAAATCTAGAACTTTATCCACTATACCACACAGCCTCTCATTGAAGTACATACTAATGCTACTATTAACCCCATTTTGATAAAGGTACAGGGCTTGCCCATGTCAGTCTGGATTGTAATCCAGGTCTCTCCCAGATCCAGATCTAGTGTTCTTTCCAATCACCCCACAGGGCTTTCTATCCATGGTATTTATTGTGCCTGTTCTGAAATTCCCTTTGCAGCCAGACTGAATTGTACCAGCCTTACTCAGGCCCTGCTCTATCCTTACTGGGACAGTACTAACAGGAACCCTACCCTGTCTCATGCCCTATTATATTGGGCCTTCCACCAGATATGGGGGGAAGTAAGAAGGATTGGGCAAAGCCTGGTGTTTCCCTCAATTCTAGGGCACCAGAATTCTTTTCATGTATCCTGGTCTGAGTCTAGCCTCACACTGACCAAGAAGATGTGGTACTGAATTTGTGGGTTTGTTCTGCTGAGAACAGAGCCAGGTGGAGAGAAGGAAAGAGTCACAGACAACTTTGGAAAATCCCATTCTCCCAGGCAAGCTAGATCTCAAGCTCTTCTACAAAGATTTCCCTAAGCCTGCTTCTCCACCTTCAGCTCCTCCAAATGATATGAAATCCCAGCTGAATCTTTCTGCAGATCATATCAACCCTTCCCTTCTCTTGGGCAAGCAAGAAAAAACAGGCAGTGAATAGATCAATTCCTCCCATGTAATGTATGTTCCTATATTCCCTAGCCCTGAAATGCAAGTCTTGTATATTTCATCTTAATGTTACCAGAAACTCAGGATTCCCTATCTTTACCAAACCCTTCCCTGACTTGGTGACAGCTTCTGATCCATAATCCCCAGCTCTCTCTCCTTGAGAAGACTCTGATCCTTCCCTCTCTGCCCCACCCTCACCCCCAGACTTCTTATTTCAGCAGCAGGCTCTGAGTCTCCTGATATAACTGCCCTCTTCTGCCTAACCTCTTTGTACGGAAGACTAAAATCTAACACCACTACAGCCTGATAACAACAACTGGGGGCTGCAGGAAGCTCCTGATTGGGCCTGGCAATTTCTTCAAGGTCCCTCACCCTGATCCCTCTCTCTTTGCTAAATTCCTCCCTGCTGACATCCTATCAGCATCATCCAGCTGGGCCCTAAATGGTCTTTTTCCTGCTTCAGGAGTGTCCATCTGTCTCCCATTTAACTCCCATTTAACCGTGAGCTCCTCAAGAACAGGGGGCCCTGCCTTCCCCCTTTGTCTCTCTGAAGGGCTGGGCACCAAGTCAGTGTCCAAAAAAAACAAAACAAAACAAAACAAAACAAAAAAAACCCTGTTAATTGATATACAAACAAGAATCTATATTCTCTCGGCCTTTGTTGTACCAGGGCTGTTCTTTGCATTTATGGAGAATACAGGAAAAGTTTGAGATTTAGAGCAAAAATAAATCTTAAAAGTCACATCAGTTACAACTTCCGCATTTTCTAGCTCAGGAAATTGAAACTCAAAGAAGTCAGATCATTTGCCTAAGGTCACACAAACTGTACATGGCAGAATCAAAATTAGAAGTCCTGTCTGACTCCAAATCCAATCACCATAGAGAAGTCATTATAGTCATCACTGATATTAATATGGTATTTAAAATTTTCAGACTCCTCTATCATTTGAGCGCCACAACAATCCTGTAATGTAGGTGCTACAGGCATTATTTTCTCCATTTTACAGGTGAGGAAACTAAGGCTCAGAAGCTAAATGACCTGTCCATAGAGTCCTTTCAGCAGAGCCATTCAGATGCTTCAGTGTTCTTTCTAATGGCAAAGTAGGATGAAAGAAATCCCAGAGAGTCCACTACATCTTAGCTCTTGCACTGAACCATCTCTTTGCTAGAGTATTATCTATCCCAGGAGTAATCACAGAGAGAATATGAAGAGAGAATCAAGGTTGAGGGGCAGCCCAGAAATAGCTAGCTTTTATAGTTTTAAAGCTTGCAAAGCCCTTTAAATACATTTTCTCATTTAATCTTTACAATGACATTATAAGGTGGCTATTCAAAGACGCTCAATTTGTATATTATATAAATGCATATAGTATTACAAACGCGTTTATATAAATATATGATGTCTGTACATTTTGCCCTGCCATGTTTGGATATGTCAAATGTGTTTCATTTTAGCTTGTGAGCTAATTTGTTAAGTATACAAAAGATTACCATTCAAGTCTTAATAAATGCTTTTAAATGATGAAAAAAAGTAAAGTGGCTCTTATTCTATTTTACAGATGAGCAAACTGAAGCCAAAAGGTTAAGTGTCTTGCCACAGCTAGTAAGTGTCTGAGTAAAGATTCAAACTCAGATCTTTCTTACTCTATCCACTGTACCAGGGGATTTCTGGAGCATGATGGACCCTGGTTAGTGATAAAGTTCTACTTTTAGTCTATCTCCTATGGTTCATCTCCAAGCCTCCAAAATGGCAATCTTTTCCCACAGCTCTGCCACTTAGCCAACAGAGGGATGTGCCTTCACATTGGCTAGGATAACAGAGATATCCACAAGGCCAGTGGATCCTTGGAGCCCAGGAGCTCCTGGAAACACCCAGTAAATGACCAAAACAGACACGCAGAGCAGAGGAGATGGTCAGGAACAGATGCAGCCAGAGGCTCGGGTCACCTCAGTACTGTCAGTCACCCTGTCCCTGGGGTGAACTAGGCTTCCAATTCCTTGGGAAAAGTCCCCGAAGTCTTTAGAAATGTCCCCTGATCATAATGGATCTCCTCCTCAGACAGTGGGACACTAGAGGAAGAGGTTTTCCCATGTTCTCAGAGTAAATGGACTTGGGCAGCCATAGAGAGGTTCTGCCACCCCTGTAGATCTGGAATTAGGTGATGGGGTTGCAGCAAATGTCCCCTGGCCCTGCCTGGTACTGTGTCCCTTCTCCACTCCCCTTCCATAAATAACCCTGTGTACCATGGCTGCCAGATTGCTTTGGAAACATTTTCCATGAAGTCAGACTCTCAAAAAAGCTGTCATGTCACTCTTACCTCACAAGGGGTCCTGTGGGCTATCGGTTTCTGGGCAGGGCTCTCCTGGGTCTTGTGCTTCCGCCGGGCAGGGGGAGTTGGGACAGTAGCTGTTGGCTCACGGGAAATTCCCAAGGCCTGGACTCCTTGCTGAGGAGAAGGATCCAAAATGCCTGAGGGGGGACCCATAGAGGCACAAGGCTGGGACTCATTGCTGGGGTCACATTTTGGTTTGGGAGGGGCAAATCTTTTCCTATTAAATACCCTGGAAGGCTGTTGAGCAGCGGCAGGCACAGGCTGGCCAGGAGGCAGTTTCTCTCCTCCTGTCTCCCTTCCTGGTGAGACTCCCAAAGGGTAACCACTTTGGAGACTTCCACTGGGAGACTGGAGTCTCTCCTCAGTGGCAGGAGACTGTGTGTTCTCCAGGTACATATCCTTTAAGGAGAAATAAACATTGGTGTCTGGTGGAGGGGTTGTTGGGCCCTTGCCAGTCTTAACCCCGATCTTGCTTGAGTTTCTGGCTTCCTGTGTCACAGGAGAGCTTGATTCCAGGGTCCCATCTGCTCTGTCCAACTTTGTGGATTTTGGAGAACTCTCTCTCTGAGCAAGTGGGGTATTCTCCACCTCCATGTGGCCATGAGTCCAGCTGGAATCTGATTCTGCTGTGTTGGGGATGTGATTTTCAGGTGTTCTTGCTCCTTCGGGCTTTTGCTCACCTGTCCTCTTCACTCTGTGGTTCGGCCCCTCTTCTTTCTTCTTCTTCTTGGCCACAGACTCTTTGGTGGGTGGTCTCTGGGAGATGAGCTCCACAGCCTCACAGATATAAGACAAAAAGCCATCTCCACTCTCCTCTCCACTCTCCAAGGTGGAATCCCCATTAGTGGTAACCTCACCCCCTGTAAAGTTATTGGCCAGACCAATGGCTGGGCTCCAGGGCGGCTCACTGGCCTCTCCTTCAAGCTCGGGCTCCAGGACTCCATCCTCAAGCTCTTTGCAAGAAGCCGAAGGACCTTGCTCCCTTGCTCTACTCAGCCGCCGCTTCCGCTGAAATCGGTCTGGACTGAGTTTGCGCATTGTGTCAGCCTCGGATACCATTTCCTTCCCATACTTCCTGCTCTGCTCAATCTCCCGCATCTTTGCCTCTGCCTTCCTCTTCAGCTTTGCAAACCATCGCTGGTGAATCTTGTACTCAGTCATGGTCCCCACTTCCAAGACTCCGGAGCAGGACACAATGCCTTTGGCATTTCGAGCAGACGCCTGGTAGATAGCAGCGTCTTCTTCTTGGCACCTAGAGGCACAGTCAGGTGAGGCTGCAATACTCAGATCTTGACAGATGGAGAACTCACCCAAGTACCAGACCCTACCACCCCTGAACTCTGGGAGAAGCCTTTAATCAGGCTGGCACCGAGTGCTCAACCAGGAGCCCTCAGCCTGCTAGAAAAAGCTAGCATCCCTCACACCGGCGTTCCCCACCTTGGTCACTCCAGGCATTCTCATTGGGTGTCCCCCATGCTTGGAACTCTCTCCTCATCTCTGCCTCCTAGTTTTCCTGGCTTCCTGCAAATCTTCCCTAAAACCCTCCTTTTGCAAGAAACTTAGCATTAAATGCTACTGTCTGCCTCCTGAGGATTTTCTCCAATTTGTCCTTTTTTTTTTTTTTTTTTTTTTTTTTTTTTTTTTTTTTTTAGATAAGGTTGCTCAGGATCCCACAGCTAGTGTCTCAGTCCAAATTTGAACTCAGGTCCTCCTAATTCCGGGGCTGGTGCTCTATTTTCTGCACTACTTTGCTGCCCTACAATTTATCTTTTACATATTTTGTTTGTACATCATTGTTTGCAATGTTGTCTCCCCCATTAGATCTAAGTTCTTTGAAAACAGGAACTGTCTTTTGCCTTTCAGTCTCCCCATCATTTAGTCCAGTGCTTGACACATAGTAAGTGCTTGTTGACTGATATACAAAACTCTTTAAAATTTGCAAAGCACTTTATAACCATTTGATTCTTTATAACAATCCTGGGGAGGCAGATGCAATTATTATTACCAATTTCCTGATAAGGAAACTGAGACACAGAGACATTAAGTGATTGACTCAGGATCGAACTGCTAACACATTTCTTTGAGGCAATATTTAAACTCAAGACTTCCTGACTATAAGTCCAAAAATCTACCCACTGTCATAATTGCTAAGGTCCTTTCCAGCTTTCACATTTTAATTCTCCCACTACTAAGAAACTAAAGCCCAAGGAAGGCAAGTAATTGAAGTTGTAACCATATAATCAGATAGGTCTCAGGAGAGTCCCCTATAAGAGCAGATGCCCCACAGAGGAAGCTCTGGGGAAAAATGACTTATCCATATAAGTATTTCCTAAGGGTCCGAACCTTTCTTGTGGTCACCCTAGCTAGGTCACAAATGCAGGGTGCCATATTTTAAGAAAGACAACAGTAAGCTAGAGATGCAGGATTCATATCTCCCTCATTCTGGGGGTTCATCTCTACTCTCCTCCCTAGAGTAAAGTCTTCCCAGCTGGGTTAGGTCTCTCCATTCTTCCATCCCCAAGTTCCCCTCTCCCTACAGCCCACCAGGGAACTATGGCAGCTCTGAGAGTAGTCTCAGTAGCAAGAAGTTCCTGAAGCATGGATTACCTAATGCTCAAAAGTGAGTTACAGAAATTATGAAGCCTCTGATCTGTGTAGCTATAAAACTCTGAAACACAGTATAAAACATGATAAAAAGCAGGCACTATGGTGCAGTGAGCAAAGTTCTAGGCTGGGCATCAATACTTGGGTCCTTGTCCTATGTTGTTTATTTTGTCAAATCACTTAAACATTCAGGATTTCAGCTTTTTCATCTATAATATGCAGCAACAATACCACTACTAGGGCCATAACCCAAAGAAAATCAAAAAGGACTTGTATGTACAAAAAAAGATTTATGACAACCCTTTTGGTAGTGCTAAAGAATTGAAAATTAAAATGCTCTAGCTGTGTGACCCTGGGCAAGTCACTTAACTCTAATTGCCTCAGCAAAAAGCAAAAAACAAAAACAAAAGCAGAAATGAAAATGCCTATAAAATTGGTGAAAGGACTGAAGAAATGATGATATATGGCTTTACAGATAATTGCTGATCCATAAGAAAAAATAAAAGGGGTGGGGTTCAGAGAAACCTCAGAAGACTTTATGAAGGGCTGAAGAGGAAATTAAGTAGAAATGAGAGAATGATTCATACAATAACAGCATTCCAAAGATGAATGACTTTTAAAGATTTAAGAACTTTGATCAATGCAATGATCTATCCAAAGGATAGATAATGAGGTTAAATTCTCAGTGTAAGCATTTACACTTAGGAAATGAGAAAACACTGCAGATCAGGGTTTGATCTGTTGTTTTAATTGATTGTCGAGATTTAAGAAAGTGACAGAAAAAATATTAATATGCAGATTAAATTTAAAAGTCTGTCATGGGTACATTTCTCTTCCTGGAGAGCTGATTGTTAAACATTTGCCAGCACACCACTGTATTGTTTCCTGTATTCTGGTAGAATAGACTCAAGATGCAGAACAAGAGATACATTTTTAGACATGGATAATATGAGAATTTGTTTTTCTTGACTTATTAAAAAGTTTTTTTTCTTTTTCTTTTTTTAATGGTAGGAAGTGGGCAAGAAAAAAAATAGATTTTTTTTTTTTTTGACTAAACGTCTACATTCCATAATCTGATGAAGTCAACGCTCCTTCCTGGGAGACCAGAACTCTGAACATGGTACCTTGTTCTTCTGCTTCAAAGCACTTAAAAGAAGGGGAATGAGATAAAGAGCAGCCCCAGAGAAAAGGCAGTCATACCAATCACCTCAGCTGAAATAAACTCTCTAAGAGGACAAAAGATAACAATGGAAAGAGTGCTGGATTTGGACTTAGGATCAAGGGATTACAAAGAACTAGAAGAGATTCCTAAGTCATCTAACCCAAATTCTCTTAAGGGACTTGCCCAAGATTACATAAAAAATTATTTTGCAGATAAGCAAACCAAGATCCAAAAGTGATAGATGGAAGCAGTTCTGACGCCAAGTTCCAAAGGAGCTAGATTTGAATCCTGTTTTTGCCACTTCCCACTTACATCATTTTGAGCAAATCACATAGTTTCTCTTGCTCTCAATTTCCTGATCTGCAAAACTGGAAGGTTGGATCTATTGATCCTATGACCCTTCATTTACATGGTGCCCAGTATCTGCTTTTGTTTTAATCTTAGTCACTGAGGACCTCAAAGACATGAAAAACATCCAATATCTTTAAAACAGTGAGGGATAATGGAAAGAGCAATGGATATGGAGTTAGAAAAGCTCAAAACTCAGGCACGATACCTAAGAGACCACTGTGACCTCAGGCAAGATAGCATGGCAGCCCCCAAAAGAGCTAATGCAATCTGAGACTGCATTGAGAGAGGGATGGGGCCCAGAGCAAAGGGGAGCCCTATTGCACTCTTTTCTTGACAAACCGGTTGAATCAATACATCCAGAGGTGGGTACCATATTTTAAGAAAGATAATAGTAAGCTAGAGTGCTTCCAGACCAAGGCAGTGAGATCACACTTGATGAAAGAACTAGGAATTGTTAGCCTTGAGAAGAGAAGACTTGGGGGCAACATAGTCACTGCCTCCGATATTTGAAGTACTGTTTTTCTTTCAAGAATTAGATTTATCTCTTTTGACTTCAGAGGGAAGAATAAGGCAGAAAGACAGATTTAGATTTGATAAAAGGAAAAAATATATTGTAATTAGAAAGATTCCCTCCAAATACAATGGACTATTTCAGAAAGTAGTGGGTTCCCCCTCCCTAGAGACCTTTCAGCAAAGGCTGGATGATCATTTGTCAAGAATACTGTAGGGGGAATTCTTGGTCAAGTACTGGCTGAGCTATATATAACCCCTGGACTCCCTTCCAACTCTTGAGATTCTGTGAAGTCATATAATCTCCCTGGGTCTCAGTTTTCCCATCTGTAAAATGAGAGGGTTAGACCAAATGATCTTTAAGCTTTTGTCCTGGGATCTGGGGTAAATAGAAAATGACTTAGTCTTATCACCAAAGCAGCCAGGATTCTTGACTCCCAAGGAAGAGATGGATCCTGGCCAAATGAATGGTACTATCTAGTAGGTCACCTCCCCTGTTGCTTTGGGCAGTGAGTCTTTCCTTTCCTACAGGCTAGAGGGCCCTAAAACGATTGCTTTCATGGGGGTCAGGGTGTAATAAGACCTCTCAGCCCTTTCCCACTCCATTCTTCTCTGAGAAGGGCAAATCCATAGCTTCCTCCAACCTTCATTGGGCTCAAATATCACTTTGGATTGTCCCCTTCAGTGACTGACACAAAGCTACCTCCCACCATATCCACAACAGCACAAATGTATTTGCTTCCCTCCTCCACATCTGTGAAGGGAGCGGCCCACCCACTCCCACCCCCCACTCACTTGTACAGCTGTAGTATATGCCGATTCCCCTGCTGAGAAATCTCATATTTTGGCAAGCCACAGTACCGGTCCAGCTCCTCATCATCTTTATACCACGTCACCTCGGGCTCTGGGTATCCTGGGGAGGAAGTGGAACACTATTGTAAAAGAGCAATTCCAAATCATCTGGGAACATGAAAAGTACTCCCAGTAATAGGCTCCCAAGATACTTATCAATCACCTGAGTGCTGGTGAGAGAGCTGGCTACTTATCCAAGGGGCTGCTGGATTATGCTATTGTTTAGAAGCTCAATCTTCCCAAGGCAGAGAGGGAGGGTTGGGATGGGGGTGGGGGCTTTCCTAATAACAATAACTAGCTTTTATTTATCATTATAAGGTTTTCAGAGAGCTTTACATACATTTCATGTGTCGTCACAAAAACTCTTAAGAGGTAAAATGCTATTATTTCCATTTTATAGATGAGAAAACTGAGGTAGAGGTCAAGTGACTTGCTTGGATTCACACAAGTGATAGGTCTCCCTATCACCTAGCTGCCTCTAAGAAGAAGACTCCCAGAACTTCAGGCTGAAGAGACTAGAAGAGGCATCTCTGACCACTGAAACCTAGTCTTTTCCCCCAGTACCTGATATTCTCTGGCAAGAGTGGAGTGGGTCAATCATATGATCATAGTAAAACAGAAAGACTTTAGAGGACTTTAAGCCTGACCTCTTCATTTTACAGATGGAGAAACTGAGACCCAGAGGAACAAAGTGATTTATCCAAGATCTTAGAAGAAATTACTAGAATCAATATGCTTTATTTAGTATCCTTCTGTCTATATTAGTCTATTAAATCATATTATCACAGAATTAGGAGGCACCTTAATGATCTATCAGTTGTACCCAACTAATGTTACAGATGAGAAAATTAAGGTCCAGGAAGAGTTTTTTTGGTTCTCTTAAGGGATTTGCCCAAGATTACATTTTTTAAAAATGTGTTTTCTATTTGTTTCTTCTAGGCTAGAAATATAAAGGATTCTCACCATCCCCACCCCATCATTGATCAATATTGTAGCAGGTTGTTCTGACATTGACAGCTGCCCCTCCTATGGTCCTACCTCCCACTCCCATGGACTCATGGGATGAATGTTGAACTTGGTGCAGACACCCAATAGCAATAGCCCCACTGCAGCTCAAGAGATCCACCAGATTCAGCCTCTCCTTATGTAGAATGACAGGGGTAATCCACCAAGTCCAGCTAGCTCTACATTTCCAAACAGCAATTGTACCATCGTTTGGGCTCTGCCCTCTTACTCAATCACTACCCTCACCCTCCTGTGTCTATAACAGACTTCCTACCTAAGGCATGTCTTATTGGAGATCATAAATGTTAAACATACTAATTTCTTCTATGAGCACTTAATATATGCTTTACCATAGTATCTGGTACATAGTAGGGGTTTTATAAGTGTTTATTGAATTAAATATACAACAGTTCTAGGTGCTGGAAGAGATTCAAAGAAGAATATGTAATTTTAACATAGTTAACATGTATTTGGATTATCTGCCATCTAGGGGAGGAGATAGGGGGAAGGAGGGGAAAATTTGGAACACAAGGTTTTGCAAGGGTCAATGCTGAAAAAATTATCTATCCATTTGTTTTGCAAATAAAAAGCTTTAATTAAAAAAAAAAAAAAAGAAGAAGAAGAAGAACATATAAATACTACATTTGCCCTGAAAAAGCTTATGAGGCAGATACAGCAAATATACAAGAAATTGACTTACATGGCAGTGTCAATAAATGCCGGGAGGTCTACAAACGAAGTGCTCTCTGGTTCAGAGAAGAGAAATTTTTCAGCATGGGAGTTGGGGGGGGCAGGGTGTCATGGAGAATTTGGGTAAATTTCAGAGACAAGATGGCATTTAAGTCTTTAAAGCTGGGCAGAATTTTGAAAGGTTGAGCTGAGGAAGAGGGCATGTCAGATAGAAGGAACAGCATGAACAAAGGTACAGAGGCAAGAAGCATAAAGCACGTTTTAGGGACCCATGCCTGGCACATAGTAGGCACTTGATAAATGCCAAGTTAAACTGACTAGGGGATACTGCCTTGGGACCTAACTAGGGCAGGAATGAGAGATAAAAATGGATCTAAAACAACCCTGGCATTCTCCCCATACAGCCCCAGTCGTAAAGTGAGCCCCATGTTTCCACTGAGCTAAAAGCCCCCGGTTACATCACTGCATCTGTGTGCATCTGATAAATGCCAGGGACCACAAATGTCCTCAGCCATCTTGTGGAATGATCTCACCAGTCTGAGGGGCTGGGTCCATGCCTCCCTATCCCATGATGTACCTCCCAACCCAGATTCCCACAGGGATCAGCTGAGAGGCCTGACAGCTGGAGGAAGCTCTCAGCAGCAGGAAGTTTAGGGAACTTAGAACCTGCCAGTCTCTGGGCCTGGATACCATACTGTGGTGCTTATGCAAATAGGCAGGGAAAGGTCAGGAGCTCAGATCTGCAAAACAACTCAAGGACTTGAGGAAACGTTCTCCCAGAAAGAAATTTGACTTAATCACCAAGTTATTTTCGACTCTGCCAAGGAAGACATACACTCCCCCAAGATATGGATTCATTTAGCTGTATCCTCATGGACACTCATAGCTCCCTGAGCAGAATAGCCTCTGATGGCACAGACTATCTATTTCATCTCTCCGTGTTATCACCTTAGTTTAGGAGGGACATGATATCTCCAAATACCTGAGGGGCTGCCTCGTGGAAAAGGGATTTGGCTCAGTTTGTTTTTCTCCACTTGTTAAGGACCTACTATTGGTCAGGCACTGTGCTAGGTGCATGGCGTACACAGAAAGGCAAAAAACAGAATCTGCCCTCATGGGGCTACCCGTCCAATGTGGATGACAACATGCAAACAATTATGTACAAATAAGCAATATTTACAGGAGATAATCAAGAGAAATGGCTTCCTGTAGAAAGCAGATTTAAGCTGGGATCAATCAATGGAAAAACACCCATTATAACGAGACAAGGCCCTGTCCTAAGCACTAAGGATACAAAAGCATATATAAAACAACTCCTACTTTCAAAGAACTTGTATTCTTAACAAGGAAGGGGAGAAATGGGGCCAGTAATGGAAACTCACAGGAAGGCAAATTTGGATTCAACACAAGAAAGAATTTACAGACGACTAGAGACATTAAATAATGAGAACAGCCAGGGGCTTTGTGAGGTACTGAGCTCACTGGCACTAATAATATCCAAGCACAGGCTAGGGGACTACCTGTCAGAGATGTTAGAAGATCCGGACACAGGATGGAAGGTTGGATTAGATGACCTCTAAATTTCTTAGTAATGCAGATTGTAGGACTCCTGTCTCATAGACAGGAGATATCCGTGCTAGGTATATATTCACACAAGACTTTGGACTTCTAGGGTTGTGATCCTATTGAACAGAAGAAAAATGAGACTGGCAAATAAGAGCTGAGATCCAGCCATGGTTTGGTCAGGCTTGGTTTGGAGATTCAAAACCTTGATAGAAGAACATAGAGATTTAAGTCTATTTCTGCTCTATGTTGAATCTGGAAGTCTAGTTGGGTTTAGAACCATCTCAACTAAAGACCTAAATCCTTTGGTAATGCTCTTGTTTTTCCAAACCTACTCCAACCACAGTGAACTTTCAGACTTTTCATTTTTCCATTTCCTTATTTCTAAATTGCCTCCCCCAGATTTGCAGAGAGGATGCAGCAGAATGCATAGGATTACTTCTGATGGGGTCAGTCAACTCTGGGGGAATCCGAAAGAGAGAAGACCAAAGCATCATAAGTTTCTATTAAATTAACAGGAAAGGAAGCAAAAGCCACAGAAAGCCTACCTAAATAAAAGTGGCCTTAATCCAACAAACAAATCTGTGCTCAGGATAATGGAAGAAATTATGTTGGGAATAAATTGTATCTTTCTTCTAAGCACCTGTGGTTCTGGCACTCACTGTACCATCACAGTGATTAGACCTAGGAAATGATATTTTTGTGCCCCAGGCAACATTTGAAAATTGTGTCTACAAGAAGCAGCATATGCAATTTGACTTTTCATTAAATAAATACCTGTTTGACATGGACAGATATATTTTATGGTATTAAAAATAAAAGTTACACATACCTCTTTGCTCCCTCTCCTTTCCTCTTCCCCTTGAATGGAAGCCATGAGAAAGTCGCTACTTTGCAGCAAAACTCTTTCATACATTACATTGTTTCTACCCCTCTGGAGATGAACAGGATAAACTCTAGGTCTGAAAAATCCAGGGCTACAATTTTAAAACTTTTCTTTGATGGTGTTCTGATCAGTCCTTCCTACTTGTTAAGGCTGTCTTCTTAAGCAAGAGGTTCCTCTAAGGAGAAGGGAACGGGGGCAACTTCTCCTGTCAGATCCTGTTAAATCATTTGCCCAGATTTCTTTCTAGCTCTGTGTCCAGCCCTGCTCTGCTGAATGCCCAGTTAGGAAGGTGAGATTCCAGTAGAGAGTAGGGTTTTGAATCCTATGTGATATAACCTTCGCTAATGCACATAGTATTTGTCTAGATGGCAAATAGATTTCACTGACTAAAGAGAATGGTCAGCTCTCTAAAGAGTCCTATTTAGGATAAATAGTGTTCCAGATCCCAGCATGCAATTCTCTTTTGCCTGTCCAGATTTTTCTCCATCAAGATCAATCCTACTCCATCTGGAGATTTGATAGAGAAAGGGGCTTTCCCTGGACCCCTGAATTAGCAGTCCCTGAGAAATTATCTGAATTCAGTTGCATTCCAGATAAACTGGACTACAAACAAGTCTTCTGTTTCAACTCTCCATCTCTCATCTCTGTGTGTTGGTACAAACCATTTCCCACTTCTGTAATTTACTTTCACCTCATCTCTATCTCTTAGAAAGTCTCCCTCAAGATCCAACTCTAGTGTAAGTCCTCCTTCTCTGCTAAGCCATTCCTGGCTCCTCCCCCACCTCAGTGGTTAGCATTCTCTCCCCATCCAATTTTCCTGTCCTTCATTTATTAACATATCTTAAAAATAATAGAATGTAGGCTTCCTGAGGGAAGGAATTGTTTCTTTTTTTTTTTTTCATTATAGCCCTGGAGTCTAACACAGTGCCTCATATTTTATATGATGCCATATAATGTTTGTTAAATTAAATCGCATCTGAATTCTCCTGCCTACATAACATATGGTCTTTAACACCACAATGACACTAGTGTTGAGCAAATGCTGGAATTCTGTAAAATCACACACACACACACACACACACACACACCCCACCTCTACAAAAACAGCTGACAATTGGGAACAGACATACCAGGACACGGGCACATGAATACAGGCATTTTGGCAAAAGTATTTCCACATAGACATATGCACAGAACAAACTAGTCTTCAGCACTAGGGGAATAAGCAACCACTCTTGTAACATGATTTCAAGAATACCAGAAAACACCCCTTTGCTCAGAAAATACTTTTCCCACCAGCTTCCTGATGTTTGAAATTCCACAGTTAGAGATTGATTCCTTTGGCTTAAGACTTGTTAAAATGTAAATAGAACTAGGAAAGCATTTGCAGTATAGTGTAGTGAAGAAAGCAATAGACTTGGAGTCAGGAATAAATTGGATTTAAATTGGATCTCCAATGCTACATGTCATAACCTCCCTGAGACTCAGTTTTCTCAACTATAAAACAGGGATAAATAAGGTCAAATGAGATAATGCATGTGCAATACTTTGTAAATCTTGCAATATTACATAAATATAAATTGTATAAATGATATCATTCTTTTTTTTTATAATAACTTTTTATTGACAGAACCCATGCCAGGGTAATTTTTTTACAACATTATCCCTTGCACTCATTTCTGTTCCGTTTTTTCCCTCCCACCCTCCACCCCCTCCCCTAGATGGCAAGCAGTCCTATATATGTTGAATATGTCGTAGTATATCCTAGATACAATGTATGTGTGCAGATCCGTACAGTTCTCTTGTTGCACAGGGAGAATTGGATTCAGAAGGTAAAAATAACCCGGGAAGAAAAACAAAAATGCAAACAGTTTACATTCATTTTCCAGTGTTTTTTCTTTGGGTGTAGCTGCCTCTGTCCATCATTGATCAATTGAAACTGAATTAGGTCTCTTTGTCAAAGAAATCCACTTCCATCAGATTACATCTTCATACAGTATCGTTGTTGATGTATATAATGATCTCTTGGTTCTGCTCTAAATGATATCATTCTTAAAATTAACAACATACTAAGTTCCCATTGCCTCTTTTATAAAAATGAATGGCATGGATGCAGTGATCTTTTCAAGATCTTCTTCCAGTTTTACCATTCTATGAAGGAGGAAAGCAATGTGGAATAGGAGAAAGAGCAATGGCCAGTGAAGAGAGAAGACTGCACTCTAAGCCATGGCTATACCACTTAGTAACTGGCTCTTGCCTTTCTGATCTTCAGTTTCCTAATCTGTAAAATGAATGTAAAATTTGCCCTGACTCAAATGTGAAGTATATGGCGGAAAGTATGTAAAAGGATTCTACCTCTAAAAACTGTCATATGAATGTGCTTTCTCTTATTACGGTTCTCCTATCATTTCCTGCTTGAGAACAGATTTGCAAAGAAGGGAGGAACTACTGGGATCCTGAGCCCTAAAAAGAGATAAGGAAAGTACATCATGGAGGGGAAGAAAAAAATGGGGGAAGCTGAAGCCACCAGTCAAAGCAGACTTTCAGCAAGGATAGATCAAGTGAGCAGACACATCCATCTACTTGTCACCATGGCCGCTGATCACATTATTCCTAACCTGAAGTCTCTGGTGACTGGCACAAGATAGTCCCAAAAGGCATCCTTACCTGTGACAACGCAAGTGAACCTGGCGTCACAGTCTGTGGACACAGCCCTGGACTTGAGGGTGGTCTCAAACAGGGGCTGGGTCTCCTCGGTCAGCTGGGCAATGATGGAGCAGAAGGTGCTCCTGGGAAGGCAAAGAAGTCGTCAGAGCAGCTCCTCCCTCCTCTCCCTAGAAAACACATCACCCCTGCCTACAAGCCCCTACAGATTAAATCTCTGCTCCTGTGACATTCCTTCCAAACAACACCCTGGGGGCCACTACCCCTTTGGAAGCATCAGATGCCCTGAAAGCTGACTCGGCTCCTGGATGGCCATCAGACATTTTCTAATGGTTATTCTATACACCGTGACTGTCTAGCAGATAATCAGAAGGCCCATTATTTCGATATGTAATCTGGTATTATTGGGACTTTCCTCAAATCCCTCTGCCCACCACCCACTGGTGATCACATCAGCCTCTTGGTGCAGCCTCCAAAGAAGAGCATGGTCCAGGAAGCTCATGCAAGGGACAGGACATAAATATCGGACAGCCCCCAGAGTTGCCCATGAGGGGAGAGATGGGTGTTTCTTCCTTCCAATGCTCTATCTCTAGGCCTTGAAAGCTTAACTACCAGTCTACAAGAAATGTAGATGCAGGGGGCAAAAGGGTCATACTTCTCAAAGCAGAGCAATCTCTGGACTTCAAAGCATTGTCCCTCGGAGAAAGCCAGGCAAAGCAATCCCAGGTGGCCCTGGGTTACCCGCTCCCCAGACTACAGGACCATTTTCTAACTAAACAGCATCCCAGGGATATTTGGCCTTCTATTTAACCCCTGACTATTACAATCAAAAATCTTAGATTTTATGAGGATTTTAATTTTAAAAAAATATTTTATCAGCTTCTACATCTGAAAAAGATGGTCACCCTACCTACAAATCACCAAATAGGAAGATCACCAGCTGCCCTTCTTAAGATACTGATTGTGCTTGCCAAATCTTAAGCTGGCTCTCAAAGCCCTTCCCTTTGGGGGCAGCTGGAGGAAAGACCAAATTAGCCAAACAGCAAGGGTACAGGACCCCACATTTGGACAGCTGACAGAATTTTTGTTAGTTCCTCCCGAGTTAGAGCATCCAGAAAAGAGATTTCTTTTAATTGCTTTTGAGCCCAGGCAGGGCCGCCAAGCTGGGTGGGAATTCAATTCAACAAACATTTACTAAGCCAGAGGATATGCAAATCCCTTCCAGAGCTTACAAGTCTATGTACTTGCAGATAATTGATTCCCACAGAATACTCTGGGGCTCGTGCCACCCATCACAAAACATAAACAGGGCTTGAAACTCAAAGGAGTCTTAGGACTGTCAAATCAAATGCATGTTGGGAGCTGGGAATTTCCAGTAAGAAGATTCCTCCCCTGTAAAAGATGAGAGATTTGGTTCCCTATGAACAGATCTGATATGCGTCTTCCCAAATTCACAGGCATTTTCCCACACCAATAGTAACCAAAGGGCAGAGAGACCACTCATTTTTATACAACTCCATAGACACACTCGTGTTTCACAGATCAACAAATAAAAAAGTGCATTCCCACTCGTGAAGCACACCCACACACCAGTGATTGTGATCTGCACAGATCTGCCAACGCTCTCCTCCCCCCATGATTTCTTCCCACTAAGTGCAGAGACTCCAGGGAGAGCAAAAGTAACAGTTATGTGGGAGATGAATCATTGGGAGTGGCTGACCCTTGGGGATGAAATTCTTAGGAAGGAAAGACCGGGGGTCTGGGGAAAAATTTATCTATTCACAGGGTGACCCTCTTTAGTGCAGATGAAGGGGATAGTTAGGGAAGGAGGGCACAAACAAGACCCACATAGCCATGTCTTGCTGAGAATTTAGGAATATTTTCTATTCATTCTCAAGGCCAGTGTAGACTTGGGGTGAATACTAATAAAAAGGAAGGAGGAAAGGGCGCTACTGGAAGAATCTCTATGGAAAAATCAAGATTTCTGAAGTCAGAGCAAGGTAGGTGCCCTGGCTTGGCCCTGTTTTCTCCACAGAGATGCAAATACCAGGAGAAGAGCACGTAGCAACCTTTTCCAGAGAGATAGCACAGAGTTAATAATAGACAAGGGAGGCATTCGTGTTCACAGCCCTCCATGCTTCAGCTTCAGTGAAACTACACAGGCCCTCCTTCCAAAATCTTTCCCCAAATCTCATTCTCAATAAGCTCACTGGCCTCAATAAGCTTTTTCTTTTCTTCTTACAAAACCATTAGGTATGGAATGTACTTGGGTATGTCTATATCTCGGGTTAGGCAACTTGGGCTTTGTCTGGAACAAATACTGATAGTACCCATAGCCTTTCAGCAGCATAGAAACAAGAGCAAGTAGAACCTAGTTAGCAAAAATAAATAGTCCAAATGGGAAGCTAACAGATGGTACTGGGGTGAGCTTCTCTCTCCACCCACAACCCCAATGCCTTCTTCCACCCACCCTAACAAAAATCTGGGCCCTGGATATAACTTCTGGTGCTTGCCTCTGAAGCAAAAATCCCTAGTAATAATTCTGAACATGATCTATAATGATCCACTATGAGCAGAAAATGCTCACCTCCATGAAATGTTTTTATTCATTTTCCCAAATAGCCTAGCACCATAACATAAGGGAAGATCTAACAGGCTGATCCTCTCCTAAACAACTGAAGACACAGGTAGAATGCACTTCTATTGTAAAAAGAGACCTGGATTGAGCAGTTCTACAACCTCATCAAAATCTCATTCATCCAACTGTAATACGCAGACCCTATATTCCACTATAATCATAATTCAAAACTGAAATGTCATCTTTTCTCTAAGCCTCAGCTTCATCTTCTGAGACTAGAACTGTTCAGTTAATTAAGTGAGAGGAAGATTTCTCAGCCATGGATAAGAGGGTTGATGGGAATGGGACCTGTGGTTTCATTTGCATAGAGAATTTCCAAGTAAGGTAACTCCCCTCTTCTAATCCAGACTAGCATCTTCTCTGCAATTTAGAGAGTTGGCTGGAACACCTACAGGCTAAGTGACTTAAAGTCCTACAACTAATATGTGTCATGGATAGGACTGAAACCCAAATCCTCCTGGCTTTGAGGCTGGTTCTGACTCTCTAGTCACGATACCAAATTCTCTCTTCAAAGATAGTTGAATAGAAAGAAAGGAAAAAAAAAAAAAAACCAGTCATGAAAATTTCAGGATTTCAAAAATAATCAAGAGAAGATATGGTACAATGGCCAGAGCAGACCACAAAATCAGGAGAAAGACCTTTGTTCAAGATCTGCTTCAGACATATTCCAGCTGTGTGACCCTTGGAAGAGTCCCTAAACCCCTCTCAGTGTTCTGAAATGATTCTCTAAGGTTCCAAATTGCAAAAGAATAATAGCTTGGAATTTATAAAGGGACTTTTCATGTTCAGTGTTCCCTAAAAGTATAGGTCTGAAAAAAAATTAAAGTATATTCATAGCACCTAGTAGGGTGGTTTACACATGATAGGTGCCTAATGAATATCTATTGGTTTGATTGCCTTTGTTCAAAATCAATGGCTCAACCTTCCAAACCTGGGGTGCCCAGGACTAACTGTGGGGGAGAGGGATAAGTTTTGGAGGAATTGAAAAATTTTAAATGGAAAAAAATCAGAAGTAAGTCAGCTTGAAAAACATGGAATTCTTCTTGCAATTTGCAGTTTTTAAATAGGGAGTAAAGAAAGATCTAAGATATTGCCTTATACCAAATATTATCACTCAGTTCCTATAGGCTACTTCCACTCTGTTCCTAAACCTTCACTCCCTCACCTTCAAAACTGCTCAGAAATAGGATGAAGGCATATTCATGCTCCATCTCAACACTCATAAGCAAATATTGGAAAGGGTGCTTATAGGGACCTTACTTTCCTTAATATATGTGAGTAAGGATGACAACCACCTCCCCATTGGCAGTAGGAACAACTGGAGGAAATTGCTAAGTCAAAAAGAAATTGAATCACACATTTTATGGTGATGTTCAAATTCATCCCATGTTATACGATCACAAATCATGATAATAACAGTAGTAGTAATTAGCATGTATATGTAACTTGAAGATTTGTAAAATACTTTGACAAATACTATAAATTTATCCTCATTATAGCCTTGGGAGGGAGGTCCTATTACTATTCCTAATTAAGGAAACTGATAGGTTATTTGACTTCTCTAGGATCACACAGCTAGGAAGTATCTAAGCTAAAATTTGAACTTAGGTCTTCCTGAATCCATATCCAGCATTGTAGTCCTTTACCACCCAAATTAGTTAATAGCCAGGAGGAACTTTTGAGGATGTTTAGTTTGATCTTTTCATTCTATGGATGAAGGAACTGAGGCCCAGGAAGGTCAAGATCTAACAAATTACTCTCTACCATGGTATATTTTAAGATATATTTAAGAAAACCTTTCTTGTATTAGCTGTCCAAAAGATTTTCTCTCATTAAGTAAAGGGACTTTGACCAGCTCTTCATAAATCTTCCAGTCTGGAATTATACCCAAGGGATGGGAAGAGGACAGGAAAGATTGTCACCTCGGACCATACCAAGCAGCTCAACCAGATCAGAGAGGGAGATCTCAGATTTAGAAGAGAAAATATGAAGCAAAGGGAAGGAGCAGGAAAAGACAGAACTAGGGAAATAAATATTTCCTTTTCAGCTATAAAATCCTAGGAGAATAAGAAAATGATTGGGCCATTGGCTGAAGGTCCTCATTTTCTTTCAATGGTAATTTTAGAAAGAAATTTCCCTTCCCTTTAGACAGGCTGCTCCAGACATTTAAGGATTCATCTATGGTCAGTTTGATCCTTAGTCCTTCTACCCCTCAAAAGTAAATCATGCAAGAGTCAAATCTAGACTGTATAAGAAGAGCCAGGCTCATGTGAGTGCTCTCCCCCCACCCTATTTCCTTTCTTTTCCTCCCCAAGCATCCCTCCCTTTTCACCCCATGCAGTCTAGTTAGTGTCCAAGCATTCACCCAGAGGCAACTCCAGTGCATAGGCCCAAGAAAAGGGGTGATCAGAGAAATTTAATGCAATATGAGTTTACCTTCCAGAGCTGGGGTGAGAGAACCGGTTGCTTGATAAGCTAAGCAGAAACAGCAAACAGAACCATTAGGCAGAAAAGCATGGAGAGGAGGTGAAGTCAACAACAGTCGAGAGTATTAATCACCTGCCATCTGGCACTGGACAGGCTTTCTATTAAAAGAGTCCAGCTGTCTTAGTCGGCTTGCTTAAGTTAGCAAGCAGCCCCTTTGCCCGACAGCAACATCCCTGAAATCAAGAGCTCGTTAGCAGCAGAATCCAGGAAATGAGGTTAGGCAGGAATCCACTTAGGGGCCACCCCTTGAGAAAGACATATCCCATTGGATGCAGCATCCCTCCACCCTTCAGGACTGTAAGAAATCTATGACCAGTTCATGTGTGTCCTTGACATGTAGAATGGAAGCCACACTCCATCTACCTGAGGTCCCTGTTAAGAAAGCAGCACCCAACCAGAGACACCTCCCACCAAAGGTAAAGCTTCCACACCATTCCCTGAGAACAGGGGGCAAGTTGGCTTTGAGAACACCCAATATAGTAACAATATTAAATGGTTAAAGAGGTGGCACAACACAAACCAGCTGGGAGAGTTGGAAAAAAGGAAAAAACGATAGCGGTTAATCCAACAGGAACCTCAAGATACCCTGCTCCATCAACTTTAACACTGTACCAGATGGCTCCCTTCTCCCCAGTGATTCTGGCTGGTTGTCAGAATCTTTCCTTCTCAAGGAAGCCAAAGGAAAATTCAGAAAAAGTGAGATGTAGAAACAGGCTAGGTCTCTGGGTATCCCTAAGGATCAATAATTCACAGAGATCTAAGTAGAGTAATAGCAAATGACTTCAAATCTTCAACTTCATTGAAAAGATCAAGACTGTGTTCAAAGTTTTCTCAACTACCATTATCTCACCACTTTTGTCCCTGTCCACATCCTTTGCCCCACCCTCCCACCTAATCCCTATGTCATAGGATCATAAGAATTAAGAACCAGAAAAGATATTAGAAATCATCTCCTCTGACCTTACTTTCCAAATGAGGAAACCAATCCAGAAATCTGAGTGAATTCCACAAAATCCTATCTCTCCTCAATTTCTAAAGGGCCTTGTTCTCACCCTTATCCCCTCCCTCTCCAAAATCTTTCATTTCTCTCTTTCTATCCTGTATAGGTCTTCAGCTTAAAAAATCCTTTTGACCTTGTTGGCTACCATTCTCTTTCTTTCCTGTACACTTACAAATTTCTCTATGAAAAGTCTACACTGGCTACCTTCATTTTCTCAAAACTTGCCTACTGTAAACTTGTCTTCTGTACCCACTACCAACCTAAAACTTTTCTCAGGAAGCTCACAGAGGATCTTCTTGATAAATTCAATGACCATTTCCCCCTCAATCCTCATTCTTCTTGAACTTTCTACTGCATTTTATATCATGGATTATCACTCTTCCTTTATCTTCTCCACACAGACCCTCACTTGGCTTCCCTGATTCTGTATTATCCTGGTTTTCCTTAGTCCTTTTTACCTTTTTAACACACACACACACATACACACACACACACACACACACACACACACATATATATATATATATATATATATATATATATATCAATTGCTTCTCTTTCTCTTCAACACTCTAATTATAAATATTCACCAAGGCTTAAATGTCAGTATTCTAATTTTTTTCTATAGATCTTATTCCTTTCAACAATGATACACTAATGTGAAAAGTAATTCTCACATCTTATCTCTTATTCTGAACTTCTTACTCAAGTTCTGGCTCCCTATCTCTAAAATAGTCTCACTTGGCTATCTCATTATTGCCATCATTTCAAGTATCAAATTAAGTTCATCTTTCTCACAACACTAGCACCTCTTATTTAATGTTGGTTAATTCTCCCACTCATCCTAAGTTTTGTTGTTATTGTTGTTCAATTGTATTTATTTCTTTATGACTCTATTTGGGGTTTTCTTGGCAAAGAAATATTGGAGTGATCTGCAATTTCCTTCTCCAGCTCATTTTGCAGATGGGGAAACTGAGGCAAATAAGATTGAATGACCAGCACAGGATCACATAGCTAGTAAGTGTCTGAAGCCAGATTTAAATTCAGGAAGACTCATCTTCCTGACTCCAAGCCATTGCTATCTACTACACCCACCTAGCTGTCCCTTCCTAAAGTAGTAGTCATAATAAAAACCATGAACTCTTCCTTAACTCATCCTTCTTCATTGTCTGCAATCACCTAATCCTTCCCAGACTTGCATCTAAAGTTCTTTCTTAATCATCTTTTCTCTCTTTATTCCCATTGACTACTACTGCCATCAGGCTCTCATCTTTTATTAATGCAAGAACATCTTTGCCCCTCCCCCTTCTAATCCAATCAACAAAGATCATACTTACTTCTGATTAAAAAAAAAATCATTTCAGCATATCTCTGCTCAGAAAATTTACAGTAGCTGTTGTTAACACCTCTAAACTCCTTTTCCTGGCCTTAAGTCCTTAAGGACTTTCTGTGATGTGGCACCAAATTAATCTAACCTCATTTCCCATGAGTTTCTAAAATGACCTGATGATCTAGCCAGACAGATCTCTATACTGGAGATATCTCCATACAGGAGCTATCAGGAATATCTCCTACTGGCTTCCACCTCAATATTTATGCTTCTCTTCTTTCTCCTTTCTACTTACTCAGGTCCTATACAACCCTCAAAGGCTAGGTATTTAGTATCTTCCATAGCAATATTTCTGTATTGAATGAATGAAAGTCCACCAGAAAGATATACCAATCAGGATTAGCTGCAAGTCAGGGACAGAATATGGAGTCACTTACAGGGATAGTAGCTTCTATTGCCAAAAATAAAAGAGGGAAGGAGAAAGAATCCCCCTGGCACAAGGAAGCATCTGATCTAAGAAGAAAGAAGTAGCCAGGGACTGATACTCACTTCAGTCTTGATTCTAGAACATAGGATAATTTACCTCTCAGACTTGTGGAGGAGGAAGAAATTTGTGACCAAAGATGAACTAGAGATCATTATTTATCACAAAATAGAAAATTTTGAGTTTATCAAATTAAAAAGCCTTTGTACAATCTTGATTCTAAAGTCACTGTGTGTATAGGGTAGCTTGGGACATGAGAAGTTGAGTCCATTGTCCCTAGCCACCTTCATCCTGTCCTTCTTGGGATCTGCTCCCTTTAGTCCACCTCTTAGTTCAAGCAATATCTTCTTCATCCTACCTTCTCCATCTTCATTTTTATCAGATATAATAGGCTAGAAGAGACTTTATAAATGATCTAATCCAATGATTTTTTTTTTCATTTTCTCATTTTACAGATAAGGAAACTGAGGCCCAGAGCAGTAAATGACCTGCCCTCCATCATACCAATAAGTAGGGAGTAGAGCCATAATTCACCCCAAGTTCTCTAACTCCTAATCCAGGTTGTTATTTTTTCACCTACTACATCATACTTACAGGTTTAGAACTGGGGATGTCGGTGCCCTCAAAGCTTTGACTTACAGCTTGGTTTGCATTTCTATCCACAGATAAGGCAACCTAATGATGTACTGTTGGATGCCTGTTGGATATTTATATAATGCTTTAATGTTTTCAAAGAGCCTCACATATGACAGCAACCCTATGAGGTAAACACCATCATTATGAACACTTTACAGTTGAGAAATCATTGCTAGTGTTTGAGGAAGAATTCAAATTCAGTCTTCTTGACTCCAAGCCTAGCATTCTAGCCACTGAAATTTTGTGGCAGTCTTTTTTGGTGAACTTAAAAGAATATATCCTGAGATAGCTGTATGACTAGAAACCACCAGCCAAAAGGGGACAGAATCTGTGCCTTAGTCAAAACTTCTGGTTCCCTGTGGCTCATGTACCAGTATTCTTGAAACCAGCCTCTGTCTCCTCTGGTTCTCCATCCCCAGAATAGCCAGTGGGAAAAAAAAAAAAAAAAACTCTTCACTAAGCCCCAAGAGTTCCAAGAATGGCCATAAAGAGAAAAATGCAGTCGGCTGACAGTGAGGGAACTAGGCCCAAGCCAGTCTGCCAGTAATGGCCCTAGGATTCTCAGCGTTCTTGTAAAGACAATCAACTCAGATGTTCCATTACCTGACAACAGCCGGACCCCTTAGTTAGGACTTCAGACTGCGTCAGCAACTGTCCTCAGATAGGCTCTGGGTAAGAGCCTTCCTTCCCTTTTTCCTCATCCCCCACCTCAACAGGCAAAGTAAAAAAGCCTCCCACTACAACTCCTTAGCCTGCCCCACTCTATACAAACTATAGATCAAACTCTTTTCCAAGTCATATCCTTCTCAGAAATATCTTAGAATTTCTCACCTGATTATCACAGAACTGGACCAGTCAGAAAAAATGTGAATTATATCTTGACTCTAATATTTGGATTATTTAAACCAGAGATTTTTAATCTGGGGTCTATAGTTAGATTTCAGTGGATTTATGAATTTAGATGGAAAAGGAGTTACGCATCTATTTTCATTAAACTTTGATTTCCTCTATAACCCTGAGTATTTTCTTTTATGAATTTGAAAACATTATTCTGAGGAGTATGTAAGCTTCACCAGATTGCCAGATGGGATCCATTACACACACAAAAAGTTAGGAACTGCCTTACTGAGAGTCTTCTTTTTCACTAACCCTGGTTTTAGGTGCTTACAGCACCTGAAGATTCTTGATATTTTCCAGACTGAGCCTTGCTATTTTACATGCCTATCATTGCCTCTCAGGATAACTGGAAGTTAAACAGGCAGGAAACAAAGGCTAAGCCAGAGTTCTGAACTAGAAAAGTCTCTTTGGAGAAGGTGTTGGGCTTAAGATGAAGAATGAAACATATATTTTTGGACATGGCAAATACAGGAATTTATTTTGTTTGACTGTACGTATTGGTTACAAGGGTTTGTTTTAATTTGTAGGTGAGAGAGAGGAAGTAAAATTTTATTTAAAAATAACTAAATATTTTTAAAAGGAAAAGGCTCCTCAGTATTCTAAGTGCCCATACTCCAAATTCAGAATATGAAGATCAACTTTGAAAAGTTGTCTCTAAAGAATTTCCCCTCTCTCTGAGTGCCAGAGTAGAATAGCCACTATAATCTCTATGACACTGTTCCCTTCCTCCTGCTTCCTTCTTCTATATATTCCAGCTGTTACAGACACAGTATCTTGTACATTTAGACACTCAATAAATATTTGCTTATTGAATGACTAATGGTTGTCTCAGACTGAGCAACAGCTATTCTGTTACCTTGTAGTCTATTGTGGCTCTTCATAAGCAGATATTACCTTTTGTAGAAAAGAACTACAAGAAGTTATGTCCCAGGGAAGGGGCTGGGGGAAGAAAGCAGAAAGCCTAGTGATACCAGCTAAGGAAATGAAAAGAACTATTCTCCTACTCTCATGGCATTCCTTGTAGCAATTCCACTGATATTCCTCCTCTTTTCTCTTAACTTCTCTGGTCTCTCTAGTTTGAAGTGGTAACCTGTTCTATGTTACAGATAGTGCAATGTAGACTTGGAGTTAGGAAGATCTGAGTCCAAATCTTTTTGGAAACATTTACTAGCTGTGTAATCCTGGTAAGTCACTTAACCTATCTGAATCTCAGTTTCCACATATGAAAAATGGTACCCACCATCCAGAGTTCATGAGTATCAAATAGTATAAATTATGTAAAGTGCTGTGCAAATCTTAAAGCACCATACAAATTCTAGCTGCGAGAGCATTGTCATCATCATTATTATTTTTATATATCTTCTTCCTTTTTTTACTGGTTCTGACAAAAGCCAGAGCATCCAGCCAGAGCACAGACAAGTCACCAGGACAAAAATGTTAAACTCTGGGTTTGCAAAAGAGCTAGCTCCAGCAGAGTCTGTAATGAGCATCCAAATTTGACTCTAGTTTTTCCTGAAAGCCAGTGGACAGGAGGGAGGAGGGAGTTTGTCTTGGCAGGCAGGGCTCAGTCATATCTAACTTAGTCCCAAACACCAACTCTCAGCCCTGTACTCTTGACATGTGACACCATTCGTCAGATTTTGTACAGAAACTGGTTCCGGTTACATCTGAACTTCTCCAGCGCCAAGGTCAATACTACTGATCCTGTCAAATGGGAAACATAGTGGACTTTTTCTTGAATGTCCTTGTTGCCCATTATCTGTTCCTTTATTCTGTTTTCAGGGGGAAATATGTCCCTAGAGAATTCTATAATGGTAGTATTGTCTCCTGTATAGTCCACCTGGTTTCCGAGGTCAAAAATGGGCACAATTCCAGAGTCAAAATAGCTAGTCTAATTCAATGTCTAACCAGATTTCCTTTTGAAAAATTACTCCAGAGTTGGGGGAGGAAGGGATCTTTTTTAAAAAGGACTCATGCCTCTATATCTGTATCATAATGTGTTTGTGTTGTTGTCTATCTATTTCTAGCTGTAGGTTTTTCCATCTGCATATGTACTCCTGTGTTCCTCTGACTTTTCCCTAAGCCTAATATGATTGATTTTGCTTAAAATATGGAGGATCATGAGGAGAGAGAAACAAAAAGCCTGGTCAGTAGATCCTCTCTCTCACCTCTCTTCCACATTAAACAAGACTGATTGTTTCTAACAGAATAATCAATTCTTCGGTCCCAAAAGGGAACCCCAGTCCTGGCTCCTCATCACCCCATCAGCCAGGAGCTACTCTTATTCTTAACCCTAAATTTTGCCCCAGACTCTCAAAGCAGCTCTGGGAGCATCTCCTGTCCCAGGTCTGTATATCTTTCCTTGAGAAGGCTCCCAGACAAAAGAGAAGCAGCATAATAAGCAGACTATACTTCCCCTTGAGAAACGAATTAAAAAGCCAAGAATGGTCCCCAAACATTTGGATGTCCATTCCCTTAGTTATAACCTGCTTCGTTCCCTCCCCCATTAGGAGCAGTGTCTTCATCCCTATATCCTCTTTCCATTCAGTAAAAATTGACTCCTCCAAAATTACCACTCCTTTAGCTTCAGTGTATCATTGGCGGTCCTCTCCCCTTCTCCACTTTTATTCTGCCCTCCTTTCTTCCCCTCCCCTCCTCCCCCAGCTCTAGAAGTTTTATCTCTGTGGAATGAAGAGCTTTGGCTCTTGACAAAAGGAATTTAAGGCACCAAGCTCGAAGCCTCCCAGCCCTTCCCCTGAAATTATTTTAAAACAATACCCTATCCCACCCCCACCCTGTCTCATTCTCTCCGCGATGTATTTATTTTCACTGAGAAGTAATGGGCTATACTGGGATCTATCTGGGGACCCAGATTCCTTCTGGGATCCTAGGGCTGACTACAGCAGATTCCGAGAGTTGGCTCTTTTAGAATCCCCGAAGTCCTCAAAATCCCTCAATGGAATAGGATACTTCAGTATTTCCCCCCTCGCTCCGTTCCCTCCCTTTCCCTCCCCGAATCTCTAGGGCTAAAATCATACTGGGAGCCTTCCTGCCTTCTGGCGGGTCACCACAAGCCCCAGCTCTGCACCCCGGGGCAGCAACATCTAACACATTTCCGTTTTGCCTCCTCTCTTTCCTTCTCTTTCCCTTTCCCCGGGGGAAGAGGGATGCAGTAGAGTTACCCTCCATCTCGTCGCCCTCACCCGTCCCTTCCCTCTCCCAGTCCCTCCTTTAAACATAGCCCCTGTCCCACCCTGCACCCAAACGCTCTCCAGGAGCAAATTGTCCCTTCGCCCTCTTCCCAATCTCGACAAACCCCACCCTGCCCTCCAGTGACAGTGGAGTCTCTCCTCGAGACGGCCTGGTATTGTGAACTAGGGACACCACCACCCTTCCCTGCTCCCTCTCCTCAATTCAATCCCTGCTCCTCCTTCCCCCACTACCCTGCGCCCAAAGGCCTCGGCTCGCACCTGATCTCGGGCCTCACGCTGAGTAGGTAGTTGCGACTGGCCGGGCTGGGAGTCCACACGGGCCCATCGTCCTCGCTGTCCGTGCCTACCCCTCCCCGGAGGCCGGAGCTCCACACACGGCTCGGAGGCCTGTGGGACCCCATCGCGGCTCCTCGACGGCTCTGGTTCTAGCTCCGACTCCCGATGGCTCCCTTCTCTCTGCCTTGCCTTGCTTTGCACTGCCCTGCCCTGCCCTGCCCCGCCCTGCCCAGTGCCTGTGCCTGCGCCCGCAGCCCCTGTCCAGTCCCTGTCCCGCTCCGGACCGGCCAAATGACGCTCTTACCCCTATTTATAGCCCCGTGGGCTCCCGTCACCTGCCGCTGTCCCTCCCCCTCTCGTCCCCAGGCTGGGCCCCGCGTAAAAATGACCCGAGCTGCACAGAGAAATCTCAGCTTAGGGATCTGGGGTGCCTCCACTAAGCAACAAACCCCGGGAGACAGATCCTGGACTGGGGTGCCAAGTCACCCCACTTCCTCCTTTCACTGTCACTCTCTCCTCCCTCCACTCTTCCTCAACTCATTTCCCTATACTCAGGCTTACTCCATTCTGTATAGCCCTACTAGCCTCCTCCCCCAGCAAACCAAGGACAGATATAGATCCTAAAGATGCACCTTTTTTTTCCACTTGAGCTTTGGTTTGGATACTGCCTACTCTTTAACCCAGTTGGGCTAATTAGTTTCATATTGTCCTGCCTTGTTTCTTAGCTAGTTTGTCACTCCAACTATGCCAAAAGCTCTTAAGAGAAGTGTCTGAAGCCTTGTTCCAAAGTAATTCCCCTTAAAACCCAGTACAGATTTCTTGAAATAAATATGGAATGAATGAACTCAGCTATCCACCTGATTAGCTAGGAAAGGAGTTATCTCATTTCCCAGAAAACCTCTTTATTCAGTCATCCATCCAACATTTATTGAATATATGCTATATTGCATCCAGGGGAGTAGGAGGTGGAGAGAAGCAGAAATACAAGCTATAAAGCTCTTAAGAAGCTCACAATCCAGATGTGAAAAATGTCATATTTTTATAGTGCTATGGTTTGCAAAATCACTTTTTTCGCAGAAACCTTGTAAGATAGGTAATATATTATTACCCCCATTTTATAGACAAGGAAACTAAAGAACAGTCACACAGCTACGTAAGGGACTAGCCAGTATTTGAACCCAGGTCTCCTATACTCTTCCAATACTCTTGCTACTTTCAAAGGGAAAAAAAAGTAAGATGAGCATACAAATAACCATAATATAGAACAGTGTCGTATGAATGGCTCAGATAAAAGATTGTAGAAATTCAGAGGAGGGAGAAAACATTTTTGACTGGGGAAATCAGGGAAGACCATGTAGGAGTTGGCATTTGAATTGGGCCTTGAAGAATGGACAAAATTTCTACAAATAAAAAAGTATGGAAGGGAGGCAGTTCAAAGATAAGCCTGGTGAAGGAATAGACAGAATGAGAAAAGAGTCAGGAATGCACAAGGTAGATTCAGGGAGACAATTGATGATACAATTTGGCAGGAGCATGGCACTCAGGTTTTAGTGATGTGATGAGCATTTGGGAAGGAGAGCTGGGAACAGAGTGCCTGCCAGGTAAAATCACTTGATCTTTATCTTAGTCAAGGGGAAGCCATTGAAGACTTGAAAAATATATGAGCAAGGAAGTAATTTAAATTCTAGAAACTGTGACTTAAAATCCTATAATAGTAAATATTCTATAATGTTATTAGATATTTTAATCCTTTTAAATTACTAAATAAAATTAAAAAAAAACAAAAAAAACAAACCTTCTCCTCCAAAAGACTCCAAAGCAGTGCTTTAAGAAGAATAATCTGGTGATGGTTTATTGAATGAATTAGAATAGAAAAAGGGAACAAGTTAAGAAGCCACTACAATAGTCCCAGAATGAATGAATGAATTCATATTGAACACTTATAATGTACAAAACACTTTTCTGAGCACAAAGAAAACAGTCCCAGCTCTCAAAGTGCTCACAGATGGAAAGGCCCAGTGGTCCGTAGAATACTGTGGCAAAATCTGTAGTAATACATCTTCTTTAATGTAATTTCCATTGATAAAATCCTATCTGTTCTGATGCTGTGCCATATGATTGGGTTGGGGACTGTCTTTTCTCAGTCTTCCATACCTTTGGCTGCTGAGAAGATAGAGCTCCTCAGAAGCACTTGCCAGATCACATCTCCACCAGAATTGCTTCCCAGCAACAAGAATGACTACCAGGCTAAACTGCAAGCAAGAACAGTAGTTTAGAGCTGTTGCTAAACCCAAAGCTTCTTTTCTATCTGTGGCAGTTATTCTGAGTGGCTAGTTTTGGTGAACTAGAGTCTCATGCCCCTGGATTTCTCCCTTCACTTCTGGTTACAGGACCCAATCTGGAAGCAGAGCTGGGCATGTGTATGGGAGGTTACTACTTCTCCCAGGAGCTCTTGGGCTCAGAAATCTGGTATGTTTCTCTGGAGGATATAAGTGGAAGTCAGGGTCAAGGTAATTCAGGGAATTAGAAAGTAGGACTAGGTGGCCCAGTGGATAGAGCACCCTGGAGTCAGAAAAACTTGAATTTAGATCTGGCTTCAGATATTTAGTAGCAATATGACCTTGGGTAAAACTCAAATGGCTTCTATCCTGACGCACCCCACCCCAAAAAGTAGGACTAGAATTTGGGAGAGAGGCCAAGGTTAGAAATATGTCTGGAAGTCATTGACATAATGATAGCTGAAAGTGCTTTAAGGTTAATAAAGCACTTAAATCTTCAAATTTAAAAAGTTAGGAAAACCTAAATTTGAATTTGATCTCTTTCACTCTGTGACCTGGGAGAATTCACTTAATCTCAGTTTTCTTATCTCATTCCTCATTTTTCCCATTTTGATGGGAATTATGATAGCACCTATCTCCCATGATTATTGAGAAAGCATTTATCACAGTTTCTGGCACATAGTAGGTGTTACATAAATGTTAGCTAATATTATTATTAGGGAGAGAATAAAGGGAAGGAGCAAAAGAGAAAGTAGCCAGAAATGTGACAAAAAGAATAGAAAAACAATGCCAAGAAAGTAGTGGTATAGAAGCCAAGGAGGAAGTTTCAAGAATCAGTATTAAATAGTGCCAAATGTTGCGATAAGAGGAGTAAGGATTAAAGAAAGCCATTATATTTGGCAGGTCTCTGTCAACCTTGGAAAGAACATTCTAGGGTAGGTAGGAGTGGATTCCAGATTGCCAAGGCTTGAGAAGATGGAAAGCTGGGAAGGCAATAAGTATAACTAATTCAATGACACTCTCTTTTGCCTTTCTTTCCAACTCTAGCAATTAGCACTGGACCTAACACAAAGAAGACATTTAAATGCAAATCAATTGACTGAATGATGGTAGAGAAGTGTGATTATGAAAAGAAGAATACCTGGTCTCAAATCTGGCCACATACACCGAGTGATTTGGGACCTGTCACTTAATCCTGTTTGCCTCCATTTCTCTATCTTTAAACTGAACTGAAGGAGGAAAAGGCAAACCATTGCAGAATCTTTGCTAAGAAAACCTCATGTGGGGACACAGTCAGACCTGACTGAATAAACTAATGGGTAGGGCAGGATCCAATGGAGTTTTCATTTACTTCCAGAGGAAATCCAAGCTGATTATAAATATAAGGAAAAACCTAAGAGGGAATGAATTGCTATTATAGCAAGCTCCTAGAGAACAGACATGGGGCTGGGTCAAGGCATAAGTAAAAGGGTAAGCCTTGGAAATGCTGGGAGACATTGCCTCCAAGAAAGGAAAGAATAGATGAAGAGGCTGATATGTGCTGAGGTTGGATAAGACCAATCAGAGTGCTCCAAGGTTTCAATTTTTTTCAGGAAAGCAAAGCTTAAAGGAGAAGCAGTTTGAAGAGAGCTGAGGTTTGAATCACTATCCATCCTAGAGAATGTGCTAGGAAATCAATAAGAGTTGAATAATAGGACAGCTGCAGTTGTGTCCCAGTGAAATTAGATGGTATGAATTGATAGAAGACTAAATCAATACAGTTCTTTAATTGTATTGTATATTTCTCCAGGAATGCTTTTTAACTGTGAAATGGAAACAGTAGATAACATGGTTAGTCAGATCAAAGGAATTCATCCAAGTAAGAATTTGTTTATTGCCTACTATGGGCAAAGCATTGGGCTAGGCACTGGGGAGATTTAAAAAAAAAAAGAAGGAAAGAAAGAAATAAAAAAAGAAGAAAAAAAGGAACTTATGGCATAGATTTAGACCTGGAAAGACCCTTACCTATTCATTTCACAGATGAGGAAACAGAGAACTGGAGGACTGTAACTTACCCAAGATTACACAGGCAGATAGCAAAAGTGGAAAAGGTAAGATTTAAATCTATATCCTGAAAAAGCTTTGAACAAAATACAACACTCATTCTTTAAACAAAACAAAACAAAACAAAAAAACACTACAGAGCATAAGAATAAATGGAGCTCCTCTTTAAAAACAAAAAAGTAGTATCTGTCTAAAACCATCAGCAAACATTATATGTAATGGAATAAGCTAGAAGCCTTCCCAATAAGATCAGGGATGAAACAAGAATGCCTATTGTCACCTCCATTTTTCAGTATTGTACTAGAAATGTTAGCTATAGCAGTAAGAGAAGAAAAAGAAATGGAATTAGAATAGTCAATGAGATGCAAATGATGCAATGGTATACTTAGAGAATTCTAGGGAATCAATTAAAAATCTACTTGAATTAACAACTTTAACAATCACAGGATATAAAATAAACCTACATAAATCATCAGCATGTCTACATATTACCAACAAAGCCCAGCAGCAAGAGGGGGAAAAAAGAGAAATTTCATTTAATATAGCTATAGAAAATATAAACTATTTGGGAGAACAGTTGCCAAGACAAACTCAGGAACTATATAAATACAAATACAAAACACTTTTCACACCAGTAAAGTGAGATCTACACAACTGGAAAACTATCAATTGCTCATGGGTAGACTGAGCATTTAATACAATAAAAATGAAAATTTTTATTAAAATTAATATATTCAGTGCCATATCCATCCAAACTACCAAAATTTATTTTATGGAGCTAGAAAGATTAATAATAAAATTCATTTGGATGAACAAAAAGTTAAGAATATCAAGGGAATTAATGAAAAAAAAATGCAAAGGAAGGTAGCCTAGATATAAAAGAGCTAAGACTATATCATAAATAGCAATCATCAAAACTATTTGATATTGGCTAAGAAATGAAGTGGTGGATCAGTAAATAGATTAGGTCCACAAGATAACACTAAATGACTACAGTAATCTACTTTCAAAAAACCCCCAAAATTCTAGCTTCTGGGATAAGGACTCACTATTTGGCAAATATTGTTTGGGAAAACTGGAAAACAGTATGTCACAAACTAAGCATAGAAACATTTCATACCACATACCAAGATAAGGTCAAAATGGATACAGGATTTAGACATAAAGAGTAATAGTATAAGCAAATTAGAAGAACAAGAAATAATTTCCTATCAGATCTATGTACCTATTGTGTGACAGCCAGTATGCTAGAAACTGGTCATACAAAAATAAAAATAAAACAAATCCCTTCCTTCAAGGAACTTTTGTTCTACATCTCATGTATCGCATACGGAAGCTTAAATGAGATTGTTTTCGATTTGAAAAGGGTTCCCCCTCCCCCTCCCACCCTTTTCTTTTTTTTTTTTTTTTATTCTTTATACTCAAATGTGATTACAAGTACAGTTATTTTTCTTTTCTGTCTTATTCGTCAATATGTGTGTGAGGTAGTACCTCAAAGTTGTTTTAATTTGCATTTCTCTAATCAATAGTGATTCAGAGCATTTTTTCATATGACTATAGGTAGCATTAATTTCTTCATCTGAAAATGCCTATTCATATCCTTTGATCATTTATCAATTAGTGAATGACTAGTATTCTTATACATTTGACTTCGTTCTCTATATATTGAGAAATGTAGTCTTTATCAGAAATATTTACTATGCATTTATTTCCCATCTTTCAGATTTCCTTGTAATCCTGGTAATGTTGCTTTTGTTTGTGCAAAAACTTTTAACTTTAAGGTAATCAAAACCATCCATTTTGCTTTTCATAATGTTTTCATGTTCTTTATTTCTTGTTTGATCATAAATTCTTCCCTTCTCCATAGATCTGATAGGAAATTATTTCTTTTATTGATTCTCTAGAATTCTCTAAGTATACCATTGCATCATTTGCATCTCATTGACTATTCCAATAACCCCTTTTCTTCAGGAATGCTTTTTTTGACCCCTTGGGCAAATGTCTTGACTTGATCACAAAAAGCTCTTTTAAGTGGATATCATCTGTTAACAGCAAGAGAAGTTGTTGCTGATTCTTGCCTGAGCAGAGACCTCTGGGATTTAAGAATTAACAAGTGATTTGATATAGCCTGATTTCCCCATATAATCTTCCTGCCCTAATTCTGCTCATGGTCCTGTTCCAATTGTAATTTCTTTCCTGAAGAAAAGAGAATCAGAAATCATACATTTCATGTTATGGAATATTATTGTTCTGTAAGAAATGACCAGCAGGACGAATACAGAGAGGATTGGCGAGACCTACATGAACTGATGCTGAGCGAAATGAGCAGAACCAGGAAATCATTATATACCTCAACAACGATACTGTATGAGGATGTATTCTGATGGAAGTGGATTTCAACAAAGACAAGATCTAACTTAGTTTCAATTGATCAAGGATGGACAGAAGCAGCTACACCCAAAGAAAGAACACTAGGAAATGAATGTAAACTGCTTGCATTTTTGTTCTTCCCAGGTTATTCATACCTTCTAAATCCAATTCTCCCTGAGCAACAAGAAAACTGTTCGGTTCTGCACACATATATTGTATCCAAGATCTACTGTAATCTATTTAACATGTATAGGACTGCTTGCCATCTTGGGGAGAGGATGGAGGGAGGGAGGGGAAAAATCGGAACAGAAGTGAGTGCAAGGGATAATGTTGTAAAAAATTACCCAGCATGGGCTCTGTCAATAAAAAGTTATTTAATTAAAAAAAAAAGGAAAAAAAATCATACATTTCAGAGTTGATAAGAATCTCAGAAGTCACCTTCTGCAATCCACCTACAAGCAACCTAGCATATAATTCCCCCAACCCAACAAGAGGCAGTGGAGCCTTTGATGAAAGATGGTCAATAAGAAGGATCCTCCTCTCTGAAGCAGCCTTTTTCTTTTTGGGAAAGCTTTAATGGTGTGGAAGTTTGTGTTTTAGTATGGTCTATAACTTTCACCCATTTCTCCCATTTCTGCTATTTGAACCACAGGACACTGAAACAGATACCACTTCTCCACAATAGCCCTTCTAGTCTTTGAAGGCAGTGATCACGCCTCACCTGTTCAAGTTTAAATGCTTGTATCCTTTCAACTGAGTCTCAGATGGCATGAAACAGAGATCCTTCACCATCCCGGCTGCCCTCTTCTCATCCTCTCCTGCTTGTCAATACTCTCATTAAAATGTGGTATCCAGAATTAAACATAACACTCCTGGGGTGATCTAACCAGGGATGAAGAGTACAATGGAACAAGGGCTTCCCTGTCCCTTGAAGCCATTTGGTTTGTCTCTTTCCATGTTCTTGAAGGGCAGCCAGGTCATTCAAAGAGAGATTGCCCAGTCCTGGAGTCAAGAAGACTCACCTTCCTGACTTCAAATTTGGCATCAGATACTTACTACTTGTATGACCCTGAGCAAGATACTTAACCCTATTTGTCTCGATCTCTTCATCTGGAAAATGAGCTAAAAAAGGAAATGGCAAACCATTCCAGTATTTTTACCCCCAAAAAATCCAAATACGATTACAAAAAGCTGGACACAAGTGAACACCACTACCAGCAAGCTTGTGGGGCAGCTTTACATGTCTAATTTGTAGTCCACTAAATCATCCGATTTTTTTTTTCAAATCATCTAATGATGATTATATGTTATATATATCATATGTTATACTTGTGATATTGACTTCTGAACCCAAACATCAGATTTTTAATTTATTGTTAATAAATAAAAAATAAATGTAAATAAATTATTAATAAATCTCTTATCACCAGGAGAAGCAAGGTAATACCATTAGTGGATAGTATGAAGAACATAGACTCAGGAAGACCTGAGTTTAAAGCTGGCCTCAAACATTAGTTGTATAACCCTGGGTAAGGCACTTAATCGCTGTCTACCTCAGTTTCCCCATCTGTAAAACTAAAAAAAAAATACTTCTCAGAGATATTGTGAGACCAGATAAGTTAACATATATAGACCACTTTGAAAATCTCAAAACACTATATAAATTCTGGCTCTTTTCTTAACAAAAATTGCAGAAGTCTAATATTGTATAGCTTGTTAAGATCTTTTTAGATCTTATTAGTCACTGTGTTTGCTATCTATCCTTCCTGGATTTTTGTTATCTGTGAATCTAAGAAGCATGTTCTCTATGCCTTTATTCAAGTCTCTGATTATAAGAGAGGACCAAGCATGGATTTCCAGGACATCCCATTAAAAATATCCTTCCAAGCTGATACCAAATGATTACTTATTATTCTGAGTCAGGCCCTTCAACGTAGTTTTGAAAACATCTCATTGTATTCTCATATATCCCAATCTCTCCACAGTTTCCTCAAGAGGAGCGCAAAATACATTGTCAAATACTTTCCTAAAATCTAGATTTCCACCTTCGTTTTATTGGGGGTATAGAGGGAGGAGGGCTTTGGATGAGAAATGTTACATACATGGTTACTGGGTTTGTTGTTTTGACTTTTTTTTTTTTCCTTTATTACAAGAGAAGGTTCACTAAGTAGAGGAAGAATCTGTGTGAAAATGACCTTGATAGAAAAATTAAAAGGTGGCAGTTATATTTTTCCTGATTAAAAATCAAATCAAATCTAAGTAAATATCAACTTCCCTTAGTCCAATAGTTTAGTGATGCCTTCAAAAAAGGATAGAAGATTAGTCTGGCATGATCGGTTGATGAAGTCATGATAATTCTTTGAGATCACTGCTTCATTCCTTAGATGATCACTAACCATTTCTTTAATTATATAAGCGTTTGGGACACTCTTCATCCTAGAATCTTGACAGGTATTGAATTAGAGCTCATTGGCCTAGAGTCTGCACATTCTATTCTCTTTCCTTTGTCAAAAATCAGAGCATTTGCCCTTATCCAATAACATGATTCCTCTCTCATTCTCTATAAGCTTCCCCATATCATTGGCAGCAACCCCACATCTGCAACTTTTGTAGTGGAGAAAATATTTCATCTGGGATAAGAGACTTGAACTTATGAAGAAGAGCTAAGCACTTTTTATTTCATTATTTGGGAGTATCAACTCCTTATTAGTTGGCTTTGTTCTGTCCTTTTCTAATCCAAAGATCTTTATCATTGGCAAAGAAATCAGAAGGGGAAAAAAAGGTACTGTCTTATCTGTACTAAGAAATGGTCCTACCCCTTCTTTGATTTTTTTCTATTTCCCAATAATATAAATAAATATAATATATACACTATGTAATAATAAACAATAAATAAAATATCACTCTTGTTGTCCTTGAATTTCCTTGCTAACCTGAAGTCATTCTTTGATTCAGTACTCCTGGCACAATTCTCACAATGCTAAACTTCTGTATTCATTTATACTTAGTAGTTTTTTGATTCAGGTTTCTCAATTGCAAAATGAGAATGAGAGTTACTGTCATAGGGCTATTGTAAGACACAAATGAGAGAACATATGTCAAAGTATTTTGAAAACTTTAAAAGGCTATATAAATTGGGACTTGGTTCTCATTTTAAAAATGTGCTTTTATTATCTTCATGTTGCAGATGAGGAAACTGAGGCAGGGAGTAGTTAAATGACTTGTCCAGGATCACATAGTTAATGAGTGTCTGGAGATGGTTTTATTGACTCTATGTCTTCTATGTCTAGTACTCTATTCCCTATGCTACCTAGACTCAAACTCCAGCAACTTTTTTTTTTTAAATCACAATGTAAGTGATCATTCCAGCCTTCTCCTGGGTCTGGATTCTTTGTATCATCTTAAATGGAAGGACTTTAATATCCAAATACCCTCCCCACAATCATCTTATACTTGCAACATCCTGATCATCCATCAGGGATATTACATACACAGAGGAGATTATTGTACTAGATGGGAGGTTGGAGCATTGTAAATGACCATAGTAAGATTCTTTCTACCTTCAACATTCTATGATATTATCTATAGTCTATGATTGATTCTCTCTCCTTATAATTTGCTCTTCTCTTTCTGTCATTGATCCAGCTGTGCCTATGTCATTACTACAATATCTCTAGTGCTATTATCATAACTGAAGCATATGGAAACCCCTTTCCCTACAGTTAATTACAAAATGATAGAAACACTAGCTGGCAGTCTTTGGTAGAGATTCAGTAGTATCAGATGTTGATCAAAGTCTGGCAGACATTTTTCAACCCTTAAATATATTCAGGACCTTGTTATATTAAATAAACAGAGGTGAGGATAACATTGTTTCCCAGGGTACTAAATCTACTGTTACTATTTGGCTGAATTTTCAGTTACAATCAGACTAGTCATCTATGACATAGTAGCTATCCATGACTGGATTGACATTGATTGACAAGTTAGCCAACCAGTGCCCATGGTAAAAAGAAAGAGATTGAATAGTCTCTTCTACCTAGTGTAAGTTCTTTTTTGGCAATAGCTTGGATAGGGAAAAATTACTTTGAAAGTTTTTTTTAATTTAAATTTTGTCCTGCCAGACACAAGTATGGCTCTTTGCCTATCCAATAGTTTCTTGTTATCCTAACTGAATTGATTTTGTTTTTAAAAAGTCTTAAATTTTTATAACATCAAATTATCCAATTTCTTTTTTATGGATACTTCTATCCCCTGTCTATATAATTCTCCTCCTAACCAGTTGAAAAAAGTCCCTCCTTCTAGATTCTTCTATTAAAAAATCAAATAACCCTTTGTATTTAGGTTGTATAGGTTGTTTAACCATTTGGAGCTTATTGTGGTATATGATATAAATTACTAGTCTACATCTAATATCTGCCATATTGTAAATATGGCTCTTTGAAGCAAAAAGATTTTATCTGGATTTTTTCCCTTGACACAATAAAGCAAAGAGATGCCCTTGATGAGAGATGCTAAGATTATAATCATCTATCCTTGCTTCTTGAAGGGAGAGAAATAGAACAAAGCCTCTCAAGAACCATGGAATAAGGTATGTCAAAATATGAAGGCCAAGACAATGGTTAAAATTCAACAAAACTCTATGGAGTTCAAGAGGGAAAAGGTGTGGAGCAGATACTATAGGACATAGTTGAAGGATTATATTAGTCTTGTCTACACTTGTATTGAAAAATGGCCTTTATTTAGATGTATGATTTTTTAAGTTATGTAATGTGAGGCACATGTTTCCAAAGGCAACATGAAGATTCTGTTTGCAGTAGATGCAATACTTCTATGTGCAGACTCATTTTTTTTTTTTTTTTTTTTTTTGGATGAGGAAGCAGTTACACTTCAGCGGTCAACTCAGCACTCACACATCTTTTATGTGATGTAGAGAAGATTGCCTGTAAGGAGGAAGCTTCAGTTGTGAAGAGTCCTGTTTTACCAACTAAACAATACTTGTTTGAATGAGGACAGGTTTTTAAAATGCCCTCAAGTATGCTGCTCCTATACAGAGATGTATTTTGAAATGTTTACAAAATACCGAGTTCACAGAGACCTTGGGTGCATCCACAGCCACATGGGAAGTATGCACTTCTTATCTCCCATTAGCAGCAGCAACTTAGGCAAGCAGGCAGGAATAACAGGAAGAAAAGGCTAGTCTGACTTGTTCATAAGAGAGTGGTCACAAACAGAATTGACATTGATTTATCCCTTTAAATGTGCATTAAATATATATATATATATATACATATATATATATATATATATATATGCATTAAGAGTATAGAAATCCTGCTTTCTAAACAAACTACTATAGTCTTTTAATATAGGAATTTTTCTTTTCAAAGCTGCCGAAGGCATGGCCATTTTCCAACTGTTGTCTATTTTGGTGTCTTAGGTAGAATAAATGCTCCTTTTCTAGAAGTAGAGGATGCTACCTCCATCAGGAGTTGAATTTTATGTTATGAAACCTTCCCTGGGTACATGTACATGTTCCAACTCACTTCAGATCATTAAGTTAAGTCTATTCTTCTTACTTCAGGATTATCAAGTAATCTTCTTACTACTGTAATAAATATGAACAGTAAGCCTTTATGAACTGGAAGAGTCTATGCCAATGGGAAAAATTAATGTGGCAACCCAGGTAATCATTATATTTTCTTTCTTTAAAAAAAATATAACCACTAATTTTTCCAGAAATGAACCTAGTTAGAATTTAATTTATGTATGTCATTTTAAGATTCTCTAAGAGAATGTACATTCACTAGTAACAGAGAGAGCAAGAGGAAATCTCTTCTCAAGAAAAAAGCACCCCAATAGACCTATGAGTGAAAAATAAATCAGCATTTCATTCTTCTGACAATAGGTTTTCTTGAGGTTAGTATCTAAGAGGGAAAGGAAAGAAGATGGGCAATGGAACATCCATCCATTCTGGAATTGGACCTTTGGACTCAACAGAAGCTGTGTACGAATGAATGGAAAGGTATTTATTAAGTGCTTACCATTTCTCTGGAACTGTACTTACTGGGTTAAGCAGTAGAGCATACAAATAGAAAAACTGGTTCAGTCCTTGCTCTCAGGAACACACACTCTAGGTGGGAAAGACAACATTTAAAAGAAAATTGAGCTGTAGGGTAAATGGAAGGGCCCAGGAATGCTAAGCATGCAGTTGATAGGAAGAGTCCTTAAATAGTTCAGATGAGAGTGTCAGAGGCCTGCAGGGGTTCAGAGACAAGGCAGACGGCAATCCTGGAGGACCTAAGAAGGTAATGGGAATGATACGTCCTGGTAGTCCTCTATCATATTGGAAGGGATGGAGTTGATTGATTCCCTTCTCATCCAAATTAACTGAGAAGTCAAGTAAGAGGTGGGGGAGGCTGGGAGTGAAAGATAAAAGGGGGATGCAAGGGAAAAGGGCGCCTCAGATGGTGGTGGATATTCCCATCATTCAGGTATTCTAGATGGATTCTAGACTGCCCCAGGAGCAAGGGATCAGTGCTTTCTAAGACCACTTTTGGGAGAGTGCCAATGAGGATTATTATATAAGCATATCCTTATCATATAGGAAATTTCAATATCTATCATGGTGAGCTATCTCATAATTACCTATGTTAAACTATTCTCGAATTAAAATCTCACACCAAGTTGAGGTGCCAAGCTCTTTATGGGCTTCCTATGATTGGCTCTAGATGACCCCAACTGACCTCCCCAGTACAAAACAGATATATGAGTCCCCCAGAAGGACCCCATTCTCCTATGTTGGGCTGATGTAGAAACTGCTCAAGTTGCTGCCAATCAAATGAGGAAGCCTCAGTGCATGGATGGGCACTGATTACTACTATAACAGTCTATACTAGAGTAACCCATCTGACCAAGAATCTCTTCCAGCTCTCAATCTGTGACCCTATGGTCTCTGCTCAAGCTGGAGGCTGATCTCAGCGGGGCAATAACCAGCAATGAGGGAAACCTGCCAGTTATTTATAGCACTGGCTGTCACTTTGATCTCCCTAAGTGACAAACAGCATTTCATAGAGTCTGCTTAACAGGGCACACCACATGCCACACCCAAAGCACCAGAGTCCAGACAGTTGACAACGTTATCCCAGGAGTCAAGGTGATTGAAATATCATAGGGGAAATAATGAAAAGTTGTCATCTTCATTTGCCTTTTCTAACATACATTATGTGTTACCCATATTGTCCTTGAAAAATGTGAGTTCAAACCTGGCTTTCTACTACTTTTAATAGATGTAGCTTTGGGAACACTTAACCCCGCCAGTCCTGTAAGTTCATCTCTAAAATAAAGGCTTAGCCTGATGACCTCTAAGATTCTTTCCAGCTCTAAATTTATGATCCTTAGTAATGATGACCTTAAACCTCAGTTTCTTCATTGCTTTACCATGTTCAGGTGAGATTCTTTCTTCCCCAAGCTTAAAATTTCCTACTCACTTCTCCCAAAATCACATGATCTCAGTTAAAAGGGGGCTTCAGAGATCATGGTTCTCAAACTTTTTGATTTTAGGAACCTTTAAGATTTTTTTAAACCATTGAGGACCTCCCTCCCCCAAAAAAATTATTATGTAGGTTGTATCTTTTAGTATTTACCATACTAGAAATGTAAATAACCTAGCAACTAAAAAGTTTTGAACTTGTTCCAGAACTCTCAGGGGCACCACAGAAGATACTTTGAGAACTACTCCTCTAGTAGAACCTGTAATAATATTGTCTTCAAAAACAATCTAAACAAGTGATAACAACCACCTCTTTAAAGACTTTTACTGATGGAGAGAGCAGGCAAGGTAATTTGGGGGCATCTTCCATTTTTTTGAATGTTCTCATTGTTAGGGAGTTTTTGCTTCCATAAGAGTTTAAATCTGCTTCTCTGAAACTCTAACCCACTATTCCCAGTCCTGCCCTCTAAAGACAAGAGAAATGAATGAGAGAAACTGAATGAAGACCTCTCGTGGGAATATGACCTTGAGACAATAACAAGTTGAGCTATAACTATAAAAAGCTGCAGGTGTCCAATTGTCTTGGATGACCATTTCCCCTCCTATTTTCTTCAACTTCTTAATTAGCATTTAAATTCTTCTTTTAAAGGCAATAATGGCTTTGAGAATTCAGGTAACAGATTTCTCTCATCCAAGAATATCTGCTTGTATAGCAGTTCTCCAGGAAATTTTAAATTACTTTAAATTAAATTATTAGTAAATTTTGTATTTACTAATATTCTTTTGTTTCTAGGATAGACTTCTGTGTTCAGAATATAAGCCTAGACTCCCCCAAATAATGGGAGAAAAGGAGAGGCAGGGAAGAAGGGGAGAAGAGGGGGTAGGGGCTTCTGCATTCAGTTTGTGCTTTGCACTCCTCTATTGACACCTTATCTGTTGGAAGTTGCCCTTTCTCAGAAATCATAATAAATCCCTTTTTGCCTTTTTTTTTAACCTCAGGAGTCTCTGATTGTTTTTGTGGTCACTACTGTCCCCCAGTTTGGGGGCTCATTCCAGAATATTTCCTATTTGTGAGGGGGTCTCTCCCATACCAAATCTTTGGGCAAGTGCCCTCTAAAGGTGGTCCTTGAACTCAACTTGAGAACTTCTAATCCAATTAGGTAAATTCCTGAAGAGAAACACTCAGAAAAAGCAAAAATGGAAGCAGGCTAGCAAAGATAGAACATTAATTCAGTCCAGGAGATAAGCCAGCTGACAAGTTTAAAGTCAGTCATGTAAGAAACAACCCAGGTAGGGCAAGCAACTAGTAAGGGGGGAAGAGATTAAAAAGAGGAAAAGATACTGTGAACTTTGGGAAAACCTCATTTCCCTTGGTAAAACTGGATGAGTTCTTCATACTTTTCCTCCACCAAGAATGGTGATTGGGATTGGGATTAGGAGAATTTAGGTGGTTGAAGTCCATAAAATGATCCTATTTCCTTTTAATATTGGGAATAGGAATGGTTTGAGTCTGTAAGGATTCTCCTATCTTCCTTTGGTAAAATTGGGTGAGTGCTCCACAAAGAAGACAAGAAGACCTTGGGAAAGGAACAATCTAGCTGGCTCTAAATACACACACACACACACACACACACACACACACACACATGTAGTATCTGGGGAAGATAGCTCTTCAGAAAGAATTGGGATGAAGTACTAAAATGTATAGGGATTAAATACTGTTCTTTTGTTTGGGCAGGTGCCCCACTTCCTGGGAGGGACTGCCTATCCCCCCATACACTCTGGGTTATAAATTGAAAGGAGCCTTCAATACCTAGCCTCCCAGTTCCTAAGGTTTTGGCTCCAGAACTCCCCTCTCACATCCATCCCAAGATGGAGCTGAGAACAGAAGCTTGATGGATTTAGAAAATCAGTTTTTGTTTGTGTGTATGTGAGCCTGTATTTTGTCTTCTGTGTTTCTCTCAGCCAAATTACAAAGGAAAAGATCTGGCTATTTGGGATTTAAAAACATTTGTTTTGTACATAATTGAATTTATGCAAATAGCTTTTAGCTAGAGAGGAAAGACTAGTTTTGAGATAAGGAAAGTTTTTAATTGTCATACCAAAAGAAAAAACAAAACAAAACTAAAAAACCTGACCTTTTTGTGGACTTAGAACTGGCCAATTTGGATCTGCAGAAAAAGTTAAAGTTACAGAACTGCTAAAACATTTTGGCAGATTCTGAGTTTTTGAGACTAAGTTTTAAATTACTTGGCACTATCAATCAGCTAAGTTGAGTTAGTCTATTGCATTTTTAAATAGGCCTAATTTAAGACTTCTAAAGACCTGAACTTGAGGCTTACAGAAAAACTGCAAAAGGGAAAAAAAATCTCCTTTCTGGGGTTTTCCTTGGAGAAGTTTGTGGAATCTATCCTGCCTAGGCTAGTTTCCCTGGCTGGCCTGGATTCTTCTGAGATTTGTACTGGTGCCCCAACATCTTTGACATTCCTGCTCTCTCTCCCTCCCCTCCCCCATTTCTGACTTGCAGGGTTGGCTAGTCCCTGGGCCATAGATCTGCAATGAAACACCTGGGTTCAAATTTCTCTGACCCTCTCCCCCAGGATCCTAAAGTTCAACAATTTCTTAAAGCCTTGTAGATGGACTTGAAAGTAGTTTTCTGCCACCTTTAAATTCAGGGACTGTGTGTGTTTAAATTGGAATTCTGATTCTGAAATTGTATGAGATAATTAATATTAACTAGTGTGTGCTAAAATTGTGAACTTGTTTATTCTGGTATAAGATTTTAGAAATATGTGTGCATTGATATTAAAGTATTGCTACTAGAAATGTAAATCTGTATTTGATTTTAAGTTAAAAATTTTGGTTCTCTTCTAACTTACCTAAAGAGGTCACATATTAGATCACATCCTAATTAGATGAAATATGTTGTTTTCCAAATTGTATATTGGGTAATTTGTAAAAAATAGTATGAGTTGTGCTTTAACATTCTGTCAGGCCAGCTGGATATGTAACATAAATTTTGTGAAATTTGGTCCTAAGCTATTTAGATATTACCTCTAGTCTGAGGTTTGTCTTGCTTTCTCCCCTTAACAAAGAAGTAAAAGCAAGAAAATTTGGCATATAGGGATATTTGTAATTGCAAAACAAATTGTATCTGAAAAGTGTATAATGTGTCTAAAAATAAATAAGAAGGTATTGAGGAGGTGTCCCTCCAGAGGGAGAGATTCTGACTCCAAAATATTCAGGTTAGGTTTTAATGAAATAGTACCAATGAAGAAACTGAGATATAATGAATGGGTGGAAGCTTTCACCTGGACTCTGCTGCTATAAGAGGGGTTAGTGGACTAACATTGGAATAAATTTTACCTAAGTATGGATTGATAGAGACTATTGATTCTGATAAAGGAATATATTTTACTTCTATGGTTTTATATGAAATAATGAAGAGGGATTGCAAATTGAGTGGCAATTTGCCACCTGTCCATTATCATCTATTTTCTGATTACCTGGGTATCTGCCCTCATCAGGAAAAGTAGAAAGAATGAATCAGATTTTAAGAAACAGATTACTAAATTGATGTTAGAGACTAAATTGCTTTGGACCAAATGTTTGCCTATTGCTTCGTTAAAGAATTAGAACTATTCCCCAAAGTGATCTGGAATTTTCCTCATATGAAATTGGCCTATTAAGGATAATTTATAACTTCTAAAATTGATTTTGCAATTAGGAATATTTTGATGGGAGGTGGGAACATTTGTGCTTAGAGGAATTAACAATATTGATGTTGTACCTGTTATTTGTATTTCTAAAAAGTTTATGGGGACTCCTTGATTGGAGGAAGTTGAATTAACTTTTTTTTTTTTGATGAAGAATTCTGATAGGCTTCATTAATGTGAAATTAGGATATTCTATATTTTACGTGAGTTTTAATTGGTGGTATTGAGTCATTTTAAAGCTGTTCCTATTGTTTAAGAAGATCCTGAGAACAGCAGTCTATGTTTTTGTCTCTCTGAACATGGTTAATAATTGAATATGTTTTGATATAAATTGGTTATTGAGCATCTTAAAGTAAAATGATTTGTGTAATGTTGAACTTAAAACCCATCTACTTAGATATGAAGATAAGGTGTGAATTTTCTAGGATGAATCTTACTGTTATCAATATAATATTATAGTAATATTTATTTAGGATATGTGATCCTTGAGAGCTAAGTTTATCTGAAACGTTGATTAATGAGACTTGCTATTTGAGATAAAATCTCTTGGGACTGTAGCTGATATTATTTAGAGTTTTGAATTCAGGTATGATTATCAGATATGAATGTCAGATATGGATCATCAAGCCAGAAATCCACCATTTAAAAGGAAGGTACCACAAGCTACTCAGAAGAAAATGATCCTGAATTGTTATGGGTGGGGGTTAATAACTAGGCAAGAAGTGGGAGAACAACTCTGGCCTACAATTTAGGTGGAATCCTTCTGACTCAGTTTCTCAGTGGTGTTCCTTTGAATAAAAACCCACTTGATTATTCCCCAGTCTGACTATAAGATGGAATTGTTATTGCATACAACTAACCAAGGATGCTTTATCCTTTCATGTATGTACTCTTAGGCTGAGGCCTGAAGGACCAGTTTTTGTTTATAATCATACCCCTGCTTTTTCCTCTTACAGAAAATTTCTATGATCAAGGCAAGTGTTCAGCAGAAGCTATGAGCACAGTTCAAGTATATAAGATCTTGAAGTTTCCTATCTGAAAATATGAGGTCATTGTATCCTAAATAAGTAGGTGAATATTTGATCTAGTCATCTATCTGTTGCTGGATGCACATATCTGTTTCTCTTAGCATTTCTGTTATTGCTAACTTTCCTGATAGGAATTTTTATTTGTGAAAGATTATTATCTATTCCAATTACTGGGGACACAAATGGTTGAAGTGATAGATGGTCCCAGATGGGAGCTGAGCGTACAGAACCCCAATTTGTATGCTGACTAGGCTCATTTGACTCCAGGTCATTGTCAAAATAATTTCTAAATAGATGACTAAAGCACTGGATTTGTTGGCAGACCAGGCTACTCAGACTAGAGAAGAAATACTCCAGCATAGAATTAGTATTAGACTACTTGTTGGCTGAAGAAAATAGAGTTTGTGGGAAATTAAATTTTTACTCTGTGAAAATTGATGATAATGACTAGTGAAGGATGCCAAAGACATCAGAAAATTGGCCCATGTCCCATTCCAGGCCTGGTCCTCACTGATATGATCTATAATGTAGGGTTTGTCACCAAATGATGGCAGGCACTAAAAGTTGGGGTTTGGGTACGTGAAGAATGGCCATTGTCCTTGGCAAAAGGCAGATTTATTTCAGGTGACAAAATGAAGGAATGATAAATATGAAATAGAGTTGGGATAGCATATGAAAGACAAGTTCCTCAGTAGAACTCACAATTTCCCAGTAGAAAGGGAGCACTTTATAAGGTTGGGACATGCCCTTAGCTGGCAGACTAAATCCTGAAAGGGACTTAGCACGCTAAAAAAGTTAGTTAGTTGTAAGGAGAAGTGGGGTTGAGAAGCATAGTGGAGTTAGGGAGATATCACATGACATGGGGAAAGGGAAAAGATACCACAAGGCAGAATGCTGTGGTGGACTGACCTAAATGAAGGAATATACATGGGATGGCCTATAAGTAGGTTTTATAGGAAAAATTTAAGCTCAGGGACATGACTGAGATTTCCACAGAAGAAAGATGAGCAACCTGGAGAGGGAGATCCAGTTAGACTTAGACCTTTAGAAGGTGGGACCAAGGAATCAAACTGAAAACAGGTTCTTTGACTCCTGACAAGGATGGACCCCAGAAGAGAAAAAGAACAAATCAGGTTCCAAAAGGGATTGGAGACTGAGAACAAGATGGTTGAGGAAACAAGAATGGTATGAGAGGTCTTCAAAGGTTAATAAATAAAGAGGACTGTATGGGATAAACTGAGTGAAGACCCCTCATGGGAATATGACCTTGAGACTTTACAATAACAAATTTAACTATACCTAAAAAGCTGCAAATATTTGTAGTGTTCTGGTTGATTTTCTGGAGGTCTTTGGACCAGCCTTCGTTTCAGCAGAGTAATCACCATGAGAATATCTAGGTGATAAAGTCCAAAAGTCTTTATCATCTCCTTCACAGTCTTGTCTCCTTGACTTGGGCCAGCTAGCTTTCTGAAAAGCCTTCAGATGGGACTTGGTTTCAGTGGGGGGAAATGCAGGAGGATAGGCCAACCACCAAGGCAATGTGAGATGGAGTGAACATCTCTCCTTGGCTCTGAGAGCTTCAGCTCCAGTCTCCAATCCTCTGTCTTCTTCGAGTCTGTTCCGGTGCCTCTTTAGATCTGACTCTGGTCTCTTAAATATTCTATTACAATTAAATTCATTCATCATACTGAGTATAAGCCAATCATTATATCACTAGGGAACCATTATTTATTATAAAGTTAAATCAATCATACTGAACTAGAGAACAATTAATCATCATGTTAAACTAGATAACCATTATCTTATCAATTCCAATAAGTTAACACCTTATTTGTAAGAATTCTTGCCTAAGTATATTTCTCCAGAGTTCTGACCCAAAACTCTACAAGACATCTATTGTCTTGGATGAATAATGTCACAAATCTCCCTCACCTCTAATTAGCACTTAAGTTCTTCTTTTAAAGTTGATGGCTTTGCAAATTCAGGTACAAGAATCTCTCATCCAAGAATATCTGCTTGTATAGCAGTTCTCAAGGGAAATTTAAATTAAGAGTTTGTTACTTACTAATATTCATTTGTTTCTGAGATAGACTTCCATATTTAGAATGTAAGCCTGGACTCCCCCAGATAATGGGAGAACCCTAAACTAGTCTATTTATTTAGTGCTATACCAATCAGACTTCCAAGAAAATATTTTAATGATTTAGAAAAAATAACAACAAAATTCATATGGAATAATAAAAAGTCAAGAATCTCAAAAGAATTAATGAAAAAAAAATCACATGAAGGTGGCTCTATGTAAATTCCTGATCTAAAACTATATTATAAAGCAGCAGTCACCAAAACCATTTGGTATTGGCTAAGAAATAGATTAGTTGATCAGTGGAACAGGTTAGGTTTACAAGACAGAATAGTCAACTATAGCAATTTAGTGTTTGACAAACCCAAAGATCCTAACTTTTGGGATAAGAACTCATTATTTGACAAAAACTGCTGGGATAACTGGAAATTAGTATGGCAGAAATGAGGCATGGACCCACACTTAACACCGTATACCAAGATAAGATCAAAATGGGTCCATGATTTAGACATAAAGAACGAGATTATAAACAAATTGGAAGAACATAGGATAGTTTATCTCTCAGACTTGTGGAAGAGGAAGAAATTTGTGACTAAAGACAAACTAGAGACCATTATTGATCACAAAATAGAAAATTTTGATTACATCAAATTAAAAAGCTTCTGTACAAACAAAACTAATGTAAACAGGATTAGAAGGGAAGCAACAAACTGGGAAAACATCTTCACACTTAAAGGTTCTGATAAAGGCCTCATTTCCAAAATATATAGAGAACTGACTCTAATTTATAAGAAACCAAGCCATTCTCCAATTGATAAATGGTCAAAGGATATGAACAGACAATTTTCAGATGATGAAATTGAAATCATTAGCACTCATATGAAAGAGTGTTCCAAATCATTATTGATCAGAGAAATGCAAATTAAGACACCTCTGAGATACCACTACACACCTGTCAGATTGGCTAAGATGACAGGAAAAAATAATGATGATTGTTGGAGGGGATGCGGGAAACTGGGACACTGATATGTTGTTGGTGGAGCTGTGAGCAATCCAACCATTCTGGAGAGCAATCTGGAATTATGCCCAAAAAGTTATCAAACTGTGCATACCCTTTGACCCAGCAGTGCTACTACTGGGCTTATACCCCAGGAGATACTAAAGAAGGGAAAGGGACCAGTATGTGCCAAAATGTTTGTGGCAGCCCTGTTTGTAGTGGCTAGAAGCTGGAAACTGAGTGGATGCCCATCAATTGGAGAATGGTTGGGTAAATTGTGGTATATGAATGTTATGGGATATTATTGTTCTGTAAGAAATGACCAGCAAGATGAATACAGAGAAGCTTGGAGAGAATTACATGAACTGATGCTAAGTGAAATGAGCAGAACCAAGAGATCATTATATATGTCAACAACGATACTGTATGAAGATGTAATCTGATGGAAGTGGATTTCTTTGACAGAGACCTAATTCAGTCTCAATTGATCAATGTTGGACAGAAGCAGCTACACCCAAAGAAAAAACACTGGGAAATGAATGTAAACTGTTTGCATTTTTGTTTTTCTTCCCGGGTTATTTCTACCTTCTGAATCCAATTCTCCCTGTGCAACAAGAAAACTGTTTGGATCTGCACACATACATTATATCTAGGATATATTAGGACATATTCAGCATATATAGGACTGCTTGCCATCTAGGGGAAGGGGTGGAGGGTGGGAGGGGAAAATCGGAACAGAAGTGAGTGCAAGGGATAATGTTGTAAAAAATTACCCAGCATGGATTCTGTCAATAAAAAGTTACTATAATAAAAAAAAAACAAAAAAAACAAAAAAAACAGATAATGGGAGAAAAGGTCAAAGGAGGCAGAGAGGGTTCTGCATTCAGGGTATATTTAATCTTGTGTTTTGCAGTTTGTGCTTTTGCACTCCTCTACTGAATACCTTATTTGTTGGGAGTTGCCCTTTCTCATAATGCTAATAAATGCCTTTTTGCCTTTTTTTTTTTTTTTTTTTTTACCTCCAGAGTCTCTGTTTTTGTAGTCACTACTGTCCCACACAGGAATAAATCTAATCCCTCTTCTCTTTGCAACTATTTGTTTAAAAGAGTGTGTGTGTGTGTGTGTGTGTATTGCACTTAGCACAATGCTTGGCACATTATAGGTACTTAATAAATGCTTATTCTCTCTTCCCTATGTTAACCTTACAAACACACAAAGACAGCTAGCATGGCCTTCTGAAGTTTTCCTCAGGATAAATAATCCCAGATTCTTCAATTTGTCTTCATATGGCACAAGGCCCATGCCTCTACAAGCTAAGCACATGCTTCCATAAAATTTCTGCTCCTCCTCAACCTCTCATCAGTTTTTCTTTCAGTTACTGAGGTTTCCAACCTGCGTCATTCTTAAGTCCATCACTCTCGCATGGTCATCAGTTGCCAATTCTTACTGATTTTTTGCTCTTATTCAGTCATGTCCAACTTTTCATGATCCCATTTGTAGTTTCTTGGCAAAGATACTGGAGAGGTTTGTCATTTCCTTCTCCAGTTTATTTTACAGATGAGGAAACTGACTTGTCCAAGGTCACAGCTTACCCATTCTACCTTCACAGAATATCTGACATCAATCCCCTTCTCTTCACTACCATAGGTATAGCTGGAGTTCAGGCTCTCATCATTTCTCTCCTGGTCTATTTCAACAACTTTCTAACAGAATTCTCAGCTTCTAGTCTCTCCCTGATGCATCTTTGTCACAGCTACTAAACTATCTTCCTAAAATTCAAGGCTGACATGTCATCCATATGCTCAAACACTTTTAGGAAAAAAAAAAATCAATGCCCATTTAAAGTACTTCACACTCTGGCTTCAGCTCCCAGTACAAAGTGCCTATTTGCTCTCCCCAAACATTCAGCATTCTATCTCCTGCCCAAGATTTTATATTTTATCCCATGGTTTTATGCAGGCAATCATCCTCTAAGAAGCACTCCTTTCCTGCTCAACTGCATCTTAGAATCCCCAGATTCCTTCAAAACAGCTCCGAGGTCATCTCTTAAAGGAAGCTTTCTGGCCTCCCTAATTGTTAATGTTTTCTTCCTTCTCAAATTGTCAGGTATATGCTAATCTGTTTATATTTTGTGTCCCTCCCACTCCCATTGTCATCTCAATAAGATATATAAAGAGGACAGGGACTGTTTTTCATTTGCATCCTCAGCATATAATTTGGTACCTCCAATAGATACTTTAATAAAATATTGATTGGATTAGGTAGGAAGACCCAGAGAACCTTGTTCCATATGCAATGTACTATTCAGAAGGTACAGATTGAGGGTAGAGAGATGAAAGGCCCACCTGGGGAAGGCATTCTGGCTCCCACATACTACTTTTCTGTGTTTATCACTAGAGTACCCTGGCCCCTGGACCCATTTACTTAATTTTCCTCAGACTCTAGTCCTGGGATAAAGAAGCTTGTTCTTTCCCACTCTTTAAACTAGACATAAATAAGCCCTCAGAAAATGCTGGCTATTAGGTTAAAGGTTGGTTGCTTTGCATCTACCAAACTTTCTTAAATATTGTAATCTGTGGAGCAAAAATCAACTAAGGAAAATTAAACTATTGGAGTCTGCAAATCGTGAATATCCTGAGAGTATTTGATGTTTCTTAGGAATCATATTTTAAGAATTACAGAAACTGGCAAAAATCTGGGAACAGCATGAGGCCAATATACAAAATGCTCAATTCTGAAATAACAAGAGGTCAACCTGACCCAGATACTGCATTGTACTTAAGGAGCCTAGAAAACAGATGGACTTGAAAACAAAACAAAACAAAACCAAAACCAAAACAGGTAGTGGCAAGTAGCTAGGTGAAAGCTGTGAAAGGCTTGAAATCATCAAAAAAAAAAAAAAAAAAATAGCCAACAAGAGAAAGGATAATCAAGAAATAGACTGGGAATATTTTGAAAATCTCTTTTTCTCTCACACACACAATTATATGTATATGTGTGTTTTTATCATATATATATAATACATGCACACATTATATCATATACATTTTTATATAAAATACATATGCAAACCAAAATAAAATTACATTTGTCTTCAGAAAGTACTCTTTTGTTTTACTTAACTCTCCAGGCCTCAGTTTTTCACTTGTAAAAAGAAGGATTTGAATTAAATTACCTTTAAGGTCCCTTTTAACTCTTATGAAATTTAGGCTATGTAAGTAATAGCCAGACAAATTTAAGACACTCAGGGATCTTAAAAGTTATTCAACTTCGGAGAAGTCACTAAAATCTTCCCAAGCCTCAGTTTTCTCATTTTTAAAATGAATAGGTTAGACCAGATAGCCTCATAAGTCCCTTCCAAATTTAGATCTAAGAACCCTCTAGGCCAGCGCTTCTTTACTATTTTTGTGTCATGGACCACTGTTAATAGTCTCATGAAGCCTATGGACCCTTTCTTAGAATATATTTACCCTATGATGGAAAGAAATGGTAAACTTCAGTTAGAGATTGGTGAAAATACAGATGTGTTTTTCCCCCATTCAATTTTACAAATCCTTATCTATTGGACACAGATCCATGGATCCCAGGTTAAGAACTTGATTTTATAGATAAAGACTTGAGACTCAGAAAAGGAAGTCTTGACCTGTGGCATGAGGTCACACAGCCAGTAAGTGGTCTAGCATGTGCATCTGAAAATGGCTTCCATTTAGACATATTACTCAGTTTGGGACTGTGAAATACACTTAAACTAAGGAGCTTGCAATTAGAAATAAGATAAATTCACTCAGAGAAACAGAACCCAAGTGTGAAGTGTAAGGCATTCTTCTATCCAAAAACTACTTTGGAATCAGAGAATAAGGGTCTAGCACAAGCAAGTGCACCTGAGTCCATCCCAAGGAATACCTTGGACAGAGAAGCCTTCCTATTTCCATGAGAAGGTATTTTAAACCATCAAACTCCTCTCAAGGATTTCAGGAAATTTTTCATTTTCTTTAGGGGCAGAGTGGCCATTTGAAATAAATGCCTTTTGATTAGAAATTACTTTTTGCATCCTAAGTCTCAGTGCAAACCAAGCATATCAAGTTAAACCCTTCCATCAAGTAAAAGATCAGCCTCAGAAAGGAAATTCAAATCTGTCTTCTGATTGAGCCAACAACCCCCTTTTTAAATGTACATCTTACCAGTCATGGTTGTTGAGTAGTGGGAGATATCATAGGGTAGAATCACCTATTCTAAACTGTTCCTCTTCAGAGCCCACCATGTTACTTAATGCACCCTCTTCCAGGATCTTTTCTCATGAATTCAGAACACTGATGAAGGACTAACAGAGGAACAGGATCTTGATTGTCAAAAGGTTTAACTGCTATATTTACAAAATAACTTCCAGAGCATATTTACCCAGTTGGGCACATTGATATTCTTTCTACCAGCTCCTGCTAATCAGCTGGTGTGAATCCTTCAGTGTTTTCTTTAATGCTTGCTCCACTCCCTTCCATTACTATTGAACTTTTGCAATTAGTTATTGGAAAATATCTCAGACTCTCAGTGCTAGCAAGCCACCCACTCAAATAGAATATGCCTTTCTTTCCTCACCCTCTTTGGGCAAACCAATTTTCCTTATCTATGGCTGGTGAGAGTCAAATATCACTTGAGAGATGAGAATGCTTACAGCTCAAGGCTGTCTGGCTTCAGTGAAAGCACATATCTGACTTTTAGCTTACCCACCCCCCCTCCCCAACCCACCCAGACCCAGCAAGGAGACAGAGGCTACAATAAATTTAAAAGGTATAAACAATAGCAACCTCTCTGCAACTGTTGCAAGCACTAACCTTTCCCACTGTCATTAGCATTTTCCTGAAAATCGAGGCTTTAGATACATGGTTTGGAAATATACTTCTTTTGAATCTGGAAAGGTCAAGCACATTTATCTGGACTTAATATTTTATAATTGCTATTTAATTCCTCCCTAGAAGTCACCTCTCAAAATATGATCGGCACTCAAGAAATGAATACTGTCTTGGGCCCTGTCCCCCTCCAATTCCAACATACACAGCTTATTCTCCTTTCCAAACTTGCTGTGCTTCAGATTTAGAGGCCCTTTATAGTCTATCATCTCCCCCACCCCTCTTTACCAACAGCTCTTTCCCATCAAGATCTTTCTTGTGAATCCTGTTGCTGGGAAGGGCCCACACATATCATTAATAGCTTATATTAACATTTGATGCTCCTAACCCTCCAGTGATTTAGTTACTTTATGTCCATTTTACAGATAAAGAAACTGAAGCGGAGAGACTAAAGACTTGCTCAGGGTCACATAGTTATGTGGAGAAGACAGAATTTGAACTCAGGGCTTCCTAACTCTAAATTTGGTGCTCTATCTACTATATCAGCTTGGCTGGCTCAAGATACCTTGATCTGTCATCAGTGCAAAGGAAGAATGTGGACCCCCCCCAAAAAAAATTTAATAATCAGTATTTTAAATACTCCAATTGTGTGGTGAATGGGGCTGATTTGGAACTAGAAGCTCTAGGATATTTGAACTCTCGCCCTGCTATCTCAACACCTGTGTGAGCAGTGACCCTAAACCCCTCGGAGATGCTATTTCCATGTCTATAAAATGAGAGGTTGGATTGGATCATCTCTAAATTCACATAACCTTATGATTCTCCCTTTTGCTAGATCCAAGAATATTTTAAAATGATGATCTTAAATGTTTTCTTTTTTCATAAGGGAGAGATTGAACGTTACTTCTCCTAATTCACCTATGGTAGAGGGTTTTTAACCTGGGGTGTGTGAACTTAAAAAATTAAAAGAAAATATTTGTACTTTGACATCAGTGATTCCATTGCAATCCTTGCAATGCAAGGATTATTGCAATCGCAATAATTGTATTATTTAAATCCATTATTCTGAGAATGATACAAACAAAAAGGTTAAGAACCCTGAGGCCAAAGGATTTGATAAAATGTTAATCTCTGGAGCTTCTGCAGGAGCAATGAGATGGACTTCCTTTGTTTCTGAATAAGTACCTGGTTAACAAGTGCCCTACTGGGAGAAAGGGACTTGGTTGTACCTCCCACCAAGCCTTCTGAGTGGCAGAGTACCAAAAGTCTATTCCAAAGGTTACCAAAAAAACTTTCCCTGGTGAGGAGGGGCAGGAGAAACAGCCCACAAACACAGTGGTCAGAGCCCACATTAGGCCGCCTCCTGACCGGCTTTGGCTAAAGATGAGAGAGGCATGATGGGTGGGGAAGAGTTCTCCCCTGTTTACTAGGTGGCATGGAACTCCTCATTTGATTTCATGGCTCTTTCTATTTTCCTTACTGGACCCTAATTTGTCTTATATTTATCTGGGTACAGCTTTTATCCTCTCTACCACACTGTAACCTCTTGGATAGCAGGGACCCTGACTTTTTATATCTACTCATATCCTAGCAGGACAAATAAGTCAATCCCTCCAATATAGCAGGTGTTATATTGTAAGTTGTTGGTATATTGATAACAACAACTATACTGATAGTTGTTGAATGGATGAATAGAGTCTCAATGTGTTAGCTGACTTCTCCAGAGAATTTGTAGGGAAGCAGAGGAATGAGGGAAAAAATGAGAGGCAACAATATAATAAGAGTGACTGGGCAGAACTCTCAGGAAGTAAATCTCAGAGTTCCAATTTAACCCCACCACCCCTTTATCATTATAGCTCTGATTCATACTCTCTGGGTGGAAAAAGGAACTTCTTGCCTGAAGATTTGTTGCTTTTCTCCCCTCAGATGAGGTCTTAGACCTGGAAAGTCCTGCTGAAGTCCCATATTCAGAGATAAAGCAAACAGCAATCTGAAAGCTATCAGGCTGTAGGTTTCAAACATGCAATTTAGAAATGTTGGGAAGTCATATTATAATGCACATTTGTTTGAGAGTCTGCAAAAGGCACTTTTCTTACAACTCTGTAAGGAAAGTTCCACAAGTACATCATTTCTGATTTACAGCTGACGCCCCTGGGGTCATAAATTGGCTTGTTCAGTCACACAATAGTTAAGAGGCAGGCACTCACTGCTGCTGGAATTGAAACCCAAATTTTCCTAATTCCAGCCAGTATTCTCACCACACACCACTTCTCCAAACCACATGAACCGAGGGCAGGAGAAGATGAGGCAGAAAAGGCATCAGGACTAAGAGCATGACATCCTAGGTCTCAGAAGAACTCTCAGAGAGAGGAAGTGCAGCAGGGGAATTAACTGGGGGCCCGGCCCACGTGCAGCTCAGAGGAGTTACCTCTTAACTGCCATGGGGGTCTAAGGGACCCGTTCTCCAGATCAGAACAGAGCCTGCTTTGAAGGCCGGCATGTGCACACACGCACACACATACGTGTACACACACGTACTCACACACACACAAAAAAATGGGGCACAGCTTTTTTTTTTATTCCCTCTTCTCCACAAGGCAGATATTAGGGCAGCATGGCCCTCCTTTCCCCTCCCACATTTCAAAACCACTTGTTACAGCCAAGGAGATGTCATGTGGCTATTCTGGTCCTGAGTGGCCTGTAGATGGCCCGCTGTGTCCTGCTCACAGTCCTCCTTGGAGGTCTGGCCCGTCTTCCATTGGCTTTCCTCCAATCCAGCCAAGGCAGGCTCCCCATGATAGTCCTCACACCCATTCTCATTTGTCTCCAGAGGAGCTCCTTCCCCAAGACCTTCTCGATCCACCTCTTCTGCCTCCTCCGGGTCTCTCACTTTGTGAACAATGAAGAGGTGTCGGTTGAGGGAGCTCACTGAGGTGTAACACAAGCCACAGAGCAGACACTGGACCGTGGAGCTGTCTGCCTGGTGCTGAGGTATGTGGCTCTGAAACTCTGGCCCCGAGTCTGTGGCAAAGCTGCACTTCGCACACTGGAATAGGGCCTTGAGTCTTTTGGTGGTGGGGACAGCTGCTCCGTTGGTGGAGCCTGGGGCACCTTCAACTTCAGCAGCCAGTCTCTTCAGATCTTTCATCTAAAAAAGAGAGGAAGTCACTGTGACATAACCTGCTACCACTGATAGTCCTTCTGAGGACACAGAATGAATTCTTGCCTAAGCCAGGCCCACGTGATGACCTCCAGAATTAGAGAACGCTATACAACTCTCAAGGCCTTGCAGACTGTCCCTCCTACCTGTGCAGCCTCCTTCAGTAAACAAGGCCCCATATGTTTTGTGTGTGTGGTGGGGATAGCAGGAGAGGAGAAGAAGCAGTTGTGGTAGTCAATACAGACTAGGGGGCTATTGTGCCTAAAGAGAACCGAGGCACAAAACAAAATCTGGCTTCTCTTTATTCCTTGACTCTCTACGCCTCCCACCTCCACTTCCACAAGGTGGTAACACCGCGTGTGAAGCTCCTGTTCTGCCTCTGTGGCTTTAAAGGCTACTTACAACCCACAGCTCCCAACACTCTTCATTTGCCTCTACAGAAAAGGTCTGGGCACACACATTCCATCCAGGAAGCTGTCATCATAAGGGAAACTCACCTGGGGGGACTCTCCAGCAGGAGGTCTGGCTTTGGACGTCTGGCTCAAGTCTATATTTTTGATGCCATGCATAAGGCTGACATGGTTCTCCAGCAGGGAGAGCTGAGGGAAGCTGGGCCTGTCCTCTGTGCAATACCTTCAAAAACAAGGCCAGGAGAGAAGGAGAATCAGAGTCTCTAGAACCCAAAGGGAGCTGAAAAGGAGAGCCAATGGTATTCGTGTGTCATTTTAAATGGGCAAGGGATTTCATAAGAACTAGCATCCAATGGACGTGGCTCTCTTCAAAATGAGATGATCCAAATCAGTTCCAATTGTTCAGCAATGAAGAGAACCAGCTACAGCCAGCAAAAGAACTATAAAAAATGAGTGTGGACCACAACATAGCATTTCCACTTCTTTTGTTATTGTCTGCTTGCATTTTTATTTTCCTTCCCAGGTTATTTTTACCTTCTAAATTCGATTTTTCTTGCGCAGCAAGATAACTATGAATATATATACATATATTGTATTTAACATATACTTTAACATATTTAACATATATTGGACTGTCTGCCATCCAGGGGAGGGGTGGGGGGAAGGAGGGGAAAAGTTGAAGCAGAAGGCTTCTCAAGGGTCAGTGATGGAAAAATTACCCATGTATATGTTTTGAAAATTAAAAGCTATTAAAAAAAAAAAAAAAAAAAAAAAAGAACCAGCATCCAAGTCCCAGAAGCAGGTTTTAATGAAAATGCTTTATTTCTAAAGCTTAGGAGCTGTGGAGCAGACTGGGGAAAAGAACAGCAATGAACTACTATCTTCCACGGGTTGGTCAGTGGGTTTCTTCTTTTCCCTTTCTAAGGTGCCCTGAACCACTGAGATCTCTCCCATATGCCGCCAACATAATTGCTTTCAACTCCTAGAATCCTCTAACTGTGGCCTCTAGCCAGGAGCTACCTAAAAGGGAACTCACCAACAAGTATAAACCTTCTTGGTTGTATCATGGTTGTTTCGGCTATGTCGTCGAAGGTTAATGGCAGTATGGAAGGAGCACTCACACTGCCGACACGGAAAGCGCTTCACTATCTGAAGAGAGTCAACAGGACACAAAGTATCAGACCCCAGAGAGCTGAGAAAGATTGTTTTCAAAAGGAAGAGGGGAAGAGGAAGAGTATGTTTTTTTCTAGACCCAGTGGCCCCACTATTCTAAGACCTTGATATATCTGAGGATCTAACCCAACCCAGAAGAAGAGGATTCACTGATGGGACATGAAGTTGACACTCTGAAAAACTGGAAAAAGCTTTTACTAAACAAAAATGAAATGCTAAAATTCCAGACTGGGTGACCTGGTAATCAGGGCTTGAATCTGGGCATCAGTATCCCTTTGACTCTCCTGGGGACCTCATAGTACCAAAGGAGCTCAAGAACCAATAGGACAGAATGTTTGGCTCCCTTTAAAGGGGAGTTCTTTAAAGGAACTCAGGCCTGTCTGCTGCTATGCAGCTCAGTAGAGATGGGACCTGATCACATACCTCCCTCCCCGTACTTCCCAAGGTCCCCAAACCTCACTACACAACACTTACCCGGCCATGGCTCTTCTTCATATGAGACACATAGCTTTCACGATCAGGAAGCCACTCACGGCATTCTGGGCAGGTCCAGCCAGTGCTCCTCAATTTGGGCTTCGTCTCAGCCTTGTTCTGGGTTTCAGCACGGCGTTCCCCAGACCTATCCCAGCAGACTGAGGTCTGAACACTGCTTTGCCCAGCAGTACTAGTGGCTGATGGCTCAGCAGGGGTCCCAGGGCCTGGATGGCCAGAGCGGGTATCAGTTGTAGACCGCAGGCTGGGCAGTTCTTCCACATTTCGTGGGACACCATGGACACTCTAGGGATGGGAAGGGTGATTACTGACTGAGCAAGAAGATGGATGTGGGCTGGCACTGGTTCTCTAAAAACCTCCCCACCCAGGTCTCCCGACCCACCTTGACATGTTGCATCAGCAGCTGCTTCTGTATGAACACAAGCTGACACTCTGGGCACTTGAAAACTCCTACCATCAATTTGTTGGTGTTCTGATAAAAGTGCTGCTGCATCAGCTTCTTTTTGTTGAAGACAGTTTCACAAGAACACTTATAGATCAGTCTAGGGAAATGAGAACAGAACCAGGAGGATTATATATCTCCACATAAAGGATTGCAGCATCCTGAGAGGCCCTAGAGGCACAAAGCACAAACTACTTATTGCAAAGAAAGGATTGCACAACAGCTGCTAGGAGAATTTAGTATGAGGTATCTCAAGGCCAGATGAGAAGAATCTCTAGCACAATTGGGGATTAAAAAAGCCCTTCCCTCTTAAATTCTTTTTCATACCTGCAAATGCTCCTGGACCCTAAGTCAGTTCTCCCATGATCTCCCAAGGTTCTAGATATTTCCCACTAGACTGATCCCCTGGCCATCCTCTTTCTCCCCACTCCACCCACCAAGGAAAGGCACTTACTGAGAGGCTTTGTGTGGCTGGGTAGGGTGCTGGGCAGCACTGTGAGCAGCAGTGCCACTAGCGGATTTGAAGGCCATAGGGCAAAATGCACACTTGTGGAAAACCTGGCAGTGCCGCTCTTGGATGTGCCTCTTTAGCAAGGCTAAGGTCACAAAGACAACTCCACAGTGAATGCACCTAGACAGCAAAGACAATAGCAGTTGAAGTAGAGAAAAGAAGAGGTGCAGAACTTCACTGAATCCCTCTTCTTTTCCATCCCCCAAATAAAGCACCAAGTTTCCAGTTTCCAATCACTAGCCATATTTACAATAAAATTAGAATATCAAACATGGTCATCAGTAGGCCACAGTTTTTATTTCTTAGCTCTCTACACGTAATCCTGTGTTTTTTGCAGAAGCAACTTAGGAAGTGTCTCCACATGGGGAGTTGGGGAACAGGCATCTGGAAAATACTATAAGACAATGAGCTTGTGGTCTGCTCTGGTCTTGATTATTCTAGCTAGAAACTGTCTCTCTGGCTTTGTCTCCACTATGTTTTGTGTGCCTTCTGCACAAGTCATGCTTATAACATGACACCTCATACACAGTGATTTGTGTGAATAGCTTATCTCCTTTGCCAAACAAAAGAGCTGGGTCTCCAAAGCATATCATAATAATCACAAGCTTTGTAATAGTAGCTATTGTTGTAATTGTGTTATTGGTTGTAGTAATAGTGGCAGTCTTCGTATAGTAGTAGTAATTTTATGAATTATATATATATATATAAATGAATATATATGTGCATATCACTTTAAGGTTTGCAAATAGCTTAGCATTTTGTTTCCCAAAAACCCTGAGAGGTAAGTGTTATTATGATTCCCATTTTATTAGCAAGAGCCTAGAGCGGGATTTGATCACAGATCTTCCTAACTCATAGTTCAGCACTTTATCAAATGAAATGAATTGGAGTAGGCACTCTATAAGTATTTGTTGAGGAATATAGAGTCGAGAGTGATTAATTCCTTGATTATAGCAACACATAAGACCAAAAAATATATATTACCAGTTGTCTTGTGCATTATTGCAACACCAATAACAGAACAGTGGAAGAGCAGGAATACAGAATATTAAGAATCACATATTTTATATTATTGATGATAATTCTAAATGTGATGATTTTAAAGGTGTTGGTGAGTTGGTTTTATTACACGTTCAAAAGCCACAACAAAAATTTCATGAGACACTTGATAATTACAGTATCGTTTTAGAATTTATAAAAAAGACTTTCCTTCCTTCTGTTGCAGAAGTATAGATGTTCTTCAAAATACTTCATAAAGGCTCCAATTAAGTCAGCAATACACAAAAAAGCACTCTTTCCCCCCAAAAGTCAGATGATATGGTTCAGTATTAAGAAATAGATAAATTTGTTAAAAAGCACTGTAAGGTACCCAGTTAAGCCAGATCACTGAAAAGCAATTAATGACTCTATGAAAACAATAAATGAAACAGAAAATATTTTTTCAAGTTCTATATACTCAAACAACAAACATTTATTAAACACTTATTATATTGCCAGCATTGTGATCAGCATTAGATATTCAAAACCAAAAATTCAGCAGTTTTTTCAAATCATTTTCTCTAACCAAGACATATTTCAGATGGGTGGTACAATAGTGGATAGAATGCTAAACCTCGAGTCAGAAAGACTTGAATTCAACTCTGGCCTTAGATACTTCCTAGTTGTATGACCCTAAGCAAGTCACTTAACCCTGTAAAATAAGCTGGAGAAGGAATAGCAAACCACTCAAGTATCTTTGCCAAGAAAATCCCAAATTGTGTTATAAAGAGTCAGATACGGCCAAAAAACAACAACAATACTTTAGTCCTTGACTGGCTAACATGATTTGTAGACAAAGATTTGAAAGTGTCACGATTTTGAGAGTGTAAAGGATAAACTATAAATTATTTCAAAGAAGGAATAACAACCTGCTTTTTTTGGTGACAATTTAACATCAATAACTACTGAACTATGTACCTATTCTACTTTCCAATTTCTATATGACTTTTACAGAATAATCTTTATCCCATTTTTAAGGTATGAAGTAATTAGAAAAAAACCGGTAAGATTTTAAACACAACATGCTACAAAAGACATCTTTACACAGATCTCTTGTGTGTCTGACACAAGTGAATGAAATATGAAGAAAATACAAGATTTCACTGGGCTTACTGTTTGTTAACTATAAAAAACATTTGATTTGGTAGAGCAAAATGCTACCCTAAAGATTCTCCTTTAATAAAGTGTAAATGCATAAAGCAAAAGCAAACAAGATTTCATGAAGATGAACAAGCAACATTTGTGTGATGAATGATTACAAATAGCAAAGCTTAAAAAAGGAAGATGAAGGTAATTATTACAAGCAAAGGGTATCTGAAAAAAACAAACAAACAAACAGAAGAGTGATTCTCTATCAATACTGAAAACCTTCAGATGTTCCAGTTTGCAGATGGCACTGTACAACACTGCAAAATTTCCAAATGAGATTTGTAATAACTCAAAAAAAGGTCATTCTATCTAGCTTCATAAGAAAAATCAAGGAGGCAAATTAATGTTTATTGTCCAAACTATGACATACAATTGGGTGGGTGGTCGCCACCATAGAACTAAACCATTTGTATGTATAATTTAGGGATATATTGTATATGGGCAATGGATTCAAAATGGAAGAAGGGGAAAAATAGCCTGGGCTAGGGTAGGGAGGAGAGCATCTAGTTCCTCCTAGAATTTGTGATAAATGAGATTTCACTGAGACATCCAGATTCCTTCAGTACCTTCAAGAGAGAAATTCAGGAATAGGGTGGAATGACCTGAGATATGGGGAGAACAACTTTTTAGTATTCAGAGAAAGCAGAAGCAGTATCCTTTGAACTAAAATTCTACAGAGAAATAAGCCCAGGAGGAAAAAGAAGATCTCAAAAATGAAATTCTGAAGATGTAAAGAGAAATAATTCTAGAGGAAAGGAAAAAGGATAGTTGTTTATGTGGCCCAGAGCAATCACCAACCAATATTGTTGTATTACAGGAGCCATCCGTTGGTGGCTGCTGGGGATTTAATTCTGTTCATCAGAATAGATCCCTTCATGTGAGAGGATAATAATGATACAAGGAGACTGAGAGGCAGTTGTGTTCTCTGACTTCCCTCTTCCTTCCAATTTATTTCATTCCCAATTCACAAGCAACATCTTCATCAGTAAAGGCTGATTTGCAATTCCTTTAGGGGTGTTATGATTCACACCTGTGGGGGCTTTCTGGCAAACTGATCTGCCCCTTCACATTTAGGCATAGTCCTTAACACAATACGAGTTTTTAAAAGTCACATATAGAAGATGAAGGCAGGGATAGGTAATAGTAGATAAATAAAAATAACATATCATGTTCCTTTAAGAATCATGTCACAAATTCTGAAGCTTAGACTGAGCTAGCTAAACTAAAAAAAAAAAAAAAAAAAAAAAAAATGGAATTTAAAAACAAATTTCTTCTGAGAAGTGGAGGATCAACAAAGGAGTAAGGCAGGGGTCCTCAAACTTTTAAAATATGGGGCCAGTTCACTTTCCCTCAGGCTGCTGGAGGGTCGGACTATAGTAAAAACAAAAACTTTGTTTTGTGGACCTTTAAATAAAGAAACTTCATAGTCCTGGGTGAGGGGAATAATAGTCCTCAGCTGCCACATCTGGCCTGCGGGCCGTAGTTTGAGGACCCCTGGAGTAAGGCATCTGTACAGGGCAGATGGGATGATGATAAATGTTGATGGAGAAAAGGCAGAGCTGCTTATGTTGCTTCTGTTTTCTCAGGCAAAGATTATATTCTTCAGATTGGAAAGAACAGAAAAAAGGGTAGAAATAGTTGTAATTAAGAGCTAGTTAGTGGGAATGGTATAAAAAGCAAAATAAGGCTGGAAGAGGAGATTAGCTATTTACTGAGAGTGATGGATACATACAGACAACCTCAGTGTACCCATATGTACCCACATCTAATGTTGAGATCTAGAAGAAGGCTACCAGCATTATCAAAAGGCTACCATGGAGAAAATTTGGTAGGACCACAAAGAAGAGTTGCACAAAGAGTATAGTTAGATTGTAATTTGTATCTCTGGAGAAGATGCATAAATGGATGTGATCTATTTTGAAGTCTCAAAGTATGCAAGGGCAGTTTAGGACAATGGGCCTAAACCAGGTCTCAGAATTTGTGCCTCACATGCTGACATAATGAGCCCCTCCTGAGGCACATATCTTCCTTCAAAAGCTGTAAAAGGACTAAAGGTGTGAGAATTGGCATTCTGGATAGCCATTTCAGCAAAAAAAAAAAAAAAAGTAACCTACTCTTTTCTATGCAGAGCAGAAAATGATACATATTAAGCACACAGAACAATTAATACAATAACACAGTAACTGTAAAGGCAAAGGCAAGTTTGAAAGATCAACACAATGGAACCAATAGTTTTAAAGGACTCCTGAAGAAACAGGCTTCAGACAGAGAGGTAATGAACTCAAGAGTGCATACAGAAGGATACTGGGAATTTGGGGAGCAGTCACATTCCTAATCTAGGGTATTTGTTTTATTTGATTATACATACTTTTAATGGGGTTTAATTTTCTTTTCTAAGAGATGAAAGAGGAGTAAAGGAGAGAAAATAGAATTGAAAATAAATTGATTTTTTGAAAAAAAATCACTATGGATATCTATTTAGTTATCCAATTCCCTCAGTTAGAAAATGGGCTCTCTTAGAACTCTTTAAAGCATTTTAAACTTCTAAGTATATATCATGTTCTAACTTATTTTGTAGTTCTGTAGACATAATCTTTACTAATAAGTTGTTTGTTCCTTATAGGAACTATCTCATTTCTCTTTTTATCTCTCCTTGTGTCTATCATAATGTTTTACACATAGTAGATCTTCTGGTAAGTGTTTACTGAACTGAATTACCTATGTCATTCATTTGAAGCCAATTACATTGCTATCTTTTTATGTCTACCATATCTAGTTTTCCCAAATGACTCATAAGTTTCTTGAGATCAAGAGCTATTTATTCAAATTTTTTTTTCAGAATCTCCCAGAGAAGGTCAGCACTGAGGGCATGCAGAACCTAGGACCGTCCTAAGGCGACAGCCCCACCCCTATCCCCAACAAGGTCAGCCTTGAGCTGTGACTGTTGACAGAGGTATGGTAGAGTTTTTCTATTCCTGTTTTTGCTGGGGGAGAATACTGTGGGTTGTAAGTATAAGAACTACTTCCAAACTTTTATTTGACAGATAGAAATATTATTTTCTCTTAAAAAACTGTTCCTCCTAAGTCACTACTCGGACACTATTACAGAATGGGGATAGCTATATCAGCAGGTCACATGGTAATCTTGCCAATTTCCCACATACTAGACAAAAACATAGTTCTTATCACCAAAATAAAACATAGGGCTATAGAAAAAGTGGGTGCCCAATAAATATCTCTTGATTATTGTTTGTTGACTGATAACGTATGTACTGATGTCTTATTTATGAGCAAAGGAATGCATATAGAGATAATTATGCCCATACCATAACGTGATCTGGTTCCTACTTAGAACAGAAACACAAAGCTGAAGTTTAATAAAATGCTTATTGATTCAATTCACTCAATAAACCAACTGACATTCCATATAAATAAATGACACTGTGAAATTCCCTTTAACAGAAGGTATACTCAATAGCTGCTTATTGATAGCTAGCCCATGGGAATTTGAGATCTCTGAAGACATATGCCTTCAGACGCAGTATGTTATAGGAGCAAAGAGTATTAACTGAACCATATATTAGAATATCTGGGTTTAAGGCCTTTTTGGGCCACTAACTAGCTACATGACTTCTGCCAGATTATTTAATGACTTCCGGTCATGGTTTATTGTGAAATACAAATGAGATAATGGATGTGGAAATACTTTGTGAACTATAGAACTCTCCATCTTGACTGGGGACTGCCTACCTGGCTTGCAATTGGTCTTTCAGGAAAAGTCCCAGCCTAGCTCCACTTTACTCCCAACTAACTTTCTGGATTTCGTTTACTCCTCTTCGGTTGGCTGCCTTGACTCCTAGTGATAACCCTCTCCCAGTTCTTTCCCAACTCTCCTTTTAAGTACTGTTTTTTCATTTAGAATGTAAGCTTCTCTGGGGCAAGAACTTGCTTACTTGCTTGTGTTTTTATTTCTCGGTGCCAAGAGCACAAGAAAATGTTCTAGCTGGCTAATTATACAAATGTTTTCAAATTCCTAATTCCCTGGAGGGCTGAACAGGGAACTTGCTTCAATTATTTCAATTCAGGGGATTCTAGTCATAGTTTTGGTGGCCTAGGATAGGCTTTACCTAAAGAGTAGGTAAGCTATCACTCTTTGGATCATGGGCACTAACTCTCACGTGACTGTTGGGGTAGTCAACAATGGGACAATAATTAACTATTGTTTGTGTATATATGTGTGTATACACATCTTTATATTAGAATACAATATCAGATCAATTAAATTCCCATGCTTTTTGTCCTCAGCCTACAAACATAACTCAAATAATAATAATGATAGCTGAAATAGTAACTTTAAGATTTGTGAAATGCTTTATACATATTATCCTCATGAAAACCCTTGAAAGATAATTTTTTTCTTGGCAAGGAGGTTTGGGTGTGTAATTTTATCAGAGTGGGAAACTCCATGGTGTGCAAACTTCCTTCATCAAAGCAGATGGGTATGTTCTGTCTGGTAAGTCACAGTCATACCACTAGTACATGTCCAATGCTAAACATGCTTGTTGACTGATGAATTCCTTACTTCAAGGTGAATTCTCTTTCCAGTGTCACACTGCTTTCTCTGAGTAAACACATACCACAGGCATCATTATCACCTCCGTTTTACAGATAAAGAAATTAAAGCTCAAAGAGTAAAGGATACATCCATAATAAGTACTGGAAGTGGGGTTCCAACCCAGGCTTTTCTTATATCTAAATCTAGAGTTCTACTATATCATATTATCTGTCAACAAAACGTAATTTTACCTCCAGAGGAATGGACATTTTAAAGAGAGGGAATAGGTATTCAGCAAATTTTTCTTTCATTGTTTCCTCTGGTAATCTTTTGATCTAAGGACTAGGGAATGTTTCTGTCCTCCTGATTAGGCCAAAAAGGGTATAGTACACACTTTGGTGTTATTCAATCATGTCTGACTCTTAATGATCCTATGGACCACAGCCCACTAATACTGAATATGGGATTTTCTTGGCATACACACTGGAATAGTTTACCATTTCTTTCTCCAGGGGATTAGGGCCAACAGCAGTTAACTGTCTTGCCCAGGATCACAGAACTAGTAAGTATCTGAAGTCACATTTGAATTAAAATCTTTCTGACTTCAGGCCCAGAGCGCTCTCCATGATCATGCTAGTACAACTCAGGGCTGATAAATACATAAACGCAGATCACAATGTTCTCCATTTTTCAGGCTTATATTACTAAATGCCCTCTAAGGGGATCCATCCCAGGCTACTGGAAGTCTTGTCCACCATAACTAGCCTACTTCCGTTTCTCATTAAATAGATCTATGAAGGCTCATAAAACCCACAGAATATTAGCTGTGGCAGGGTACTTCCAGATGTGAAAGCTAAAGCCCTCAATGATATCTTTTAAACTACTTATCTAGGCAATATATATTCTTCTTAGCTCTTTGGGATACTTTTCAGTTTGATTCTTCCAAGATCCTATGTTTCGTGATTCAGCAATATGCTAAGAGAATAAATGGTATTAAAAAGAGGATTTTGCATCAATGAGCTATTTAAAAAGCAGTATAAAATTTCCCAAATGCCTGCTTTTCTCTTGATTTCCTACTAATTTTCAGGTCCAGTTCACTGTTCATCCATAATACTTGTCCAAAATTTTACATACAAATGAAAATGCATACTCTCTACTCTCTTTCTTCTCTTTAACAGGTTGCTCATCTAACTATATCATAGTCTGGGCAAAAGGCTTTTTTTTTAATCCATTTTTTTGGCAGCGCAGATGGCTAAAACAATCTTTTTTACATTATGACATGAAGGTATTATAGAGCTCCAGGGCAATGTATTGGCTGGCCCAATGTAAGAATACTGTCATTAACAGGAAATTTTACTTTGCTTGGATTTTGTGCAGTATCTACAGACACAAAAATACTTAGAGGAATCCAAGTTTTCCTTCCCTGCTTTACACTGGTTTTGATTTTAATATATGACAAATCAGTGAACAAAATTATTAAAAAGATACATCTGTCATAGTCTTGTATAAACTAAAGAAACATGAAAACTACCATATAAAGACTCCATTCTGTGTAAACTTTAAAAAGGCAAAACTTAAAAAAAAATCATAGACATTTCTCAGAAAATTATGTGAAACTAATAAGTAATCCCTCACATTTATGTGAAATTCTAAAGTTTGTAAAGGGCTGTCCTCACAAATGCCCATGTTACAGATAAACAACCTGAACCTTTCCAGGTTAAGCAACTTGATCAGAGAGTTGATTGATGCCTGAGATAAGATTTGAATACAACTCTGGGGATCACAGGATCAGAGATTAAGAGCTCTTAGTTAACTGAGAGGCCAACAAGTCTAATGTCTTCTTATTAAAATTAGGAAACAGAGGCTAAGAGAGGAACTCTGTTGGACAACATGTCCAGAAACATATTCTATGTTAACACTGAAACACTAATGATACCACTTGGGTTTTCTATTAACCAATTCAAAATTCAACTAACTGTACTACTGCATAGTTTACATCTCTACATCTTCTCCATAAGAAAAGCTTAAGGGAGCCTGACAAATGCTTTGCTAAAATCTAGATAAACTAAATTTAATGCATTTCTCTCATCTACTGATCTCTTCTATCCTGTCAAAAACAAAAATGAAATTAAAGATAACTTCCAAATGGATAAATACCAAACATAAAGGGAGGTATCATAAAGAAATTACTGTAGTGAAATGCAATTGCTTTTGAGATACATGAATAAAGGAAGAATTCATGACTAAACAAGTCAGAGAATCACAGAAAATAAAACAAAATTTTGATGCCAAAATTTAAATTTTTGCCCAAACAAAATCAATGTAGTTAAATTAAAATTAGAATAGAAACAGTTAACTGGGGGAATAGAGGGGAGGAGGGGAGGGAGAAGGGAGGGAGAAATGTATCACATTTCTCTGATAAAGGGCTCATTTACAAAAGAGATAACAAATTGATTTAAATTTATAAGAAGAAGAGGCATTCCCAATGAATAAATGATTAAAAGATGTGAACAGGCAGTTTTCTAAGAAAGATATCTAAGCTATCCACAGTCATGAAAAAGTGCTTCAAATCACCAATAATCTGACAAATGAAAATTAAAGCACCTTTGAGGGTCAACGTCAGACCCATCAAATTAGTAAAGTTGACAGAAGGAAGAAAATGACAAATGTTGGAGGAACTGAGGGGAAACAGGCACATTAATGCACTGTTGGTAGAGATATGTATTGGTCTAGTCTTTCTGGAAAGCAATTTGGAACTCTGTCCTCAAAATTGGTTGCTAATCAATCTATGATTCTTTTTAACTCAGCAATACTATAACTAGGTCTACACCCACCCACCCATTCCCCCCAAAAAAATCAAAGGAAAAAGAAACTGACAAGTGTGAACAAGAATACTTACAGTAGAGGATAATTCTAGGAAGATGGCAGAGTAGGTTGGTAAATTTCAAGCTCTCTAGATTTCCCCCACAAATAGAGCAAACTTGTGCCTCAGGATAAACACAGACTGGTGAAAAATCAAAATTTGGGGCAGAACAGAGGTATCCTCCTGATACAACCCAACAAGATCTGAAGAAAGACCTCAGATCAGGATTATCCCATATGAGGTTCCAACACTTCCAGGCTAACTTCACAGAAACATCAAGTGGGGACTCCTTGGGCTAGCTAGGTGTGGCTGGAGCCTCAGCAGAAACTACAGAGACTTTCACTTCCCAAACTGTTAGTGGATTTGGAATTTGAGTGCCAGAAGATTGAATGAAATTTGGCTGATTTGGAACCCAGCACCAGGTGAGTACAGAAGTAACAAGGCAGGGACACTACTGGTTACAGGTATGAGCAGGAGGGTGGAGGGCTTGGTTTGGGGTTTCTGCTCAGAAGGGAAAGCTGAAGGGAAGCTTGAGGCACCATCTCTCTCACTCCATGATTAGGTGCTTATACTAATACCTCTTATTAAAAAACAAATAAACAATGAACCAGAAAAGAAGAAAGAATCCCACCATAGAAACATATTCTGTGGACAGGGAAGACCAGGGTTAATCTTCAGAAGACAATGAAGTAAAAAAAAACTTCTACCTCAAAGAATAATGTGAAATAGCACCCTGCACAGAGAATTTATAGAACTCAAAAAAGAATTTAAAAACCAAATGAGGATATTAAGGAAAAACTTAAAAAAAAAAAAAAAAACAAGAGAAACAAGAAAATTATGGGGAAAAAGTTAACTAACTAGAAAAGAAGATAGAGAGTCTCAAAGATGAAAACAATTCTTTGAATATTAGAATCAGGCAAGGGGAAGCCAGTTAAGCTATGAGAAACCATGAAATAACAAAACATAATAAAGAATGAAAAAAATAAGACAAAATGTGAAATATCTTTAAAAGAAAAATGACAGATCTAGAGAACAGATCAAGAAGAGAAACTATAAGAATAATTGGATTGCCTAAAAGTTGTGACCAAAAAGAGAACCTTGATATAGTAATACAGGAAATAAAAAAATAAATAAATAAAAACTGTACTGGAGTGATAGAACATGAGTAGAAAGTAGAAAGGGAAAAAATCCACCCATTACCTCCTCAATGAGATTCTTTGTGGAAAACACACAGGAGTATTATTGCCAAGTTTTCAAAACCCCCAGATCAAAGAGAAAGTTTTGCAAGAAATAAGGAAAAAACAATTAAAATATGCTGGAGCTACAATTAGAATTGTACAGGATTTATCAGCAGCTACAGTAAAAGACCACAAGTCCTGGAATCAGATATGATGTCAGTAGATATACTGACAATCAAACTAGGTCTGCAGCCAAAAATATCATATCTAGCAAAATTATCTATAATATTGAATGAGAAAAAAATGGAGCTTCAACGAACTTGCAGATTTTTCAGGACCTTCTATCAACCAAATATGTAGTTAACAGAAAATTTAACATATAAGAGCCAATATCAAAGATCAATTTCAAAGACAATGTGTTTATGTTTTTTTACATGGGAAATGTATATTATATGTTTAAGATTCACAACAATAGGGTGGCTCAAAAGAAAGATTGGTAGAGTTATGGTAAAAACAGAAATTATGTTATACAAATGAAGTGCAGAGGAAGAATATACATACAGGCATTAGAGGAGGGAGGAGGGCTTGTAGTTGTGAAACTTACTCACACCAGAAATGAATTTAACAGGCAACACTGCATATATACCATGAAGGGTATAGAACCCTCCAAAATCTATAAAGAAATAAGGGGAGAGGGATGGTGGATGGGGAAGCAAAGGAAAGAAGAAAAAGATCTTTGGGTAGGGGGGAGGTTAGATAATAGCAAATTATAGTATTTTTTTCTTTAAAAAAAAAGGGGGGGGTATGAAAGGGGGAAAGAAGAATAAAATAAATAACATGCGTAACAGAAAACAAAAGAACAATTTACAAGGAAGTAAAGAAGAAATGGACATTTATGAACATAATTTCTTCTACTAATATATACTTTCTTGATTGATAATTTGTTGTTATGTATTTTGAATCCTCCCTGATGTTAAGGCTGGGAACCTGACAGTGTTCTCTTTTGTTTTCTTTTTCTGTTTTTTTCTTATTTTGTTTTTTCAAATAAAATAAGATTTTAAAAATACTTACTGTAATGGCAAAGAACTGAAAACCATGAGAATGTCTGTTAACTGGGAAATTGCTGAACAAATTATGGTATATGAATATAATGAAATACTACTGGATTCTAAAAAAAGGTGAAAGCCTTCAGGAAATTCTAAAAAGAATTATATGAACTGATGCAGACTGAAATTAGTAGAATCAGAAAAAATTATATAATAACAAAAATACTGTAGAGGCAATCAAATTTGAAAGACTTTAAGAACTCTATTCAATGTAATGACCAACCATGATTCCAAAAGACCAATGATGAAGCATGTTACCTACCTCCTGACAGAGAGATGATGCATTCAGGTAAGAATGACATTTTTTAAAGACATGGTCAAAGGAAGGAATGTGTTTTACAAAGCTAAGCATGTTTATTACAAGGGTTGTTTTTCTTTGTTTTCAGTGGAGTAGGAGGGAGATAGCAGGGGAGAAAGAAAAGAAAATGTTTTTGTTAATTGAAAAAATATTTTTTAAAAATAAAATTAGTCTGACAGGACCTCTTTTGTGATCATTGCTTCCTTTTCTAGATGTTCACTAGCCATCCCTTCAAATACTTTCTAAAACTATAAGAATAAAAGTCATATTCATAGGCATGTACTGTATTACAGACTCCATTTATTTCCTTTTTCTTTTTTGGAAAATCAAGGCAAGGGAAAGTAAAGGGAGAGACTAATAGGAGAACAAAAGTAGAAGGAGAGAGGGATAAGAAAGGAGTAAAGGACTGACAAAAGAGAAAACAGATTGAGGGAGGTGGTGGTCAGAAGCAAAATATTGGTGAGGAGGGACAAGGGAAAGAAGAGGACAAAAACACTTCTTTTTCTGATCCTGAGACAATTTTCCTATTCTCCATACAGAACTCTATATTTATTTTGAATACACTTACTCTCAGAAACTTTTAAAGGACAGAGACAATATCATGTTTGCCTTTGCATCTTCACCACATGGCACAGCACCTCACAGATACCTGTTGTTGATACTTCACAATCTTTCAAAGACTACTATGGTCTTTGGTTCAAAATGGTTCAAATCATTTCAATGGTTCAAAATCAAAACCAAAGGTTCTTTAATTACCTATTGTGAAGGTGACTTGGCCCTGTTGATCTGAACTCATTAAGAATATTAAAAGTATCAACAATGATGCAGCACTGCTATTGCACTTGACTGGAATACAAAATAAGCAGCCCATTTAAGATATGATATGGAATAGTACCTTCTAAATGTTGGTAGAGGAAAAATTAAAATCAGGCATTTGGTCTGGAATTCTACCAAGGACATTCCTTCTACTTAGAAGAGAAGTAGCAAAGTCTTTATACAACATTCTATGAAATTTCAATAATCTCAGATCACTCTATCTTCTGTATAAAGTAAAAAGAATTTGGCAATACATCAATGAAAAAATAAACATAAATCTTAATTCAGATCTGGCCTATGGATTCTAGCTTTATGGAATCCATAAGGATTATAAAAATATAGTATAAAAACACAGAAGAAATGCAAATAATTGATAGAGATGGAGAGTGATAAAACATAAGTTCTATATAATTACAGCTGTACTTAATATTTAGGTTTTTCCTACATTGGATTCTTGTCTGAAAACAATTTTTTGCATCTGCTTTATCTTATGGAAGACCAGTAACACTAACAGCACTTTAGAAAGCAATTAAAAAACAAGATAAGATATTTTGCTTTTATTAGAGAATGTGGATTTTCTTCTATTCAACATTCTGCTTACTTCTGATAAAGTAGCAAAAATTGACATAAGGCTCCTGCTTAAGAATTTTTTGTAATATTTAAAAGCAGGTTACATTAAAAGATTTATAATTACTGTCAAAATCATCATCACCATACAATGAATTATTACTATAAAATCATATCTAGAAATGCAAAACAATATACTGGAAGGAACAGTGGGTTTACAGTCAGAACACTTAGCAGAGCTGATAGATACTTAAAACCATTACATATCAAACATAATTTTATAAGCAAACTAAGTTGTACACAATGTATCAATGTAAAGTAACAATGACATTAGTTACATAAGAACAATTTTTAATGGACTACATGCATTTTTCAACAAATGTCCTTTTAACAAAAGACTAAACTATTTCCATACATAACCATCTCTCTTCTCTTTGTTTTTCCTCCTCCTCCTGATTAAACAAAAATGCCCAATCCAGAGAGAGATCCTTAAAAGCAGAGTCTTAGATAATTAAGTCAGTCATATGTAGAAACCTCATTCTCCAGTGTAAGTGGCTATGAAAGTGGCAGAACAAGTCCCTCACAATTACCCTCTCTTCCAAGAAACAGGTCTATCCCTGGCTCTACCCATCAGATGCCACTCATAAGCCAAATGTGAGAGCAGCCATAATTCAATGTCTCTAGAGTCAGATCCTAAAACATCTCTCAAATCCAGATTCCAGAAAGCAGCAAAGGGTGGCCCAGGCTTAGACAGAAGTTACAGCTGCAAAGAAAAGGAGATGTACAAGTCCAGCAACACTTACCGGAAACCCACTTTGCGGGCGTAGTGCAGACAGTTCTCCTTCACATGGGTCTGGAAATAGGCCAAGCGGCAGAGTGCTCCACATTCTGGGCAGCAGTAAGGAGACTTGTGTGCATGGATGCGCTGGTGGGCACAAAAGCTACACTGATTGGGTAGCATCATTTGACACACCTGGCAAGTCTGGGGGGGTAAAAAGAGAAAGAATCACAGCAGTGTGTCATCAGTAAAGAGTCTGTCTTCCACTCTGAACAAATGGGCTGTCTGAGGCAAAATAATAAATATTAAGTTGATCTGCTTGGATTTGCCCAGTTCAAAATTTCTTCTCTTATCTTTTAATTGTGCCTCTGACTTATTGATCAGGAATTTTTATTCCAGGTTGCACTTTCCTTAAGAATAAAGATAATGTAAAAACAAAAAATACCAATATAATTAATTTTTTCTACTTTAAAGAGTAGCTTAGCCTTTTGTAGAACAAGATTCTCTTCCCTCTTAGCCCAGGGAATATTATTCATTCCTAAATCTCTTCTTTTTCTGTTGGATTTCATAAAGATCTGTGCTGAACTTTAAGCCTATCTGGGTCACTTCAGATACACAATAAACTAGCATTTGATAAAACATCTTATGCTATTCTTGTGAGAAAGATGAAGATATGTGTTAAATGATGACAGTACAATTAGACATATTCTGAATTGCTTGAATGCCTGGATTCAGTCCAGTCATTAATGGCTCAATGTCAGTTTAAGAATAGATTAACAGGGGCAGCTAGGTGGCATAGTAGATAGTAGATAGAGCATCAGCCCTGAAATCAGGAGGATCTGATACTTAACACTTTCTAGCTGTGTGACCCTGGGCAAGTCACTTAACCCCAATTGCTTCAGCAAAAAAAAAAAAAAAAAAAAAAAAAGACTAGATTAACAATGTAGTGTCCCAGAAATCTGTGCATAGCCCTGTACTTTTTAGAAGCATTTTTTTAGCAGTGTTTTCAATGAAGGTGTGGACAGTAAATTTACCAAATACCTAACACACTGGATACAGAGTATCCAACTCTGACAGAGTAAGGATCCAAAAAGATTGGTTAGGACACTGGATTGAATCCAGGAGAAGAACTCCAATAGGATCAAATATAAGATTTCAAATTGATTTCAAAAGCATATCATGAGGAAGCCATTGATCAGAGAACAGTTCGTCAGAAAAAAGTTTTAAGAGTTTTAGTAGATAGTAAACTAGGCAGCTAGATACTATAGTGGAAATAACAATGAGCCTAGAGACAAGGAGACCTGAGTTCAATCACAGACTCTACCTCTGTGACCTGAGCAAGTCACTTAATCTGTCTGTCTCAGTTTCTTCTTCATCAAAGGGGAATAAGAATGATACTTTCTTCCTAGAATTGTAAAGATCAAACAAGAAAATATTTGTGAAGCCCTTAGCACAATGTCTCGCACATAGTAAGCACTATGCTAAAAGTTAATTATTATTATTATTATTATTATTCAGTAAGATAGCAGTAGACTGTGCTAAATCAAAAAGCTATTGTAAGATTTCAATGAAAGTCATGTCATCTAAGAAATAGAAAATGAAAGTCCCAGAGTATTCTGTCCAGGTCACATAGTATCTACAACAGATGGATCAAAATACAGGTCCACAACACTCCAAGTGGCCCTAACTAGGTTAAAATGTAATTGTAAAAAGTTTAACAAAATTAAAATACAATAGGCCACAGATAATGCTAATTTGTGGTTTTCTAAGTCAATATGTAGTCCTTGTTTCTATTCAAATTTGATACCATTTGAAGAACAGCACTGTTCAGTTCTGGACACTACCTTGAAAAGATAAAAGTATATATGGAAGAAAAAAGAAACTCAAGTCCCTATCACATAAAGAATAGATGAGAAAAAGGGGGAGATTTCATCTACAGGGAAAAAAAGATTCAGATCTAGAAAGAGGAAGAGGATGTACAAGAGAAAAGCAACTCCCCAGAACCAGGAGCAAAGAGGCAAATTTAGATCTGATGTCAGGAAAAAGCTTTCTAACAATTAGAACACTTCAAAATTGAACAGGCTATGGTTTGGAAGCTTTCAACAGAGACTCAGGACGATTTATTCAGTATGCTGTACTGGATGTTTTTGTTGTTGTTGTTTTTCCAGATCTGGGTTTGAATGAGATAGCTACTGTTCCTCCCGACTATGAAATTCTTTATCTCCCTACTTAAAGAGAAAAAAGTTCTTTAGACCTTAGTGCCTTCATGTTTCATCCCCCAAGCTCCTGGTTTGACCTTGAGACCAAATTCTGGACCACCATACTTTACACAGAGTAGATAATATATTTACTGTTTGCTTTTTGCCCTCACTTTAGATTTCTTTATTAGTCCCTTCTAAATCCAAGAGCCTTTCTAGTTTCCATTATTTGAGTAATATTCCTTCCCCTGAAGTTTCCCTGAATCTGATTTCCTCACACAAGCTGGAAGAAATAAAAGATCTAGAAGCTACCCAATTTCTAGACTAATCAACCACAAAAACCTATAGACAACTCACTGCTGGAGCCAGCATGATCATCCTGCTCTCTGTCCTTCTAAGTAGAAGAACTGTCATAGGTATGGCCTAACCAAAGAGCCACTGAAGAGAAATAGTAGTCAAAGCAGCCAAGAATCAACTATTACTACGTACAAGACAATTAGGGAAACTAATTTACAAGTGTTTTGAGTTTTAGGGAAAACATAAAAAACGGCAGAGATTATTTATGGATTTATAAGACTCCAGAATGGAAGAAAGAAGTACCAACCTATTCCTGCCTCTAATGCTGAGCCTGAATCCCTACCTAAGTACTCTGAGCCAACCCTAATTTGGAAATGAAACACTTTCTCATAAAATCCAAGGCTAATACATTCTCTCAGTTCCAGAGACAAATTCTTCTCTTCTTTTGAACAAAGAAAAGTCAATGATGGACAAAGGAGGGAGAGTGTGAACAATAAGTGCCAGGCTGGAGAAAGCCTCTAACAGAAATTTCCTGAGGGCATTCATTTAAACAATTCTCCACTGCTGGAATAAATACCTCAATGTCCATCTCTCCCTTCAGATTCAATTCAGGTGTCGCTTTTATAAGACCTTCCCAGATCTTCACAGTTTCTACTCTCATCCCTGTGTACACTATGTGTACACTATGCTGATCATATTTAGGCTATAACAATATCCAGCATATTGTAAACTCCTTATGTGCAGGAATTGTTTCATTTGTGATTCTGTAAACAATGTGCCTGGGACTAAAGAAATAGTAAATAAATAGTTGTTATAGTGAAAAACAAGAAACCAAGAAAAGAAATATTCTAAATATCTGGAAGAAGAAAAAAGTAGAAGAAATGAAATTTTTAGATATCAAATAGAGCTATCCACAACGAAGTGGAAAGACAAAAGAATGAGATTCTCACTATTGTAATGAAAGGTTGTTGCAATTATGAGTAGAGAGAGAAAAATGCAGTTGAGGTAAGGGAGGTGAGAACAAAAAAGCTCTAAGCTGGGTCATGGCCAGTGAGGCAGTGCCCAAGATACTGTCCCTGGAATATCAAAAACTATTCTGAAGTGGAATAGAACTACTAATCTTAACTAAGAGAGAAACAATCAACAACCTATACTTGTAAGTTACTTCAGATTTGCATTCACACAGAGGTGACTTTTCTCAATAAAAGCCAACTACATTAGGAGCCATCATTCTCCCCAAGGGTTCATAAACCAAGATTACATGCCCATTTGCTTGTCACTACAGCATTTATTCACACTTATTGCAGATGAACCAGGAAGTCTAATTTGCAGAGCTCACTTACCAACCCCTCAGTCTCCTCGGCTGTCCTCTGGTAATGAGAAGCCAGGGCTATATAATCCTGTACTTGCTTATTACATTCAAGACACTTGACCCCATAGCGAACAAGTCTTAGCGGGTCTGGGTAGAGCGGCATCGCAGGGGCAGCAGGGTTGATGCTCCCAGGAGCTGGATTGGCTTTAGGAGAGGAAGGGAGAGGCTGGGGTGCTGGTGCTGGGGAGTTTGCAGGGGGCTGTAAGAACATTTGGTCTGCAGAGATGGGTTTCATGAGCAGCTGGGAGCACTGCATAACAAGTCCCTTGCTCTTATGGTCACGGGCATGTTTTAACAGGCTGCACCTGTTGTAGAAGAGCAGGGTCTTAGAACACTGGGTACAGAGAACCTCAATGTGGACACTCCGCCGGCCATAGTGCTGGCTCAGGCTCTTCTCTAAGGCAAATGCATCCCCACATTCCAGGCAGGAATAACCACTGGATGGCAATCTAATCTTGCTGTCAACAGGGGGACTGAGGTTTGGGGAATATATGGGTACAGGATTGGCACCATGGAGAACTTTATTAAAGACCTCCACAACCAAAGGAGCAGCCTTTTTCACTTGGTGGACAAGAGACACTGACATCTGTGTTAGTTGGGACTGGCTCCGCCTCTGCACAGAAGATTTGGCGGTGACGGATGCAGCAACACTATGGGGGACCAGGTTCAGATTTGCCAAATGCACAGCTTTGGGGAGGAGATTGGCAGGAGCCAGAGGAGATGCCGGTACTGTCAGATTTTGCTGCTGCTGCTTTTTGCTGTGTGGAGGGACCACAGGTGTCACTTTTGAAATTCTGTTACTGGAGTTGAGACAAGATGATGAAGTTTCATTGGGCTTGTTCATGTTTTCATCTCCTTTCCCATCACCCAGAGGGCTCTTTGCATCCACAACAGACCCTGAAAAAAGGTCATCTGCAGTTTGGGTAGAGATATTACAGGTCTCACATTCTGGCAAGTCCCTCGGTGCCATCAGTGGAGAGAATCTAACACTGTTCTCCTCTGCAGTGGCACTGCCCGTGGGGGACCCAACTGGAGACTTACTAAGGTCATCTGGGTCTGGCAAGATGCTTGTGACAGTTCTCTTAATTTCCCCTGATGATGTCTTAATGGTTTTGATTCTCACTTTGGGAATTGCTGGTGGGGAGCTGGCTGCCACAGATGGGGATCCTTTGCTACTACTGTCACTGCAGATGCTCCGAGGGCTGTCTGGAGGCTTGATGCTCTTTTTTGTGGTCTCTGTTGGGCTTCGGGGACTCTTTGGTGATTTGGGCATTTTGGGACTACCCTTAGAGCCTTCTCTAATGGGTCCTAAATGCTCTTTTGTAATACTAGCCTTATCGTCCTTTGAAATACCAGCCACTTTTTTGGCCTGAAGGGCCACCAAAGCTGCAACACAAGAAGACAACTTAGAATGAGCTGGTTTAAGGCGCTGTCGTGGAGGAACTGATGAACACACATTCAGCTCAGAGACAAGACCTTTGGAGTCCCCAGTTTTACTGCCAGGGATATTATTGAATGTCAGAGCTTCCTCAAAGAACTCATCTTCTTCATCTACCAGTTCCTTCTTACATTCTATCACTTTCTCAATGGTTTGATCATGTTCCTTCTCACTAGCAACCAGATCACTTTCCTGGTGGTCCTGCAGTTCCATCTTTTCTTCTTTTTTGCAATAATGATCAAACATACTCAGTTCTGGAACAGGAAACTTCCCAAGCACCTCCAGGGCTGAAGTTCCTGTGGAGATGTATACAGATGGTGGGGGGAAGTAAGGGCTTTCAGAATGCTTCTGTTTCTCTCCATACCCATTGTCTTTGAGAGTATCATCCGGCTCTGGACTGGAGATTGGGCTGAACTGGCTAAATGTTGGTAAAGGCTCTGACTTCGGTGGATCCAACTTGTCAGAGTAACTCCTACTATTATCTCCATTCATAAAACTAGAATCAAATTTCCCATAATTGTGTCCCAAGCCATGGGGATCTGGGGGAAGTTCAGGTCCCCGGAAACCATTATGTAAAAGACTGGGGCTAACATGGCCCTTCTCTGCTTCAAATGATTCTTGGCGACTGGTGTTCTTAACAATGACACTCACAGCTGGGACATCAGGAGCTGACCCTGAATGAGTCAAGGACACACCTTCATCTATACACATTCCTGCTGGTTTCAGAGGACTTTCATTCTCCTCACTGGTGGCCTGGATTGCCTCTTTGGCATCAAGGCTAGTTGGGTCTGGGATGTCAAAAGCAGCCAAAAGGTCATCAAAATCTGGGGTTTTCATGTCCCCCATGACTGGAAACTGGATGCCAGCTATAACACAAACAAAGAATGAAATTAGTGTTTGCTTCAGTGATTAGGATCACTCTAGACACTGACACTAGACCATCTATCTAGAACAAACTAGCAAACAATCACTCATCAAGGTTTCATAATAAAAAGACAACAATTCCATTTTATGAGCTTCCTAGGGAAAGAGGAGATGGAGAAAAATATATTTATTTTTAAAACAGATCCTGAATCCAAAAGGGAGGTTGTTAAGCCTGAGACTGGACTAAAGGACATCCACACTACATTTTCTTGTTCTCTCATGAAGACTCAAATTCCAGTATGAAATAAATCATTCATTCCAAAAATGTACATGAATTTACCCTTAAGAAAATCTATTCAGTACCTTCTTTTCTTAGGAAAAAGTTTAATTCCTCTTTTAAGACCAACTATTATCATATGCTAATCTATTCTTATTAATTACATCACTAAAAGTGACATGACAGTGGATGAGAACTTGGCTTCAAGTTTGAATATTCTGGATTAAATACTGTTTCAAATAGACACAAACTGGAAGACTCAGACAAATAGACACAAACTGGAAGACTCAGACAAATTACTTCACTTTTACAGAACTACTAAGACTCTGTAACTGGAGTTGCAGATCTGCATTGGGAGAGACTAAATGATACCTTTCAATTCCAAATCTATGACTCTAGACTTGGACTTTAAAAAAATTGTTCAAGATCAATATTTAAGATCTCAAGATCAGTATTTAATAAACCCAAAGATTCCAGCTACAGTGACTAAGAATTCACTATTCAATAAAAATTCTTGAGAAAATTGTTAAGTGGTGTGGCAGAGACCAGGCATAGACTAACATCTCATATCTTATATCAAGATATATTATAAATGAATACATAACTTAAGATATAAAGGGTGACATCATAAACAAATTATGGGAACAAGGCAGAAATTTTATTTCAGAGATATAGATGAGGAAGAGTTTATGACTAAGCATATATAGAGAATGTCATAGAAAATAAAAGGGGAAATTATGATGGCATAAAAGTTAAGAGTTTTTGCGCAAATAAAATCAATATAGATAAGCTAAAACTAGAAGGGAAATAGTTAATTGGGGGGAGGGGGAACTCTGAAGCTAATTGTTCTGATAAAGTGCTCATTTCTAAGATATATAAAGAACTAATTCAAATATGTAATTCCTCAATGAATAAATATCAAAAGATATGAACAGGTATATTTCTTTTCTTTTCTTTTTTTAATTTTAGCTTTTTATTTATAAGACATATGCATGGGTAATTTTTCAGCACTGATCTTTTCAAAACCTTCTGTTCCAACTTTTCCCCTCTTTCCCCCCACTCCCCTACACGGCAGGTAGACCAATACATCTTAAATATGTTAAAGTATATGTTAAATACAATATATGTATACCTATTTATACAGTTATCTTGCTGCACAAGAAAAATCGGATTTAGAAATAAGATAAAAATAACCTGAGAAGGAAAACAAAAATGTAAGCAGACAATAACAGAAGGAGCGGAAATGCTATGTTGTCATCCACACTCTTTTCCCACAGTTCTTTCGCTTGGGTATAACTGGTTCTCTTCATTACTGAACAATTGGAACTGATCTGATTCATCTCATTTTTGAAGAGAGCCATGTATATCAGAATTGATCATCATATAGTATTGTTGTTGAAGTGTATAATGATCTCCTGGTTCAAACAGGTAGACTTCTAAGAAAGAAACCCAAGCTATTCATAATTATGCAAAAGAAAAAGTACTTCAAATCACCAATAATTAGAAAAATGAAAATTGAAGCAATTTTGAAAGTCCTTCTCACATCGTATTAGTAAAGTAGACAGGAGGAAAATGCCAAATGATGGAGGGGCTGAGGGAAAACAGACACATTAAAACATTGTTGGTAGAGTTGTGTGTTGGTCCAATGTTTCTGGAAAGCAATTTGGAACTCTGATCTAAAAGTTATTTTGCAATACATCATACCTAGCAGTACTTAGCAGTACTCAGCACTGGATCTATTCTCTAAAGAGAACAAAGGAAACAGAAACTCACATATGTGGTCAAAAACATTTATAGCGGTTCTTTTTGTAGTGGCAAAGAACTGAAAATCAAATGAGTGTCCATTACCTGAATATTAGCTGAGCAAATTATGGTATATAAATATAATAGAATACCATTGCACTCTTTAAAAAAATGGCAAAATAGTACAGAAATGGGAAGACTTATGTAACCTACTTTCTTTCTTTCTTTTTTTTTGCTGAGGCAATTGGGGTTAAGTAATTTGCCCAGGGTCACACAGCTAGGAGGAAGTGTCTGAGACCAGATTTGAACTCAAGTCCTTCTGACTTCAGGGCTGGTGGTAACCTACTTTCTAATATAGTAACAGTTAACATTCATATAATACCTACTATAAACCAGGCAGTGTGCTAAAAGCACATAATAAATACCTTATTTGAGCTTTATAACAGCCTTGGAGAGGTGTGTGCTGTTATTGTTCCCACTTTATAGATAAAGAAACTGAGATTAAGTGACTTGCTCAAGGTCATACTGCTAAGTTAGTTTCTAAAGTTAAACTTGAATTCAAGATTTTCTAAATCTTTCTAAACAGGCTCAGTCCTGTATTCACCAGGGCAAAATGTGCAGAACCAAAATAATTTTTAAGTGATAACACTGTAAAGACAAATAATTTTGAAACATTTAAGAACTCTCATCAAATCACTGACTAAGCATGATTTCTGAGGACAGATGATGAAGCATGCTACCCACCTGATAGAAATAATGGATTCAAGGTGCAGAATGACAAATCTTTGGACCTGTGTCAATGAGGGAATTTGTTTTGCTTGACTCTACATATGTTATAAGGGTTTAATTTTTCTCTTTTTTTAGTCAAGTTGAGAGTTAAAAGAGAAAGAAATAAAAAAATAATTTTTATTAAATGAAAAGAAATAGAATTAAGTTTAAAAAACCCTCCCATGTGAGAAACTGTGTGTTTTACATTAATTTAAAAAGAAAAGCTCTGAAAGAAGTGGAAACAAAGTGAATGTCTGACAAATTAGGCCGTGTGAATGGAACATTGTATTTTTGCACTATAAGAAAGTACAAAACTTGCCAAGACCTGTATGAACTGATATAGAACTAAAAGAACAATTTACACAATGACCACAACAAAGACAAAACAACACTGACAGACTTTAGAATAGATCAACACGGTAAGCAACAAATTCTTTAGTGCAACTCTTGACTCTTGACACCAAAATAGAAGAGGATACAGGAAGAGATTTTTCAGATATGACCCATGTGTTTGTTTTGCTTCATTAAACTTAATTTACTGCAGGGGAATGTCCTATTGGGCAAAGAGAGAGAAGTCAGTAAGAAGTAACAATGATATAAACAAAAAGAAAAGCATTAATAATAACATTAAAAATGAAAAAGGGAAGCTGTGGAACTGTTCATCTGGAAGGAACCTTTGTCCCAAGAGGACAAATGACTATAATCCACTTTCATACCAACCATGAGAGCCCAGGTGGCTCAAAACTGCAACAGTTTAAAAAAATATCTCATTACCTGTTTTATCCTTTTATTTCTGCATTCATTTCAGTTTCTTATGGGTTCATTTATTTTAAGACTAAATTTAAGATGAAAAATCTACTTAAATGAAGGAGAATGAAATGGGACAGGTGCTATGAAGAAAGTAAGGCTCAGAGAAGATTTACATGGTGCCAATCCCAGGGTACTGACAGTTTTTTTTTCCCTTCAAGTTTTAAAGAATATATAATTAAATTGTTCAGGAGATCTTATAAAATGTAGGAAAATTATCTTCCAATTGGAAAGTTCCATAAGTACAATATATAAAAATGTTGGGAAAAGATCATTTTGCCATATGCAAGTAAAGCATATACCTCCTATTGTTTCTCCCAATTTTCTCTAAGACACAAGAAAATGGAGGAATAGAAGAACAGAGCTGTATAGAAAAAGGTAGCATTCTTGCTGCAAAAATGATAAGAGACTTGAAGTTCTTAGGATAAACAGAGAACAATTAGAGATAATGATCGGTTGGTTGCTAAGGAAATTAAAGGGAAGAACAGGACAATCTTGGCTATTGAACAGTAAGCATTGTAAGGATTAATTGAAGAGCTGCTACCCATTTGCAGGGTATGAGCTTAAGCTGGACACAAATCCTGGATATGCTTCAAATTCTAAGAAATGGGTAAGAATGAGTGAAAATTTTATACTTAAGACACAGTAAGAAAAACCAGTTAAATTAAGTAGTGATTAATAACAGTTGGATTTAAGCAAGCTTAATGATAACTACATGTTTAAATTTTCTCTAAATTATGTATCATGTTGCTTAAAGGTAAAAACTAGAAATCAATATCTATGCTATTTTAAATAAAGTTGTATTTTTATTTTTATGAAAAATATATTTAAGTAGATCTGGGCTACATGCCTTTTTTCTTCCAGTTATGCATATCTATCTAAGATTAGCCTGCCTAACTATGCAAATATACTTCAAGTCACCCAAACTAATGGCAAATATTCAATCTGTATAAGACTGAATTTATAAATTTAAGCTTTAAAGACAAACAGTAGAGGAAAACAATTAAATTCTATATTTTGCCAGGACAAAAGAAAAAAAAAAAACCTCACCATATAAGCTGCTAAAGAAAGGGAGGAAAATTGAAGGGAAATACAAAACAACCAAAACAAAGAAAGCAAATAATATGCTTTGCACAAATTATTTGTATTTTAAAAGTAGCATAACAAGATGGAGTCCTTTATTTTTCTCAAGTATTTGTGAGCAGGCAATGTTGATCACAGAATGGCTTTTGACTCTGTGAGTTGAATAGACTAGTATGAGTGTTCCACAATCAACTTTTGTATCTTGTGTATTATTAGTCTCCTTTACAAATGCAGAAAGAGATGACCAGAAATCTTTTGTTACTTGCCTAAGATCACCTAGCTAGAAAGTGGTAAAGTCTTCATTTGAACCCAGGTCTTTTCACTATATTACAGATACCCTTAAATAAGTAAAATTAAACCTGGATTCTTAATCCCCATTTTTACCACTTAACTCTGTGATGTTGGGAAAATGGCATCTTCTCTGGCTCTTAGACTCATAATTCTATAACCTTTTAAATATATCAAATTTTAAAGAAGTCCAAAGAAAGGAAAGTAGAGAGAGGAACAAGAAGTCAGAGACTTCATTAAAAAAAAAAAACAAAAAAAAAAAACAAACAAACTTCAAGACAAAAAACGAAAAAATACCCTCTATATTCAAGAAGGGCCAAAAAGGAAAGAGTGGAGATTTAAAAATCATAAAATATATGAAACTTGTTCAGCAAATCCCAAACCATTAGAAAAGGAAGACATCCTTAGAAAATAAGTGGGTTTTTTAAAAATAAATAAAAGTGCAATTTCATGATCTTGGCAGCAAATATATGGAACTTACTGCCTCAAGAAGTGGTAAAGGGTAAAAATATAAATGTACAAAGGACCCACTAACTTGAAATTAGAAGTAAAATGGAAGTGAGGTAAATGAAAAAGAATTCTATAAAGAATAAAGGGGGGGGGGGGGAATCACAAAATCCAATTTTTTTCTTTAAATTTTAACTTGAGCTAAAGTCTATTAATTCTGAATTTTAGGTGAATCTTAGTTTACTGATTTAATAAGCTTGGATGATTATCTGGTCTGGGAACATTTAGCTGTTCCTAGTTAGAGCAAGAGTGAACTTGAAAGGACTCTGGGGTAAAGGGAAAACCAACACAATAATAGTGATAAATGGCAGTAAGAGGGAAAAAATTAAAATTTTGAATTTTTGAATTAGAAGAGCACAAGCTAAGCCCTTCAATACTTCCAATAGTCTAGAATTCCACCAGAACCAATAATTTATGTTCATTAATAATGATCTACATCAATATTTCATGCTTATTAAGGCAGGGAAATAAGTAATTAATTTAAAAATTCAAGCACTATACAGCATGGTATTGAGTAAAAAAAAACATTCACTGGACTAGTATTTGGGAGATGTGGACTCTAGCCTTGGCTCTGACACCAACTTGCTATGTGACTTTGGGCACACCATTTAACCACTGCAGACTGGTTTCTTCATCTGTAAAATCAGAATGTTATTTAGATTTTGATTACAGTCTCATCTAGTTCTAATGTCATATGCCTTCATGTTTTTTTCTAGCTCTAAACTGTAAGATTCTCAAGAAAAATAAATAATTAGAAATTGCTAGAAGGGTTGGACCAATATGCACAACTCCATCCAAAGTGCATTTGTGTGACTATTTTCCTATAATTCTGCCTATGTTCATAATAGTCAATTTTTATTACATTTTCTAACTTGCTAGATGTGAGGTAAAATTTCAGAATTGTTTTTTGCAATCTTCTTATTAATAACTACTAGTATTCCTTCACATTCTGTTAAAAAATTCTTAAATTATTTGTTAAAAGAGATACTTGATCCAAAGATTTTTTCCAGTTGAATTTTCCCCTTCCTATCTGAGTTGTATCAAGAGACAAAAGGCAAGATATGTTGGAAACACCAAGAAAAAGGCCTCGTCTTGGAAATGACCAGACACAGTAGATGGACAGATATATCCAGATAAAGATATAAAGTTTGTTTCCCAAACCAGACAAAGCTGAATTAGTTTCTATACCTATAATATCAGTAGTTAATTCCCTCCCTATATGGTCAGATCCCCAGTTAAAGATTTCCTTTGATTCATACACACACAGACATTTTGTATCACAACTTGTTTCATGAAACAGTTTACAAGATACAATTTGACATTTCATTTATTATAAGCCTCTGAAATCTACACCAAGTCTCCATTTTTCATGGGATACAGAAGCAGTACACATAGAAGCCAGTTTCACAACAGGCTATAAGCAAAATGCTAAGTCCAAAATGTTTGGCTACTTCCCATCAAACTGAACTTCTCTCTCCTCACCCAGGGTTTTTTCTCTAGTATCCAAAGTCCTTCTTTCTTCCTTTCATTACACAAAAGCCTCTGAAGTGCTTCACACTCCAAAATTACCTCTTTATACTATTTTTTCCTTCCTCCCAAATATTACTAATAAAAACTCCCATTCCAGAAGTTTTTAATTTTTGGACTTAATCACCTCCATGAATATATATGTAATTTTCAAACGTTTTCTGGTTTTTATTGATGCCTTTTAACATCACATTCATTTTCAAATATATGTCCTCTTCCTATCTCCTTTGTAATATACATTTTAAATGAAGTTTGCAAGCCCAATAAGTATCTAAAATAAGGAGAATATGTATAGGAAATATCAGGGTCTTTGAAAATTAATGCCCTGACATTCTATAAGTATTAACATTTTGGGGGGCCATAGAGATCTCCTCTTTCAGGCCTCATTTTCCAAAGGGAAGAATCATTTCAAAGAAATACCTTTTATAATTAATCAAAACAAAGCAAAAGTTGGATTGTGTTTAAATAACCTAAATATTGCATTATTATAGTAATCTAGGTGATATAAACTTAATTATGACTAGAACAGGAATTTTTACTATCCCTAGAAGGAAAAAGCACTACAGCAGGGATCACTAGAACACAGTGTCATCCAAATTCTACCAGTTCATCATCAGACAAGTGGATTCCCCAGGACTACTCTCTACGATAAATTGAAGGAACTGGACATTTCTTTACACATTAGGATTTTTGACTCTTCCAGCTTAAACATTCTACGACCAGAATCCTTCTCAGTAGGGAAATGGCACAGAGATTACAAGGTATCCTTCCATCTTTTGATACCTTTTCCTATCCTCATCCTTTCTCCTAAAACCCAGCAGAGATGCCCATGAATCACTGCCTGAGACCACACAGAACCAAATAAGTCCATAGACTCAGTGACTTGTTACACATTTTCAAGTGGCATCACAGTTTACAAGCATATCTTCCTGTAACTAATGAGTTTACAGCTTTTAATAGTTTTATATCATGCTACCTGGGATAAAGCAACCTTCAATAATATGTAGTCTGAGAAGATACTGCTATGTATTGTAGATGTGTGCTACTGAAGAGGAGAAGGAAATAAGCAAAAGGGGCACATTTCTAAGGCCAGAACTCCCAAGAGTTCTAGTACTTGCAACAAACAGAATCTAGACATCACATGCTCCTAAGCCTATACCACCATTTTACCAAGCAACCTTCCCAATTACCATAATCAAGAGAAAGAATACTAATTTGAATAGCTCACTGGTTTAACAAAATTTGGTATGATGTTATAATATTCTACCTATAATTTCTTCCTTATTCTTATTTCCCCCATCCTAATAGGACTTCACTTTCTTTCCATTACTTTAGTCAAGGCATAATCCTCCCAATTAGCGATTCTCTGTACCAGCTAGGACACAAAACACTTTTTTTCTCAGGTTGACCACCACCAAAGATAGCCCATAAGATATCATGGAAATTTTAGACATCTAGAAATATTACAGAATAAAGAGTTGGGAAATACTAGAGCAAAGGCCAGATGCAGGCAAAACAACAGAAGAATTCAACTGACAGGCTAGAAACAACCCTCTATACTCCCTGGGGATCTATAGTAACAAGAAAACTGGTAAGGCCCTGCCAGTACCACTTTAACTTATTTGCAACACTTGTCTATGCCAAGGTAAAGTTAGCGGAACAAGGATATGTAACCACTTTCTTAGTTAATCCTGAAAGTCAGAACCTAGGAATGTTTGGAGATATTAACAGATTGTCAAAGGGTGAGAAGAGATATCTTCCATTACAGTTTTGTATGATTTATTATATCATGGAGGTGCTCTTGAGTTGTTGAAATATATGCCAAGGGGGGCATAAGCTTTAGTAGGTACTAACAAGTTGTAATAGTTTCCTATAAGATAAATCTTCATTTATATCATCAGTTCTCTTTACTTCCAAAACCAAGGGAAACTAACCAAATTAATCAAAACCAGATTAATTAAGTCTAAAGAAGTTTATCAATAAAAGGATAATCAAAAAATTACTAATTTTTGGCCACAGCAACTTACAAAGATGTCTACAAAGCCATAAAACAGTAATGCTCTGCAATAGCAGGAAAAAAAACCTCATCTAAGAAATCATGAATTCCAAACCATTCTCCAACTGATAAATGATCAAAGGATATGAACAGACAATTTTCAGATGAAAAAATTGAAACTATTTGTAGTCATATGAAAAGGTGCTCTAAATCACTCTTAATCAGAGAAATGCAAATTCAGACAACTCTGAGATACCACTACACACACCTCTCAAATTGGCTAAGATGACAGAAAAAGATAATGAGGAATGTTGGAGGGGATGTGGGAAAACTGGGATACTGACATTGCTGGTGGAGTTGTGAATAGATCCAATCATTCGGGAGAGCAATTTGGAACTATACTCAAAAAATTATCAAATTGTGAAAACCTTTTGACCCAGTAATGTTTCTACTGGGATTATATCCTAAAGAGATCTTAAAGGAGGGAAAGGGAAGAAAAGGCAAGAAATTGGAAACTGAATGGATGACTATCAGTTGGAGAATGGCTGAATAAGTTATGGTATATGAATGTTATGTTATATTATTGTTCTGAAAGAAACGATCAGCAGGATGATTTCAGAGAGGTCTGGACTTACATGAACTGAACTAAATGAAGTGAACAGAACCAGGAGATCATTATATATGGCAACAACAAGACTATATGACGATCAATTCTGATGGACATAGCTCTCATCAACAATGAGATGATTCAAACCAAATCAAACTGAATAATTCCAATTGTTCAGTAATGAAGAGAGCCATCTACACCCAAAGAGAGGACCATGGGAACTGAGTGTGGACCACAACATAGCATTTTCATTCTTTCTGTTGCTGTTTGCTTGAATTTTATTTTCTTTCCCAGTTTTTTTCCCTTCTTGATCCGATTTTTCTTGTGCAGCAAGATAACTATATAAATATACATACATATATTGGATTTAACATATTTAACATGTATTATACTATCTGCCATCTAGGGGAGGTAAATAAAAAGCTTTAATTTAAAAAAAAAATCATGAATTCTAAAATTATCCATCAAGTCATAGTTATATAGCTTCCATCTTTTTGGAGATGGCATGTCTCTTCCAATTGGTTTTGGGAGAAAAGAGAAGGAAAAGAGGGAATAAGAATGACAGATATTTAATTCTCTCCCATGTAAACATGTATTAAATTAACAATCTTACCAATGTAAAAAACAAGGATATATAGTTAGTAGCTATACTCCCTGCAGAAAAATAATTGTATTTGCTTAAATCTATGAAAATTTTGTTAACACAAGTGATTCAAGAGAAGTTAGCTTAGACACCAAGGAGAAAGAAGAAGGGTGTGGGAGGGTATCCAGCCAGACAGAGTAGGAAGGAAGGAGGTCAGAATTATGACTGAAACTGGCATTAATGCTAGGCTAAAAAGGGATCAAGTCAGTATGGACCAGAAACTTACTTAGATATCCCAACACAGATCACACAGGATATGGAACTTAGATATGCACCAGCAGTTTTTAAATTACTTCCCTTCACTTCTCACCAATTATAAATAAGTTTGAGCACTAATTTCATTTAGCATGACATTAAGAGGTACAGTTAAGAAAGAGAAGATGTCTTCGTATACTTAGAGATCCACTATAAAAGGAGCATACAAGTTTTCTACTAGTCTTGGGCAATGGTATCCAAAGAACCTTTCCAAAGAAAGTCACATTCTTTTTACTTAGGAACTGCTAAACCATAAAGATATGATGAAATCTCCTTATTAGCAAGGGTTCTAGCTACACAAGCTTAAGTACAGATTGCTAAGGACACATTAGAAATCCAGTTTGGGATGCAAACAATAAATTATGTCAGCTGGAAGGGGAAGTGGCTTTATCCTTGACACATTCAGGGCCTTCTTCCTGCATGTTTTTGTTCCAATGTTTTCGGAAAATAAAGAAACTCAAAAAACAATAATTTCAGCAGCAATTTCAGGAGATCCCTAAAAGTCCTTAACACCAAGGCACACTGTGATTATGTGAATGTCTAGGATTCCTAGGCCTAACCCCATAAGATGCACATTTATACCTCTCCATAGTTTCCACACTGTAACTTCCTAACACCAATGTTATTAAGCACACACTATATGCTAAGTATTGTGCCAGGCACTGGAGGTTCAAAAGTTAAACAGTTCCTGCTTTTAAGGAATTTACATTCTACCAAGGAAGACAACCTATATACCAAAAGTCTATACAAAAAAAAAAAAAAAATACAAAATATAAACGCAATGTTGTGGGCAGAGTAACAGCAGGTGAGATCAGAAATGACTCCCTGGAGAAAGTACAAGATGGTTCTGAAGCTAAGTGGACATTTATTGAGGACAAATGGCATGGTCAGAACAGACCTACAATTCTGAAAAAAATCACTTGACAGCTATTTGGAAGATGAAGCATTCTCAAGGAAAGGAAAGAATATAAGGAAACTACTGCAATAGTCCAGGCTAATGATGATGATGAGAGCCTAGTATCTCTGTGATTGGAAAAAAAAATGGACAGATGAGAGAGAGGCTGTGGAGCTAGAAGTAACAAGATTTGTCAAAAGACAGGATATATTGAGATAAGAGAGAATGATTACTCAAGATAACACCCAAGCTGTGAATTTGGTTGAATGGAAGGATGCTAATGCCTTCAAAAGAAATAAGCAAGTTTAGAAGATGAGTGGGTTTCGAGGTAAAGATAATGAGAACTGTTTTAGACATGCTGCATTTAAGATGCCTCTGAAGCATCCAGTTTTGTCCACTAGGCAGCTGAATTAATGAGATGAGTTTCAGAGACCACCCTCTCTTCCTGAAACAAAGGTCAGTATTTTTAATATTAATTTCCTTCTAATAATGCTATGTGTTGTCAAGAGCAGCAACATTATCACCAGCCAAGAAATGTACAAGACAACAAGCATAAAGGAAATTGTCTGAGAAATATATGACCAAAAAGAAGATGAACCAATAGTATTTAAAGAGCAAGGTATAACCTGTGAGATCTGCAAGCTCCACTGGTATCCACTTAAGGTCAAGATAGCTAGAGGTAATACCTCAACACATTGGATGGAACATCTATGAAAGATTTATAGTAGGAAAAGGGCAAGAGATACCCAAAATGAGAAGTCACAAAGACATGATGTGTACTAATCTATTCTGAGGGACTAGCTACAAACCTGAGATTAGAGAGCTCTCTCTATAGTCAAAACAACTAATCCAGGAAAATCCTAGAAGAAAGCAAAAGAAGAAAGCTAAAAGAGGCAGGAAGAAAGACAGAGGAGTATGACAACAGGCAAGCAATTCATCTCAAAAAAGCTTGTAATCTGTAAGACAGTGGCAGAAGACAAATGCCCTCAAAGTAGTCTGAAAGCAGGCAATAGGCAGAGATCCAGGATGGCAAGCACTAAGGATTACAGAGATCTGGCAGCAAGAAGTGAGGACTTTGCCATAGGAACTATGGTTTAAGGCAGAGCTCCAATCCTTTGGAAGACTGGCAGAAACAAGCAAGATTCCAATCTGAAAAGACATGGGGTCCAAGGCAAAGTATTAAGATAGGGTCTTAGGCACAGAAAAAAAAATAGAGACTTAGTTACTGGTACTGAGATACAAAGCAAGAAGCTTGATCATATGGACAAAACTAGTAGTAACCCAATTCCTAGAATTCAAGTATTGAGGGTGGGAAAGGGTGAGGCTCCCAAAAGCTAGACAGGTATCATCACTAGATGTCTCAAAAGAATTTGCAGGCTTGAACCCATCTCCTAATCAAAGGGCAAAGTTTTATTGAAAATTATAGTACAGGACAGCTAGGTGGCACAGTGGATAGAGCACCAGCCCTGAAGTCAAGAGGACCTAAGTTCAAATCTTCTGACCTCAGACACTGAGCTTCCTAGCGGAGGAAGCGAGGGAGGAAGGGAAGGAGAGAGAGAGGAAGGGAGGAAGAGAGGGAAAGAAAGAAAATAATGGTATACCATTACAATTCTAAGGGATTCCAGCAAAGGAACAGAACCAAGGAGAGTCGTTTTATCCAGCTTCTACCATAGATATGCTAATTCTATGGCTCAACTAGGGAGTCTTAACATTGGCATGTTAATACTACAGCCCAAGGGTAGGGTTAAGAAGTCGTCTCCAGATTGAGGGGTGGTCTTCAAAATTTGATTATCACAGACCAGAGCATCAGTCAGCAATGAACTGAGAAATAGTCTACTCAGAATCAGACAGATTGGGTGTAGGAGTTTCCTGAGGCCCACTCCAAAACCAAAAGTTTTAGGGTTTCATATTATATTACAGGTATAGAAAACAGGACAATGATCATAGATGACTTAGTATCAAGACATCTGAGCTAGGGGTTACAGATCATAGCTACAAGTTTACAGGCCTGGGATACTCAGATAGAGGAGTAGAATGATCAAAAATGCCTTAGTGTATATAATACCTAAGCAACAGTTCAATCATGTTCTGCTTCTCTAAAACCCTTAATTAAAAGAAATATCCTTAGGATGCATTTATTTTTCAATTGTACTATTATAATTAGAAGTCAGGAAAGTAGTCTAATAGTCTTTGCTATATTAGAGAGAATAAGAAAAAAATTTACGAAAGATAATGAGTAAAAGAAACATGATTTTTGGCATTGTGATAAACATCACAAATGCAGATAAATTAGGTAGCCTAAAAGTCTGCACCAAAAAAAAAAAAGCTGCAGTTCCCAGGAAACCACAGAGATATGAAACAACACTAAAGGTAAGGAGATAATTCTGGGCTGTGACTATTTCCCAGTCTTTGGTATGTATATATCTGGTGACCTCACCTAGAATTAAGCTGGCCGTAATAATCACGCATATCCTTTATTTGCCACTCAGGACAAATTAAAACCAAAATGATTTCAATATTTAAGAAGTAACATAAGGGAAATGTTAATTGGTCTAAGATTTCTCTTGAGTCATCAGGAGTCACAGAGTTGTCTATCAGAGAATAAATTCTCTTACCAGAAATTTAAGTACTCTGTCATTGACCATAAGAAAATGGAGAATTTGTTCATTATCTTTCCCCCTAACCCTCCCACCCTACCCCACCTATCACCTTCAGTGTTAAGATGGGGTTTATTGTTTGTTGTTCAGGCAACACCATCCTCCCAATCCCTCAGGTTTGCAACCTATGAGTCATCCTTTCAGCATTATGAGCAAGTTCCAATTTTGCTTGCTAACTTCTCCCATCTATATGTATACAAGAGATTTATCCCAAAAAGTCATAAAATAGATCTCATATCTTTTTCTCCTGAGAGAACAGAACGATATAATCATACTTTAAACATCTTAATAACATAGATGAAAAAAGAAAACAGGTTCATTCTACCACAGAACTGAATTTCATGGTCAAATACCAGACTCTAGTTCTACAAAAAAAAGGTTCCCAGATAAATATAGAACCAGTTCATTCTAGAGTAAGTATCATACTTTAACAAGGTTCTTTTAAGAGAAAGGATTTAGTAGGCATAGCTGGAGATATGAAGCAACAAGCCAAGTAAAAACGTCTACCCAGGCACATTATCTACTGTATAAATACCTCCTAGAGAAAAGAAAAAAAAAAGAAAAGAAAAAATATATACTCTTAGCAAACCTGAAGGGGAAAGGTTAAGTGAGGCAAGATGGGGAGAAAGCAAATAAAAATGTACCAAGTATTACAGCCTGTCATGGAAAATTATCCTTAAAAACACAAAAAAACTAAAGCAGGCTGCCAGTGAACAAAGACATACAGATTTATAATATCTTCTATCCTTCTCCCTGTTGTTCTCTCCCATTAGACCACCAATTTCCAAAAAAGCCAAGACTTATTTAGGTATAGCTCTCTTGCTTGGTAGCTGACACACCAGTTTGCTGACTACTGAAGTATCTATTCTCTAATGAAAAAAATTACAGCAAAACACATGACAAAGAGAAAACCACAAAAAAACTTTAGTGACTGAAACTCTCAGCACAATCATATTTCATAACTTCTAATTTGGGAACTCCAAGCCCATAGGAATATAGTATGTAGAGAGCAATTGAAGAGAAGAAAGAAGATAGGGTGTCTGGGTCTAGAAAATGAATGGTCTTGAATGTCAAACTAAACACTTGCAACATACCTTTGTTCATACTGTTCCTTCTACCTTAAATATACTCAATGATTTCCAACACATCCCAACTGTATTTATCCTTGAAAGTCCAATTCAAACACTACTTTCATCATCTTCCCTGATTCTTCCCTCCTCAACAATTAGATGTGATCTCTCTAGCTTACAAATTGGCCTACAATTGTATACCTCTCCTGAGGTACTTCTGACATACTGCTTTGTATTATTTGTATACTTACCTTTTTCCCTCTTATAAACTCCTTGATGGAAGAAATGTCATATCTGATTCATTTACATTTCTCAAGTCTGACCTTTCCTCTCACACAGCTATGAGTTTAGAACAGGCATTCATCACCTCTCACCTAAATTATTGCAACAGTCTCCTAATTAGTGTCCCTGCCTCAAGTTCTTCCAGCTAGTACATTGCTGCCAAAGTAATTTTCCTTAAACACAGTTCTGATTATGAGTTTTCTATTCAGTTACCTCCAGTGACTTCGTAATGCCCTAGGATAAAATAGAAACTCCTCTATTTGGTTTTAAAAACTACACACACACACACACACACACACACACACACACACCTCTCTACCTCTATACAACAGGCCCTAACTTTCTAAATTCACTAATATTCACTCTTACCTGGCCATTCCCAGCAATGAGATGAACCAAATCATTTCCAATGGAGCAGTAATGAACTGAACCAGCTACGCCCAGCGAAAGAATTCTGGGTGATGACTAAAAACCATACATTGAATTCCCAATCCCTATATTTTTGCCCACCTGCATTTTTGATTTCCTTCACAGGCTAATTGTACAATATTTCAGAGTCCGATTTTTTTTGTAGCAAAATAACAGTTTGGTCATGTATACTTATTGTGTATCTAATTTGTATTTTAATATATTTAACATCTACTGGTCACCCTGCCATTTGGGGAGGGGCTGGGGGGAAGGAGGGGAAAAATTGGAACAAGAGGTTTGGCACTTGTCAATGCTGTAAAGTTACCCATACATATAACCTGTAAATAAAAGGCTATTAAAAAAAAATTATTCCTCTTCCCCCACAACTGAGTCAACCAAATCCGCCTCTCCCTTCTTTGCATTTGATCCAAGATCACGGAGCTTTTCCCAACTGCTAGTGTCCTCTCCCCCAAGGCATTTTGTATATATGTGTGTACATACATATTTCTGCGTGTGTATATACTTTTTACATGAACTCTTTGTCTTTTCCATTAAAAATGAATGGTCCCTGAGGTTAAGAATTGTTGGGTTAGGTTCTTAATATTTGATTCAATGGTCAATTTTTTCATACCTTTTCTCCTCACTATCTTGCATTTAAAAGGAACTTGAGAAACATTTGCTGAATTGAACTAAATTCAGCAACAGTGGCAAGTGGACAAGAGAACAACTAGGAAGCAAAGATAAATGTAATGTTCGGACTAGCTTTCTGGAGGTCTTCGGATGGGCCTTGATCTTAGTGGGATAAACATCATAAAAATAATCAAGAATAGAGTCTAGATTCTTTATTCTGGCTCAGTCTCGATCTTAGTGCAGGAGGAATGAGAGCCACCATGAGGATGGTCAAAAATAGAATATCTATCTTCCAGTCTTTCTTAGCCTTTATATATACCTTATTGTAATTACATCATTACAGCATACTGATTATGCATGAACTAGAGAACCATTATATCACCATACTAAGTATACATGTGAATTAGAGGATAATCTGAGTTAAAACCTTGTTTCAAGTATACTTCTCACTGGAAACTGAATGAATGCCCATCAGTTGGAGAATGGTTGAATAAATTGTGGTATATGAATATTATGGAATATTATTGTTCTGTAAGAAATGACCAACAGGATGATTTCAGAAAGGCCTGGAGAGACTTATATGAACTGATGCTGAGTGAAATAAGCAGGACCAGGAGATCATTATATACTTCAACAACAATACTATATGATGACCAGTCTGATGGACCTGGCCATCCTCAGCAACGAGATCAACCAAATCATTTCCAATGGAGCAGTAATGAATTGAACCAGCTACACCCAGAGAAAGAACTCTGGGTGATGACTAAAACCATTACATTGAACTCCCAATCCCTATATTTATGCCCACCTGCATTTTTGATTTCCTTCACAAGCTAATTGTACAATATTTCAGAGTCTGATTCTTTTGTACAGCAAAATAACGTTTGGTCATGTATACTTATTGTGTATCTAATTTATATTTTAATATATTTAACATCTACTGGTCATCCTGCCATCTGGGGGAGAGGGTGGGGGGTAAGAGGTGAAAAATTGGAACAAGAGGTTTGACAATTGTTAATGCTGTAAAGTTACCCATGTATATATCCTGTAAATAAAAGGCTATTAAATAAAAAAATAAAATAAAATAAAAAATCAAGTATACTTCTCCAAAGTTCCAGCCCTCTACATATAAAGAATTCAAATCAAGGAAGCCAACATGGTCAAGGGGTTTAAAAAAAAAAAAAAAAAAAAGCAGGGCAGCAAGTTCCCTTTCACTAAATGTTTCCAAACAAATCTAGAAAATGCACAGAACAATCATGACAGGAAAATTCAGAAAAAATAAGTTCTTTGTGTAACTCCACTTGGTATAAGGAGTCAGAAAAGAGGTCTGCAGATGGTGGAGGCAAGTCAGGCCAGAAATGCAGCATATGTAAAGGACTGCAGTGCTAAGAGAAGGCAAGAGAAGATCCCAGGCTCATACATAGTACTGCTAGACTCATATAGATGCATTGGAACAAGAATAGGTGCTAACCGGCAACTTTACCACCCATTACCCAGTTCTAGGCCACAGATCTAGGACAGAGTAGGAGATCTGACCAAGGGAGTGGTGTCCTCAGTTAGGGAACTCTTAGATTGTGCATACAGAAAGATGGAAGTTCAAAATGCAGCAGCAGCAGCAGCAGCAACAATAACAGTGTGGTGTAGTTCAGACCCCAAGCTCAGAGCAGGGTCTCGATTCCAGCATCTGGTTCAGCCTGCAAAGAAATAACCAGAATAGGAATTCCAGATTAAAGAGGGGCTACACTTCTGCCACTCTGAACCAAGAGTTTTCCAATTAGCAGAGTACAACTCTTGCTTAGACCAAACCCAGACCAGAAACCTAGGTAAATATAAGACCAGTTTATTTTAGGTCAATTGAGTGTTCTATTCTTCAGAGCCTAAACCAATAGCTAAGCAATCAGATTTTGCCCTGGATCAGACTACTATGAAAGCACTGAAAGCCTGAAGTCTTCCCTGAGATTATGAAATGACACTGCTTAATATCCCAAGACATTAGCATCCAGATCAGAGCTTCCCTCTAAAAATGCTGCAAAGTCCAGTCCTAACATCAAGCCTGAAGTCAAGAAATAGGATGTAAGAATGAACAAAAAAAGAAATCCACCATAGTAAGTTATTACAGTAGGAAGAAAAAATGATTACTCCAAACATAAATGATACTTCAAAGGAAAAACATAGCTTGGGCTTAAAAGACAAGAATTCCTGGAAGAAACTAAGAGAATTAAAAAAAAAATTTTTTTATTAATTTAATGAGAGTGCTTAAGGAAAAAATGAGAAAAGAAATAGGACTCTCCAACTGATAACTTGGTCAAAGGATATGAACAGACAATTTTCAAATGCCAAAATTAAACCCATCAATAGATATATTTAAAAATGCTCTAAATCACTATTGATTAAAGAAATGCAAATTAAAACAATTTTGAGGTACCACCCCACAGACAGGCTAAGATGACAGAAAAGATAATGATAAAAGTTGGAGAAGATTGGAAAAACTGAAACAATAATGCATTGTTGATGGGGTTGTGAAATGATATCCATTCTGGAGAGCAATCTAGAACTATGCCCAAAGGGCGTAGTGCCACTACTGGGTCTGTATGTGTACACACACACACAATACATACATATATTATACATAATACAAAATCATAAAAGAGGGAAAAGGAATCTCATGTGCAAAAATGTTTGTAGTAGCTCTTTGTGATAGCAAAGAATTGGAAAATAAGTAGATGCCCATCAATTGAGGAATGGTTGAATAAATTGTGGTATATGAAAGTAAGGGAATATTATTATTCTATAAAAAATGATGAACAAGTTGATTTTAGAAAAGCCTGGAAAGATTTACATGAACTGATGTTGAGCAAAACAAGCAGAACCAGAAATACATTATACATAGTAATAGCAAGATTATGTGATGATCAACTATGGAAGACTTGATTCTTTCTTCCTAGTGATTCAGTGATCCAAGGCAATTCCAATAAACTTTGGATAGAAAACACCAACTGCCATTCTCCAATTGATAAATGGTCAAAGGATATGAACAGACAATTCTCAGACAAAGAAATTAAAACTATTTCTAGCCATATGAAAAGATGTTCCAAGTCATTATTAATCAGAGAAATGCAAATTAAGACAACTCTGAGATACCACTACACACTTGTCAGATTGGCTAGAATGACAGGGAAAGATAACACGGAATGTTGGAGGGGATGTGGGAAAACTGGGACACTGATACATTGTTGGTGGAATTGTGAACACATCCAGCCATTCTGGAGAGCAATTTTGAACTATGCCCAAAAAGTTATCAAACTGTGCATACCCTTTGATCCAGCAGTGTTACTACTGGACTTCTACCCCAAAGAGATACTAAAGAAGGGAAAGGGACCTGTATGTGCCAAAATGTTGTGGCAGCCCTGTTTGTAGTGGCTAGAAGCTGGAAAATGAATGGATGCCCATCAATTGGAGAATGGTTGGGTAAATTGTGGTATATGAATGTTATAGAATATTACTGTTCTGCAAGAAATAACCAGCAGGATGAATACAGAGAGGATTGGCGAGACTTACATGAATTGATGTTGAGTGAAATAAGCAGAACCAGGATATCATTATATACCTCAACAATGATGCTGTATGAGGATGTATTCTGATGGAAGTGGATTTCTTCGACAAAGAGAAGATCTAACTCAATTTCAATTGATCAAGGATGGCCAGAAGCAGCTACACCAAAAGAAAAGAACACTAGGAAATGAATGTAAACTGCTTGCATTTTTGTTTTTCCTCCCGGTTTATTTATACTTTCTGAATCCAATTCTCCCTGAGGAACAAGAGAACTGTTCGGTTCTGCACACATATATTGTATCTAAGATATACTATAACCTCTTTAATATGTATAAGACTGCTTGCCATCTGGGGGAGGGGATGGGGGGAGGGAGGAGAAAAATCAGAACAGAAGTGAGTGCAAGGGATAATGTTGTAAAAAATTACCCTGGCATGGGTTCTGGCAATAAAAAGTAAATAAATTAATTAATTAATTAAAAACACCATAAAATAAAATAAATAAATAAGAAAACACCATCTGTATCCAGAAAGAGAACTATGGAGACTGAATATAAATTAACACATGCTATGTTCACTTTTTTTTTCTGGTTTTTCTTTTTTGTTCTGATTTTTCTCTCCCAGGGGAATGTATATTTTAAAAGTTAATACACATGTATAAAAAGAAAACAAAAGAAAACAACAAAGAAAAAAAAGAAAAGAAATGGAAAGTGAATTAACAGTTTGGCACAAAACATATAAAACCCTGCCCAAGACCAAACAGAAAGCAATGACTTCATGAGGTAACAATAAATATTGACAAATTCAAAGCCTAAAAAAACAAAGTAAAACAAAATGTAAGATATTGCATAGCAAAAACAACTGACCTAGAAAAGAGATGGAAAAGAAAAAATTTAGGAATAACTGGACTATATTCATGCCATGAACAAAGAAGAACCTAGGCATCATATTTCAAACATTTTCTTAAAAGAACACTGCCCAGATCTCTTTTTTCCCCCAGATTTTTTTTTATTATAGCTTTTTATTTACAAGATATATGCATTGGTAATTTTTCAGCATTGACCCTTGCAAAACCTTCTGTTCCAATTTTTCCCCTCCTTCCCCCCACCCCTCCCCTAGATGGCAGGTAGATTAATACATGTTAAATATGTTAAAGTATATGTTAAATACAATATATGTATATATGTCCATAGTTATTTTGATACACAAGAAAAATCGGACTTAAATAACCTGAGAAGGAAATCAAAAATGCAAGTGGACAAAAACAGAGGGAGTGAAAATGCTATGTTGTGGTTCATACTCATTTCCCATAGTTCTTTCGCTGGGTGTAGTTGATTCTCTTCATTACTGAACCAATGGAACTGATTTGGTTCATCTCAATGTTGAAGAGAGCCACATCCATCAGAATTGATCATTATATAGTATAATGATCTCCTGGTCCTGCTCATTTTACTCAGCATCAGTTCATGTAAGTCTCTCCAGACCTTTCTGAAATCATCTTGCTGGTCATTTCTTACAGAACAATAATATTCCATATCATCCATATACCACAGCTTATTCAGCCATTCTCCAATTGATGGGCATCCAATTCAATTTCCAATTTCTGGCCACTACAAAAAGCTGCCCAGATCTCATAAGATTCAGAAATAGAAAAATCTCCTGCTGAAAGAAGGACCAAAATTAAAATTCTCAAGAATATTACAGTCAAAATCCAGAACTTCTAGATTAAGAAAAATATTGTAAGCAACCAGAAAAAAAACAATTCAAAAATCAAGGAGCCACAGTCAGAAGCATACATGATTTAGCAACCATCACTATAAAAAAATCTGAGAATTCTGATTGTGATATTCTAGAAGGCAAAGGAGATAGGTTTAAATCCAAGAATATCTTACCCAGCAAAACAGGGTATTGTGCTTCAGAGGGGGTGGGGGGTAAAGGACCTTTAATAATATAGAGGACCTTCCAAGCAATCCTAATTAAAAACAAAACAAACAAAAAAAAAACTGAATTGTACAGAAACTTTGAAGTTTCAACACAGGAGTGAAGAGTACCAAAAAAAAGTAAACACAATGAACAATGATAAAACGCATTGAATATGAACTTCAGTTCAAATACAAAAATGACACACATTCCCTCTGAATTCTATCATCGTACTGAGTAGTTATGTCTTAATGACCTTAAGAAAATAATGGAAAGAGAGGAGAATACACTGAAAAGGAAAGAAAGGTTTAAAGAACATTACCTAAATAATTAGGATAAACAAAAAGACAAAGAAGAGAAAGGAACAGCTGATATTTAAACTTCACTTTCACCTGAACTGGTCAAAAGAAAAATACACATACAGCTGTGTACAGAAATTCATTTGACTCAACAGAGAAACAGGCAGGGAAGAAGGATGGAAATTAGATAAAGGATAGAATGAGGGAGGAATCAGTCCTAAGCAAAATAATTTTTTTTTAAATTAAAGCTTTTTATTCACAAAGCATATGCTGTGCTCCACTCTGTTCCCATGGTTCTCTCTCTGGGTGTAGATGGTTCTCTTCATCACTGCACAAGCGGAACTGGTTTGAATCATCTCAATGTTGGAGAGAGCCATGTCCATCAGAATTGATCATTGTATATAGTCTTGTTGCTGTGTATAATGACCTCCTGGTTCTGCTCATTTCACTTTGAATCAGTTCATACAGGTCTCTCCAAGTCTCTCTGAAATCATCCTGCTGGTCGTTTCTTACAGAACAATAGTATTCCATAGCATTCATATATCATAATTTATTCAGCCATTCTCCAATTGATGGGCATCCACTCAGTTTCCAGTTTCTTGCCACTACAAAAAGGGCTGCCACAAACATTTTAAGCAAAACAAATTCTAAGGATGTTTTAAAAATACTTCATACCTGTTATGAGGTGGCAAAATAGGAATCTAAAGGGGTGTCCCTAAATTTGGGGTTAGTTGAACAAGTTATGGCTTATAATGAGATGGAATATTATTGCTCTGAATCCTTACTATAATGACTAGCTAGGTATACAGGGGTCCTCAAACTTTTTAAATGCCAGTTCACTGTCCCTCAGACTGTTGGAGGGCCGGACTATAGTAAAAACAAAAACTTTGTTTTGTGGGCCTTTAAATAAAGAAACTTCATAGCCCTGGGTGAGGGGGATAATCGTCCTCAGCTGCCACATATGAGCTGCAGGCCATAATTTGAGGACCCCTGATGATCTCAGAACATAATGATAAAGCATACCTATCTCCAATAGAGGGAAAGGACTTAATACAAATTAAGAAAAATCTTTTTAGACATGGAAATTTGCTTTGATTAATTATACATTTTTATATAGTTTTTTTTTCTTGTGATACAAAGTAGAAGATTGGAAAGTGAAGGTTGGAAAAAAGATGGGAAAGTGAAAAGGCAAGATAAATAAAATATTCTAAAAAGAAAATAAAAAAGAATTCAAAACAATTAAGTTTAAGAGATCTAAGATATGGGAGGGGGGGAGTGGTTATATATAAGGTCATGCAAGAAAAAAGAAGAAATAGCAATTCTAAAGGGAAGTGAAGGAAGCAAAAAGTTAAGATGGAAGAATTGGCATTTTGGTCGACAGCCTATCAAATATATGGTCCCAAATAAGTTTGAATGATTTCCCCATTCTTCTGATAAAAAGAAAAAAGGGAGAAAAAAGAAAGAGGAATTGAAAGAAGGAAGAAGGAGGGGCAAAAGAGGGAAGAAAGAAACAGAAAAGGAATTGGAGGGAAGGAGAGGAAAAAAAGATAAATGAGAAAAAGAGATGAAGAAAAAACAAAAATAGTTCTTAGGGAAAAAATTTATATCTCTATACAAAAACTCTTTCCTCAACAGAAGAGAAAAAGAACAAATCAATGAACTAGACAAAAGACTTAAAAAAAACTTAAAACAAGAAATCCAAAGAAAATATTAACAAATATGAGAGCAAAAAAACACATTGAACTTAAATAAAATTAGGAGATGGATTCTGCTGTTGTTTAACTAAAAGTTAGTTCATCTGCTTCTTAAAAACAGGATTCTTATTCGCTAATCAAGACCTAACTATATTTATCTACTTATATAATTGGGTCAAAATAGTTTCTGAAAGTTTACTTTTTCTTAATTTTCATTTGTTTTGTAATTTCCTTTTTTTTTTTCATTTGTGGTATAAACAACTGGGTGTTAATAATATAAATCATAAAAATGATGTAATTAAACCAATACATGCTGAAAATTTTTAAATCTAACATCCATTTCTGTTAAAAAAAAAAAACTCTATAAAGTATATAAATTTTCCTTAATATAATAAATAATATTTATATAAAACCAAGAGCAATCATTATATGTAATGGAGAAACGTTAGAAGTCTGATTTCAGTAAGATCTCCAGTAAAGCAATGCTGTCCACTATCATTGTTATTATTTAACATAGTCCTAGAAATTACATAGCAATAATACAAGGCAGAAAAAAAAAAATCAAAAGAATAAGCAGAAGCAAAAAATTATGAAATTCTTGCTTTTTGTAGATGATAATGATTTACTGAGATTTGACTAAAATTTAACTAAAAACTGAAATAAGTTTAGCAGAATTCTAGCATAAAAATAAACCTATAGAAATCATCAATATTTTTCTGTATTACCAACAAAATTGAATAGGAAAAGCTAAAATTAGAAATTCTATTCAGAGCAGATACAGAAGCAATAAAATATCTGAATGTGTACCTATATATACACTCAGAAATGATATTAATTCAGTTATAAATGCACAAGTACAGACAAAAATAGTTGTGGAAATATTAACTACTAAGGTATGGGGCCAATATTTAAAAAATGACAAAACTAAGTTAGCTCAATATCCCTTTTCAAACTACAAAGATTGTTTTTATAGAACTAGGGGGAAAAAACAACTAAATTTATATAGAACAAAAAGCCAAGAATTGCAACAGTAATAATGAAAAAAGTTAAAAAAGAAAGGGATCTAGCTTTTTAGATAACATATATGAACATACCACATATTTAGGTAATATATCAAACAATACCACAAAGTAATAATCATTAAAATGATTTAACAGTTTTAAAAAAAGGTCAATCAGTAGAACAGATTAGGTACACAATATAAAGAAGCATGGTGTCTGATAAAGCCAAAGACTCCAATTACTAGGCAGAAACTGCTAGGAAAACTGGAAAGCAGTTTGGCAGAAGTTAAATATTGACCAATATTTCACAAAGCATATATCAAGATAAACTCCAAATAGATAAATGTGAGTGATATCATAAACAAATTAGGGGTACAAGAAATTATCTTTCATATCTATAAATAGGTGAAGAATTCATGACCAAATAAAAATAAACTGGGCAATTTTGATAATATAAAACTTAAAAAGTTTTTGCACAAATTTAATATAGTGAAAAACAGAAGATAAAACAATTAAATGGGAATAAAAATCAAGTTCTCTGACAAAAGTTTCATATCCAAAAGATACACAGAATTGATTTAAATTTATACGTCATTCCCCAATGGACAAATAGTCAATGGATCCGAGGAGGCAATTTTCTTTTCTTTTCTTTTCTTTTTTTTTTAATTTTTAATAGCTTTTTATTTACACGTTATATGCATGGGTAATTTTACAGCATTGACAATTGCCAAACCTTTTGTTCCAATTTTCCCCTCCTCCTCCTACTCCCAGATGGCAGGATAACCAATACATGTTAAATATATTAAAGTATAAATTAAACACAAAATAAGTATACATGTCCAAATCATTATTTTGCTGTATAAAAAGAATTGGATTCTGAAATATTGTACAATTAGCCTGTGAAGGAAATAAAAAATGCAGGCAGGCAAAAATATAGGGATTGGGAATTCAATGTAATGGTTCTTAGTCCTCTCCCAGAGTTCTTTCGCTGGATGTAGCTGGTTCAGTTCATTACTACTCCATTGGAACTAATTTGGTTCATCTCATTGCTGAACATGGCCAGGTCCATCAGAATTGATCATCGTATAGTATTGCTGTTGAAGTATATAATGATTTCCTGGTCCTGCTCATTTCACTCAGTATCAGTTCGTGTAAGTCTCGAGGAGGCAATTTTCAAAGGAAGAAATCCAAGCTATCAACAACTACATTAAAATGTTCCAAATCACAAATAATTACAGAAATGCATATTAAAGCAACTTGTTCATACCCATCAGATTTTCAAAGATAACAAAAGAAGAAAACATCTACTGCTGGGGGTGGAAGGATGGGGGTGGGGAAAGGCAAACAAGCCAGTGCCCTGTGGGTAGAACTGTAAATTGACCTGTCCATTCTGGAAAGGAATTTGAAGCTATTACCCCCAAATTTCCAAACTATTCACATCATTTTATAAAGCTACATATTGACTACTGGATCAAGTACAAGAAATCCTAAAGAGATCAAATAAAAAGGAAAAGGATTCGTATGTACAAAAATATTTATACCAGTCCTTTACACAGTAGCTAAAAATTAAGGGGAGTGTCCTCCATCTGGGAACTGGCTTAGCAAATTATAATACATGAATTAATGAAATATTATGTTAAAAAAATAGAGTTTCAGAGAAAACAGAAGATCTCTATGAACTGGTACCAAGTGAAATATGCAGAACTAAGCAAACAATTTAAACAATGTCATTATTGAAAAAAACAATTTTAAAAGGCTTTAGAACTCTGATCAATGATAATAAACTATAAGTCCAGAGGTTTAAAAATGAAGCCTGTGACCTACTTGTAGCCAGAGAGGCAACAAACCTAAAATACAGAATGTAACATACATTTTTGGACATGCCCACAGTAGAATTTTGAATTATAAGACTATGCATATTTGTTAGGGGGATTTTAATCTGCAGGGTTCATTCATTCATTCATTTATTTAGCATTCAAGAGATAAGAAACAAGGAATGCTGGATAATAAATATAAAAACTAAAATTAGCTTGAATAATACTATGACCACTGCTTAAATACTGCAAATCTGGAATATCACAAAAAAACAAATTTGTAATCATTTTTCACTATCCAGAAGACAGACTTGGGTAATCAGTCTTTTTTTTTTTAATTATACATAGATAATTTTCAACATTCACCCTTACAAAACCATGTGTTCTAATTTTTTTGTCTCCATTTCCTCCTACCCTCCCCTAGAAGGCAAGTGATCCAATATATATAAAACGCTTCTGTACATATTTCCACAAATATCATGCTGCACAAAAAAAAAAAAAAAAAATCAGACCAAATAGGAAAAAGAAGATGAGAAAAAAACAAAGTGCAAGCAAGCAAACTAAAACAAAAAGAGTGAAAATACTATGCTGTGTTCCACATTCCACTGAATTCTGTCTGAGTGCAGATGGCTTTCTTTGTCACAAGACCATAAGAACTGGCCTGAATCATCTCACTGTTTAAATGAGCCACATCCATCAGAATTGACCATCATATAAACTTGCTGTTGGCATGTATAATGGTCTCCTGGTTCTGCTCATTTCACTTAGAATCAGTTCATGTAAGTCCCTCCAGACCTCTCTAAAATCATCCTGCTGATCATTATCAGAATCTTTTAAATCTATGGAACAACACCATGAGATTTAAGATTTTTGATAGCTACAGCCACAGTTTAAGAAAAATCCTAGGTTTCAAAGCTATAAAAGGACAACAGACACATAACTAAAAGGGATTTCAGAGGTCACTTAGTCCAAATCTCTCAAATTACAGACAAGGCAACTGAGGCTCAAAGAAGTTAAGGGTCTTGAAGCAAATAGCAGGGTTGGGAATTGAGCGGCAACCCTTAATCCCAAATCCAAAGCACCCTTTCCAATGTATCCTTTACAGAATCTGATATCATCTACTCCAACCCTCTAGTTTTTACAGCAAAAGAGAAACCCAAGGCTCAGATAGGTTCATTGACTTGCCAAGCTTCTGATAAATTTATTTAAACTAGGAGTGGAATTAGCTATTCCCAGATTGCCAACTCAACCTTCTTAACTAACTCTCCCCACAAAATAACCCTTAACCCATAAAAGAATCTATTCACACAAGGTCCTTAGATGTGAACATTTGTCATACTTCTACTCCAGAGTTCAAATACATACTGATAGTCTTTCCCAGGCTTTATAAACCATGCCTGTTCGTATGCATACACATAACCTCTAAATATCCCATTAGTATTTAGTTCTTAGTATGTTTTTTAGTCTTTCACTCTCCCAACTAGGCTCCTTTTGGAAAATAACCAATGCTTCTTTGTTTTCCCTACAGAACATAGCACAAGTTACATATTATAATTATATTTACATATATATTTATTTGAGTGCTTTGTCTCCTATCTTTTTAATTCATAATAAATAAAATGGCTTAATTAAGAAAAGCATATGTCAAGCATGTGGACTACATAATATAAACTATAGCAGTCACCATATCCTCCTCAAGGTCAAGACAGGCTCTGGAGGATTAATGGAAGACATGGAGTATCAGCCAGGAGAGGTAGCATAAATGACAGCAGACACAACATTGCTCCCAAGATCAAGAAGACTCCTGAACCAGGAAGGGAAGTTTTTAACTTCTCTCTGACTGCAAATCACTATCTCCCTAATCTCCTGTTATGGAGACCAATCTCACTACATGCTTTCACTTCTGAACTGTTGAAAAAATTAGGCAGGTTAAAATATGCATAAACTTTATGTCTCTTAATGTAATCTGGAAGGGGAAATGTCTTAGTCACTCACAGCAGGGCAACGGCAGCAAAGAAACTTGGAATACTTTGCAGAAGTTTTGCTTTGCAGAAGCTATGCAGCGATTCTCCTGCGCATAGCTACCAAGCAAAGATGACATCAGGATTGACTATCCTCCATGGTCCCAGAAACCTTGGTTTCCCCAGACTTCTTGGGACAGAAAGAATATTTCTCTCCTTTCAACCAGTACACAAAAAAGTTCAAAGAGATACAAGCCAAAGCATCCTTAAAAAAAAAAAAAAAAAAAAAAAAAAAAAAAGTTGCTGACTATGTCAAAGACATATTCTGTCTTGGCAAAGTCTCCAAGTCTGTCTTGGCCAAAAACAACCCCCCCCCCCAAAAAAAGGGGGGGGGGAGGGAACACACATCACCTTTCAGAGTCAAGCTAATGAAACAGCAATTACTGAAAAAAAAATAAATCAAATTACAAATAGGTGTATGGCGCTAAAGAATGTTGATCTGTTATAGATAAAATGAAGGAAAAAGAAAAGGAATAAAATTCTATAAAGTGATCTTAAACAATAAATCTCAGTTATAAGTTTTGATATGTTTCTATTCAAAAGAATTCCAGAGAGTACTGACATTTATACTGAGTCACTCATATAGGGTAGGGAAAAAACTCACTGCAGGTCAAAAAGAAAGCATCCCTGATTCAAATGACTAATTATGGGATGTCACCTTGTTTGAAAGAGATCAGAATGTTATAATTTTTTGACATTTCGCTAAACAACATCAACAAACATTGCTTATATTCAAGTGGGTTACAAAGAAAACTACTTTAACTTTATGAAGCTCAAAAACAGGACAGTTCCAACCAGGCATGAAAAATAATTGAGGGAATATCATATCACTAAATTCTACTGATTTTCCTTCTGAATGTCTCAAAGTACCTTGTTGCTCACCCCCTATCAATAAAGAGCCTTTTTGCATTTGCAGCTAGTTCCACAATTTGGCAGAGATCAGCAACAAAAAAATATGTTTGAAATAAGATGGCACAACTAGGGTAGGTCCCAGACAAAATTTTTTTTTCTTTTTTTTTATTATAATAACTTTTTATTGACAGAACCCATGCCTGGATAATTTTTTACAACATTATCCTTTGTACTTACTTCTGTTCCGATTTTTCCCTTCTCTCCCTGCACCCCCACCCCTAGATGGCAAGCAGTCCTATATATGTTGAATATGTCTCAGTATATCCTAGATACAATATATGTGTGCAGAACCAAACGGTTCTCTTGTTGCACAGGAAGAATTGGATTCAGAAGGTAAAAATAACCTGGGAAGAAAAACAAAAATGCAAACAGTTTACATACACTTCCCAGTGTTCTTTCTTTGGGTGTAGCTGCTTCTGTCCATCATTATCAACTGAAACTGAATTAGGTCTCTTTGTCAAAAAAATCCACTTCCATCAGAATACATCTTCATACAATATTGTTGTTCAGGTATATAATGATCTCCTGGTTCTGCCCAGACAAAATTATTAATAGCAGAAGTTGTCTTTGATGCCTCCCAACCTCTCCTAATTAACTTTCTTCTTACCTGCCATTGGGCCTGCAATAACCAAAACCACCATAAAAAGGGCCCACATTGAATCCCAAGTGTGATCTTAGCTGGCTGTCAACTAATTCCTGGGATGAATTTCTGCCATGTCTATCTGAGAAAGCTACAAATCCCTTCTGGAGACTGGAGGGACTAGTAGGATCATGAAATTATGCCAAAGAAAGTAGGACAGGGCACAGAATCTAAAGAAACTGAATTCAAAATTTGAATTCAAATCTGGTTTCAGACACTTACCACTTCCTAGATATATGACCCTGGGCAAGTCACTTAACCCTAATTACCTCAGCCAAAAAAAAGAAAAGAAAAGAAAAGAAAAAATGAAACTGTTCCAAGCTTCAAAAGTTAAGGAGCGAATAAAAGGTTTTGGTAGAAGGGGGAATCTGGTATAAATTTGTGAATATGTATTATGACTACAATTCTACTCACTGAATATCACATATTACACACACACACACAGAAATGTAAAAAATTAATAAAACCCCAGTTTAGCATGTAATTGCTCTTGCTCTCTACTTTGTAAGAGTTAATGTTGTTTCCTCAAATAAGGCTCTTAAGGGCAAGATGCCTCATCCTATAAGCTTCTTTTTTCCAACATCTACCAGCACAAAGCTGGGCATCTATACATAGCAAGCACTCAATAAATAACTGATAAAGTGATTGATACAGTTCCAAGTAGTTATGCTATGAATGATCTTTGAAATAACTAAAACTTCTAATTAAAAACTATGATATTATTCATACATATTTTTAGAGATGGAAGATTTATAGCCTTAATGTTGTATTTAGGCAATGAAACAATTTTGATGTCCAAACAACTCAATTAAAAGTCTAGAAGGTATATATGGCAAAGTGAGAATGCAAAGTACCCTCTAATTCAGAGATAACTGCTGCCTGTTCTGCTAAAACTCTTAAGAGTTGAGATGTCTCAACATGAGCTGAAACACTTCATACTATTCCCATTTCCCTCTCTTCTTTAAAGATGCCCAAATCCTGTCCAGTAATGTTCTGATGACTTAGGATGCATCCCAGGAAGTTGGTTTGTAGCTGATGATGAACATCCACATTAAGTATCCCTGTCTTAAACCTTCAAACTGCTTTTTTTACAGCAATCAAGATCAATGAGAAGGGAGTACCTTCAGACATAGCAGAGAGCAGTTGGATATAGATTCTCTGTAGCTAACTATGAAGAGAAGGAAAGAGGATCCCAGATCCACTTAATTGGCTCAGAGAAAACTTTGACCTTGTATCCACACTCTAGTTGAAAGCCTTGTCTAATCCGAGAATATTCAGGTGCCAAAGGAAGGAAGGCAATATTATAAAGTGGTGACTCCTTCCTAAAGTAACCTAAAGTATCTTTCCTGATTAGTCACCAATCAAGGAAATCACAGAGAAAACTACATGATCTGTAAATGGAAACCCTTATTTCCCAAAGGCAAAAGTTCACCAAGTTAAAAACTCCAGCTAAAAAGAAACATCACAAAAAACAAAACAAAACAAGCAAACAAAAAAACACATTGCAAAGTCATGGGTTTCTATGGGCATTCCCAAATAATGCAACTAAATACTAAGAGTAAGAGTCAGTAAGTGTCAGGGAGCATCCTTATTCCCAAGATGTCTTAGGCAAATAAGATCTTATTTTATTTTTTAAATCCCAGGCAACTGACATACAACTAACAAATAAAGCTGCCTTCATCTTTACATGTAGGAGAATCATATTAAGCCAAAATGTGCTGAAGTATGCTCCTCTAACCTGACTATTAACTATGGTATTTTACTTAGTCCGTATTCACAGCAACTCTGAAATCTTTTTCCCCTTCCTCACCAACACTACTTCCTCATTCTCAGCGAAAGCCAGCACATGGTTGGGTGGTACCATTCAGTTCTGATGAAAATATTCCTTAAAAGACACTAGCTAAAATAAATCACAAAATATGTACTTATTACAAGCAGTAGGGCAATACAATGGACTAGATGCCCTCAAACAGAAATCCATGCAGAAAGAGACTTTCTCAAATGCTTTAATTTATATATCACACATAAAGAGAAACAAATTCATCTATAGCTAGGTTGGTCTGCTGTGCTTTTCCCTCTGCTATAAAAAGGCTCTTCTAAAGTGGTGTATGCAAAAAACCATTTAAAGTTACCCCAAATCACCTTATGAAATAGACAAATTTCCATACAGAGATGAGAAAGACCATGTCTGTCAAAAAGTAACACATGAAAACATGATCCCAAATACTTCTATTTAAGAACAAGGAGCCAGCACAAACAGACATTTTATAATTACAAGAGAGCATGTCCTAAGCAAACCATGATTGATTTTAGGTGGAGTAAAAATAAAAGCTAAATGCACAGAAAGCAAAATGATAAGAATGACAAGAAGGGAAAATACAGGGCACATACGAAATAAGACACACAGAGATCCTACACTGGCAGAAATGCTCGTGACAACCACAAAAACATGAATGATGGAGAACAAATAGTGATCTACAAGGTGCTACTTTTCAATACATTTAGTTTCATTCGTGATTTGTTTTTGTGGCCAAAGTGTTAGTTTTTGGGCTGGTGCAGTGAGTGGAGCACCTAACTTGAAGTCAAGGAAGGCCCGAGGTCAAATCTAACTTCAGATCCTTTCTAGTGGCATGGCCTTGGGCAAATCACTGAATCTGTCTGATTCAGTTTCCTCAGTTGTAAAATGAAGGATTCTAATATTACCTAACTTCCATCAGTGCCGTAAAAATAAAATTAGATTATAATTGTGAAACACTTGACAAACCTTAAAGTGCCATAAAAGTGCTAGCTATTCTCTGACAGAAAAAGGAGAATTAAATTCATTATTAGCTTTTTAAAGCTGCTCATATAATAAGATCTCATCAGTTAGTTGTATTTTGCAATACCATTGAATATTTTTCCACAAATGTATGGATTAATGTCCGAAAGCAGCAGTCATCAAAACCATGTAGTACTGGCTAAGAAACAGTGCTGGGTCAGTGGAATAGGTTAGATACACATCACACAATAATTAAAGACTATAGTAATTTAGTGTATGATAAACTCCAAAATGCTAGCTTCTGGGATAAGAACTCACTATTTCACAAAAATTTCTGGGAAAATTGGAAAATAGTGTGGCAGAAACTTAGCATAGACCTATATCTCACACACCATATCAAAAAAAGTATATGATTAGACATGAAGGGTGATACTATAAGCAAATTAAGAGGGCAAGGAATAGTTTACCTATCAGATCATTGCAGAAGGGAGGAATTTATGGCCAAAAAAGAACTACAGAACATCATGAAATACAAAATGGACAAATTTGATTAAAGTTTTTTGCACAAACAAAACCAACACAGCCAATATTAGAAGGGAAGCAGAAAGCTGAGGAAAAATTTTTACAGTCAGTGTTTTCAACAAAGGACTCTTTTCTAAAATATATAAAGAATTGATAAGAATACAAGTCACTTCCCAACTGATAGACAGAGGATTTTCAGATGACAAAATTAAAGCCATCTATAAATATGAAAAAATGTTCTACTATCACTATTGATTAGAGAAATGCAAATTAAAACAACTTTTAGGTACCACCTCACCCTTCTCAGTTTGGCTAAAATGATAGGAAAAAATAACGATAAATGTTGTAGGGAATATGAGAAAACTGGGACACTAAATGCACTGTTGTGGGGTTGTGAAACAATCCAATCATTCTGGAGAGTGATTTGGAACTATGCCCAAAAGGCTATAAAATTGTGTAAACTCTTTGATCCAGCAGTGTCACTACTGGGTCTGTATCCCAAAGAAACCATAAAAGAGGGGAAAAGATTCACTTGTGCAAAAATGTTTGTAACAGCTCTTTTTATGATGATAAAGAATTGGAAAATGGGTAGTTGTCCATCAATTAGAAAATAGCTGAATAATTTATGGTATATTAAAATAATGTAATATTATTGTTCTATAAAAAATGATGAACAGCTTATTTTAAAAAGGTCTGGAAAGATTTATATGAACTGATGCTAAGCAAAACAAACAGAATCAGGAAAACACTGTACACAGCAACAGCAAGAATATGTAACAATCAACTATGACAGACTTTTATAATTATGGCTCTTCTCAGAAGTTCAGTAATCCAAGGCAATCCCAATAAACTTTGGATGGAAAAAGCTACCCACATCCAGAGAGAGAACTTTCAACATGATTCATAAGGAAATATGTAAAAAATAAATGTACATGTATAACCTTCACCCCCCAAAAATGTTTTTACATGTAACTGAGGAAGATAAAAATTTAAATAAAAAAAAAAGAATGGATTGGTGTCAGCTATTAACTGAGACAGGCAGGTAGATTGGGGGGAAAAAAATCGATGTTGTTGTAGTCAGAGTTCCAGAAAACTGAAAAAAGGAATCAAGGAATCCTCTTACATGGCCTTAAGGCAGAGTCATGCTTTGTCTGTCAATCTCCATAAAATTCAAGTTAGCTTGGCCACCATAAGAATAATTAATATCTTGCTTTAGCAAAAGTTAAAGCTTCTTTTCAAATGCCCTTGATTCTGTAAGGAATAACAAAACAGTTATGACATATTTTATACTCAGGCTCTAGATTAAAAAGTGCTCCTCGGTTTGATCGGGGATTTTTAAAATAAATATCCTTTTCATTAACTCTCTTGAAGATCTAAAAAAAAAAAAAAGATAAAACACCAAACTTTATAAGACAAATGAGGCAAAGTGACTGCAACACAGAAGGCATTATTTTATTAAGAATAACATGAGGCTGTAAAGGCAGAAGAGAATAAAGCTCCAACACAAATAATTCCCAGAGTCAAAAGTTTTGAAAATTCACATTTTAAAAGGCCAGATACTGCCAGCCTACATGCAAAAGTGGACTCTACTCAACCAAAAAAGAAAATTTTGCTCTTAAACAAGATTCAGAAGTTCCTAAGAATAAGAGAGCTTTAAGAATAAGAGAGCTTTAGATCTGCAAAGGAACCTGAGAAATCACCTACACAAGAAGAAATAGACATAGAAAAGGAAACCAATTGGCTCAGAATTATGCAGCTATTCTGTGGCAGAGCTGAGAATAATATCTGAATCTTGGTCCAATGTTTTTTCTACTATACTACAGAAAGAAAGTTTAAGAAGAATAGTAGACACACCTAGGGGAAAAAAAAAAACAATTAAGGGGAAGGCAAGAGAAAGATCCAAAAAAAAAAAAAAAATCTCCAAATAATGAAAAATTCCATGATTCTAAAGTGATTATTTGCAATTTTATAGATGAATCTTATAAACTCATTATGAATTACCTGTGAATACTGAAAACAAGGGGAACTGGAATAACTTCATCTAAAGGTTACAAAGTTTCACTCACTTTAAGGAATATGGATTGTCATGGATACAAGTTTTAGAAGGGCTCATCTAGATGCTATGGCTTCTCAGGCCCCATTCAAACCTAAGTTATTTGTCTCCAATTCAGCTCCACGAGATTCTCTAGGTGCTATCACCCACAGAATCCCAATTCTTGCATCCTGGTTTCAAGTTCCATGTACCCTACTGGGGCCTTGCCTAGGGCAGCTGCCAAGAATAAGTAAAGATGTAGACTCATGTCATGGAGTAGATTCCTCCAGTATCTCCAGAAGGAAAATATTTTCTGCTTATTTATGCCTCCACTGTCTCATTCTAAGAACCTGGGTTCACTTTCACACCACAGTGAGAAATCAAACATCATGCCAGCAGAGAAAAAGCTGTGCCAGGTGTTACCAAACTGGAAAGGCTTAAATACAGACCTGATGAGGAACTTTCAACCAGGGAGGAATCTAGCTAAGGGAAGTAGCTTCCTAACAGATGTTTCCCTGCCTGGTAATTTATTCTGGCCAAAGCGACTCATTTCTGAATAGTAGTCTATAATGCACTAAGACATGGAAGAATGTTATTTCTGCCATTAGTAGATCAAAAAGTAGACCTTTTGAAGGATTTATTTACAAAAGCTATCCACTCCCTTTTTCTTTCTTCCAAGGTCTAGCTCTGAGATTCTCCAACAGGTCTCCAGGGTTTGAACAACCTTTTCTATAACATATGTGCTCACAATCACTTAACTATTCACTTATGTGGATAGATATCATGGGGTCCATGAAATCAGAAAGGAAAAAAATGCATCTTTATGTCAATAATTGGCTTATTTTTTAATCATATATTTTAAAACTTAATTCCAAAAGTTTTTCCAATCCAAAAGATTACAAAATAAGCCCCTTAATTCCAAAAGGGGGTCTACAGATTTCACTAGATTGCTGGAAGAGTTCATGATACAAAAAAGGTTCAGACATCAAGTTCAATATTTTAGAATTTTTCCAATCCTAAAATTTTTTTGATGTCAGTCAACAAACTGTTATTAGATAGCAACTAAGTGGTAGGCACTGTGCCAAGAGCTGGAGATACAAGACAAAAGACAGTCGACACCAAGCAGTTCAAAATCTAATAGGGAAGACAACCTGAAAATAAACAATGATATGTACCACAAAACTGGACATAATCACAGAGGGAAGGCACTAAGTCTAAGAGGATAAGGAAAGATTTCTTATAGAAAGTGAAGTTTTAGCTGAGAACTTAAGGGAAGCCAGGAGATGGAGATGAGGAGGGAGAGAATTCCAGGCACAGAGGACAATAAGTAAAAATGCATGGAAATAGCAGATGGAATATTTCAGAGGAGGAATAGCAAAGCCAGTATCATTGTATCAGACTACTGGAACATGGAAGAATGAGAGCAGATTAAGGTCTAAGATTACAACAACAAGAGGGAACGAAGTTATAAACACCCAAATGAAGGATTTTATATTATATAGATTCTGAAGGTGATAAGGAGTCAATGGAGTTGATTAAATAGGATGGTAACATGGTCAAACCTCTGCTTTAGTTAGTTCAATATTTAATGCCAGTACCTCTCCTATCCTATCTCCACTTTGGCCTGTATATTATCACATTTTATTGAGCTTTGCTTTGTTGCACTTCAGAGATATTGCTTTTTTTTTTTTTTAAACAAAATGAAGGTTTGTGACAACTCTCCACAAACAAGTCTTCCATCAGGATGTGTTAACACATTATCTCTAGGTCAGATTTTGATAATTCTCACAATATTTCAAACTTTTTCATTAATATTAAATCTGTTGTGGTGATCTGTGACCAGCAATCTTTCATGCTACTATTGAAACTATTTTGGAACACTACAAGTCATACCCATATAAGATGCAAACTTAAAAAATGTATGCTCTGACTTCTCCACCTACTGGCCATCCCCCTCTATCTGCTTCTCCTGGGGCCTCCCTTTTCCATGAAACACAATGATAATGATATTAAATCAATTAAAAACCTCACAATGGTTTCTAAGTGTTCAAATAAAAAGAATGAATCAATAAGGCAAATTCTATTGTTTCCTTAATTTAAGAAATAGTCACAATCACCCCAACTTTCAAGAACCACTACCCTGATCAATCAGCAGCCAATAACAGTGAGCAATGAAATCTCAGATAATGGTTAGCGTTTTTCAGGAATAAAAGTATTTTTAAATTAAGGTAGATACTTTTTTGAACATATTACTATTACATATTTAAACTACAATATAGTGTAAACACAGCTTTTATATTCATTAAAAAACAAAATATTTGTGTGATTTGCTTTATTGCTTTAGTCTAGAACTAAACCTAAGTGTGAGGTGATGAGGGCATGAACCAGAATGGCAGCAGTTAAGACAAGGGGGCATATAATAGATATCACAAAGGCAAAATCAACAGATTTGGGGGAACAGGAAGAAGGTGAGTGAGAGTGAGGATGACATTCAAGTTGTGATCCAGGTGATTGGTGGAAGAGTGGTGTCCTTGATGGTAATCGGGAAATTCAGAATATGTGGTATGGTAGGATATGGAAGAAAAGAGTTCCATTTTAGAAAAGTTAAAGTTTAAGATGTCTACAGGATATCCAGTTCCAAAAGCCTAACAAGATTCGAGTCTGGATGTAGGAAGAAGGTTAGGGATGGATATATAGATTTGAGAATCAAGAGCCCATGATGAAAACTGGATTCCCTGAAGCAAATGAGACCACCAAGTGAAATGATATAAAGGGAAATGAGAAGAGGTCCCAGGGTAGAGGCTTGGAGACAACTGCTGTGTGAGCAGATAAGACCTGGACAAAGATCCCCAAAAGGAAAGTGGTAAGGGTCACTAAGATAGGAAATAAACCAGAACAAAGTTTCACAGAAACCTATACAGAATTACAGAAAGGAGATACTGTTGCCAAAATGAATACATTAGTTAGAGGTCAACTCTCTACGAATAAACCTCTGCAAATTTAGGTTGGTCATTCAATTCTAGTACACTCCAAATCTAAAGATATTAACTATTTGCATCACTCTTATGGAGTCTGGCTTACAAAAACCTCTACATGAATTTTTTGTTGAATTTGTTTGAATAAAGTTCAATACTTTGTACATTAACATTAAGTACACCATCAAACCTTAGCAAATGTACTTATCTACCATTTCTTCACAGCCACTGGAGATTTGTTTCCCAACATGTACAAATCTTCCCATCCCCTCCCCCCCAAAAAAGCCAACAATAACAAAAACACCTCTACAAAATTAAAATTCCTTGTCTGTATAATGGAAAGACCCCTTAAATTCCAACTCAGCCACTGACCCAAGCTCTCCAAATTCTAACTACCTACTCTCAACACTGACCTGCACCTGTCCAATCCAATCCCAGCTAGAAGTCAATGGGTCTTGATTGTACATTAGCTCCTAGAAAGCAATTGTGGTAAGATTTCTAAACATAAGCTATGCTGCTACAAAATTACATATATATATATACATATATATATATATATATATATATATGTAATATATATCAAAAAGCCGCCTGAAGACATACACCCTAACAATACAGTGTGGATCCTAAGAGTTGGGTAAGGAAGCAAGTCCACAAGAGATGGGATAAAATTGTTGGTCAATTTATCTTACCCCTTGAGATCTAAGCTGTTATCATGAACCTGTAGTTTATACAGCTCACGGATTTTTATAGACACTGAAACAAGCTCATCACTCAAACTTCGACTTTCTGGTTAAAGATTGGTAATGGGTTGTGAGAAAACTTCAGCTAAGGGGACACCTATGGAAATGTGCTTAAGAGGACTTATACACGGATTAGGAAACAGTTCGGACCCATTAAGAACCTCAAATAGAAGTCAATGCAAATTGGGATAAAATCATACACCCCGCCTTTTACTTCAGGACCATGACCTTCGGGTCGGTCCTAAGGAGGCCAGTCAAATTCCCTTCTCTAAGTAGTTGGTGGAGGTTTCGGTTTTTTGTCCAGAATTCTGATGCCCCCTCTGGCCTACCCAAGAATTGTTCCAACCCCCAGAAGCAGCCCCAGAAATGGCCAAATCCGTGTGCGGAGACAGGAGCCTTCCTTAGCAGCGATGACCTCCGCGTCGGTCAGGCTGGGGCTGCAGCCAACGCTCCAAACTGAGACCCTCCCCCCCTCGAGACAGACGGTCAGATCTACAGACAGACAGGCTGAAGTGAACCGCCCCCTTCCTTCCCCTCCTCTCACTTGCCCACTGCTGGGCCCACCCGGATCCGGGCAGCACTGGCATCTGGAACTAGGATGTCATTTACCTGGCACAGCTTTGCCTTTCCCGAAATGACCCTAAGAGCAGCCTGTCTGTCGGTCTGTCCCACATCTGGCAGAAGAACCCCCAGAGGAGTTGACTTCCTGCCAGCCCAGCAGGCCTGATCCCCCTGAGTCGCCCCCCTCCCCCCCATGCCCGCTTGCCCCGGACGCATGCAGCCTGGCTGAGGCCCCCCGGGGTCCATGTGAGCAGGATCGATGTGCAGGCGCTCCATGCCGCCTCCGGGGCGCCCGTGGAGGGGGTGTGGGGACTAGAGGATGGGTTGGCCAGCGGGCATGCCCACGGCGGCAGCGCGCGGGCTCGGGGGCAGCGCTGGGCCACCCCGGCCGGGGTTGGAGGGTGGGGGAGAGGTCGGTGGGGCAGCCCGGCCCGCTGGCGGGGAAGGCGGCCGAGCGGGATCGGTTTTCCTGGCGGGGCGGGCCGCGGCGCAGCGCCGCGCCTCGGCGGGCTCCCTGGCGGGGCCAAGCCAGGGACGGCGGTGACCGCAGCTGCAAGCTCTTCTCTCCTTCCCCGCGCCCGGCCCCCCGGCCAGCGGCCACTTACCCGAGCGGCGGCGGCAGCGGCGGCGACGGCGGCGTCAGGCCCGAGGTCGGCCGCTCACTAAGTCCCCAGCGCCGGCAGCGGGAGCCACAACATGGCGACGGCGGTGGCGGGCGGGGCTGCGGCTCCGGGGGCGGAGCGGGGGCGGGAGCCGGACGGGCGGCGGGCCCTGGCTGGGGCGGCCCGGCGGGGAGGGACGTCGAGCGGGAGGAGGGAAGAGGAAGGGCAGCAGGGAGGCAGGCCGGCGGGCAGGCTGGCAGTCCACTCCCGATCGGGGGGCCCGGCCGCCCGGCGTCTGCTCAGCAGCTCGGGGGCCGCCCCCGGCCTGGACCCCGACCCCCCCATTCCGCGGCCTGATCCGGCCCGGCCCGGCCCGGCCCTGCCCGCTGGGGCCCGGCCGCGCCGCGCCGCGCCCTGCTCCGCCCGGCCCCGGCCCCGGCCCGCAGCCTCCGCCGCCGCCGGGGACGCTGGGGAGCTGGGCCCGGCTGCGCACACTCCGACGGCCGCGCGCGCTCCCTCCCGGGCCGCGAGCCAGCCCCCCGCCCCTCCGGACACAGACCCAGGCATTCGCGCACACGCGCACTCGCGCGCCCCCCGGGACCCTGCCCAGGCACCAACCTGCTGCTCCTCGGGACGCGGCCGGCGCGCTTCCCCTTAGGAACCTGGTACCCCCTTTCCTGTATTCTCTGGTTTCTCACCTCTGGGTCTCGTGGTGACTTTTGGAAGAGGGAGATATTGCCTCCTTGCAAGAGGCCCTAATGAGCTAAGCCTTACAAACTGCATGATGGAGAAGGCCAGAGCTGGGGCTCACAGAATGCAACCCGTCATTTGACAGCTGGGGAAACTGAGACCCAAATTCGTGACAGGCGTTAGTAGTAGAACCCCTGCCTCCCAGCTCTATATAGCGAAGCTGCAGAAGAATTTCTTTCATTCAGGAACCCAACTGCTATAAAGTATCTCGAAGGGATGTATTCTGAGAAGATACAATAACAATACTAAATTAGAATAGGTTCCTAACTTCTAGAGGCCTGAAACAGGCGGGAGGGACTAACAAACTATGCACAAGTAAATTGAATACACAATAAACGTTCAGGCGTTAGTGGGCAAATATGCATATTAAAACAAGCATGCATTAAAAGCGCCTCGGGGTAGCTTTGGTTCTCCAAAAACCGGCCAATCGGCTAGGTCCAGCGTCCACTAGGTCCTCTTCTTTCTAAGGGTTAGCGGGCAATTAGAGCTCTTCTACGTATCTCCGGTTGCACACCCCTCCCCTTTTCGGAAGGTTGTCGCAATGTGGGTGTGGCTCTGGAAAGCAAAAGCTATTCATTCTAATTACTGTGTTTAACTGTTAGGACAAAAGGGCCACCATCCTTGGAATCCTACCTATTTGTAGGATTTAGCTTAGGTAAGGGGCCCCTCACCACCTTCTGTTTGCTCTTTTTAAAGAATCTTTGAGAACCTGTTTTGCCATCATATAAATAAATATTTATTAAGCTATTCGTTTACTGGGACTATGGACACAAAGTGAATAACATATTGTACCTGCCCTCAAGGAGATTACAATCCATTTGGCAAACCTGGATGTAGGTAAAAAAAATAATAGCAAAATCAAATAGCACGGATACAAGGGAAAGAGAGTATTTCGACTGTGAGTAATTAAATAAACCTTCAAAAAGAAGATAACACCTGAACTGGGCCTAGGAAAATGGGATTTATAAGATAGCATCAGGAAGGGTCATTTCAAGTAGGGCTTTCACAAAGGTAAAGATGTGGAAATAAGAATGTGTATGGCATGTTTGGGAGACTGATCAAAATGTCAGCAAAATATTTTTAATTGCCTACTGTGTACATGGAGCTCCTAGTATGAACCTAGAGATTAGATTAGGTTAGAGAAAAACCCTCAGAGGAACACTTGAGGAATGCAAAGGGAACAATAGAAACAAACCTAGTGATTGCTGGGAGCTCAGGGAAGTCAGTACAAGGCGCAAAAAAGAATAGTAAAATGGACTAACCAGAGTTTTGAATCATTCCTCCCACCACCCAACACTTTAAAGAGTCCATGAATAAAAATCCTTAAATAAAACAACTTTAAAGCCAAATTTGTACTTACTAAATTTGTACAAACTAAATTTGTACTTACCAAATTTGTACAAACTAGTAGATTGAATAGTGGCTAGAGCTTTGGACTTGGAGAAGGGAACACAGGAGATTTATGAAGAGCTCAATTTTAATCCTATAAACTTCTCAAAAACTACCCTAAACAAGTCACTTAATAGTTCTCTGCCTCAGGTAGCTCCGGAGTGATAATAATAGCTTGTCTTTGGGCTGTTGTAAGAATGAAATAGGAATATATACAAAAAGCAATCTGCAAAACTTAAAGACTGTATAATTAATTGGGTGCAAGCAAGGACTGGGTGATGTTTGTTCAGTTTGTTTGACTTTGCTTGTATCCCCAGCTCTTAGCACAGTGCCAGTCACACAATAGTTGTTTAATAAATACTGGTTGGGTGACAAATTATTAACTGCTATTCTTGATCCCAACAGCAGTTCACCTTCTGTCCCTTTCCCTCAACCCCAGCCATCCATCCACATTACTGAGGTAAAGACCAATAGACCTTCCCATTCCTATCATACATAGTACTAAGAACCAATGATAAGTTCCCAGCAATAGCAAAACTCAGATCTCTGGAACATTTTGGAATCTAAAGTTAACCAGCAGAATCTGTTATCTGTTTTAGATAAGTGAAATTTGAGGTGACTATGGGACTTCATGATAAGACATGGAGGTCAAATAATTTACATGAGGTCAAACATGTGACTAACCTTGGAAAGGAACAAGACCTGGGCTGCAGGTTGAAAATCTTTTCATATGAATGAACAGAAAAAGATAATGAATCAAGGAGGACAAAAAAATTTCTATAACAGTACAGTAATGACAGGAAGAAAATTTTCTTGACAGTTTACAGTGAGATTATATCCTTAAAGCAGAGTTATTTAATCTGAGGTCAGTGAATTTGGATAGGAAAAAAATCCACTTCTTCATTTTCACTAACCTTTAGCTGAAACATGCTGTCCTTCCATCAAGAAAGTAGGCAACAAATATTCTGAGAAGTAGAATGTGAGCTCTTTGAGGTCAGAGACCATGTTTTTGCCTTTCTTTGTGTCTGTGTCCAATAATTAGGGAAAGGGAAGGAGGAGGCATGTAGAATAAACATTTACATGGTGCCTACAGTGTGCCAGGCACTATGCTAAACTCTTTATTGTTTATAATCCCCATTTTACAGTTGAAGAACCTGAAGCAGACGGATTAAGTGACTTGCCCGGAGTCACATAGGTAGGACAAGTCTGAGAGTAGATTTGAACTCAAATCTTCCTGACTTCAGATTAAGTGCTCAATTCACTAAGTAGCTGCCTCTAATATGGTCTTAACATATAGCAAGTACTTAATAAATGCTTATTGACTGACTGAGAAGGGGATCTGTGGTTTTTGCCAAAAGTTTTTTGTTTTGTTTTTCCAAGACACACACACACACACACACACACACACACACACACACACACACAAATGTTAAAATTTCCTGTTTTAAAGCCTCTTTCACATCTTTATTTCACATCTTTCAAAATCATTATTTGCATGCATGGTGGGGGAAGGGCCGGCCCATCCAGTGGCCTTTTGACTGCCATAAATGCATCTCCAAGTAGTTGAAGTTCAGCTCAAAGAAGCAGCAGATGAATAAATTTATCTGATGAAAGTTTGCTTTGTCAATAATAAGCATTTACTAAGTCCCCACTATGTGTTAAGTATTAGCAGCTAGGTGGCAAAATAGTTAAGAGTGCCAGGTCTGGGGTCAGGAAGATGAGTTTTTCTGAGTTGAAATCTGGCCTCAGACATTTAAAAGCTATGTGACCTGAGCAAGTCATTTAACCCTGTTTGCCTCAGTTTACATACCTGTAAAAATAAACTGAAGAAGGAATGGCAAAATAGTCCAAGACAATACCAACCAGAAGAGTTAGATACAACTCACCAACTACAGTGTGCTAGACACCTTGCTAAACACTGGAAGATACATATATAGTACCCACTCACAAGGGGGTTACAACCTAAAGGCACACAATTATGTACAAACAAGATCATGACAATGGATACAAGCAAGTCACAAATTAAAGAGGATCAAGAAAGGCTTTTGGGGACAACTAGGTGGTGCAGTGGATAGAGCATCAGCCCTGAAGTCAGGAGGACCTGAGTTCAAATTTGACCTCAAACACTTAACACTTCCTAGTAATGTGACCCCCTGGGCAAGTCATTTAAGCCCAATAGCCTCAGGAGAAAGAAACAAAGGAAGGAAGGAAGATTTCTAGTAGAAAGTGAGATTTTAGCTAGGACTTGAAGGAAGCAGAGAAAATCCACAAAAATGAGGAGGGAAAAAATTCTTGGCATAGGAAACAGCTAATGAAATTGCCCAGAGTTGGAAAATCTTGTTTGAGGAACAGCAAAGGAAGTAAACTAGTGTCACTGGAGTATGTAGTGGGGTGTTAGATATAAGAAGCCTGGAAAGAGGAGGTCAAGTAAATGCCCAAACAGAAGTTCTATTTGAGAGAAATGAAAAAGAAAAGGACTCTAAATTCCATCAATTTCACAATGAGGGGCTAATTCATTGGTTAACTTGGTACTGAAAAAGACCAAGAGCCTGCTCTAACCCAATGAGAAAACTCAATAATCCACAGCCTTCTGCCCTGGCTGCACAAATTTTGACTAAGATCAAATAATAAAATAGTAATAATTTTAGTTGTTCTAAACTTGCCTGGCTGAAGCCACAAAGACTGTCCCCTCATTCCAGCATTTAATAAACAATTTTCACCTTAATTATAATGTTCACAATTGAAGGCATTCATTATAATAAAAAGGATGATATTCTTTCTATTATACTGCCTGATGTAATGCCATATTGTATAACAGGATATTATATTTTATTATAGAATTATTATATATGTTATATTTTATTCAAGTATAATATATTCCTTAAATTCTTTATTTCACATAAGATTTCATGATTTTTTTTTCTTTCCATTTACAGAGAGCACTGAAGCTGGAAGAAATCTAGTTCAGTCCTCTCATTTTACAGGTTAACTGAGGTCCAGAGAGATTCATGATTTTCTCAAGATACAACTCATCAGTCTTGGGACAGAATGCCCATTTAATTGATTTCCAAAGCTCTTTGATTTAATACAGTCAACCCTTGATAACTAATTCTAAAGAAGAGGACTTTTTTCATAATTTACCTATCAATCTCACATATAATGATAACAGTTAATATTTATGTAGCCCTTACACTACTAAGCCAATTCTCATAGCAATCCAGAGAGATGGATGCAAGTATTATCCCCATTTCACAGATAATGAAACTGAGGCAAACACAAGTTAAGTGACTTGTATAGTGTCTGAAGTGTCTGAGACTGAATTTGAACTCAGATTTTTCTGATTCCAAGACAGGTGTTCCATCCACTGCATCTCCTAGCTGCTGGTACTTTTCTTATCCAAATATATTGGACAATTTCAAAATAGCCTCCACTAAATTTAAAGCATGTTACTTCAACCCTCTCAAGAATCCATAGTGATTCCCCAAAGACTGATATTCAAGGCTCTCCACAATCTAGACATTATTTTACCTTATCTATCTAAACTTAATTTTCTAATACTCCCCAATAATTTTTCTTGACTCCTTGTTTCTTCCTCCTTTCGGGATATCCATGCCTTACTTGTTTTTCAATTTACAACGAAACCCCACCTCCACCTCAACATAACCTTTCCCAATATTTTCCAGCAGCACTAATTGATTCAACAACTATTTATTAAGCATCTATTACCTATGAAGCAGCATGTAGATAAAAGGGGATCGGGGAATTCAGTCACCGGAGTGCTGGTAAATGTTTAACCCAACAACTGACCCATGTCCTAAGAGTACAGAAACAATGCTGTTTCCATTGTACCGAGCATGCCATACATTTTTTTTTTAATTTACTGACTTTTTCTTCGACAAAAGTAATTATAAACAACATAAAATAAACTTTCCAAAGTCCCAAAACAAATATCAACTTTTTTTAAAGTGACTGCAACTGAATCGTTCTGCCATTTATTACTGAATAAATCACGAAGATCATGCACATTAATTTTTGTGAAAGTAATACCAATGTTGTTCCTTGGATTTATTATTCCTTTCATTTCTGTTCGATGTTGGCTTCTTTAGACATAGTTTAAGTGAGTGTTATACCATAAATTTTGGCATTTCATTACATTGAGGCTGATAAGTAATCACATACCTGGCATGCAGGTCTCAGAATTTTGAACATGGAAGGAAGCTTGGAGTCTTAAGATCCAATGGTCTCCAATGTAACAGGGTGAAATAAATCCTGTAGTACCAGGATTAACCCCGCCCCCGGGAGGGGTGGGGGGAATCTGTAATCAACCAATGAGAAGGTAGGAAGATCATTCGAATCCCAGCCTCCACACCCTTGCTAGAAGATAAGGAACTAGACTCCACACAATCACTTCATTCCCTTAAATAATTTCCCACTCCACCCCCTCCAACTATAGACATTCCTGGTTTCTTGGGGCGTAGGCTCCTTGAGGCTGTTATAATCGATTGTAGAGATTGTGTTCGGGACAATCTAGTGAAGTCTATGGGCTTTTAGTTTTTAAATGCACAAAATAAAATAGCTTACAGAGAAAACCCAATTGTGTTGAAGTTGTTTATATATGTGTGTATGTATACATATACATATTTTCTAAAGAGGATAAGAATCCTTCAGATTTCAGTTCCTACCTTCTGCAAGTATGTTTCCCATGAATGTTAATATTAGTATCGTTCCTCTGTTGATTTTACCTCAATCAGTCTGTATCTTGTTTGTATATTGCTGTCTCCTCCATTTGTGAGATTCTTAAAAGCAGAGACCATCTTTTGTCTTTTTAGCATTTAATATGTACTAAGCACAAAACTAATAAATATTAGTTGACTGGTATTCTATGGACCTGCCATGGCAGACAAATTCCCTTGCTCCCTCCACTCCCACACTTTGCCCTTCACACTGGCATCTTAGGGCTGCAGCAGGCACCCTCAACGAGAGGACTCTTCCCTTCTGAGTGCTCACAATAAGGGAGCCTCTATTTTACTTTTTGAACTTTCACATGTCTTTCCAGGGCACTATCATCCTTATAATCACACAATCTTGTAGTTAATCTGGACTCTTCTTTCTCCCTCATCCCACATATACCATCAATGGCTCAAATGTCCTGCCCTTCTCTTCAGTTTAGCCCATCACCTCTCTCCCAAGGACCACTGGAATAGATTCTTACTTGTTCACCTTGATCAAGTCTCCCTTCTCCAACCTACTCATAGATGCCAAGGCAATTTTCCTAAGAGGCAGTTCTAAGCATTGTCATTCCCCTACTCTAGTGGTCCTTGAATCAAATGTTATTCCATCTTTACCATGTTCTTTTATAACATCCATTTTTGTTTTAAATATTCATATTTAATCGTTTTTTTTCAATTTATGTGATTCATAAATGACAGACATGCATATATTAGCAAGATGCTCAATTTTTAAAAATCATTAACAGGGTCAATTTAAAAAGTTAGAAGAGCCCTAGAACTCTATTCAGCCCTCTCCCCAATTTACAGATAAGAAAACTGAGACCCAGAGGAAACATATAAAACTTCATATTTTCACGGGGCTTGAAGGTTTACAAAGTGTTCTATACATTACACACATAAGTATAATTTATACATATTATTCATTATTATTGTCATGTATAATAATTTATTCTACATTCTATTCTATATGCATGTTATGTACAATTATTTAATTGTTACAGCATCCTAATAGTGATCCCTGGTTTATAGATGAGGAAACTGAGAAGCACACTGGGAAGCGGGTCATCCTGCTTCCCAGCCCCTCTCCCAGAGCTCGCTCCGCTAGGTCCGTAAAGCTGCAGAGGCCGCGGACACTGGTGATGGAAGCAACGCCGACGCGGAGCGTAGGGAGGCTCGCCCCCATCTGCCAGCGGGGACGAACTTTTCGGCCTCAGTTACCGAGGACACTGAGCGATCTGCACAGGCGGACAGGACTGCTCTTCGGGGAAACGAATGAGGCCCGCGAAGGAATGGCGCCGCCTACCCGAGCGGGCAGGGCAGCGGAGCCGAGTGAAACCTGGCCAAAGCGCCCTCCAGACCGAGCAGCCGCAACGCAGCCTCTGGCTCTCGTGGCGCACGTTTCCTCTCCCTACCCGGACTTTGGGCGTCCACTTTCGCCAGAACCTGACGGCGTTTTCTCGCGCCAGCCGGGAAGGCGAGGGACAGAAAATGTATGGCCCCCGGCGCGGGGCGTCCCGGCCCTCGGCCAATCTAAGAAGAGCCGAAGCCGAGAAGGAGTCCTTTTAATTGGCGGAATCTTAGGAGGCGGGGCAGACTTCCCGGCATCAACTTTTCTCAGGCTACTGTTTTGTAATGGAAGGCGGGGCTGTGGCCTAGGCCCGGGTGGGCGTGGCCTACGTAAGGCGAGGTCGCACGTTCTCTCCGTTTCCCTTTGTCTTCCTCCCCCGTCCGGCAGAGCGGGGTGAGCCCCGTAGCCCGGAAGCGGAAGTGTGGGACACGGGGGGGCGGGGCTGCTCAGAGTGTGTACCGCCTACTCGCCGGTCCGTCCGCTGCCCTCGCTTCCGTCCCGCCCGCGCCATGCTGTCCCTGGACTTCTTGGACGATGTGCGGCGGATGAACAAGCGGCAGGTGAGGCCAGCCGGGTCCCACCTCCCGGGGCTCGCCTTCCCCTTCTTCCTGCACCTCGTCTGCTCCGGCTGGGCCGTCTCTCCCCTCCCCGTTTTGTCCCCTCCCCTTGGGCCGCCCGAGGCCGGGCCGACCTTCGGCCTGGCCACCTGAGGGTGAGAGAAGCCTGGAGCACCCCCCCCCCAGACTGAAACAGGAACCGAGTCCCCCACACACACCCGGCCCAGCACTGCCGGGGGAGGGGGGAGTGGGGGAGGGAGTCCGCTCTGGCACACCTCCCCTCCCCCCCAGTTAAGAGGCACCTGTGAAGTGGAATAGCATCCTGGACGTGTCAGCTGAGGACCTGGGTTCAAATGTTAGTTTGGCTCCTGTGTGACCTTGAGCAAGTCGCTCCAAATCATAGTCTCAGTTTCCCCATGTGTAAAATGAAAGGGCTGAACCAGGGGACCTTTAAGGTACCTTGGATTCTAACATTATATATAGTCCTCTTGATTTCTGGGGTCAGTGTATCCTATCCCCACACCCAACTTTCTCTGCTTACAAAAAAAAAAAAAAAAAAAGTAAGGGTCTGGGGGTGGGTCGGGGTCAGTCCGACCTGTAAAGTTCGAGTTGAGGTGGGCTATCCCGGAGACTCCTCCGAGTGAGTGTTGAGTGACGGTATGTACCTGTCTGGACCTTCTCCAAATCCCCTCCCCCAGAAGGATCCCAGAGTCATTGGATTGACGGAGCTTCTAGGTATTTTGTCATCTAAAGGCCTTGGAACTGCTGGCCTCAAGCCCAACTGCTTTGCAACATCCCTTGTGCTGGGTTGTCAGCTGCGGATTTCAGGGGATGCCCTGTGTGTCATGGTTGCAGCAAAAGCTGTAAAATTGAACCCTTCCTCTGTGACTTAAGAGCATTGGATCCTGGTCCAGTGGATTTGTGCATGATCCAGTATTTGGAATGCTCATATGGTAATTTACACGTGTATCTCAATTGCTTTTAAGATTCAAAGTTGGAGCAGTTTCACAAACGCCACCTTGTATTCACTTAGAGATAGAAGGCACAGTCCTTTAGAGAGTCCTCAGGTACTGTTTTAGCCTCCAAGGAGCTTGCCGGTTGTTTTCCAAATTATAAGCTTAAATTAAACTCTTTGTTTTTGTCCAAATAATAAGACTATATTCAATATTAGTCTAGTAATTAGACCTATGCTTGATGCAGCTATCAAATATTAACACTAGTGTCTTAATCATCAGGTCATAATAGTGTGAACTTTTTTTGGTTTACTTCAAACCTATTTATATCGCTAGATAGTGTACTAGAACTCAACATTGAGGTACTTGTCACTATTAGTGAAATCATTTCTGCTTTCTTGTTTCTATCGGTACAATTTTTAAGAGTAGGAAAACACTATTTTTAATCTCCTTGGATTTAGGGAATGGGGTAAGAAGCTCATCTGGCTTCACAGATCTTTCTAAGAGATTCCAGTCCCATCTCCTGGTTTCACTGCCCTAAGACTTCCAGTTGCTAGGAATCCAAGGCCTATTTTCCGTCATCCCTTCTCCCCACTGATCCCATCCCATGATTAGGTTTCCTTTGCCTCCTGTCACACCATAATCACTATATATTTGCTTTCAGACAGGAGGTCCACAAATTCCTGCTTTAAAGTTTCATTTGCACCCAGGGACACTGCCAAGAGGTGGCTGACTGCTAATTACTAAAGGGATTCCTCAAAAGGGGAAGAATGTCATAGGGCAAGGAGCAAACAGGATATCTTGATTATCAGAATTGTATTCAGGACTTCTGTGAGTACCTGAAAAATGAGTTCAGAAGAAAATGTTAATATAGATACTTATTATAGGTATTGAAGAAATAACCAGGAAAAAACTAAAGAATTTTTTTGGTTGTATAAATTACATAAATTACATGAGCAGTTTAACTTTTGCCTAATTAATCTAAAATAGTTTTCATATCATGAATATAGGCACAAAACAAGTGATTTGTTTTTTATTTAATTACAACACTAACCTATTTTCTGGTCTCCTACTTTGCTTATTATAGTATGATTGCTAGCTTATTACTTTATTTTTTTTTTACTTTAAATACTTTTACTTCTTTTACTAATTTACTAAATACTTTTAAATACTAAATAAAAAGTAATACTTCATTACTTAAATTAAAATGAAATATGGTCATTAAGCTGGTTCTAATGCCAGTATACAAAGTAGGTTGATTGCCCCTATCACTTCAGAGAGTAAGGAGTCTAGTATTGGGGAGCCTTCTATAATGTCTATAATAATTTTCTAACTTTATCTCCTGTTAAATGAACCTCCTATCATAGATAAAACAGTGTACTTATTGTCAAGTTGTATCTTGTACCATCTCTGTTTTCTGCAGTTTCTGAGTAAAGGCTTTGTAAAGCCCTCTCTTTCCTCCTTCACATATTATTCAAAGACTTTATATGACTGTCTCAGCCCCAGATGATCTCTTCTAACATTATTGTTTATGAGACATAATATACCAGGTTATTTCATTTTTCTGTTATACTAGTTCCTTTAAAGATAGAGATCAGATCTATCTCTCTGAATTCAATGCATGGAAAAGAGTAGATGTTTAGTAAATCTTTATCAGTTGGTTTTCATAAATGAATCAGCTAAGATGATATGAGCAAAGAAATATTTTTCTCACTTCTTTTCCAGACTTTTTCCCCCTTTTTTCTATTTTATGTTCTCCAATATTCTGTATTATATTCTTTATATCTATTTCTATATTCTATATTTATCCTTAAGAAGCTAAGTAAATCCCAGATATTAATAATATTATGTACTTTCATAGTTTTATTTATTATATCATATATTATTATTATTATATCATTTAAGTTTCTTATAACTTTAAATACGGTCATCTCATTTGAAATTTTCCAGAAAACTGACCTGGAAATTCCCAGAAACTTGGATATTTTAAGTATATTCATAATTCCCTGGCCAATATTTTTTCCAACCTTCTTTAATCAGTGTAGATCACTTTTATAATGTATGAAAAGAAGCTGTACTATCAGATATACTCTATTTTCTGGATGTCTTTAAAGTTACATGGCCATCTCTCACATCTCCTTGTAGCCAATATTCATCTGGCAACAGGGAGTAAAGAGGGTGTGGCCATTTTCAACTAGTTATTTCCCAGTGTATCTCGATGCACTATGGTTGATTAGTGCTGCACAATGACAAAACTGTATTTCTTACAGAATTAAGCCTTCGTTGCCCTTGGCATCATACCACTAAAAACTTTAAATATCCTTAACTACGTTTTGAGTTATTTGCCATTGCCAAGTGGCTATTGAATTTCATCAATCCATAAAATGCGATTCCAAAGATGGTTTTAACTGGATTCTGTAATATATATATATATATATATATCAGTTGCTTTTTCTGTTTTCTAAGGATGAATTGAAATAGTGGTGATTTTTTCTGTATTAATGTATAAGTTTTTAAGGATAGTACCTGTGATTTTATCAGTTTAGAAGCTTTTTCATACAGATAAGTTCCTTATATAGTTTGAGAATTACCTGGGGTATTTGTTGGGGGATAGGGAAGTAATAATTTTTAAAGTAATAAGTTTTAATTTAGTTTTAAAAAGTTTTAAATTAGAATGCTTGAGTATAACCAATACTTGGAGTTGTTTCATATTTTCATAAATAATTTAGAAAAAACAAACTTCTGTTACTTATAAAGCACAACATTTCTGAGGACACATTCAAGTGCTTTTGGGTGAAGAGTTCAAATATTTCTAAATATTATATCTCTTGAGAGAGAAGAAAATTGGTGCTCCAGTAGAGGGGACCAAATCTAAATAAATAATTTCTTAGCCTTTGGACTCTGAATTATGAATTAATAGTTGCTGTTCTACATGCCTGGAGGAAGTTTCCAAACAGGGAATTAGTTGCTGTGCTGATGCAATAACCCCATACTCTGTCCCTTCAAAACAAGCCAGTGGCTGTGTCTCTTATGCAGCAAAATCTTAATGTTTATTTAAAAAAAAAAAAAAAGCTTCTGATCTTTACTAATGTAAACTTTTGTTGCATTTGTTTCTTTCCCCCTTTTCCTGAAGGATTCACCAAGGATTCCTTTAAAGTATAAATATCCTTCACATACATTAATTAAACATATTGTAATAAAATGAAGTTTAGTTGGAAAATATTGTAATGTTCTGATTTTTCTCGTGTTTCAGTAAGTGATATTTACTGCTTTAAGCACCAAAAGTTTGTATGTTTTTAAATGTTAAAACTCATAAAAAATAAAACTTGTTAATGAATAACTTATGGTAGGAATTTTTCAAAAATAATTTTATTGTTCATTAAATAAGATCTTTTTCTTGAAAATGCTGGCTCTCATCATTATAAGCATTTAATTATTACTTTGATGACTTTGGGACTTTCCAGACTGGTAAAGTAGTAGGCTGCTAAGCTAAATAGCTATAGACTTAACCACTGTGAGTTCATTTTTCTACTTTTTTAGCTTGTCTCTTTTGCTGTAATATCTTCTCTTTTTCTACTCCTAATACTTATAATCTGTGATGGACTGGGAAACCCGTTAATAATTTAAAATACTGTGTTAAGTAAAAGTAAAACTCTAAGTGAGGACCTCCTGGCAGCAAAGTTCATGGACCGGCTATTTTATTTTATTGATGTTAGAGGCCCTTCTTGATTCCCAGTGATGGTCACTTGAGGTTGTTACAAGGTTCCACATCTGGAAAATATATTTCAGGTATCACTTATGTATAGAAAATAGTTTTTTGTTCAGTCAGTCATCAAATATTTATTGGGCTTCTACTATATATCAGGCACTATACTGAATGATGAGGAGACAAAAAGAAGCAAAAAACAAGTCCTTGATCTCAGGGAGCTTACAGTCTAATGAGAGAGATGATAAGTGTGTACAAAGAAACTATATACAAGATAAGTACGAAATAATAAATAGGAAACATTAGAATTTAAGGCTAAGAAAGTCTTAAAGTAGGGGCAGCTATGTGGCGAAGTACTTAGAACATTGGCCTTGGAGTCAGAAGGACCCAAGTTCAAATTTGGCCTCAAACACTAGTTGTGTGATTTTGGACCAATCACTAAACCCCATCTGCCTCATTCAAAAAAAAAAAAGGGAGAGAGAGAATTTAAAAAAAAAAATAGATTCCTTTAGAAAATGGGAATTTATTTGGGAAACAAGGGTAGACAAGAGGCAAAATTAAGTAGGGAGAACGTTCCAAGCATGAGGGATTGCCAGAAAAAATGCTCAGAGCTTAGAGATGAAGGATCTTGTTCATGGAACACTAAAGAAGCTGGATTGAAGAATAGGTGGCAAGAAATCCTGGAAAGGCAGGAGTGTGCTGGCTTATCAAGGGCTTTGAACACAAATGATTTTTATATTTGATCCTGGAGCTAGTTGGGAGCCACTGAGTTTTGTTGGTTAGGGAAAGGGAGTGCCCTTTAAGAAAATCCTTTATATAGCAGAATGGAGGAAGAGATTTGAAGCAGGTAGACATATCAGTGGTCCAGGCACCAGTGTCATATTAAAGAAAGGGGTGCATTTGAGAAATGTTGCAAAGGTGAAATCAGCAGGACTCGTCAATGGATTGGATTGGGGCGGGGGGGTGGGGGGGTGGGGGAGGAAGGAGAAGTAAAAAAAATAGTTAGTTGATGATGATACCTAGGTTACGAGCCAGAGGGACTGCTGCCCTGTGCACTATTAGAGAAGTTGGAGGGCAAGAGGCAGTATTTGGAAAGAAAATAGGGTTTGACTGTTTGACTTATTTGATATGTTGAATTCAAGATGGATGAAAGATAATTGGAGATGCAAATCTGAGGGTCTGCTGAGAGGTTAGGGCAGGATAGGTTAGTATTTAAGAAACAGCAGCATAGAGATGGAAGAAAGAGAATATCAAGGAGTGATTAACAATCTCACAAGGTCAAGGAGAATGAGAATGGAGAAAAAGTCATTGATTTGGCTATTTAATAATCACAGTAGATGAAACTAGTAAAGTGATTTTTCCATGTTAGAGATCATTTTTATTGTAATTCTAAATTAGAATAAATTGTTTTAGTGCATATTGATGCAAGTTTGCATTATAAATATAGTAGATTTGTCACTTAGCAAATATGTGGAATATTCCATTCGGAATAATCTTTATTGTTCTATCCTGGGGGAAAAGGATATAAGGAGACTAAGAAAAATAATATACAGAAAATCCTGAAGTGTACATTCCAAAGGAGGCTTGTAGAAATTTATGTGGTAGTTTGTGACCATGCTTCTGTGTGTTGGTGCAACAAACATATTCTTTTCTGATTTCTGTGGGTGCTTAGGAATACTACTTAAGCTGAAAGCTCAGAGATACACAATAGAATGCTTCTCTTCAACAATATTATAATTTATATACTATTGCAGAGTTTATCCTTCACCAAATGTCCCTTCTCTTGATTTTATCAATTAGGAACTAATTTGTTTGGGGACCACCTAGCTACATTCAGAACTTTGAACACGTTGAAAGTTGGCTGTAGAATGTTTTGTGATCTGTGTGTGGAACACGTACCTTAACAAAATCAAATCAGATCCTTTCAGGATTTGCATATTTAACTTATAATTTCTTAGTGGTTTATGACTACAAAAAACAAAAACACCTTACCTCCACATTTGCATTTGATCCTCACAACAACATTAAGGAAGTAATGCAAGTATTATCTCCATTTTACTGATGAGAAAACTGAGGCTCATAGAAGGTAAGTGACTCATTCCAACTCAGAGTTAATTTCTAAGGAAATTGGATCATTAATTAGGCATCCTCTCTGCAGAGTGCTGTGTATTGCAGAGAAAGCTGATGATCTGTAGTGAAAAGAAGGCTGGCCTTGAAGTAAGGAGAGGTGTGTGAATCTCTCTTCTGATGATTTTTAGTTGTGTGATCACAGAAAGTCTAGAAGCCTGGGTTTAAAACTGACTGGGGATCTTAGAGGGTGTTAAGTTTAACCTTTCATGTCATAAATTCACTAACTGGACCCAAGGAACTAGATTGACCTGCCCTGGGCCAGAGCCCCAAAGGGGACAGATAAGACTGGAACACTGTTTACTTCCAGATCTACCATTTTCTACCCTCCCAAGCTGCTTCTTGACTCTCTTGATTACTGAGGTTCTCTGACCCTCAGTTTCCTCATATGTAAAATTGGGGTAGTGCTTTACTGACTGCCTCCTAGAGTGTATAGTGATATATAGTACAATGTAAATCAGTATGTAAATACATAAACTGTAAAATGATGTTAATTTCAGTTCTTGTTTCACCACACCATGCTGTTTCTCTCTCTTAAGTTCTCTGCTTCTATGAGCTGATAATACCAAATTAAACTTTTAACTGTTTGTGAAAGGCTATCCACCTACTACCCTGGCTTTTTTCCACTAACCCTAGGAACATTAAATAGAGCATCTCCCAGCATAATACAGATTGGTAAACATTGGTTGTGTTTGTTATGCAATGTGGCAACTGACCTGTCATACTGATCCAGCCAGGAAGTAAAGAAGGAAAGTGGCTCTATATCTTTTATGACAATTAATGAAGAGAGAAAAGGAAAGAACTAGAACCAGGAAACTAGGGTTCAAATGTCCCCTTTCTGGGCCTCAGTTTCCTTATTTATAAGGTAAGACCATTCTCATATTAGACTATTAAAAAAAAAAAAAGATTGACTCATTGAGTTAATATAATTTGTTCTAGTTTTTTTTTTTTTTTTTTTTTTTTTGTTCAGGCTGTGGTTTATATGCAACTGTTTCAGAACACTTGGCTGCACAAAAAAAAAAAATAATTGTAGAATATAGGGCTCCTGGACTCATCACTAATTATGAAGAGTTAAGGCAATATCCTAGAGATAGAGAAATGATCCTAGTCTCTACTTTAAATGATTATAAAGTACACTGTGTGGTAGATGGAATTTTTAACCTTTCTCTTTCCATCCTTCCCTTTCTCTTTTTCCCTCTCTCTGTTCTCTTTTTTCTTCCATACTCAATTTTTCTCTTTCTCTTTCCCTTCCTCCCCCCCCCCCTTTTTTTTTTGCATTCTATATTCCCTTGAGAAAAATGCCATCTCCCATGGACTCAACTTGAACTAATTATCTCAATGCTGATGACATATACTATATAGTGATACATATGTATTGTGTGTGTATATGTATATCTGCATACATATGTATATATATGCCCACTTATATTAAATGGATATTTGATTAATTCAGGAGGACTAGCACTTCTGCTCTGAGTTTTTTTAGGCCTGCTTATCCACCTTTGAGGTCTGTATTCACCCAATTCTCACCTATGGCTCCAAGAAGCTATAGTATGTGTAGCAGTCATACCCCAGTAAAACTGTCTCCAAAGATGGTCTAAACCAAGTTGAAGGTAACTCTCAGGCTTCGAAACCATCAGTGAATTAAAGGTGCTGTCTACTCAAACATGGGAGACTTACCTTGGCAGAATAGGCAGATGAGAACAATCTGTTCCAACAGTCCTGAAGGCAGCTAAAAGTAGGTGCTGTGGAACATTTAGACCTTAGTCTAATGTGGAAAATGCCATGATCATCATCCACTGCCATCACCAGATATTTTGATTTTTTTCCTGCTACTGGACTTCAATGACTCTGGAAGAAAGAGTGAGGTTGATGACTTTCTGTAACTCTGAATCACTTAAATCCAGTTCACAAGGAAGTCAAGACATCACCTTCTGATGTCACTGGTCCTCTTTGAAAACAAAGAATGAATAACAATATATACACATTTTCTCACCTAGAATCTATTCAATTGAATGTGACCTCCTTGACATGGATAAGAACTGTTTTTCTTTTGTTTTTATATCTCAAGCTCCTAGCATAATTATTGTCACATATTAGTCACTTAATAAATGCTGAGCAAATAAATGAACTTTGCCATTTTCCCATCTTTCTCCTTCACTTAAATTGGATTTGTCCCTTCTCTTTTCCATAGCCACCGCCTTTACCCAGGCCCTCATCTTTTCACCCTCTGCATTATTAGATTGCTTTTTACTTGGTTTTCTTGCCTCTAATACCTTTCTATTCAAATATATCTACCTATAATTGCCAGACTATTATAAAAAAAAAATCACTTTTGTTCTATTACCCGCTTATTCAGAAACTTTCAATGACTTCCTAATTCCTCTTAAAATAAAGTCCAGATTTAGCCAAATACTTGAGGTTTTCTGTGTATTATGATCCTATTAAGATAGGATACCAAAATAAAACCAAATCTGTTTGCCATTGTTATCCAGCATAAATTTCTATTCCAATAAGACTTGTCTTATTGTTCCTTCTCATTCTCACTCCAGTGTACTCATCTAGGAGCATGCTGAAATGCCCTCTATCTTTTTCTCTGCCAAAATACATCTCACAGAATCAACATTTTAGAGAATAAAGGGATCTGAAAAACTTCCTAGTTTAGGTTTTAGTTTAAATTCCAGCTTCCGCTCTGATTGCCCAGCCTATGATGATTAAACTCCCTTCTCCAGATCCACTTGTACTTAATGGCTGTACTATATAATTAGGCCTTTATAATGGTCTTTTCCCCCTAATTATTTCATGATATTGACCAGTCTCCCCAGTTATGACCAATATGACCAATCTATTCTCCTCTCCTTGTGGGCAGAGTGTCCCTTTCATGTATATTTTGTGTCTTTTACTATTATTGAATCAATTTGATAGACTACAGGTATAAGACCTGCAAGATGTTCTGAGAGTTCATAAGATGGATTGGCCTGAAAGGCAAATGAAGGTGATCTGGACTGAAAGGTGACTTAGTTTTGAATGATGATAATCATCTAGAAATTACCTAACCTTCTTGCCACTTCCAATTTTCATCCTTCATTAAGCAAGTCCCTTAACTTATGGGTCTCAGTTTCTCTACCTACAACACAAGGAGGTTAAACAAGATTATCCCAAAGATCTTTCCAGCTCCTAAACAGTAGAGTTCCAACAAGCCATGCTTGTGCTAGCCTGTAGCCTATAGCTAGTGCTATAGGAGTTGTAGAGAATGAAAATGCATAATCCCTGCCTGGCCCTGTGATCCATTTGAGATTAGACATATGCTTATGAAAAATTAAATGGCAATAAAAGACAGTCATGCAAGAGACTTTGTAAGGGGATTGTGATTTTACAAGAACTTGAGGGTTATTTTTCTTTTTTTTTTCCTGAAGCTGGGGTTAAGTGTCTTGCCCAGGGTCACATACCCAGGACCCTTTCATCAGAGCTGGTGCTCTTTCACACCAACTAGCTGCCCCTAAGAGCTTCTTTATAAGAATCCCAATCTTAACTAGCAGGATTTTTTTTAATTGGCAATATTATAAATTTATATGTTCCTTTCATTTATTCAGTACCTTTTTATGAAAATAGTTGTAAAAATTATGAAACTTAGCTGGTGTTTTCTAATAATTAGCATCCGTGGGAACACCAGTAATGTATATGTCATCCGTATTATAGAATTCATAATCATCATTATAACAGAGTATTTACTTCCTGAGGCTATATGATGCTTCCCTAGACCCTGTAACAAATCAGTCACATGTGATCCCTAAGGTTCCTTCCACCTCCTCAGTTCTAGGATTAAGTGCCAAAGACTTTGTAGACATTAAATGATCAAGGGAAGAAAAGTTGGTGCACTGGAAAGTTATGGAAATGTTTCTCAGAAGTAGCTGATTGCTGGGGACTCAAATGAAGATGCATCTGAATATAGAAACTATAAAGTATTGTGAAAATGTCAGTTTCATGGAAATATTCCAGCTTTAAAGGATAATTAGCTCAGTTTGAATATGGGTATCTTGGGGTATGCTTGAATCATAAGGGAATGCAGTAAAAATAATAGCTAGTATTTATAAAGCACTTCAAAGTTTTCATAACTTTACAAATTTTATCCTCACAGCTGTTAGGGTGTGCCATTCTAGGGTCAATGCCTTATCCAGGGAGCCACCTAGAAAGTTCATATAGAGTATTAAAAGGAGAGAGATGGTCTAAGTGATTAAATTCAGGTTTTGGAGGGTTGTGAATGCCAAACTTTTATGTTTTGTTCTGGAATCCAAAGAAAAAGGTTTTTGCAAATGATCTGATGAAAGTGTAATCTTACAGAAAAGATTTGGATTGAGGAAAGACTAGAAGCAGGGAGACTGAATCAGGAGGCTGCTCTTTTAAATGGATAATAAAAGAGGGAGGAAAGTGTAGTAGGACTAGGAAGAAAGAATCTTGTGAAAAACTATATAGGCCAAAAAAATGCCATTTTTAGGGAAATCTTTGAACTTCAGTAATCTATTGAAGGCAATTGCTCCAAAATTGTATTATAGATCTGGATAATCTTCTTTGAGAGGCAAAGCTATGATTAATCTCATTTCTTGTTTTTTTTTCAGCTATATTATCAAGTCTTAAACTTTGGCATGATTGTCTCCTCAGCCTTAATGATCTGGAAAGGATTAATGGTAGTAACTGGAAGTGAAAGTCCAATTGTAGTGGTGCTCAGGTAAGTTATTTTTCTTTCTTTTATAAGGTCTTGGAATTGTATTGGACTAATAATTTTACTGGGGTGGGGGAGGAGGAAGGGGGGGTTAAATAACCAACACATTTCACTCCTTTGGGAGCTTGCCTTTGTTTCCTGTAGCCAGCCTAGTTGAAAGTTAATAAAGAGCTAGTAATTGCTGTTGTAGTCTGATAGTTGTCATCTATGGAGTACCAAGGGTCCTGTGCCTTTCCATATGTCGGCTACTGCTGTGTTACATTTTAAAGTAATTCTTTAAGAAGAGCAGTCTCCAAGAGGGTATGTAGCAAAAGAGGATTCGGAAGTAGTTTACAGTTTCAAATTCGCTCCTCTCCATTTTTAATTCCTATCTCTTAAAACTACTATTTTTTATGGAATTCTTAATTAAAATATTAAATAATATTTTATTGTCAATAGACTATATCTTCTTCCTCTGTTCCTTATTTAAAAATTAATATTATTCCTCCCCCTGGCTCCCTTGAGCCCTCTTGTAGGTTAGATTAGGAAATCTTGTAATATTCTCTCGAAAATGTTCTAATGTTCTCTTGTTGGGGTTTTCTTGGGGTCTCTGGAGGCAGCCTTAGTTTCAGTTCAGTAATCACCACAAGTGCAGCCAGGAGTTAAAGTCCAAATCCCTTATTGTGTTCTTCAAAGTCTTATCTCCTTCACTTGGGGCTCAGCTAGTTTTTCTGGAGGTCTTCCTCTTTCCTTGGTTCCGAGAGCTTAAGCTCCTGCCTACCTTTTCTGGCTTATGAATCTCCCCGACTGAATCCTGGTTGAGGCTTGTAGAACTTGTAGAATCTTGTAGAACTATAGTAAGTACTAAGTACATGTATTGAACTAGAGAACTGTTAACCACCATGCTAAATTAGATAACTATTGTATCTATCAATTCCACTGACTTAGCATCTTGTGTCAAGTTCTGGCCATAACAAAATCTTATTTAAGTCTTTGTGAATTAATAATTTTTGGTTAATCCATTTCAATTTTTGGTAATAAAGATTTCAGTTATAATCTGTATTCTTTCTTAAACCCAACACTGCCTTGAAATGATTACTTAGGGATATAGGATGACAGATTTAGAATTGGAAGACACCTTAAAAATCAGTTAGTCCAAACCTCTTATTTTATAGATGAGAAAACTGAGATCCAATGAGGTAAAGAAGTATACCCAATACCACTTCATACTTCTCAGATTGGCTAACATGACAGGAAAAGATAATGATAAATATTGAAGGGGATGTGGGAAAACTGGGACACTAATATACGTTGTTGGTGGAGTTGTGAAATGACCCAGTCAATTTGGGGGGCAGTTTGGCATTATGCCCAAAGAGCTATGACACTGTGCATATGCTTTGATCCAGCAGTGTCTTTATTGGGTCTGTAGTCCAAAGAGATCTTAAAAAAGGGAAAGGTACCTATATGTGCAAAAATGTTTGTGGCAGCCCTTTTTGTAGTGGAAAGAAACTGGACACTTAGTGGATGTCCATCAGTTGGGGAATGGCTAAATAAGTTATGATATATGGGTATTATGGAATATTATGGTTCTATAAGAAGTGATCAGCAGGATGATTTTAGAGAGACCTGGAGAGATTTGCATGAACTGATGCTAAGCGAAATGAGTACAACCACGAAATCATTGTACACAACAACAACAAGATTATGTGATGATCAACGCTGATGGATGTGGCTCTTTTCAACAATGAGGTGATTCAGGCCAATTCCAGTAGACGTGATAGACAGAGTCATCTGCATCCAGAGAGAGGACTATGGGGACTGAATGCAGGTCACAACTTCATATTTTCACATTTTTATTGTTGTTTATTTGTTTTTTTTTCTATCATTTTTTTCCTTTTTAATCTGATTTTCTTGTGCAACATCATAAATGTGGAAATATGTGTAGAAGAGAAAAATGTATAACCTATATTGAATCACTTGCTATCTCCCTCGCCCAGTGGTGGAGAGGGAGGAAAATTGGGAACAAAAGGTTTTGCAAGAATGAATGTTGAAAACTGTCTTTGCATGTATTTTGAAAAGTAAAAAGCTATTATAAAATAAAAAGGAGAAAAAGTCTACCCAATCTTCTTGAGATCACACAAGTAGGAAGTACAGAGCCAAGATCTGTACTCCTTAGTACTCTTTGTTGCTGAATACAGACCCAAGTTTACTGTTTATTCAGAATTTTTCCTCTAGACTATCTCCTTCATGAATTTGAACACATACATCCTATGATTAGGCAATGTAAAAAGAAAAAAATATCATCAAATTTTTTATATGTTTATATAATATGTTACTGATATCTTTTTGTGTGGCTTAAATTTTTCCCATATGCCTCCTAATTCCTACTAGAGAGCCAATGCTTATGACAAAGAATTTTTTTTTTAAATGGGAAGAGGAGGAAAAAATTCAACAAAACCAATTATAATCTGATATCATATACTGTTATCTACTCTTGTGGATACCTCATCCTGCCAAGAAGGTGGGGGGAGAGGGTTGTCTTGGTTTATACTCTTATATCTCTTCTTTTTGTCAAAGTTTATTCTTTGTAATTTTGAAGTACTTATTTTTAAATTGTTTTGTGGTGATAGTTCTTTTCATATACGTTGTTGTATTCGTAGTATATACAGTATTGTTTTCTTAGTTCTGCCTACTTCACTTTACATAAATTTGTGAAGTATTAATATAAGCTTCTTCATATTCATCATATTTGTTGTTTCTTAAAGCACCGAATATCGAAATACATTCATGTCCCACATTTTGTTGAGCCATTCCCCAGTTAATAAGCTTCTGTTTCATTTCCATATAAAGTGATACTATAAATATTTTGCTGTACGTGGAGCTTTTGTCAGTGACTTTGTTAGGATATATGGGCAGTATGTTTTTTAAATGAAGTTTTTTATTTTATCCATGTAGCATACAAGTTTGGCCCTTATGGTTATGGAAGCAGACATTGCCAATAGATTCCTAGGTTCTTAGTTGTCCATTTGATTTCTGCCTATTGATTTGAAGTAAAGTTGGATAGAATGATTAAAAATTTAAGAATTTGAATGTAGATTTAACAATAGAGAAAGATAATTCAATAAAGCAGAAGAGTTAAGTTTATAAAATATATAAAGTTTATATACTTTGGAAATGAGAAGAAAATGGAGTGAAGGCAGATAACCCCAGATAATGTGGCATCTTGTATTATGTCAAGCATGGTCCCTGCTGTGAAACTCATATCTTCCTTTGTCTTTCCCTCTTTCCCAAGTGTATGTTGCCATGATATAATTCTTTTTGACTGACTTTGGACTAAATATTGTTTGTCAAGAGAGTTAGGGAATAAGCTATTTAGAAGGAACTAGAACACAAACAGAAATGAAAAAAAGGAAAGTTTGAGACATTAGGTTATTTTCTTTTTATTTGTATTCCTTTCAGATTCTATAGCAATGTTACTGTTGCTGTTATAATTTTGCCTTTGAATGTGTGAATCCTCCTAGAAGATTGCTTCAGCTACTTTCTTTCTTTTTTTGGAGCCAAGTCAGAAATGTATCAGTCAACTAAACCAGCAACTCTTAGGATGTTTCTAAAATACAATTCATCTTAACATATTCTCCTAGAATTATTCTGTCTTCTATCCCCTCTATGCTTATGTTGGGGGCATTTTCCCAGTCATTCAGGTGCTCAATCTCAATCATGTTTGACTCCTTCATAACTCTCACTCTTCATCCTACTTACCAAGTTTGTTGATTCTCTGTCCCTCCACAACATCTCAAGTATCTGCCCCACAGTACTATTCTGGTCCAGATTCTTATCACATCTTATCTGGATTATTATAATAACTTCTTAATTGGTCTCCTAGTGTAGTTTATTAAAATTATTCTCCTACTTTTACTCCACATTACAGCCAAACTAGTCCACTAGCTGTTCCCCAGCTCAAGATTCCTTCTTTCATCTCCATGATTTACCTCAGTCTAGCCCCTAGCCCTGCCTTGGCTGATCTCTTCTCTGCCTCTTAGAATCCTTGTCTTCTCGAGGCTCATTGAAAATTCTCTCTCTTCCATGAAGTCTTCCCTCTATTTATTAGTATTCTCTCCCTTTCTTAGACTACCTTGTATTTATTCATATTTAATATGATAGATCCTCTCAACAGAGTAGGAGTTTCTTGAACATAATGTAAATATCCATAGTACAGTTAATGTTTGTTGAATTGAAGTATAACAATGGTGAATTGAACTATATCTTTAATTTTGTGTTTTGAACTTAAAGTGGTCTGTTTGTTATTAATGTACAGGAAATGTAAAAATCTAATACCATACCTAGTTTTCTTCTATTGTTTTTAGAAATGATTTGAGTGAAACCTGTGATGATCCTATCCAATTTTTTTTTTTTTTCTAAACTAGGTATAAGCTAGTTTTGGAAAGATTCTTGCAAGTAACTTAACTTGGTCGATATCAGTAATGTATAACTGAAATAGAAAGGGAGGCTACTTATAGGGATCCCTGTGGGCCATATATTGACTTAGAAAACCATACATTGTTTATATAATTCTCTTTTTATTACTACATCAACACATTAAAGTGAGTTAGGAACTACATTTTAATCTGGTTCGTGACACACTTGGGAGTATTATAGGATGCATGCACCTATAGGCTGAATGTCTGACACCTTCAGTTCTACAAGATCCTGAGCAAATGGTTCTCCAGTCTCTGTTTAAATACCCCTGCTTACAGGCTTTAGCCACCTTATGAGGTAGTACATTTTGTTTTTGAACGATTCTTATTCTTAGGAAGTTCTTCCTTAGTTACTTGAGCTAAAATATGCTTCTGTAACTTCTCCTTCGTGGTTCCATATCTACCAGCTGGAACTACAAAGAATAATTTAATCTTTCTTCCATTTTATAATCCTTCAGATATGTTTTCCCATTAAATCATTCTTTCCTCAAATCAAACATCTTTGTTTCTTCCAACTTATCTTGCCCTTATATATATTTTGGTTTATTTACAATCTTGGTTATCCTCCATTAGACATGTTACATATAGTTTGTTAATATCCCTTATTTGGTACTCAACAACTGAACATGCTATCCAGATATCATCTAATCAGAATATAAATCTTTTTTGGACATTATAGTTCTACTAATATAGTCAGCCTAAGATTAAATTAGCTTTTGGGGGGCAGATCTAACTATTGACTCTAATTTATCATGGAGTCAGTAAGAACTACACCTTTTGCACATGAAACTGCTGTCTAGTCATATCTTTTTGCAAATGTTTTTTTTAAATTTTAAGTGCCAGACTTCACATTTATCCTTATTAAATGAGCTCTTGTTAGAAACAATTAAGTCAGCTGAGTCTTTTATCTCCTCAATTTTTTGTCCACCATATTAGCTGTCCCTTTCAGCTTTGTCATCTGTAACTTTGATCTGCATGCCAAATGGATCTTCCCAAGACACTGCCAAAAATGTCAGACAAATAGAACGGGGTCAGACAGCTCACTTGTCCATTCTTTGAGTCCATTAATTTAACCTGTTATGATTCCATCTAACAGCATTGCCAGCCAGTCAATGTTTCTCCCTTTTTCCTATAAGGAGATCATGAGAGATTTTGTTAAATTAACTTGTTGAAATTCAGAATCTTAACAGATTTCCTGTTCTACCAGTCTAGTAACCCTGTCAAAAGGAGGTTAGATTGACATATTTGTTCTTAATTAAATCATAGTGTTTTCTTTTGACTACTTCACTCTTAACAATTAAGGAATATTTTTGAGAATGAACATTGCAAAAAATCTAACTATTTTTGAAGATTGGGACATTTGCCTATCCCATGCTCTTTGTATCATTTGTTAAAGGTTGCTAGTGTTGGCACATGGATTATTTCTCTGTTTTGTTTAGCATCATTTATTGTAATTCATCTCTGTTGGCTCACCCATCTGAGCTTTATTTTAATTTTTGTTTGGGCAATTGGGGTTGTCACACAGTTGCTAAGTATTAAGGGTCTGAAGTCGGATTTAAACTCAGGTTCTTCTGACTCCAGGGCCATTACTCTATTCTTTGTGCCATCTAGCTGCTCCACTTTAATTTCTTTAAAAATCAGAAGATTATTCTCCTTGAAAGAATATATGAACAGGAGTAGAATAGTTCTTTCTCATTGTTGAATTGGATATAGGCTTTCCTTGGTATTTTTTTCCCCCTTTAAGCATTACTTTTACAAAGCTTTTTTTGTTCTTAACATTTTCTGCAAGTATTACTCATTCTTATCTTTTGTCTTCTTGACATGATTCAAGTGTCTTAGCTAGTATTGGGCATTTGTAATTGTCCTTAGTTATGTAAATTGCTTCCATAACTTGAGTACATCCTTTTAAAATTTGGGCTCTAAGAACAGTCCCTGTCTTGAGTAGTAAGAGCTTTACTACCTTCCTTCTTCACTGGAATTTTTTCATCAGCTTCATTCTTATCAGTCTCCTGTTCCTATTCTCTTGGAGCAGTTGTTTTTTCTTTTAGAATTGGAGTTCTTAACTTGAATGTATAAAATAAATATACATACACATACACATATGTGTGTGTGTGTGTGTGCATGTATATAAACATAAATATATATATTTAAATCTATTTCAATAAAATGGCTTTTCTTTGTAATCTTTTGCATTTTATTTTATGCATTTGAAAATGTTATTCTGAGAATTCTGAGAAAGAATCTATTGGTTTCATCAGACCACCAAAAGCATTCAGTGAACCCTGATTTTTAGAATCAAGCCATCATTCTGGACCTGTTTTTGCCCTGAACTTTTAAAAATAACTTTAAGATATAATTTGTATTATGTCTGAAGCTCCCTTCCTTGGTAATCACAATTCTAAATCAACAGGGTTATTTTCTCCTCAATTCCCATTAATCCCCCCCCAACCAATTAGTTCTTTCTTATAGGTGAGAGTTAGATTCAATCAGCAAATCTTCTCCTTGCAGTTTCTCTCTTTTGAAATATGAAATTGTCAATAGAGATGGTCATAGATAATTCAGTGATCTATGATTTAATAGTCAGTTTTTATTTAGGGAATGAAAGCTCTCAATAAGGCCTATATTTTGCATTCACCATAATTTTAAGATAATAATTGAGGACACATGATCCATTTCTCCTTTGTGATCATGAGATAGGTAATCGTATAATCCTGTAGCTCTCATTTTATCTACATTTAAATAAATTCTGCTGCTTCAGTTTCATAGATTTCCATCAAAGTCTATGTATCTATTTTTGACATAATCCTACATTCATTTTTTTTTTTTTTCTGTCAGATCTGTTTGTTTTGAATAAAGTACGCCCTTCCATTGCCATGTTCTGGTTGTTATCCCTCCTATCCCATTAAAACTCAGTTATACAAGATAATGTTTTTCTTTTTGTGTAATAGTTTCCTTTTCATTTTTAAAAATTATCCATCTGGAAAATATTCTCCACATCTAGAGAAAGAACTATAGAATCTGAGTGTAGATTAAAAGCATACTATTTTAATTTTTTGGTTGTGTTTTTCTCTCTAATGATTTTTCCCTTCCCCCCCCCCCATTCTACTTTTACAACATGACTAATATGGAAATATAATTAATATGATTGTACATGTATAACCTGTATTATTTGTCCTGTCTTGGGGAAAGGGAAGCAAAGGGAAAGAGGGAGCAAAATTTGGAACTCAAAGTCTTATAAAAATAAATGTTGAAAACTATTTAAGTGTAATTGAAAAAAATAAAATACTATGGAAGGAGGAGAATTATCCATCTAGTGTATTTTGGCATACAGATATCTAAGGCCTTAAAATTTGCAATGTGCTTTACGTTTATTATCTCATTTGATCTCATAAAAATTCTGTAAGACAAGTGCTGTTATTATTCCATTTTACCAACAAGAAACCTGAGGCTAACAGCTTTGTGATTTGCCCAGAGTCACACAGAGAGTAAGTTGTTAAGCTCAGATTTTCCTAATTCCAAGTTCAACACTTTATTCCAATTATCTTCTATAACTTACTGAGCATATTCTCTACTAGTACTCTTTTTTTCTTTGTTATATCTGTTGCCATCCAATAGTCATAATTATGTAGGAGCATTTGTCCTTTATATATAACAATTATAGTTCAATATTTATCTTTTTCTTTTCATCTTAAACGTTTCTTGAGGAGATCAGCAATTTGCTGTCGAATACAGGTTTCTTTGTTCTGGCCAAGATTCCATCATTCTTTTGGTGGAAAAAATAAAATCTTTTTCTTCTGTTTAATAGCTATTTATTTCCAAAATCCTTCTTTTTCTTTTCAAAGAGAAAAGATAATTAATGCTTCAACTCTGCCACATACACCCATGCCTATGCACCCTAGTTTTTACCAAGAATTTTCTGATCTCTAAAGATTCTAGCTTTCTGGTGCTCTTATTTCTCATCCAACATATACTGAAAAAGTGGTTGGCAGGTTTGATATATCTGAATTACATCTAGAAGAAGACATCTTTTTAGAAGATGACATCTCATCTGTTGTGCCATGTATGCATGTGGCTCTCTCTGTACCCTGTAGCAAACAAATCTTGCTCTTTCTTTGGGTTCCCTAAAACTTCCATTACTAATTTTCTTTGTGGTTTAATCCTGGGTTTGTATCCACTCAGTATTCCTTGCTGTTCATTGGAGCATGGGATGCCTTTTCCTCACTAGATCCAGGTCCATCTTCTTTGGGAAAAATCTCATGATTTGTTTTACAGTAGTACTCTCCAGGATTTCATCTTTTCTGGCATTCACATCTTTTCACTGTGACACATTCTTCTGTCATACAAGTAAATGACATAGGTTTAATTTCCTTCCACCTCCTATCTAGAAATATCTTTCTGGTTTTGTTTTGTTTTTTCCTTTTAGCCAGTCTAGAAATTCTTCATCTTTTCTATTAGGCAAGAATAAAAGGTTACTTTCCTCAAACTCTTTTGTTTTTTCCTTTAGCAAGCATTTAAAATATGCATAGAGGTGGTAATTACCTCCAGCAGGAATACACATAAAGCACAATTACAACAAATCACCTGAAATAACATCTGGGCCTGAACCAAGTTCTCTGTTGGACTATATATATATACATCCACATTCTCTATGCATCTTCTGAAGACTCCCACAATGGCCTTCCTCCCCGCCCCACTCCCCTATTCCCTCCCCCAAAAAATGTGCTTGCTGCTCCTAGATTGCTCTTCGGAGCCACCCTAATCAACCAGCCCTTCTCAGATGCATACATTATCTGCCTTCAATTCAGCTGCCACATCCTGTAACATACTAAATGCCAACGGTTTAATTTAGAAAAGTGTTTATGTTGTTCAAAGCATCCTATACTGTCTGTCTGTAAGGGGCTTGTCTTCTGTAGGAAAGATCCTCCCTCTGACAATCAAATCCCAAAATAATGTAGTGAAATATTTAAAGATATCTGTCCATTTGCTTCCTCCTGAATTACTAGCCATATGAGGATCCCTCACTTAAATGCATAACTTTTTAAAAGCTTTATTATCTAAAATATTTTCATTTTCTTACTTTTCTAATATTTTTCTTCTCAAGTCTTTTTAGCTTCGGGGTAAGAAATAAGAAGTGAAAGCCAATAAAGCAGAACTAAGACTCTCCAAGGTCTGATCTAAAGAATGGTGTAAAATGCACCTTGTCAGAAGTGTGATTAATGAGTCAAATAAGTTGTAACCAACACAGTTAAATAAACCATATTCCTTTAAATTAAAACAGAGTTTCTTCCGGGAAGTAAGTTAGTTTGTATAATATAAACACTTAATTGAGCTAGTTTTCTCAGGAAGTCACTGTAATGAAAGAAAAGGGGGGGGGGGGGGAGACACCAGATGGAAGAGAAAGAAGAAGTAAGGGTGTCACATTTTCAAGAAGCAAAACCATTTTTCCTTTACATGGTAGTGTGAAAAGTTATACACAGACTTCTGTTCGAGGGCATGTCAAACTTCCTCATGAATTTAGTTTCCTTTCTATCTACTTAATTTTCCCCCTATTGCCACTTCAATTTTGATCTTAAGATACTAGAGGGAAGACTTAGGAACTTAAACTTTTTTTTTTCTAAAAGGATAGGGTCTAAGAGTACTGAATCAGTACTGAAGAAAATTAAGGATATTAGAAATTTTATCTAGAAATCTAGATTAAGTGACTGGTAAAAAAAAAGCACTTCTTATGGAATTTAATTCTGTTAATGTCTAACATTGCCCTTTGAAGTACATTTGTAATGACTTGAAAATCTACAGAATTCATAAGCAAATTCATAGAATGTCTTGAATAACCCAACAAGAGTCCTTTTTACAGAGTAACTGAAAAAATCTGGTTCCTTCTCTTATTAATATGGGGTTTTCCACCTTCTTTATTCTTCAGCCTTTATTCATTTTTTCCTACTTTTGCTCCTCATTGCAAAACAGGGACAAAAAGATAATAAAAATGTGATTTTTTTAGGTGAGCTGTTCTTTTGCCTTGATGAGCACTTGAATTAAATCCAGAAGGTCATCTTAGCCATATCTTCCTAATTGGTAGTAAAAGATGATCCACTGCTCATTTGAATACCAGAATATATCTAGTGATTTTCAGATGTAATAAGGGCAATGTTTTTAAAGTTCATTCTTTCTTTTCCTGTGTTATTCATTTGAAATTTAGAAAGGTTAAGAAATTAGTAACATTATGCCATTTTCAAGATATAAGAAAGCTCCAAATAACAATGCTTGAAATGGCCTAGTTCGAATGAAGACTAATAATGTAACAGAAAGATTTGTTTTGTAAAACTTATTAGATGGGAGCCAGAGAAAACTATATTTTAATCCTACGCTTGTTTAATCAAATTATTGCAGTTGTAATTATAGAGGAGGAATATTCCAAAGGTATTCTGTTGAATTTTATTTCATTTAATTTTGAAATATGTTTAAGCTCAACTAAGTTTTTCTTTTTGCTAATGATATTGCTCTTTTTTTCCCTAGTGGAAGCATGGAACCTGCATTTCACAGAGGGGATCTTCTCTTTTTAACCAATCGAATTGAAGATCCCATAAGAGTAGGAGAGATTGTTGTCTTTAAGATAGAAGGAAGGGAAATTCCAATTGTTCATCGAGTCTTGAAAATTCATGAAAGGTATGTGTAAAACATGGGTGCTTGGGTTATTGAAGTATTTTCAGTGTCTTTTGTGCTATTGGTTTCTATTTTCCCAGAATCACAAAAATGGAAGGCCATCTCATTGAACTTGAGCAAGAATTTGCACCCCAACCCACTCTATCCACCTTTCTCTCAAGAGAAAGTCCTCAAGGACTTACAAGAAAGTAAAAGAAGGGAATCTACTTCCCATTCTCCTTTTGGATAGTGCTCATTGTTATGTTATTCCTCACATTGAGCATCATTCTGCCTTTCTGAAATTTCTGTTCATTGCCCTTAGTTTTGCTAAGAACAAAAATAAGTTACATCCTCTTTTCTGTCTGGTAGTCTTTTATGCCACCTTCCTCCACCTGTCCCAATCTACATGATCTATAAGTCAGCTTTTCACCATTCTAGGTGCCTCTCTCTCTTGATGACTTTCTCCCCCAGTTATCAAGGTGAAGTCCAGAGTTAATCATGGTACTCTAGATATGGCATGACTAGGACAAAATGGTTCTTATACCTTCCTGGACATTGTCTCTTACTGAAAGTTAAGCTCACGTTAGCTTTCTGATGGCCATATCATGTTATATACTCATTGATCTTGCACTTCACTAAATCTCTCCATCTTTTCACAGTATTATCTCTTCACCTCCCTGTTTGTTGATTTCCACAAGTGCACCGGAATCTAGCTAGATCAGGAATCAAATCTTTTCCAGTACCTAGTACATTGCTTTGCACATAATAAGTGCTTTTAAAATGTGTGTTAAAATTGAGAAGAGCCATATTTGGTAATGTTCCTATTCTATAGTTTTTTGAAGAGCAATGGCATAAATATGAATCATAAATATATTTGTATTTCAGGCTTGCCCTTTGAATTCTTTGGTTAACATGATTTTAATTTATTATATCATATTGGAAATGGAAAGCAGGGAATCCCAGCTCTGGGAGGATAAGAATGTAAATTAGCTGGGGGAGAGGTAAATGAACTATAATAATAGGCATGGTGAAGAGTTTCTAAAGGGGAAGGAAGAGGTGAAGTGACTAAGGAAAAGATTTTCAAATGGGAGATGATGGGGGAGAAGGGAGGCTGACCTTGAGCTCATTGGTCAGGTAAGGGGAAGATCCTGAGTTCACTTGCCTCCAAAGCTGCTCTTCATAGTTTGTGATGTGTTTGAGTATTATTAATAAGGTGAATCAGCACACAAATATAGACTCTTCATTAATTTTCGCTAAAAGAGCCTTGGTATGTACTTAGTTACTGACCCCTGAACCACACTGAAAAACTGGACTTGATTTGGAGGAGGGAAGGGAAGAGATAAAAGTTCTGCCAAGTGACATAAATTCTGGTTTCAAATAGAGCCTTCACATGTGGAATTAGGCTGTCCCTACCCCTTCATATAATTGAGGTGAAACTTTTTCCAACGGCCCTAGAAGGATTGGGTGGGGTGGATTCTCCACTCTCAGTGCAAGCTGCATATGAATTACTGTGTCATCAGACTCCCCATCCAAGGATTTTGGCACCCTCTCCCCAAGTTAGTCAACACACAGGTGGAGTACAAACAACACCCACCCACACAGCTGCAGCTGTGTCATTCCCTTCTTCCTGAAAGCTTAGAGGGGTCAATTCTTCCCTTACTGTTAATCTTATTCAGTCCAAAGGCAACAATTAAGGCCAGTCTTATTTGCTGCTGAATAGAAATTTCCCTCTCTTCTCCTTAAATACTCTGGCTAATTGCCACCTGTATACTTTGGAAATGGTGGCAGTTGCTCCAGAAGTAGCTTCTCTTATTGCCTGTCTGCTCCAGGGCACTAGATTTCCTGGAGCTGTAGCCCCAACACTAAAGCAATGTCTGGGGGAGTAATCTGTGTTGTGTAGGTCCTTTTGGTCCTCTCCCTACTTCTACATTTGCAACTCTCCATTATCCCTCTTAGATCGTCAAAGGAATAACTTTTAAATTAATGATAATTTCTTAGGTCTTCATATAATTTCTTTGAAGAGTGACATCTTTTGTTTTTACACTGCCTAAATTTCCCCCATATCCTTTCCTTGCTGCTTCTCTTTCTCTTCCCTCATAAAAAGCTATCCCTTATAACAGAATTTTTTTCAAGAGGAAGAAAAAAAAATTTAAATAAAACCAACCAGAACATCTAAAAAAATCTGATATCCTATGTAATGTTCCATATCCAAGGAAAGGGGTGTTCTCTTTTTGGGGGCTGGGCTTGTTGTTTGTAACATATTCATTTAGGATGATTGTGAGGCTGTTGTTCTTTCCATTTATATTATTATAATCATTGATTATATTGATTTCCAGGCTTTCATCATTTTGTATAAATTCAGAAACAGTTTCTAAAATCTAAATCAGTTTTACACATTTAATCTTCTACGTAGTCCTATCGTTTTGGTATTAACCTGTGTTTTATAAAACCATTAGAACTTTATGGGGAAAAATTTTTTTATTTAAAAATGAAGTTATAAATGAATAAAGTCTTTCTCATCACAGAAAAGATTGTTCTAAACATCTGAAAACCTGATTAGAATTTTTAAGACAGGACATATACTCATTTGGGCTAGATCAACATGTTTACCTCTATATCTCTAACTTTCCCATATCCTTTTCTTCTATGTTACCTATATTGTTTCCTTTTTTTCCAGCTCTTTCCTTCCCATTTTCTCTATTTCTCCAATTCCTGCCTTGACCATTAACTAAAATATAATATGTATTTAAGCCTATTTAAAATTTATTTTCAATCTGTTAGAATTTTGCTTTGTCTATTTTTAATTTTGAATAAGGATAAATTAAACTTGTGACTTTTTCACACCCAACTCTTGGCTTGCTAAGTGAGCATCAATTTCTTATCACTATACTTGAAAATTCTTTTAAAATTTTTTTAGCAATTTGGAACATTTCTTTCTCTACTAAAAAAAATAGCTTCTTTGCCTTTATTTCAAAAATAAATTTTAGATACTGGAAGTGAAAATTTATTCTTCCATAAAATTCTGAAGGATTTGAATATTAAGGGATAACTTAAAATTTTTATGAGTTGTCTTTGGAGCTATTACAGTCTGCAGTTTTTATAATATCCAAAAGGTCCCCTTGACATTCAAGAAGTTGCCAGTTTATCTTAACTTATCTGTAACCTGTATTCTCTGAGTTCCATTACAGTGGACAAAACAACATTAGTTTACATTATAAAATTGTCAGGGCCTTGATCTGGCCTGGCAGAAGTTTTGTATTTCCTCCTATCAGAGATATGTTTTCACAAACCTTTCAAAATATGATGAGCTTAAGAAGTTTATTTAAAAGACAATTCTTATATTAAGAGAACATCACAATTTATTTTTTTTAATAACCTTTTTCTTTTCTCATGGAATTCTGAAGTTTCACACTGACATATAGCAAAATCTTGGTCTTTTAGTGATTTACTTTATAATCTTGAGAGGTCCAACTTAAAGAGCTATGATTTTGGCTTTCTTAGTTTTAATAGTTTGACCATTTATTTCAATATGAATTATCTGCTTTAAGGAGTAGACTAGGCAGGATGAAAGGCAGATGAAGATTTGGGATTACTTGAAAGAAGAGTTCAGATTATCAGACTAGGAATAAGTACACAGGGGAACAAAGTGCTAAGGAAGGATTCTTCCCTTCTTGATTCCTCTTCCCTTTCATCAACTCTGTTACATTCTTCCCTTTCTCTTAATGTAAAATATCTTTTATATGCGCACATAATATAGTTTTATTCTTTTATATTATCCCATTTGTAAATTGACTATTACATTCATATCTTCTGTGTAAATGTTCCCCTCAGTGGTTTTAATGACAGCCTTTCCATATTTTCTCATCCATTAGGATTTTCATCTATATTCTTCCATAAATCCCATGTAGAGGATTATCTAGAATGTTAAAAAAGCCTTCTTCTAGGATAGGAATTTTTTAACCTTTTTTGGTGCCATGGGTCCAGCAGTGTGATGAAGTTTTTAGATCTCTTCCCATAGTAGTATTTTTAAATACATAAAACATAATATACAGGGTTACAGAGGAAATCAGTCATATTGGTACCAAAATATTTTTTAAAACCAAATTCAAGTCTACCTGTTCTGGAGAAAATTTGGGACTATGCCCAAAGGGATATAAAACTGAATACCCTTTGACTCAGTAATACTACTATTAGGCCTGTATTTTAAAGAGATCAAAAAATATATATATTTTTGGAAGCCTTTTTGTGGTAACTAAGAACTTGAAATCCAAGGGATGCCCATCAATTAAAGAATAGCTAGATAAAATATGGGATATGATTATGATTTGCGACTATAAGAAATGACAAAGGAGATGGTTTCAGAAAAACCTGAGAAGACTTTCATGAAGTGATACAAAGTGAAGTGAACAGAATATTGCACATTGGAGAAAGAACATTCAATACAATGATCCAAGACAGTCCCAATAGATTTAAGCATATTGTTTTCATTCATTTTATTCTTCTTAATTTTTATTTCAACATGACTAATATGGAAATGTGTTGCATGGTCTAACATGTATAATTGATACCATATTGCTTGCCTTCTCAGTGGGTGAAGAAGAAACTAGAAGGAGGGAGAGAATTTGGAACTCAAAACTTTCAAAAGTGAATGTTATGAATTAGAAAAAATAAAAAGATTAAAAAATGTTAAAACCAAGGTCCTGGACCCCAAGAAAAGAAACTTCTACTTAAGTCTTTTCGCATTCTGTGAGACTCTCTACATTTGAACTTTACAGGCTCGCCTTTTCCAATCTTCCAGGAAATATATGATGTCTTTTATGACCCTTAATGCGTACAAGTCATCATTGGAAACATGCCATAGCTTATTTGTGCTCATTATTCATTTTGCCATGGCAACCTATCATACAACCTCCATCTCTTAATTCCATTTCTAGTTTTTGGTCACTTGTAATGTTGCAAAGTTGTTGTGGTTAATAATTTTAAAAGCTATTTGAAGAAATACACAGCTCATCACCACATTGTCTTTGAGCCAAAAGAAAGAAATCATCAGCTCCTTTTAGTCATGGAATAGCATCCTTGTGTGCCTGCCCCAGTCAGGCAGTCTCGCAGCCTCTTCTATACATGAAATTGAGATTTGCACAAATAAGCTCCTGATTGGGCAACAGAAAAAAAGAGGAACCTGGTACTCTTATCTGCACATTACAGGCTTATCTCTGTTCTTGCATTACTGACCCAGAAGGAAGCTGGTAAACACGAAAAAGGAAAAGGCAAATTGGAAAGAGCTGGTTGGAAGATTTTTTTTAGAAGGATTAGATGTTGGAAAACTGGTAATTTGGTCTCCCAGGAAAACTAAAACATTAATCTAATATTGCTGGAGAAAATACTGAAATTGAATTGATTTCATTCCATTAAAATTTATATTTCCTAGCCTTCCCAGGACTTTCACTACTACTGAACCATCCTTTCATTCTTTTATCAAATCCCACTTTCATTCCCCAAAATAACTTTTTTTTCTCTCCGTAAGCCCCCAACTCTTATGTTCATCTTCAGAAAACCTTACCTTTCCTTTTTCACTAAGATTAAGACCATATATCAGGAGTTTTTTCAATTTCCCACCTCCACACACTGCAGTTCTTCATTTATTCTCCACTCTTTGTTGCTCTTAGTTCTCAGATGAAGAAGTGAGTGGTCCAGATTCTTGCCCACTCTTTTAGTCGTGCTCTTGATTCTAACCCCTATTTCCTGGGATCTTGACCAAGCCTTTTGTTCACCCCACTACAGTCAATTTTGCATTAAATTTGTAGAGTATTCTATATTTGTATTATCTATCTATGAGACTATTAGTTGTTTTTACTTGTTATGGTACTTTTTATGTAGTAGAGGCGGCAGTATTTTGTGAAGAATGTTTCCATCTTTCAGTCAAGTTAATTGACAAATCTATCTTAAGGGGTTTACTAAATGTCAACAGTTTTTACTATTAAGTTTTCTCTTTTTTTCTTACTAAGGCATAAGAGATATGTATTAATGTGTAAACTCTTGTGATTTGGTTTTCCTGTGAGGATTTTTGAACTTCTTTCTTTTGAGTGGTTGCAGATTTTATTGAGATGGTCCTATAATATTATGGGACTTGATCTTGTTGATACAATATCACTTATTGTCTGAATGGACCTTGTAATCCATCTTGCATTTGGAATCTGCGGCACATCCCCTATATCAGTGTACAGCATATCTTTGATGATCATGTAGCTCCCTGTTTTATGCTTTATTTAATATTGATAGACACTTGTTGAACAAAGCTTGCTCTCTGAAACAGAGAGGTTATTTCTCTCAAAGAATTCCTGGCTTCCTTTAATCCCACTCTTCTTCAAGGGACCTTTCCTAATCTTTCCTACCTTCAGCTGTTAGTACCATTCCCTTGATAAAGTTTTACTCTACTCATCCTATATTTATCTTGTTTTTTTTCTGATCTGTTTATATATTATCTCCCCCGTTAAAATGTAAGTTCCTTGAGGGTAGCCTTGAAGGGTTTTTTTGTTTGGTGTTTTTTTTTTTGGTTTTAACTGTTTTTGTTTTTCTTTGTATTCCCAGTGCTTTTGCTTAGCACAGCACTCAAAAATGCGTATGGATCGATGGATATGAAATTAACATCATCTTGTTGGAGGAGAGCCTGTAAGGCTACATTTTGCTATATAATTGCTTATTTATAGTCAGCAAACAGTGAGGTCTTGTATTCTCAATGCTTTTTAGTCTGTTTATAACTGAGGGTGTGTTCTGCTCTATCTTTTACAAAGGTTTTTGTTTTTTCTCCAATGGGGGTGAAGGGGGTTGGGTGGAATAAAAAAATAGATGCTTGTTGATTGAAAAAGAAATTAATTTAAAGATGTGTTCTGCCATAGCAAATTGTTTGTGAAATATATGCAGTATAATAAAGCCATTTAGATCTTCTCTCAGCTATATTCTCATTGGTAATCCCTTGACTCATTTTAGTATTTTCTGGCTTCTTTGTACTGAGTTTTTGAAGATACAACTTGGAGCACATTTTCCTATGTAGTTTTTAATCCAAAACAGAGGTTTCATTAAAAAGTAAGATTATAGGAGACATGATAGTCCAGTGATCATGCATTTTCAGTTCTAATTCAGGATATTCTGCTGCCTTAGACTCCTGATACCAGTTTAGTGCAGACGACTGAATCACTTAGCTTTTCTTTATTTTGTTTTCCCTAGTTTTACAGAGAATGACACTCTCTACCTTTACTCTGATCCACCATCACTGGAAAGTGAAGGGCTAATCATTAGTGCTTTGAGTTCCTCAGAATTTGATATTAAGTATTTTAGTAGTTATGTAAGTAAAAACTTGAATGAAGCTCTATGTAAATGTATCCTCGTCCATCAATAGTTGACCTACCATAAAGTGTGAAATGTTTGAGTAGGTTATAATAAGAGCTGGTGACCCTGAGAGAATACTCACTTCAGTTAGAAAAAGCTGTTTTTCAATGTCAGGCCAAAGAACAAAACTCCATAAATTTCTCCTCTTAGGTGAATACTGTTGTCCTGTGTGTTTCTATAAATGTTCTTTGTGAATTCTATACACTGCTCATACTAAGGAGAGCTCTGCTGTAAGAATAGTCGAGATTATTGTGTTTCCCCTTCCATTGCCTTCAATAAAAAAAACCCCAACACCTTTCCATCTCCTAGTTTTTGCCTTCCTGTAACTCACTTTGTTTTCTGCCGCTGGGGTTGGTGGCATTTTTATTTCTACAACAATCTCAGTCATCACTATTGGAGCCAGCTCTTTCTTGGCATCTGTCTGCTTCTCTCTCCTCCCCCTTTCCCCTCCACATATTTTCAGATTTTTTTTTTATCACCTCCTTTGAATAACCATCTCCGGATGATTTTTCTCTGTATTTATTTGCATTTTTATAAGTGGCATCACTTTTCCTTTCAATGCCTTTTGGCACTTTTCTGTCTTTAGTGTTTGCAACACCTTCTAGTTTTGTTTTGTCTGCAGTTTTAACTCCTCCCAGAAAGCTAGTTTTTGATATAGTAACTTTAAGGTGGGTAGTAGACTGTACAGGGATTTGAAGTCATCTTTCTTCTCTTTACTCACTTGAACAAAATTGAGTAAAACTTTAATAGAAGACAATAGAACCTTTTATTTTCTATTGAACTTTTAGAAACCTATCATGTTTTTAACAGGATTAAAGCATCATTTTTCACATTGTAAAATAACTGGTAGTGCTTCTGATTACTAATAAGCAGTCATCTTTGACTGAAAAACCCCTAAACACTTCACTGTAATATAGCTAAAATCTAGTTTTCATATTAGGAAATTATTTCAAAATATTTTCCAACTCTTAAAGTCCATAGGAACATTGACAAATAATAAAAAGTTTTTTGTTTTCAAATGATAAATTTTAGATTTTCAGTCATGCTTTTGCAACCTGATTATTTGAGATTTTCTTTTTTATTTATAAGGCAAGATGGACATGTCAAATTTTTGACCAAAGGAGACAATAATGCTGTTGATGATCGAGGGCTATATAAGCAAGGACAGCTCTGGCTAGAGAAGAAAGACGTAGTGGGACGAGCAAGAGGGTAAGTAACATTTTGGATTTGTTGGGTTACTTAAAATATTTTGTAAAGTGTAAAATATTATTGCACCAAGAGGAATTTCTTTCTTGCCCCACCACACACCACTTGGCGACTTTATAAAACTGTGCTCTTAGAGCACCCTAGAATTCTATCCCACTTTGTATATAAGGAAAGTAGAATTAAGAAAAAGATAACAAAAATTGCAGAACAAAGAACCCCAGATGTGGCAAAATATTCCTTGCACTCTCTTCAGAATATACTCACAGCAATTGAAGGGTTTAATCTTCTGATTACTGACTCATCATTTAAAAAGCATTTGTCTTATTATTCCTCCCAGACCATTTTAACCTTGCTTTTGACAAGTCAGTTAGTCTTATTCTGTAGAAAAAAGGAAAAGAGTGATGTGAGATGAAGCCAGTTTCTTAAATTACATCAGAAGAAGATACTGTACTGTAGAAAGACAGGCATTGTAAGCCATTCAAGTGGAATTATCACTTTCCTAACCCTAATCTAAACTTTTTAGTTATAAAGTTACTAGTATCACACACCTAAAAGAGTGTACCTTGCAGAACACAATCAGATGGAGTTACACAGCACTTTGCTTTTCAAGATTTCTGCTCCTAAAGGGAATGAATAAAATAGAGAATATGATCGTTTTAAGTTTTTATCATTTTTCTAACAGCAAATTTACTTTATATTTACTAATATTAATGTTAAAATCTCCCTAGATACCCCATAATAGTGGGAGATGCCTCGGATCTAAATCTCTAGGATGAAAAGGAAAGGTCAAGCTAGCATTAAAATTCTCACCACTGATACCACTTTTTGGATACTTTGGTTATTTTACCACATTGATGTGGCAGTCCTTTCAGTGGTTAAGCTCATAGTCCTTCTAATCTTATTGGTATGATTCTTCTCATTGGTTCCCATTCATCTGCCACAGGAAGCATCCCTCCAATGTGCTAAAGGGGTCTTCTGCTAATTCTTCTAATGCTTCTGTCTACTAGACAGCTATTGGTGGGTTATCTCTTGCTCTTGTGACATGACCAGCTTCCCTTCTTTCAGCAAATCTCAGGTGGCATGCTTATCTTATTTCATTTATGCAATTTTTTATTAGTCATGGGTTATTGCCTCCTCACAGCTGCCTCTTGATGAATTGATTAGCCATAGCAACCCAAAAAAGCTAGAGAGGATGATAGCATCTTTATTTATAGGCCTTCATTTTTGTAGATCTTTAGGCAGAAGGGTCAAAGTCTCTCTCCGGATTCTTTTAGGTAACCACTAGGATATTATTAGTGAAAGAGTCTAAGGGACAATCTAATGTCATCCTTCTTACTGAAGATGTTGTGGTTCTTATTCTCCATGATGCGCTGAAGAGTTTAATATCAAGCTGAAATCTTTCCTATTCCCAAATTAGAGGGTTCTCTCAAAGCTGTTGCCTTTATGTGGGTGTTGAAATGAAATAGAAGTGCAACAATAAGATGCTAGCAGTGTAATTGAATTATTACAAAGAGTAAGTGTTAAAAATACAGGAGCCCTTCTCCTCCTCAGAGACATGAATTTAGAACATACCCAGAGAGGAGCTATGCCAGCCAACTCTCTCCCCAAATATCACTCTGTTTGAGTCCCTAAAACCCTTTTGCACAAGGTGGGCGTTAAAGGAAAACAGATGATGTGTTGCTAAAATGCTTGTTCCTTGCATTTTACTTACTAGTGGAGTGATTAAGTAAAGAAGAAAAATTGAAGGTTGGAGCTGAAATTGGTTGAAGCTTCACTATCCTCAAAAAATCTCTGATTCACACATTTTAGCAGTTAAAATTATTTATGCTATTAAACTTTTCCTTTAAAAGTGTAGATATCCTATTAAGAATTAAACCTCTCAATTTGGAACTCAAAACATTTTTTAATTTCAAAATTTGTTTTGCATGTAATTAGGGAAAAATAAAATATTATATATTTTAAAATAATTAAATATATTATTATTTCACAAGTTATTGTAGATTAATCAGATAAATACTTTACCAAGACTTCTGCCTCTTGCAATAAGATTTTCTTTTGGACAGGGGTGGGGAGAGCAGCCAAATGTGATGTTGAGAAATCTGTAACATGAGGACATTAGTGATACAAAGATGACTGGAGATAGACCTGGTGGCAGGTAGTGTATGATAGATAATTATAGATATTATAAATAAGGTCTTTGGTACCTTCTTTAGGATCCCTGAGTTAATACATCAGGATTAGTTTGGAAAATTGAAGACCTCCAGTTCCCCAGATTCAACCCATTATCCCCATTCCTGTAGCGGCCTCAAAGCCAAGACCACCTGGATTCAAATCTTACTTCTGACATATACTGGTTGTGTGATCCTGGACAGGATACCAAATTCCTAGTAGTATTGTCTAGTATTGTCAAACTGAGACAGAAAGGGATCCACTAAAGATAGAGTCTTAAATTAGGAAATGACATATTCTATTGTCTTTTTACTTATTTTGTCAAACATTTCCCAATTACATTTTAATCTGGTTCCATTGAGAGTGTATGAAAACTCTGTTTTAGGCAACTCTCTAAGGCTACATGTTGCAGGTAGACTAATGTGCCCTTGGAATTAGGGAGTTTCCTAATTCATTACTAGCCCAGTTCCCTATTCTAGTGGCATTCTAGATTTAGTTCCTGTCTGTATCCCCATTCCTGACCCATCTCACCAGTTTTGCTCAATATCTCCCTCATCTGCCCTTGCCTTGGAGGGGAGGAGAAAAGGAGGAAAAACTCATTTGTCAAGTAATGAGATTGGGATATAATCATTAAGGTATCTTAGTTTTTAAAGTTTATTTAATGTTTCATAACACAAAGTTTGTTGTTAATTTCATTCTTTGTTTATTATGAAATTACTACTCTATTTTATCCCCTGGCTTCAAATAAGATAGCAAAGTACATTTTGAACCCAAAGTTTTCCTCTTTTTAAATCTAGTAAAGAAGGATCTTTCTTTTCCCTTATTAACTTGTGGCTTTCATATAGAAAGTATTTCCCTGTTATTTCTGCTGTGATTTTAAACCCTCTCTCCTTTTCTATCTTTAGTTGCACATATTTTTTTCAGATAAAAGCATAAAGCATAGTAGAGATGTTTAGAAGTGAAAGCAGTGGAGATCAGCTGGTCTGCTGGAAATAATTCACAATCTTCTTTTCAACCCCACCTTTGTTTTGTAGGCCAGACTGAAATAATTTTCTTGTACACTTAGGATTTCTTTCTTTTACTATTGTCATCACCCTAGTCCAAGTTTGTCATAACTGACTCTGCTTAAGACTGAAAGGCCATTAATCTCCTAAGTGCTCTTTCTGTTTCTCCCTTTCACTCCATCCTGCATACCATGGTTTGATTAATCATTCTAAAATGGTGCTTTGTACAGTGAATCAAAAATCAAATCAACAAGTACCTACTATGTGCTAGGTGCTGGTGATAAAATGCAAAAAGGAGTTTACATCTTCATGAGGAAGACAAATATATGTATCCATGTACACAAAAGTGTGTATGTTAAGAGAGGAACTCTGAGGTAAAGTGAAGGAGGGAACACAATTCAGCCACATGTGGATAGGAATACCTATTCTCAGACTAGAAGTACAAAGGCACAAAGATATGATAGAACAGAGAAAAGGTTCATTTAGCTAGATTGCAGAATACAGGAAGGAGGTGGCAGGTAACTCCCAAAGAGGCTGGAAAGGTGGTTTGGATCAGTTCTGTAGGGCTTTAAAAATTAAATGAGGGTTTTATATAAGAGATAATACAGAGGTAGAAAGGGCAGTATTTGGTAACTGGTTGTATGAGATAAGGGAGAGTAAGGAATCCAGGATAATGCTAAATTAATAAAACTTAGCCACTGGAAGCATAGTGCTTCCTGGAATTGAAATAGAGAATTTTGAAAAAGGGGAGATTTTAAAGGTAAAGATAAGTTCACTTTTAGAACCTGAGTTCTGAGAAGTCCATTTTGAAATGTTCAAAAAGCAATCAGTTGTGTGAGACTGAAGCTCAGGGAAGAGAATGCAGTTCAGTAGTTTTGGAAGTCATGGCATAGATATAATCATTAAAAACCCATGCTCCAATTGATAAAATGTTGAATAATCAATATTGAAGGAGTTGTAAGAAGTGGATTTATTAGTGTAATTATTGGAGTTGTGAATTGGAACAAGCATTCTGGAAAAAAAATTTAGGAATTATGCAAGAAGAGTTACTAAATAGTTTATATCTTTTGACCCTATTGCCCCATTGTAGGCATATACCACAAAAGAATCAAATATAAAGAAAGATTATATTTACTCAACTATTTGTAATTAAACTTTTTGTAATAGGGGGGGAAAAAGCTGTAAACAAAGTACATACTCATTGAGTGATAAATGGATAAATAAATTATGGTATATGACCATAATGGAATATTATTTACCATAAAAAATTCAGAGAAACATGAGACTAATGTGGATTGATGCAGAGTGAAACCAGCAGAACTAGGATGGCAGTGTATGTAAATGACAAAGTGCTAAACTGAAAGCAATTATAGGGAACAGTGTTGGTCTCAGAGATACCCTCCCCTACTATTGATAGAGAACTGAGGATTGTAACAGCAGGATACAGCATACACTCTAAGATATTGGTTTATTTCTCAGGTGAGTTTGCATAACTTTTTCTTAGTAACAAAAGGAGCTTTTCAAGCCTATAGTTCATTTGAATTTCAACATATATCTTCTTGCCTCTTGTAACTCTGTATTATGTCCTGTTAGTACATCTAAATTTGAAAGCCTCTTAAGTCCTGGATGTGTATTCTTAGTTCCTTACACAGGGATGCTTAGTGAATATTTTCGTTGATTGTTTTATATGGGATGTGTTGTAACAAAATATGTTTTCTCTTAGATTTGTTCCTTATATTGGAATTGTGACAATTCTTATGAATGACTATCCTAAATTTAAGGTAAGAAAGAGCTTTACTGTTTCCTTAGAAAATTAATATCTTGGTCTAGTTTGGGGAGACACACACACACACACACACACACACACACACACACATACACACTACAAATAAGAAAGAAAAGTAATTGGTTAATTGAATTTACTGCATGTGAACAAAAATTGATCCCTTTTGATTAGTTTAAGTTTCGTGGTGGGGGTGGGAGAAAGAGACTAAATGTGGATTTGCAAACAGTCTGATTTTTGTTCCTTTGTTTGTTTTCCAGTATGCAGTTCTCTTTTTACTGGGTTTATTTGTCCTAGTTCATCGGGAATAAGATGTCTGCCTTATAGCTCCTGAGGAAGATACTATGCTTTTTGTTACAAAATGTTTGGAATAGATCCTGATCTGTGAAAAAAGGAAGCGAAAAATGCAGATCTCAGTGCTTCTTGGTTGCATCGATTTGGATTAGTTTATAAGTTTCCACTGCAAAGTGTGGGTGACTGTGTGGGTGGGTGCATGTGTGCCTGTGTGCACACACACAGGGAATTTCAGCCACAGGTTTTCATATGTTCTCATGTCACATTTTAGCGTTTTTTGTACATCAATGAATTTTTTTATATTAAAAGGTTGAGCCAAAGCCCTCAGTGTTTGTATTTTGAAGCTAAGCTTCACTTCTAAAGTGCCTACAGAACTCTGTAAATAATGCTTTAGCTCTGGATGAGTTTGAAACTGCCATTCCTTTTGATAATGGGAATGGTATATATTGAGGTCATCATAAGTCTTAACTTTTCAAAACTTTGAATAAAAGACTTTGCACATTGAACCCCTTATCCCTGACTTGTGTTTGTCGGGAAGAGCTGTTAGAGTTTTCATTCTTGTGCTGTTTTATAAAATCTTCTAAAGATTGAAAGCTTGGTTGAAGAGTCCTTTGGTTAAAGCATTTTCCCCAAAGTTTAGCAGCAACATTTTCTCCTGCTGTCCTTTGTGAAGCAAAAAGACTCTCTTAGCTTTTGAATACATTATACAAATAAAATTCTTGTTCACTAACTCATCTTCCAATGTACATATAATAGGCTTCCCTGAAAGGCTCAGAATCACCCTCTAGCTTACACGTATTTGTATTAGCTCTTTTGATTTTCATCAAAGCATTAGAGGCCTTAAGGCAGGTAGTTGCTGCTAGGTAGGTGCCTGCTCTTACCTATTTCAGACTACTATCCTTTGTCTTCTTCAGTCCAGTCTGCAAGATGGTAAGATATCTGGGAGTGTATCCAGAGCAGAGGCTTTTTAATATGTTGTGACAGATGGAAGGATTAGGAGGAAACTTGAGAAAATACAAGATCACAGACTTTGGAGTTGAAAGGGATTTTAGAGATCATCTGATCTTATGCCCTTATTTTATAGATAAGGAAACTGAGCTCCAGAGAAGTGAAATTTGCCCAAGGTTATGTACCATAGTTAATAGTACCATTATTTAAATTCAGATCATTTGAATCATGATTCTTGGGCAAAACATCGATTTATCCTACTTTATGAGAAATTTGAAAGCGGTGGCCCAGTATTATATATCTCAGCTCAAAAATACTTTGTCCAAGAAGTTCAGTACTGGCAGGGAAAAGGCTGTTTCTCTATAACTACAATGGAGTGAGTTGGGAGGGGAGAACTAATCTATCCTCTTGAAGTACTGCAATTACAGGGTACCACACCACTGGAAGTCTACTAACAAAAGTCTGCACTTCCAACTCTTGGGCTTAGGCTCTTAATGGGAGCAACAGAGATTAGAAGTCATACTTAGCAAATGATTGCCAACAAATGTATTTTTTAATTTAACTGTGAATCTTATACAAATATAAGACACAATCTTCCATGAGCCCATGGCGTCAGCTGTTACAACTGGAGAACCCATCTTTCCCTAAGTATAACTTCTTGCTCCTTCCTGTGGATCAAAGCTACTTAGAATCTCATATAACAGGTGCTTTGGTTTGTGCTTTGGTGCCATGAATATGGAAGGTTCTGGTCTCATTGACTCTGGATAAAACATTTAAAGTCTCTGCATTTTTTTCTTTACTTATAAAATGAGGAAAATGAAGTCCATATTTCATGTCACAAGGATAAAATTTCTATACTACTGGCTATTATTTCCATCCCTTGTATCTCACTCCACTATCAGTCTCATTTTTATGGAGGAAATCTCTTTTCTCCATCTGTTTTCTTCCCTTGGTCTAGTTAGAAGCAACAGAGCCAGTCTAAAGGCCTAGTCAGGGCAGGCAGAGAGGCACAATGACCCAGTTTGCTAATGATAAAGAATTTTTAAGAAGAGGAGGAAAATTGGGTTGTAGGCAAAAACAGCAACCAAGAGAATGTCCAGAACCAAGAGATAGAATATCTTATTCATAAAAGAGACCAGTGTCATTGGATTGAAGAACAGGTGGCAGGTAGTCAGGTTAAATATGAAGACTGAAAAGGCAAGAGTATGCTGGGTTATTCAGGATTTGAACACAGATGATTTTGTATTTGATCCTGGAGGCAATAGGGAGCCCCTGGGTTTTGATGAGTAGGGAAAAAGGACAGCATAGTTGGGACCTGCCCTTTAGGAAAATCCCTTTGGTGGCTGAATGAAGATGTTTTAGAATGGGAAGATGTAGCAATGGTCCAGGCACCAGAGTAGTGGCCTGGTCATCGGAGAGAAGGGAGTATATTTGACAGATGGTGCAAAGGTGACTTCAAACGCCTTGGCAGCAGATTTGCTATAAAGGGTGAGAAGTAGTAAATTGGTGATTACACCTAGGGTGCAAGCTTGAGGGATCAGCAAAATGACGATGTCCTCTGCAGTATTAGGGAAGTGAAGGGAGTGGAGGGTTTGCAATATTTGGAAGGAAAATAGTTTAATTTTGACTTATTGAATTCAAGATCCAGTATGAAAGGTAATTGGAGATGCAAGTCAGATCTGTTGAGAGATTAGGGCAGGATAGGTAGTGTTGAGAATCAGAAGCATAGAGATGGTAATTAAATCCATGGGAGTTTATGTACCAAGAGAAGTAGTACAGAGAGAGGACAGAAAAGGGCACAAGACAGAATTCTGAGGTGCACTGACTGTTAAGAGGATGAGGATCCTGCAAAGGGGACAGAGAAAGAACAGTCTGAAAATTAGAAGAACCAGGAGGGAGGGATATCTTAAAAACCTGGAAGATAATATCAAAGAGAATGATGACCAGTATCACAGACTGCAGAGAGATCAAGGAGAATGAGAGTGGAGAAAAAGCCATTGGATTTGGCAATTAAGTGATTGCTGGTAACTTGAGAGAGCAGTTTCAGCATTTGTACATCCCTTGGGTGTTCATGGGTGTGAATCTGAAAGGGAGGGAGGTTTAAGGCCATCTAGTCCATGAAGACACCCAAATTTCCATCTGCAGTCCTTGCCTGTGCTCATTTTGAGCCCTACTTTTCTGTTTGCCTCTTAGCACCACTTCAAGCTCAGAATATCTAAAACAAAAAATTCCATCACCATCACACGCCTCCACACCCAGGAATTCCCATTTATGCCAAGAGTGCCATAATACACTAACCAGAGTTTAAAACGAGGACTTCTGGATTGTTTGCTCTGCTGTGCCTCCCATCCCCAGGGTAAAGGCCTTAGTTTAGCATTTAAGACCATCCATTTTCTGGGTCCTCCCTACTTCTCCAAACTTACCTTCCATTGTTTCCCAGAATGAGCCCTTCCCCACTCCTGTTCTATTGAATGTATTAGGCATATTTCTGTCCATGTTTCTCATCTTAGAATGCCTTCTTCCTTTCCTTCCTCTTCATCTTTGTTTGTCTAACCCTACACCATCCTTCTAGGTTCATTTCAAGTCCCCATTCCTCCAGCTAAGCAGTCCTTATGATATTCCTTCCTCAGGATTCACCTTTATTGTATATACTATAATTTGCCTTCTATTGTCAACTTTTCATTTATGTATGTCCTATTTTCACTCTTAGATTGTAAGTGCTTTTGCATCATAGGCTATAACATAGTCCTCCCACATAAGTGTTTGTTAGGGATGAGGATCATTAAAAACTTATGTTACAATTAGCAAATCCAGAACCGATCATTGCAGGTATTCAAAATTATCTTCTTATCTATGTTTTCATCGTGGCATAGCCATGACCGTGGCCTCTCAAAAGCTATGTCAGAACCTGCCAGGCCAAGGCCCAAACCCAGGCCCAAATTTAAAGATGGGCCTGTATCAATAAGATTATGTCACCTGAACATAAGCATTACTAAGAATTATTTTTTAGCCATAGCAACTCATGATAAAATTGTCTACTAAGGCACGTGTCTGCATTGGTGGAAGGAATAGCTGCACCAGTGAAGTCATGAATATTCTGAAGCATTCAAGTATTATGTTCACCCATCCTTCACAATCTAAACTTGAATTGTATATGGATTTGGGTATATTTGTTTTCTGGTTCCATTTATATAGCCCACTCTAGATGCTGTCCTTTACGTTTCCTGATACTAAACGCCAGTTTCCTTCCTTTCAGTCTTATTTAAGCCTACTACTTTTATTTGCTGTTCCTTGATTTAAAAAAAAAAAAAAAAACTGCCTACTAATTTGGTCCCTTTTTAAAGGTTAGTTATATAATCCTTTTAGGTGTTGCTTGAGTGTCATGAATATCTCTCTTCCTCTTCTTTTGCCCTTGATAACATTTTCCAGTAAAGAGCCATAAAATATCTCTCTCTTTTTTTTAAATAGCCTTTTATTTACAGGTTATATGCATGGGTAATTTTACAGCATTAACAATTGCCAAACCTCTTGTTGCAATTTTTCACCTCTTACCCCCCACCCCCTCCCCCAGATGGCAGGATGACCAGTAGATATTAAACATATTAAAATATAAATTAGATACACAATAAGTATACATGACCAAACTGTTATTTTGCTGTACAAAAAGAATCAGACTCAAATATTGTACAATTAGCTCGTGAAGGAAATCAAAAATGCAGGTGGGCATAAATATAGGGATTGGGAATTCAATGTAATGGTTTTTAGTCATCTCCCAGAGTTCTTTCTCTGGGCGTAGCTGGTTCAGTTCATTACTGCTCCATTGGAACTGATTTGGTTCATCTCATTGCTGAGGATGGCCAGGTCCACTAGAACTGGTCATCATCTAGTATTGTTGTTGAAGTATATAATGACATAAAATATCTCATTGTTGGGCGACAGGAAACAAAATGGGAAGCACTTAATCCTCTCCCTGTATAAAATTTCCACATATCTCTAGGCATCAGTATGCTGAGTGCAAGTCTGGTTACCACAATTCTTTTTTTTTTTTTTAACATCTTATTTTTCCAAATACATGCAAAGGTAGTTTTAAATATACACCTTTGCAAAACCTTGTGTTCCAAATTTTTCTCTCTTCTCTCCTACTTTGCCCTCCCAGTTCTCTCCTTCCCCCAAGACAGCAAGCAATCTGATATAGGTTAAACATGTGCAGTTCTTCTAAACATATTCATCATGAAGTTAGGTGAAGTAAAGAATGTGTATATGAAAAAAGAGAGGGAAGAGGATCTCTTAAATAAGAAAATGGCAGAATAATGGAAGAAAAACTATGAGAAGAGGAAATGGGAATGACTACCAAGAACCATTAATTTACTCAATGGATTTAATAGAGTAGTAGATCTATTTGGTCTAATGTAGACTGGGACTATTTATTTTCTAGTTTTGTATTTAAACAGAAAGAAGTAAATAATATTCACTGTTAAACATTCATCTTGATGCACAAGAAAAATCAGATCAAATGGGGAAAAAAACCAAGCAAATAAAAAATAAAAAAGATGAAAATACTATGTTTTGAACCATGTTCAGTCCCTATAGCCCTCTCTCTGGAGCAGAGGGCTCTTGCCATCACACGTCTACTGGAATCACTTCATTGTTGAAAAGAGCCACGTCCATCAGAATTGATCATTGCATAATCTTGCTGCTGTTGTGTACAATGTTCTCTTGGTTCTGTTCATTTCACTTAGCATCAATTCATGTAAGTCTGTCCAGATCTTTTTGAAATCGTCTTGCTGATTGTTTCTTATAGAACAATAATATTCCATAAATTTCATATATCATCACTTATTCAACCATTCTCCAACTGATGGGCATCCACTCAGTTTCCAGAAGAATTCACTACTCAAAACAGCCCAGTTATGGACAATTCTAAGTATTAAAACATCTTAATTTTACACTGACCTGAAGTCTGCCTTTTGACATTTCTTTTTCATTCATTATACCTATTTCTGCCCTCCGGAACAAACATAACATTTATTTCATTTCTTCTCTGAGACTATCCTGTCTCAGCTAGAGACATAACTCAGTTATATGTTCCCATCATCCCCCCTTTCCCAACAGGCAGAGTAGGGACTCAAATTCAGACTTGACTGAAAGTCCAGGACGATTTCTGTAACATCCTACTAAACACAGTGTATGGGAAACATTGAGAGGCCTGAGAGCCCCAAGAGCTGAGACAATAGATCCTAAAATACCATGGATAACAGCTAAAATCTTTTGGGGGGAGAGTTTGAAGGCTGAGACTGGTTCTCCCTATGCAGTAGGGCACCTTGTAGGTAGCTGGTGGCTTCTTTAATCCCCAGTTCACCATATTTGAGCCAGATTTAGTATGGACATCTGATCAGCTTTAGCCATTCTTCATCAGAACCCTTATTTCAAGTAATTTACTGGCCTTAACCTCTCCTCCAGTAGGAGGAAGTATACACATGCATTGCCATACCTGGCCACAATTGGTTATTAAAGGAAACTAAGATGCTTAAGAATATGTCCCTAAAATAAATTTGAGGTATATTTGAAGGGCAGAAATATCCTTGATGCTACTCTCAGAGACTGAATAATGCCTGGGCAGGAAGAACTTCTTATCTTAGTATATCCATTTTTGTGTGCTTGGGAAAACTGAAAGTACTATATTTAAATATCCCGAATCAAAATCCAAAACCCAGAAAAATTAGCACTTGTTCACATTGTCTTTTAGACTTCATTCTCCTGCTGGAGATGATGTACGGGTGAATATTAGATGTTCCTAAATCCTTCATCATTTCAAGGAGCCACAGGAAATTCACCTCTTCGTTTCTCACACAAATGCTCTCCTGGTTTTTATGATCTCCAGAAACTCATTATTCTGCAAGATAAAACCCACTCAAACTCAGACCTCCTCATTGAAGAAGATGAGAAACTCTAACCAGGAAGAGGATGATAAAAGCAACTAGTGGGGCCCTCAAAAGAGGATAAGTTGTTGCAAGATGGTAGAGACACAGTAGAGAGGAGAGCAAATATGCCCCGGTCCTCCACCAGAGAGTCATGGGAAATGGAGAAACTGGCAGCTTTCATGAGCAAGCGTTGCCAGGAAAGTGGTACCAGGGAGGGGAAAAGAGAGGTGGAGAAAGGAGAGGCAGTGAAAAAAACGGAAGGAAAGCTGGTGCACAACAGGGCATCTTTTAAAGGGCACAGTGGAAGGGGCTACTAGCTAGGCAGGTTGTAGGGCTTAAGGATTAAAATGGAGAGATGGGACTAAGGAGAGGGAGCTAGGCAGAGGGAGTATGTTGAAGGTGTGGATTGTAGATAACATGAAAAAAGAGGATTTGGGGAAAGGGAGAAATGAGAAAGATCTGAGTTAGGGGAATGAGAATTGGTAATGGTTCATTATTTCTAACCTCACACCCATCATGGGGTTTAGAGTCATGTTCCTGCCACGTTAGAGCTCAAATGCCTCTTTTTTTTTTCTTTAATTAAAGCTTTTTATTTTCATGCATGGATAATTTTTTAATATTAACCCTTACAAGACCTTGTGTTCCAATTTCCCCCCCTTCTCCCACCCTCTCCCCTAGATAGCAAGTGATCCAATATATATTAAACATGGTAGAAATATATGTTAAATTCAATATATGCAAACAAATTTAAACAATCTTCTTGCTGCACAAGAAAAAAATCAAATCAAACAGGAAAAAAATGAGAAAGAAAATAAAATGCAAGCAAACAACAAAAAGAGGGAAAATGCTACATTGTAGTTCACACTCAGTTCCTCTCTCTGGGTGTAAGTGGCTCTCTTCATCATAAGATCTTTGAAACTGTCCTTAATCATTGTTGAAAAGAGCCATGTCCATCACAATTGATCATCATGTAATCTTGTTGTTGTGTATAATGATCTCCTGGTTTTACTCATTTCACTCAGCATCAAGTCATATAAGTCTCTCCAGGCCTTTCTGAAATCTTCCTGCTGGTCGTTTCTTACAGAACAATAATATTCCATAGCATTCATATACCATAATTTATTAAGCCATTCTCCAATTAATGGGCATCCACTCAGTTTCTAGTTCCTTGCCACTACAAAAAGGGCTGTCACAAACACTTTTGCACATGTGGGTCCTTCTCCCTACTTTAAGATCTCTTTGGGATACAAGCCCAGCTTTTCTTCCTTGTTTCAAAGTTAAATTTCATTTTGACAGAGGTGTATCTTTTCTCCTTCCTCTTCTCACTGCCTCTCAATTGAGAAACTCTTTTACAAACATGTATATTAAAGCAAATTAAAATCCTGTATTGACCACATTCAAAAATATTATGTCTTAGTTTGCATTTTTGAGTTCATCATTTATTTCTCTTGTAGGAGTAGACAGTGTGTTTGATCATGTGGTGTCTGGAATTCGTAGCTAGTCACTGACACACTTCTTTGTATCTCTATGGGAATAATAATGAAATCAACACTTCCATTTCTAGAAAGGAGAACTCAAGCAATTGCCCAATAACCCAACTCACCTTTCCTATAACTTTACAGACCAAACTACTACTCCCTAGCTACCACCTTCCTGGATATGCTGTCTTCCTCAATTAGAATTAATTTCCTGGAAAGCAGGGACTACTTTGGTTTTGTATTTGTATCTTCCACAATTGACCCAATTCTTGGCCTATAGTAAGCATTTAAATGTGTTTTCATATATTCATTCATTTCTGTGTCATTAGTGATTAAAAGTTTGTCAAATAAATCAGCCCTAAATGGAATGGTGATATTTTCTGTGTCACTAGGCCTTGCTGCCCCATCAACTTGGGGGGGGGGAGGGTCAGGGAGGCAGAGAGAAAGACAGAGAGAGAGAGAGAGAGAGAGAGAGAGAGAGAGAGAGAGAGAGAGAGAGAGACTAGTCTCTTGATAGTCCACAGTGTGCACATTTATCAGCCATTTTCAGATACTTTATTTTGTTGAAGTTTTGGGGGATTACATGCTAGAGGTTTAATATAATGTTCTCCCTAGGGATCATTTCATATCTGCCTACTAACAAGACTCTTTTGAGACTTCAGGGGTCACACTCACATGGTAGGGTCCACACAACCCACCTAATGCGAAATTCTGCTCCATAACAACAACAGCAACAATACAACAATACACTGAAGTTAGTTTAAAAAATTCTCATAGGCCATTGTAGGTTTTGCCTGAGGGTGTATTCTGTCCATAGAACCAGGTAAAGATTACCTGTGTCAAATCTGCCTTAGAATTCATTAGAAAGATGAAAAGTGCCAGGATTTAGCAGATGCATCTACATGACTTTAAAAAAACAAAAAAGAACCACTGGACCAATCTCTTAGGATCTGTTCAGCCTGCCTCTCTAGAGGATGCATTGTAAATTAGCCAATTTACCCAACCTGGGAAGCTCAGTGCTAAGGAACTATTAGAGGATGTTTTGTCGAAAATGAAAGAATTGTGTTAGGCAAGCAAACTAGCAAGCTTCAAACTTTTGTCAAAACCCAATTTCATTCCTCTTTTCTCATGTATCATCAGTTAATGAGAAAGGGATATTATTAGGTGATTTCAGAAAATTTTTGAAAGTTTTTCTTTAGAATTCTAGGGATAGCAAGACAATTCCCAAGGATTCATGATGAAAAATGTCATCCACTTCCAGTAAAAGGACCGATAAAAGTCTGAAAGCAAATAAAAACATATTTTTTCTTTTCTGTGCTTTTTTTTGATCTGTGTCTTCTTTCACAATATAACTAATATGGAAATGTGTTTTGCATGATTGCACATGTATATCCTATATCAAATTGCTTACCAAATCGAACAGAGGAAAGGAGAGGGAGAAAAGGAGAAAAGAATTTGAAACTCAAAATTTAAAAGGAATGTTAAAAGTTATTTGTATGTGTAATTGGGGAAATATTATTTAAAAAAAACAATTTTAGGGGTGATTAGAGTCAGAGGGTCTGATCAGCTCTTAAACAATCTTATCAACTTTACTTTGGGTTCACATTTGTTTTCTGGATATTCTTTTTATGCCATGAAGAATTTCAGTTCTAAAATGGTAGTCAGTTTTACTGAAGTCTACACAAGTGACTCTACAACCCATTTTCTCATCCTGAGAAAGGCAAATTTATTATTTTTTATTAAAGCTTTTTATTTACAAAACTTATACAAAACAACTTTTCAACATCTTGCAAAATTTTGTGTTCCAAATTTTCCCCTCCTTTTCCCCAACCTCTCCGCTAGAGATGGCAGATAATCCAATACATGTTAAATATGTTAAAATATATGTTAAATCTAATATATGTATACTTATTTATACAGTTATCTTGCTGTACAAGAAAAATCAGATCAAGAAGGGAAAAAACTGAGAAAGAAAACAAAATGTAAGCAAACAACAACAGAAAGAGTGAAAATACCATGCTGTGAACCACATTCAGTTCCCACAGTCCTCTCTCTGGATGTAGATGTCTCTCTTCATCACAAGACCATTGGAAACAGCCTTAATCATCTCATTGTTGAAGAGAGTCATTTCCATCAGACTTGTTGTCATGTATAATGATCTCCTGGTTCTGCTCGTTTCACTTAGCATCAGTTCATATAAGTCTCTCCAGGCCTTTCTAAAATTATCCTGCTGATCGTTTCTTACAGAACAATTATTTTCCATATATAACAGTCATATACCATAACTTATTCAGCCATTCTCCAATTGATGGGCATCTAGTCAGTTTCCAGTTTCTGGCCACTACAAAGAGGGCTGTTACAAACATTTTTGCACATGTGGGTCCCTTTCCTTTCTTTAAAATCTCTTTGGGGTATAAGCCCGGTAGAAACACTGCTAGATCAAAGGGTATGCACTGTTTGATAACTTTTTGAGCACAGTTCCAAATTGCTCTCCAGAATGGCCTGGATCTATCTATTCACAATTCTACCAACAATGTATTAGCGTCCCAGTTTTTCCACATCCTTTCCAACAATAGTCATTATTTTTTCCTGTCATCTTAGCCAATCTAGTATCTCAGGGTTGTTTTAATTTTCATTTCTCTGATCAATGGTGATTTAGAGCATCTAACTCTAGCATATGGTTTTAATTTCTTCATCTGAAAATTGTCTTTTCATATCCTTTGACCATTTATCAATTGAAGAATGGCTTGAATTCTTATAAATTTGAATCAATTTTCTACATAGGCGAAAGGAATTACTATGTGTAATATTCTCTCTAAAATATAATGTTCTCTGTTGAGAGTCTCTGGAACAGCCTTCGTTTCAGTTCAGTAATCACAAGTGCAGGCAGCCGTTAAAGTCCAAATCCTTTATTGTCTCTTTCAAAGTCCTATCTCCTTCACTTGGGGCTTGGCTAGTTTTCTGGAGGTCTTCCAGAGTCTTGGTTTCAGTGGAAAAACGAAGGAGGAGAGTCTGCCACCAAGGTGGTGTGAGATGGGATGAATCTGTCCGAGTCCAAGGACTTGTGCTCCATCCTTCAGCCTCCAGCCTCCAGCCTCCAACCTTCTGTCCCCTGTCTCTCAATCTCCCTGGCTGAGGTTCCTAGCTTATATGATCCACACTGAGTACAAACCTATCATTATATCACTAGGAAACCATTATTTGCTGTAGGATTAAATCAATGCTAAACCAGATTTCACCATTGTCTCCTCAATTCCACTTAGTACCTTGTTTCAAGTTCTGATCCATAACATCTCCTTGTAGTATTAAATCAATCATACTGAACCATGCTAAATTAGATAACTATTGTCTCTATCTATTCCACTGAGTTGTACCTTGTACCATGTACCTTGTAAGAATTCTTTGTTTCAAGTTCAGAGTTCTGGCCCATAACGACTATGTAAGATGAACATTATGTGACTTTCCCCAGATAGGATTGGATTAAAAACACTATCCTAAGAACCAGAAGACCTGGGTGTTAGTCCTAACTGGATGTGCCATGAACTAAATCTATGACTTTGGGCGCATCACTTAATCTCTATGAACCCTAGTTTCCTCAAATCAAATCGCCAAGCATTTATTAAGCACATGCTAGACAATGTGCTAAGTTCTGGGAATACAAAGAAAAGCAAAATTTTCCCTCCTTTCAAGGAATTCACTATCTAATAGAAGAGCGAATATGCACGCTACTATGGACAAGCAAAATATATACAAGATAAATTGGATGTTGTCACATTAGGGAAGTATCTTCATATATAAAATGAGGAGAATGGCTCTAAGATCAACTTCTAATTCTAAAATTTCATAATTCACTGAAAATGATAGCTTTTTCTGGCTATATAAATGTGCTTGCTGCCTTAATTCTGTGTATTCCCCTGTGAGTTAGGAGTACCGGGTACATGTATTTTTATAAATCTAAAATAAATGTTTAGGTCCATTATTTAATGAGAGGATAAATTAATCCTTCTAGTGATTGATAAAGTTCCTTGAAATTCTTGTGAACATTAAAAATGTCCTTATTGGACTTTCCTTTGGGGAGCAGCAAAGGTCATGGTGACTTCTGTTTTAAGAAGATGGGTAGCACCCCTGGACACAGAGCCTCTACTCCTTAGACCAGTGGCCAAAGAGTGAATTTTGCAGATGGAATAGATGCTAGAAGGATCAATGAAGCAGAAGGCCTGTCTCTGAGATATTAAGGAAGAACTGAACCCATTCCATTGAGCAAATTATTTATCCTACTTAAGCTTACCCTGTCTCAGTAATAATCTCCACATTTTTGTGGTCTTTGCAGTTTCCAAAGTGTCTTCATATCCATAGTAAGTAGGCAGAGGTCACATTACTAATAATAGTAGAGCTAGAATCCAGATCTTCTGACTTCTGGGCCAGTATTTATTCTGGATCTCTAACTGTCTGACGCTCACCTAGGAAACAGTGGAAAGAATACTACTGGGCTCCTAGCCAAGTCACTCTCTCTAGGCCTCAGTTTCCTAATCTGTAAAGTGAGGAAGTTGGACTAGATGATTTACAATGTCCTTTTCAACCATGCTCTCTGAGATTCCATAATGTAAACTTCTCCAGATGAAAGGAGCCTCCACAGTACAGAAATACTAAGTAAATTAGCCTGATGCCAACTGCAGTGAACATAAAAGGCTTTTTTTCTACAGCCACACCTTTTTTTAGGGTAGTTCCTAGGTCCTACTGGACCTAGCTTTGAATCAATAGTTCAGTACTTTAGTCTATCCTTCTCAAGAAGAACAGATGATTTAAGAGTCTTAAAATGCTAAGACTTTTTTTTTTTAAGGATAATATTGACTGTTTTTTCTTTTCTAATATGATTAAGATGTAAAAGGTTCATATTTGGAGGTTGGAAATTTTCACTGTTTGGAAATTGGATTGTTAACTAGTATCTTTTATAAATATTGAATTGTAGTAAAAATAATAAATTAAAATGTTAAAATAAAATACTAGAGCTGAAGTCTTAGTTGCAACCTATCTCTTGTTATCAGGGTGCTCTCACATGGGATTAATTACTTTATAATCCTGGACAAACTAGAGTTTATTAGTTTGGGGATCAGAAGTCTTAGAGGAGCAATTAGGTTGACCACAGGGTTCCTTTTCCTGTTTACTCTGCTGCCATTGGGTAGCATGGTATCATGGACAGAGTGGAGTGGGAATCACAGGTTCTCAGGATCACAGATTTAAAGCAGGAAGGGACTTTAAAGGCCACTGAATCCAATCCCCTCATTTTATAGGTTGGTAAACTGACTCTAAATCCATAGTTCTAACCACTGCATTGAACCAGGAAAACATAGGTTCAAATCCTGCCTCAAATGATAATTAGCTATGTGAACACAAGCATGTTATTTAATTTTTCTGTCTCAATTTCTTCATTTGTAAAATGAGAGAAATTAGACTCAGTGGCCTCTAAGACCCTTTTGAGCTCTAAAATATGTAATCCTATGATCTCGTGGTTGATAAATCATTGAATATTAGAAAGTAAAAGGTATGGGATCATCTAGTTCAATTCCTTCATTTTGCAGATGAGAAAACTAGCTGAGAGAGAAGAAATTATTTTTCTATTTACAAAATAATCAGTTTCTCCTTTTCTTTGTTCTTTCTCCTTTTGTTTGGTGAATGTTTTTCTTGTGGGTTTTTTTTTCTCCCCCAGTCTTGAAATCCATTTCTAGTGTACTATTTGCTTTCTTCTTTCTCACCTCTTTTCTATTCATGAAAGCTTCATCTTCTAATTTTAACTTCTTCCCCTTGATTTCTCATCTGGCTCTTGAGTTTTCCCTTCCTGATTCTTTTGTCTTTTTTGTTGTTGTTGTTGTTGTTTTGTCTTTCTCATCAGCTTGTATTTCTTTGTCAGACATGAATATTTATTGAATACCCACTATATTCTGAATATTGTACTCCTAAGATTTTCAGTCAGAATTCTAACTTTCCCAGTTTATAGACTTAATCCTAAATCCTCTCCTGCCATGTTTTTTCTCCCCTCATTGTAATCTGGATCTTCATATTTATTGTCTCTTAGAAAAGCATGTTCTTTGTAAGGTTCTTCCTGCCTGTCTGCTTCTGGGTCTCATTTCTAGTTCTCATTCTTTCCTTTCCTTGCCTACCTCAGTCTCCTTCCACCTTTCTGCTTCCTCATCCTTCTTTTCATTTGTAACTAGAAACTTTCTTTTCTTCCTTTAATCTAGATATTTCTTCCTGCCCTCTTCTGCCTCCATTTCACATTTTCTTCTTCACATGTTTTCTCTCTTTTTGGTCCATTTGGTGTTATTTATGTCTTTCCCAGAGTCCCTAACACCTCTTAATTTAGCATCATCCCATAGTAAGTATAGTTCATTTCAAATAAGAGTTTGTACCAGGCTCTCTGACAACCATCCTCTGGTTCCCATCAATAATGGATTATGAATTCAGATTCTTGTGAAGCTGAAAGGAGACATAAGGTAATCTCCTTGGAAGTTCTAGGGTCTTGTCCATCATCCTACTACTTCTAAGTTTCTTTAATATAAACTCTCCATATTTCAAAGTCTCTGGAATTTCTTTCTTCTCCAGAGGCTGAGTTTCTTTTCCTAACAGTTGTTCAGGTTCGATTCAATTTAAAGAACATTTGTTAAGTCTTTAAGGCATGCAAGATGCTGTGCTAAAAAATGGGAATGCCAGGAAAAATAAGACAAAGATTCTCAGGGAGTTTGCAATCTAATGGATAAGCCAAACATGGGCAAATGACTGGTAAAAGACAAAATAAGGTTAAGTACAAAGAACCTGGGATAGAAAAAAACATTATCCTTTTTGTCTTGAGTTAATAGGCTAGGATCTACATATTACTCTGACCAGTTTTGGCCATGTTGTAGGCTAGCTCTAGTGCCAACATGCACTTAGTTCAGGTTCCATGTTAGGGCAAAATGAAGCACTCAAAAAATTCTTGAAAATTTATAAAAGGAGTTTAATTTGCCCTAACATAGTGAGCCACTGAATTGTAGCTGGAACTTTTTATGCCTCTAAATAATTAGGAAGCTATGTCAGAAAAACTAAGGTAAATTAAGTCTCAGAAACAGCTTTATTCTGAGCCTACTCATGTTGGAGTAGAAGAGTAAAGAGAGGACAGGGAAGGAATTCTATCACAGGTCCAATTGCAACAAAGATGGGAGAGGTAATACTTTCCCAGCCAGTTCCCAGCAGTGTCCAGAGGCAAAGCTCCTTTGCCTCCCACTGACCAATTCTTTCCCTCCCATAATCCAATACTAGAAATTTCCAGTGTTATCTGGAGCAAGAAGATTACCTACATTGAAGCTGGGCAAAGGCACTCCCAAATGTCAGAATTCTACTATTGTATTAGGTGTCCTCATTTCATTTGCATTAATCTTGATCTTTTTAGCCAACATTTCTTCCATTTCCTCACTTGAACAGAAATCTGGCTCTCCCCTAAGTATATTACCTGTCTAGCAAACATCGACAATGGGAGTCACTCCATTTCCCACTTAATATTTGATCTTAATAACAACTCAGTGAAGTTAAGAACTAGAGGCCTTACTACTGAAAAAGAATATCCAGTTCTCTGGAGGAATGCTTAGTACTTGAGATGAACCCAGAAGTCCCAAATCAGCCACTGAGAGATATTGATCTTCAAATTCCCAAGAATAATAATCCTTGAGGAGAAATGCCTGGGAATAGCACTAGTGGTTTGTTTGTTGTTATATATATATGAATATATATATATATATTCATATATATATATAATATTTAATGAAATAAATAAAAGCATATATATGCTTTTATTTATTTCATTAAATATTTCTCAATTATATGTAAAACAATTTTAGCAATAATTTTAAAAATCTTTTGAATTCTAAATAATTTTTCCCTTCTATTCTTCTTCCATCCCTTGAGAAGGCAAGTAATATAATATCAATTATATATATGAAGTCATGCAAAACATTTGTTTGCCATGTATTAAAAAAAAACAAAAGAAAAAAGGGAAAAAAGGATATTATATATATATATTTATACATTCATATCCACAGTGTGGATATGTGTGTATATATGTGGCTAAACATGTATACATTTACCCATATATATTATATAATAAGTATATAAACATATACCATACATACATACATATAATAAGGAGGGAGAGAGGACTTTTCTCTTACTAGATCAGGGAAAGTTGATCACGGTTCTTTGGAGACTGAAAATCAGCATCTCATTGGTTGCTTTGTGACAGTTTTCTGCAGAGTTGTCATAGTTTCCTCTCAGGAATTAGATGCTCTTTCTTGACTATCAGAACCCCTTTATACCCAGTCCCCATGGTGGTATGTCTTCAATGGCTTCCTTAAATGTTATTTTATGTTTAGCTGAACAGAGTCTGAAACTTTGTAATCTTCCTCAATTTTCATAGCAAAAAAAAAAAAAAAAAAAAGTAGAAGAGGATAGAGATTCTTTTTAAAACAGAGGTCAACGTTTGAGCTATTTTGGTTTCAGAATTATTTATTTCCTTTTCCTTAAAGGTTATATTGTTTTTGTTTCACTTTCATCCCAGAACTTCTATAGATACCCCTTTAAATTACGTTTAAATTTTTAAAATTATATCACAATCAACCAACCCTTTTGCAGCAGGTACTTTAGCTTCTTGGGAAGATAAGATAAGGATTTTAGGTCCCTACTAAAAGACCTGCACAACCAGGTTGTTCTGCTTGGTCCTCATGTTCACTGTGCTCCAAAACAAAATTACATAAAGGTAGATTGGCCTCTGAGCCAGGAAGAGCTGCATATTCAGAAGATTTTAAAAGGATCAACTCCATCTTTTTACTCTTCCCATATATGAAGCTTATGGGACTCTCCTTCAGACTTCATGAAGAAGCAGGAAAAGATGCTACCTGCCAGTACAATGAGGGTTGCTGACTTCTGGCAGTGAGAGAATATATGTTTGCCCCGACAGACCTGAGCCTGAACCAAAGTTCTGGCTATCTCATGTACTTTATGCCTCTTATTATTTAATAATAACAATCTTGTTAATTATATTGTACTATATAATATATCAAATCAATAGAGAGCTTCTGCCTTCATTGAACTATAGAGATCAGACCAGTGTTAAGAAAACACCCCTTAGTAACTAAGAAAAGGATGATTTGGAATAGGGAAAGACTTGAAGCAAGATGATTAGAAGGCCATTACAGTGGATTAGAACTTGATTCCAACTCTACCTTGGTCCTCTATGTCATGCTATATACAAAGACCAGGAATAGCTGAACTTTAAAATCAGCCAAAGGCCATTGGCAAATGTTTCTCTTTCCTTCTTTTCCAGGTCTCATCTATGCGCAGTATTAGCTATAGAGAAGAAAGGGAATTTTTTTTTTTTGTAGGAATAGGAGATTGATGTACCTTCTTGGTCTTGCAATAGGAATAAGTGGGTTCCACTTTAAACAAACTCACTATCTGAAAATTTGTATTCATGCTACATACAAATTCATCCAGTATAACTATTGGCTTTATAGAAGATTTGCTGCCTCTGATTGATTTAGATGTAAATAGCTTTTAAACAAGGATTGTTATGTGTATTGATTCTCAATGTTGTTTTCTAATAAAATATCTGTAGTTGTCTCTTCTCTCTCTGAGAGGGCTGTCATATGTTTAATAAAAGATAAACCAAAGTAACTATAACTTAAGGTGATTTCAGTTGTTTTAAAAGATGAGGGAATTTGAAAGAAATCAAGCTTTTAAAATTAGGAAGGGGGACCAAAAACATAATTAAATATAATAGATAATCAAACATACTTCTCTTCTTCTCCAAAAGATGATTTATTAAGAAAGGGAGACACAATGAGAACAAAGCAAGAGAAAGCTCCAACAGAGCTGAAGCTTAGATTTCTTCTTAGTCCCAGAGGACTGAAACTGGAACAGTAGAGAAGGGGATGGGAGGTAGGAGGTGAGGTAGAGAGAAACTTCAGGAAAACATATTTAAGACTGCTGTAAAGAGTAAACTTCCATAACAGAGACAGTTCAATGTAGAAGGAACAATGTCCACAAATTGTGGTCTCTCCCACCACAGGCAGTCTTCAAGAAAAGGATGTTTAACCACCAGTAGGGCAAATCCCTGTACAGGTATGGATTGGGCTGGATGATTTCTTAGTACTTTCGTGTTCTGAGCTCCTATTTACTGCAAGTAAACAAGTGAAATGTAGATAACCCTCTAAGTAAAAAATGATGATTATGTAATCAAACAAAAATATAATGTACAAGATTTCTTGATCTCCCCAGATATTTGTGCTCTCTAATCCATACCTATACTCTGTAAATTATGTTATGTTTTGTTTATATGTGAGAGGCAGTGTGGTAGCCTTGAAACAGGGAAAATTCATGTTCTAGATCTGACATATATTGGATGTGTGACCAAGGGCAAGTCACTTAAGACTTTCTTAATTCCATTCTCTCCTAGGTTCTCCTCTCATCTGTGTGATCAATCATTTCAGTCTTCTTTGCCAGTTCTTTATTTAAGTCATGGATGTCTAACCGATATTCATTAATAATTAACTAAAACAAGATCTATCCTTGTCTACTTTTATACTACTGCTTGGTAATCATGTCAGCTCCCATAGGTTCAATTATTATTATCTCTATATAGATTATTCTTAGAGATATACCATATATCCAACTCTACTCTCCCCTGAACTCTAATCTGGCAGCACCAATTACCTCTTGGACAGCTTAAATTGGATGTCCCATAGGTATTTTAGATTCAGTATATCCCATACAGAATACACTATTCCTCCTGCCCCCTCAAAAAACACCTTTCCCTCTTCCCAATGTCCTACTACTATTGAGAGCACCACCATGTCATTTGGATTCAAGTCCTTGATGTCGTTCTCCACTGTTCACTTGTATTTACCCCAGCTACCCAATATATTGTTAAATCTTGTCGTCTTCTTTTTTTTTTTTTTTTAACTTTACATCATCTCTCAAATCCATCCCACCACCATCCTCCTTTCTTACCTGGTTTATTGAAGAATAAACCTCCTGCCTCAAGCCTCTCTATGCTCTAAGCCATTCTCCACTCCAACGCCAAAGTGATTTGTCTAAAGCACAGGTCTGGTCTTTCTTGTTCTCAATAAATTCCAGTGGCTCCTTATTATCTTCAGGACCAAATATAAACCCCTCAGCTTGTCTGTTAGAATTCCTTTAGAATCTTTCCAATCTTCTTATGTCTTGCCCTCCTCCACTCATACTCTATGGCCCAGCAACACCGGCCTTGTTGCAATTCCTCAACCATTCTGTCTCTCATCTCTATGTCTTTACCTAAAATGCTTTCTTCTCATCTCAGCCTCCTAATCTCTCTGGCTTCCTTCAGGAATCAGCTCAAATCCTGTTTTTTATAGGAGGCTTTTCCTAATTCCCCTTTTCTTTCTATCAATTCCTTCCATTTATAGTGCATAAATATATATATAGTTACTTGGAGATTGTCTCCTCTTATTAGAAATATGAGCTTCTTGATAACAGGGACCTTTCTTTGTATCCCTAGCTTTTAAAACAGCTTCTGGGGAAAGGGATCCCCATGCACAAAAATGTTTGTGGCAGCTCTTTGTGTAGTGGGAAGAAATTGGAAACTGAGTGGATGCTCATCAGTTGGAGAATGGTTGGATAAATTATAGTATATGAATGCTATGGAATATTATTGTTATGTAAGAAACAACCAGCAGGATGATTTCAGAGAGGTCTGGAGAGACTTACATGAACTGATGCTAAGTGAAATGAGCAGGACCAGGAGATCATTATACACAATAACAATTACAATTGTATTATTGTACAATAACAAGTTTATACGATGATCAATTCTGATGGATGTAGTTCTCTTCAACAATGAGATGATTCAAATCAATTCCAACTGTTCAGTGATGAAGAGAGCCATCTACACCCAGAGAGAGGACTATGGGAACTGAGTATAGACCACAACCTAGAATTTTCACCCTTTTTGTTGATGTTTGCTTGCACTTTGTTCTCTTTCTCAGGCTTTTTTTTTCTTTCTTGATCTGGTTTTTCTTGTGCAGCAAGATAACTGTATAAATATGTACATATATATTGGATTTAACATATATTTTAATATATTTAACATATATGGGACTACCTGCCATCTAAGGGAGGGGTGGGGGGAAGGAGGGGAAAATTTGGAACAGAAAGTTTTGCAAGGGTCAATGTTGAAAAATTACCCGTGCATATGTTTTGTAAATAAGAAGCTTTAATAAAATAAAATAAAAAATAAAAACAGTTCCTGCAACATATAAGTGGCCTAATTAATGCTTATTGACTGACAACCTCTCTGTACTTTAGACCTGAAGTGTTAAACTCTTACCAGCAGGTCCTAAAAGGAGGTTAAGACTTCTGAGTATAGCCTGTGGGTAGAGCATAATCCTGTAGATTAGAGGACCAGAGTTCAAATATGACCCCACAGCAGGCTGATTTAAGAAAAATCTAGAAAGGCTTACATGAACTGATGCTGAAAAAGTGAGCAGAACCAAGAGAACATTGTACCTAGGAACAACAAGTATGTGATGATCAACCATGACTGAACAACAACAGGAAAGATTTAACAAAATAAATGAAAATATAACACAACATAGGCAATGTTAATTTGTGATTTTCTAAGTCAATGTGAGCCAGCCCAATACATTTTATTTACTTGATTATTTTTATTATTTTTGTTGTTGAGGCAATTGGGGTTAAGTATCTTGCCCAGGGTCACACAGCTAGAAAGTGTTGTGTCTGAGATCACATTTGAACTCAGGTCCTCCTGACTTCGGACTGGTGCTCTATCTACTACACCACCTAGCTGCCCTTCCCCAATCCATTTTTATTTGCATTTCACACCACTCCCCTAGGCATCTCTAGCTGTAGTATTATATATTGGAGGAAGGAGTTCCCCTTTCAGAGAGTTTTCCATTCTAGTGAAATCATAAGTGCAGCTCCTATTTCTAACTTTGTATATACTATTTATATGTATATTTGTTTAGAGCCCCTTACAGATGCACTTACCTTTCATAGTTGGCCAAGAGACATTATTAGATCAAAACAAGTTACTGAGATAGCATTTTAATAACAAAACATTCCTCCTATAAACCTGGGACACACCCTCCCACTACTACACATTGCTCTAGTAGAAAGAGAAGACAGATCCTTCAAGTATCCTTCAAACAGAAAGTTAAACATTCAAGGGAATATATGTGGCTCAGGCAATTTACACAAACACTGAAGGATCCCAATGTCCTTTTTCTTATAGTGTTCTCATGTTGCTCCCCCACATTTCTCTCAGTTGGTCTCTCTAGGTTTGTTCCTCTACAGAACTCAACTCCAAATTCTTCCTGTCTTGGGTCTTAATTCACTAGGCCCATGCCCTGCTAGAAGTAGCATCTTCTTTTAGCAGAGTGATTTGCTCCAAGGTATCATATATATTTGGAGGGTGAGAGAAGAGAGAGAAATCCTCTTCCCACAATTGATCATGGGTCTATACTTCCTGAAGAGTATACTGCCAAGGTAAGTGAACTTATCCACAGCATTCAAAATTTCACCATTTGTTAAAACTGATGGTTCCATATATGGATTGTGTGGTGCAGGCTGATGCAGTACCTGTGTTTTCTTGGTGTAAATTGTGAAGTCAAAATTAGTACAAGAAGCAGAAGAATCAATCCATATTTTGTTGCATCTCAACTCTGGAGACTGCACTGAATGCACAATCATCTGTAAACAAAAAAATCATGCACCAACATTCCCTCCACTTGAGTTTTGGCTTGTAGCCTTTTCAAGTTGAAGAATTTACCATCAGTGCAGTAATTGACTTTGATTCCATGTTTGTTCTCAAGAACTTGTTGACAAGATGGCTGAAAACATCATGCTAGAAAGTATGGAAGCAAGCAAGCACACAGCCTTATTTTACTCCATTAGTGCCTAGGAAAGTTCAAGAACATTGCCAATTGTCCAGAACCCAAGCAAGCATGCCATCAGGAAATTGACATACCATACTGATGAACTTCTTCTCTAGGCAACTAAATTTTGACATAATTTTTTTTGCCCAGAAAATGCCATCTGCATCCAGAAAAAGAACTAAGGAGACTGAATGTAAATCAACACATATTATGTCCACTTCTTGTTTCTGTTTTTTTTTTTTTTTAATCTCTCCCATGGTTTTTCCCTTTTGCTCTGATTTTTCTCTCCCAACATGATTCATAAAGCAATGTGTATTAAAAATAAATACTACAATTTTTAAAAACCACAAAGCTAATTTCCTAAGGATATTGTTGGAAGAAAAGAAGAAGAATCATTTGTACAAAAATATCTATGGAAGGATTTTTTATAATGTCAAAAACTCATATGTAATTTATGTGTTTATTAGTTGGGGGATAGCTGAATTATTGTGATAAAGAAATATAATGTAATATTATTATAGCATAAAAATGAAAAAAATTTACATCAAATTATGACATAATTTTACATAGGCCTTCACAACTGACAATATCAATATCATCCTAGAAGATAAAATCCCTTGAGAGACTGTTTTGGATCCTGACTGCCTAGCCCCATGCCTTGCCTAGGGTAGGTGCTTAGCAAATATATTTGAATTGAATAGAATTGAAGGGAACAAAAAATAATATTTGATCAGGCCAAGCCCACCATTCTTTCCATCTGGGATTTATAAAATTCTGTGGCTTTCAGTGATTGGTTGGGTTTATTTGTTTTTAAATACAGTCCCAATTAATGTGTACATGGATCCAATTTTGCTCTTCTCTTTGTGGCATTTTTTTACATTTTTCCATAGGTTCTTTCTATTATTTTTATTTATTATTTTAGGAGAGCAAAGTTGTATTCCATTACATTGACATGGCCTTTTCATATGCTTGCAAGAAGTCATTTTCTATCAAAAAAGGATCTTTGGGAAATGTTATGAACATTTTTATTAAATTTCTTGTGGAAGGATCAGGATCAAGAATTATAATCAATGTAACAGATCTGTATTCAGTCCTGTGCTTGCTTTCTAAGGTAGGCTGGATGTTGCTGCATCATTTCCTATTCTAGAGTTTGATGACTGGAATCAAAGACTTTCTCTGAGCTTTCCTTCTTGCCCTGCTTCCAGGGGGACTGTGTCCAGCCTAGGCAGATAAAAAGAAAAGCTTGTTTTTAATGATCCATCAAGTGTAATTTATAATAGCAAATAATTGATAAGGTAGAAGCCACAGTGGAAGAACACTGACTTGAGGGTTGAATTCTGGATCTGTCACTTGAAGCTGGTATGACTGGAAAAGTGACAACTTTTCTGGGCCTCAGTTTCCTTATCCATAGAATGAAGATGTTGAAGAGGATGAACTCTAAAAGTCTATTTTGGCTTTAAAATCTTTTAAACTGCAGCCAGGTGGTACAGTGAATAGAATTCTAGGTCTGGGATTAGAAAGACCTTAGTCCAAATTTGCTCTCAGATACTCCTTAACCATGTGACCTTGGGCAAGTCAATTTAATTTGTTTGCCTCAGTTTTCTTTCCTGCAAAACGAACTGGAGAAGAAAATGGCAAATCCACTCTAGTATCTTTGCCAAGAAAACCAAAAATGGAGTCACAAAAAACTTGACATGAGTAAAAATGACTCAACAACAGTAATAACAACTGAACTTTATGTCAATACATGGTAATTTTCCTAGGAAATAATGCTGATCCACAAAAGCCAAAGATGGACTCATCTAGATATAGATTACAATTCTGTGAAAAAAAAATTTGTCTATCTTAACAAAGTTCAAAAAAGAATAAAGAGATGCAAAGACCTTTTGAATTAGCATTAGTTTTTTTTTTTTTTAAACATGCAAGTAGTTTGAGGTTGGAAAAAGGTACATGCCTATTATTTACATAAAGATCAAAGGATCTCCCAGGAAGGGATATCACAACCTCTTGTAGTCACCTGTTCTAGTGTTTAATGACACATTTCCCATAGACTCATCCTTGGATTTCATCTAAATTTCTCCTATGAAGGTCATTTCCATTTTGGACATTGTCCTTTATATCCTTCTAATAGCTAGATTAAAAGGAGATTTGAGGGATCACAGGCATAGAAAAGACCTTGGAAATCTTCTGGTTCAACATTCTTAATTTTAAATGAAGATATTGAGAGTAAAGCTTCCATTTTCTCAAAAGTTTTTTATCTTGTCTGTACAAAGTCATTGTATGACTGAGCAATTCATTTGATCTCCATGCTTCAGAGTTGTTGCAATTAAAAAGAATATAAAACCTTCCTCTACTTCTTAGTATTCCTGGATCTGTTATAGGATTCTTTGTTTAATACTTTGAAAGACCCTTGGAGGTCATCAGACTCATTTTACAAATAAGGAAATCTCTGAGACCCCAGAGAAATTAAGGGGCCTGCCCAAAGTCAAATAGTAAGGGACAAGACTGGGATTTGAGCCCTGATAGATGACTTTAAATCCAGCACTTTTTCCATTGTTAAAAAAAAAAAAAAAAAGGAAGAAACAGATCCAGAGAGAGGGACAATTACTTACCCAAGTTCCCATAGCCAGTAATAACAGAAATAAAATTTGAACTCAGTTCCCCTTACTCCAAATATAGGCCTCTTTTTGGTAACCTGTTGTAATGGAATTCCATACAGTAATTGATTTAAGACCAGAAGGACCTCAGAGGCCATCTAGTCCAACTCCTTTATTTTATGATTGAGGAAATTCAGTCTCAGATAGAAGGTCCTTGCCCAAAGTGTCAAAGTTAGTAAACAGCTAAGATGAGTCAACAGACCTTCTTATGCTAGGGCTTATCCTCTCTAAATTCTATCAGTCCTTAAATGTTGTGGGATCTAGACTTGATAGATAATTCTCCTTTATTTGGAGGGAACCTCTTTCCAACAAACTATTAATGACCTAGTCCTGCTATCTGGAATTCCCTTCTTCCTGACGTTCTCTTCGTTTGGAACACCTTCATGTCTGGAATACTCATAAGTAGAAGAAAAAAAAAATTTTTTTTTTGTGACAAAAAATTTGTCTGGAGTCAGGAAATGTGAATTCAAATCCAGTCTCAGATACTTACTAGCTGTGTGACCTTGGGCAACTCATATAACCTTAGTTTACCTCAATTTCCTCATCTGTAAAATGGGGAGAATAATAACACTTACCTAGCAGAGTTGTTGTCAAGATCAAATGAGATAATAATTGTAAAACATTTAGCACAGTACCTGGCCCATACAAAGGCTATATAACTGTTAGCTATTTTTATTTTTATTACTTTTTACTTGCATGTAAAAAATTTATAAGATTTTATAAAATAAAATTTTATTTTACTTCTATTTTCCTTTTAGTCAGGCAGCTAGGTAGAGATTAAATAGAACCGTGGGCCTAGAGTAAGGAACCTAAGTTCAAATCTAGGGACAGTTAAATGGTTCAGTGGATAGAGCACCATTTCTGAAGTCAGGAGGATCTGAGTCAAATCTGTGATTCAGAAGAGAAAAAAAAAACTAATTCTTGTAATAAGTTAATATTTACTAGCTGCCTGACCATGAATATACATGAAAGCATGAGGCAAACTGCCTCAGTTTCCACATCTGTGCAATGAGGATAATAATAGCATCTTTCTCCCAAATTATTTGAGGACAAAAAGAGATAATATCTGTAAAGCCTTTGCAAACTTTAAAATGCTATGTAAATGTTAGTTGTTATTATTATTTTAAATCATGATCCTCTTTCTGGGATGAAGATTTGTTTTACTCATGACTAATCCTTTCTTAAATCTACCCTTCCTTTTATTCCCTCCTTTCCTCTCTTCCTGTTTTCTCCTATTGCTTTCTTGAATTAAATATATTTCTAGGCCAAATTGTGTGTGTGTGTGTGTGTGTGTGTGTGTGTGTGTGTGTGTGTGTATTGATTTGCCATCTGAGTTCATCACCTCTCTGTCAGGAAGTGGATAGTATTAAACTATTAATTCAATAAGAGATACACACTCACAAACAAACAAACACACATTTGGACATAGCCAATATGGTTTTTTTCTTTTGCTTGACTATACTTGTATATAAAGAAGGTTTTATTTTTCTTGCTTTATCAATGGGAGGAAGGGAGGAAAAGAAGGAAGAGATGGGAGATCTTTGTGAAAATAAAAGAAATTTAATTTTAAAGCAAGAATAAGTTTTTTTTTCTTTTCTGAATCACAGATGCCTGCAATCTCAGAAGTATATATGCTAAAAGTTCAATAGGTTTTTTTTTCCTGTTACTTCTGTAAAAAATGACTTTCCCCCCACCCACCAACCCCCAGCAGTAAGATAACAGTGGCTTCTGTGAAGGTTATTCTCAGGATATTTATTGCTCTCTAAGCTGAGCAGATTGCCTATCCTGAGATAACAGCCACCTCCCAATGTCACTGACTATATCATCCTTAAGTTAATTATAAGTACCAGGCCATTTTAGATCTCTCCTTCCCTCCCCCCTCCCCAACCTCCTAGTGAAGAGAGCTGTGGGTGCTGAATATACGTTCAGTGTGAGTTGCCTCAAAGATCAAACTATGTGTGGAAAAGACTTTTCTTGAGTTAGGCTTGTGGACCTTTCCCAAATAGTCCTCAGAAAAGACTGTTCATGAGTTCAGGTTTGTGCAACCTGAATGACTGCTCATAAATATTCAAAAACACTTGAAGAACGGAGGAATTAGTGATAAAGAACTGATTTCTATGTAGTACCTATTCCATCACTTACATTTAAACATTCAAAACCCCAGGGGGACTACTGTCCTAGGTTCAAGGTGCTTTATGTATCTGCATTCCAAAAATTATAGTTGATGATACGCCATTACTGTGCTTACTTTGACACTAGTCAGCCAAGACTAAAAAGACTATAAGACAGTCTTAGAAGTCCAGAGTTAAAAGCAAAAGTTCTTCCTGAAATAGCACAGCAAAAAATAAAAATAAAAATAACCACAAAAAAGCTCTTCCATAAACCAAGGATGTACTCTCCCACAAATAAACACAGCATCAGCATTTTGGGAGAAAGTATGGTTTCTAGCACCTTCTCTGTGGTGAATGTATGGGAAGACCTGGACAAGTCATACAGGATCAATAGGCATGAATGGGTTGCAATCTGCGTTTTGGAGAGAACTCCTGAATTGACTAAATCCCACATCCATTTGAGTATTATTAATCAAATTGAGAGCTGTACACTAAAAGTGGGTGATCATGGATCTTGCTAGAAGACAAATTTTGTTGTTGTTCAATTGTTTCAGTTATATCTGAGGCTTCAAGACCCCATTTTGGATTTTCCTGGCAAAAATACTGAGGCAAATGAGGTTAAGGGATTTGTTCAAGGTCACACAATTGATAAGTGCCCAAGGCCATATTTGAACTGAGGTCGTTCTGACTCCAGGTCTGGCATTCTATCTACTACATCAAAGCTTCTTAAACTGTGGGTCATGTTTTGGCAATAGTAAAAGATATCAAATATTCTGCCAAGATTTTAACTCTTTATATAAAAATAAATAAGGACAAGCATCTTATTAGTATACAATTTTTTTCATCTTTAATATATAGTAAAATTATACGCATACCAAAGAATTGTTTTAAAGTAAATTTCTTTATGATTAATTATCACTAAATGCTTGATTTTTATGTTGATATTTTATATCTGTATATATCTTTATATACCTACATACCTACATACTTGGGGCAGCAAAAAGGAGTTTCAGGTGGAAAAAGTTGAAGAAGCCCACCACTGTAATCCCTAACTGCCCTAAAAAAAAACCACAGAGCTAGAATCAGACATCATAGACACTTCAGAGTAATGTCTCCCCTTTAATTCAGAGACTCTTGAAGTTGAAACTTTAGAATCTATTTAATCCACCCTGTCCCCAATTGAGAATCTCTATTGTAATATTTCTGGTAAGTTTTTGCCTTTAATTTTAAAGACCTTCAGTCTTTAAAGGAAACACTATCTTTCCAAGGCAGCCTCTCCATTTTCAGATAGCTTTAGTAGACTGGCTCAGGCCATTCAACCTATTCAATGCAACAGAAACAAATCTTTGGTTAAGACAAGAAATTAGGAAAGGAGCAGCATGTAAGCAGCATGTTTGGATCCCAGGGGAAGTCAAGATGGAATAGAGAAGGCTACTCATCTATACATCATACACCAACACCACTTTATACTCCCACCAACACAACTTTATAATCCCAGAGGGAGTATAATACTTGAAAGAAGCAGTGGAAGACTGGCATAAGAGTTCCTGGATGGGAAACAACCAGCAGAAAAGTTTTTGAACAAAGCCTTCTAGAGAAAAGAAGAGTGCTTCCTAGACCAGACAGGAGCAACAACTGAGGAATAGAAAGAGACAAAGAGCCATGATGTAGATGAACACACCTATACCTTGCTCTGCATTACTACTTGGTCTACTTAAACACAAACTATGATCTGCTATTTTCAGAGAAGACTCTGATTACAGGCCCAAATGAGGGTCAAGATGCCTTCAGCACATCTCTAGGCACAAGCCAAAAGGAATCATTAATGCAATGCCCTCAAGATTGAACAAAACCTTCATGAATCTAGAACTGTGGTTCTAGAGTTATTTGCCATTGTCATCATCATCCCACATTTGGATAGCACTTTATATTTTCCAAAATGCTTTTATCTTCATCATCTTAATATTCTCCCTTGTTAAGTCCTCCTTCCTCAAATTGTATTTATTTAGGTGCGCAAAGGTGTATCCTTCAATAAAACGTACTGGAGCATGTCTAAAGGAAAGTGAGAAGGATTGGTAAAGGGATCTAAAACCATGTAAGATAAGGATCAGTTGAAGGAACTAGGAATGTTTGGCTTGCAGAAGAAAAAAAAAAGATTTATTTAATCAAGATGGGTGATTTCACTAGCATAGAGAAAATCCAATGAGGAAACTTTCTGGTCCAATGTAAATTTGTAACTTATGGTTTTAGAGAAGTCGTTGAGCTTTAGGAAACTCAGTTACATGACCAGGATTACACAGCCACTCTATGTCAAATGCAGGACCTCAACTTGTGTCTTTTTAACTCTGTCGCTAGCTCTTTCCTTTTTACCATGAAGCCATTAGGGTATGGATGGGAAGGCATGATGATGTCTTCACATTCTTATCATCTTTATGAAAAACTAGACCCTTTCAGCATGGCTTCAGAGCCCAGAATCGGAACTAATGTGGAGAAATTATAGAAAGCCAGAAAAGATGGCCAACAGAATTAAATGTGGAAAAGAAAGATAAGAACTATTAGCCTTTGTTTTTAAAGATGTTTTGCTGTGTAGGGAAGGAAGATGAAGGTGACATAAAAATAAAAGATAAAACTATTAACCATCAAGAAATGAATAAAATAAAAATATTTGTCACATTGAAGCCCAAGGGACTGTAATAAATGTTGAGGGTTGCAAACACAATCTTTCTCTTTGAGAAGCCTTTAATCCAAAGGGGAAGATGAAATATATACACAAATAACTATAATACAAAATAAAATATGGTAAGCAGAGGCATGAAGTCCTATTTAAAATCTAGCTTGCCCCTCTGTCAGATAAGTTTATGTCAAAGCTTCTTAAACTGTGGGTTGCAACCTTATGTGGTGTTGCATAAGTGAATATAGGGGTCAGGAAAAATAAATATTCTGCATTTTAATTCTTTATGTAAAATAAAGAAGCACATCTATCTCATTAGTATACAAATTTGCTTTCATTTTTAATAAATGGCAAAATTCTATATACCAAAGAATTGTTTTAAAATGCATTTCTATATGATTTGTTATCAATAAATGTATGATTTGCATACTTGTTTTATACACCCATATACTTGGGTTAATATAAAAATTTTTCAGCTGAAAAGGAGTCAAAGTTGGGAAAAGTTTAACATCCCTGGTCTCTTCGATCTACTATGGGCAGTTTAACTATATTCCTTCTTTTCTCCTCTTCCCCAAACAGCTGTAATAAGGGGACCTAGTCCACTTCATTCTGTTCTTCTTGGGTAATTCCTGCAGCCCTTGGAACTCAGCCTGGGAGTTTGCAATCAATCTTGAAGTTGCTGTCATGCCTTGGTACTCCCAGTAATAGGATCTCAGAGGAATCCTAGGGCTTATTAGTCTTTCATCTTTTCCATTTTCTTCTCCTGGACTCAGATAGTTTCTGTTGCTCTCAGAGAGGCAGATATCTCAGAGAAGAATAGTTTAGTCTTCCCCTAGAGGTCAACTTGACAAAAATTTATTATTAATCACCGACTATGAGTAAAGTGAGAGAAAAGTCTAGATTAGTGGATAGAATTTCAGTCTAAGGGTTCAGAAGATATGAGTGTAAGTACACATTGGCTATGTGTCCCTAGATAAGTGGCTTAGCCTTTCAGTAACATACCCAGGCCATTCTTCAGGACAATAAATGTCAGAAGAGTTATAGATCTATTTTGGTAGAAAGAAGTTTCCTGAAAGTTCTCTATACCAGTGCAATTAAGGTTTTATCCAAATATGCAAGGTACTATACTAGGCCCTGGAGATATGATGAAAATCATACAGAAGCCCCTAGGGAGTTTACTTTCCAATGAAGGAAAGGAAAATATGAGAATTAAAAAAAGATATGAATGATGGAGACAAAAAAAAAGAAAGTTCTGTAGATATATTTGAGACAAAGAAAAGAAAGTTCTATACGAACATTTCAAGAAGAAACACTTTTAGGTTGGAAAATAAGGGAAGGCGACCCAGAGGAGGTGACATCTAAACTGAGCCTTGAAGGAAAAGAAAGATTTTTGAAAGGTAGAACTAAAGAGACATTATATTCTACGCACAGAAGACAACTTCTGAGAATAGAGAGAGAGGTAGGAGAAAGGATAGCTAGTAATTCGATATGGTAAGGTTCCGTGTTTTACTAATAAATGTTTAACAATCAATCCACAAAAACATAAGACACACTTAAGTTTGTATCTTTGCCCATTTTTGAAGTGTAAATTTAACACTGAAAATCCAAAATTAGTACTCACCCCCTGGCTCCAACACCCCACCACTATGGAATACTGAGTATATAAAGAGGAATAATATGAAATTAGAAAGAAATGTTGGAGGCAGAATGGGGGTAGGAGAAGGGAAAGACATGCTAGTGTTTTATTCTAGAGACAATAGGGAGCTACAAAATGTTTTTAAGCAGGAGAATGACATCTTTGGATCATCATTCCTTAGAAAAGTTTTGTCAGGGATGTGAAAATGGATTGGAAAGAGGATAAGGAAACCACATAGGAAATTATTATAATGATCCAGCTTAGAAGTAATGTTAGTCTAAATTAGGGTAGTAGCAACAGTATAACAGTAAAAGAAAGGGATATAGAAGATGCTTTGGAAGTCCAATCAATAAGAATCAAGGGTAATTTGAAGCAACATGGTCAATTTAGGAGAAAGAACACTTGCTTTTGAGAAAGAGGGCCCAGGTTTAAATCTTGCCTCTGAAATATTCACTATAGATATGACTTTGGATAAGTTCTTTCAGGCCTTTGGCTTCGGTTTCCTCCTTTGTAAAGTCAGGGAGTTGAACAAGTTAGCCTCTGATGTCCCTTCCAGCTCTAGAGCTGTTTGTTTGTATGTATGACTGTGGTTATTGGAAAGGGAGAATCAGGAAAGGGTGGAAGATGATACCATATGAGTAACAGAGTATGGTGGGACTAACAACAAAACAGAGAAATTTAGAAGAAAGGTGGGCTTGAGGAGAAAGTAATTGAGTTCAGTTTCAAAGTGGCAAGTTGGATTTTCTTATAAGACTATTATCCCCATTTTGCCAATGAGGAAATAGAGATCGGGGGATTTGGTTAATATCCTGTCTTCTATGTGAGTATTCTCACAATCAGTCACCTACAGCTGGTCTCCCCCATTTCCCTAGAGTCCCCTCTGTTCAAAACTAAGCATCCAGTAACTAGAGGGTTAATGGCTAGAGAGAGAGACTGGAGGAGATAAACTGGGTGCTGGGGGGATGGGAGAAATGCTGTGTGCAGAGCGAAGGACTGTGACAGAGAGGGTGATAGAAAAGAAGCTAAATCTGCCCAGCAGGGCTAACAGGAAAGTGAGGAGGTGTAAATGCGGAGGAGGGGGGAGAAATGAGAAGAAGTGGGGGAGGCTGGGAGATCAGCCAGAGACAATTCACTCAGGCCAAAATCAGGAAGAACTGCCTGTCTTTGTCAGACACTGACTAGGACATCTCTGTTTTTCTCTGCCTTCTTCATGTATGTGAGTCAATTCTTCCCCATGAGACTGTGAATTCTTGGAAGGCAGATGTAGCTCATGCCTTAAACATCTGGATCCCCTGCGGGTCCCACATAGTGCTGAATATGCAGGATGTTGTGAGACTCCAAAGAATTAAGGTATGAAAGTTCTTTGTAAATGCTCAAGTGCTGTAAAATATCAGCATCAGCATAGTAGGTGCTCCAAATGGTGATTGGTTGACTTGAATCCAAAGTATGGTGCAGAGGGCAAAATATCAGACGCTAGTGGACAGAATACTAGATTTGGGGTCAAATTCTACATCTTCAACTTATTATTCATATCACCTTTAGAAAGCCACTTTTAATTCCCCAGGCCTCAATTCCTTCATCTGCAAAATGAGAGCATGAACCAGCTGATCTCTAAGAGCCTTTCAAAGGATCCTCCCAGTTCTAGAACCCATGATCCCTAACATTTTCATTTCTCTCTCTGACCTTCATTCAAGGACTGGCTCAAGGGCTATTTCCTCCATGAAGTCTATCTGATACATCACTGTTCACAGACATGTCCATATCTCCCCCATTCTCAAAAAACTCACTTGGTCCATTTGCCATTGCTACCTATCATCCTATATCTCTCCTCTTTTCCATGAGAACTCTTTGAGAAGGCTTTCAACAAGTGGCACCTTCACTTCAATTCTTCTCACTCTCTTTTTAAATCCCTGAAGTCTAGCTTCCGACCTAATCATTCCAACCAAGTTGCTCTTTCCAAGTAACCAGTGATCATTTAGTTGCCAAATCTAAGTCTTGGTCATCATGCCTTGATGGCTTTACAGCCTTTTACAATTCTGATCACCTTCTCTTTGCTACCTCTTCTAAATTTCCATACCACAACTATCTCCTGGTTCTCCTCCTATTTATTTAACATTTTCTTCTCAGTCTTCTTTGTGGAATCTTTGTCTAAATCATACCCACTAATTGTGGGGATCCCATAGAGCTCTACCCTGGGACCTTTTTTCTTTTTCCCATTTTGCTTGGTGATCTTAGCTTCCATGGATTCAAATTGTCATCTATGCTTATGATTCTCATATCTACTCATCCAAATCTACTCTAACTTCTCTGCTGACTCAAATCTCCAACTGCCTATTGGACATCTTAAAATAAATGTCCTCTATATATCTTACACCCAACTTGTTTAAAAAATGAATTTAAAATCTTTCCCTTCAAGCCCTATCCTCTTCTTAACTTCCCTATTACTGTTGAAAGTACCACAGTCTTTCCCAATCATCCAGACTCCCAAATTACTCTTTTTCTCATTCTCCTCCTCTTCTTTCTTCTCTTCTTCTTCCTCCTCCTCCTCCTTCTCCTTCTCCTCCTCCTTCTCCTTCTCTTCCTCCTCCTCTTCTTTTTCTTTTTCTTCTTCTCTTCCTCCTTCTTTTCTCTCTCCCCACCCCCAATTGTGTCCAATCTGTGCCAAGTCCTGTCAATTCTACCTTCATAATATTTCTCATTTTGCTCCTCTTTCTCTTCTGATACTGTCACCTCCCCATCATCTCATTCATAGACCATCCCTATGATCTGCTGATTATCCTCCCTGTCTCAAGTCTCTCTCCACTTCAATCTATGCTGTACTCATCTACCAAAATGATTTTCCTAAAATTTGATTTTGAACATGTCACCCTCCCTCCCCTTCAAAAAACTTCAGTGGCTCCCCATCACCTACAGAATAAAATATAAAATCCTCTGATTGACATTAAAATTTCTTCATGGCTTGGCTCCTTCTTATGTCTTCTGACACCTCATTCCCCCTATATGTTCTACAATCCAATGTACTAGTCTTCTTGCTGTCCCTCAATCACCACACTCAAGTCTCCCAATCCCAGGCATTTTCCCTGGCTGTTCTCCATGCCTGGAATTCTCTCCCTCATCATTTCTATCTCCTGGATTCCCTGACTTCAAGTCCCTGCTAAAATCAGACCTCCACAAGAAGTCTTCTTGATCGTCCCTTGAGCTAATGCATTCCCCCATCTATTATTTTGTTTTTCCTGTATATAATTTGTTTGAATATAGTTGTTTATAGGGTATCTTCCCCATTAGACTTCAAAGTCCTTGAGATCAGGGCCTATATTTTGCCTTTCTTTGTATCCCCAATGGCAATTAATAAGTGCTTATTTACTGTCTGATTAGCTACTCCCAGCTGAAAATGTTCTCTCCTTCCTCAAATCTTTCTATTGCATTTTGGTTCTTCAGGTGGCCTAGCTATACCAGATCTAAAATTATATTATAAGGCAGCGGTTACTAAAACTATCTGGTATTGGCTAAGAAATAGACTAGTTGATCAATGGTATAGGTTAGGTTCAAAGGACAAAACAGCCAATAACCTTAATCATCTAGTGTTTGACAAACCCAAAGACCCCAGTTTTTGGGATAAGAATGCATTATTTGACAAAAATTGCTGGGAAAATTGGAAACTAGTATGGCAGAAACTAGGCATTGACCCACACTTAATACCGTATACCAAGATAAGGTCAAAATGGGTTCATGAGCTAGGCATAAAGAATGAGATCATAAATAAATTGGAAGTGCATTTTGGTTCTTCTACGTTCTATCATATTAGTCTGTGCACATTTTGTTTGCCTCTATCAGAATGTAAATTCCTTGAAAGTCCAGTTGTTGCTACTTCCTCTTTCTACCCCTTGTACCTGGAGCACTGTCTTCTTGCATATAACAGGTATTTAAAAATATTTGTTGAAAGGAATTGATCCCTTTTGAAACATTCCTCCAGGACCCATGGTGGCTCCATAAGTTTTTAGCCAAAATGAGTAACTTGAAATTATTGGCACTTTACTTTGCTGGCAGATGTGGATGCCAAGGCCAGAATAGCAATATGTCTGTTTGTTCTTTTCCTTTGCCTCTTGGGTACCTCAGGACTTCTAAAACACCATTCTAACTCCCAGCTAGTTCATTCCAAAGAATAACCATGGAAAGGTCCAGATGGAATAAAGGTTCTTAGAATTAATTGGGAATAGCTTCTTCCTTTCCTTTCCACTCAAATACTGAAGATCAGCCTCCATAAAAAAAGGCTTTTTAAAATTTCCACTGCCTTCACCCTAATTTATGCCTACACAGTGACAATAATCTCCTGGCCAATCTTCCTGCCTTTGGTTTCACTCAATAATCCTTTCTAGTATTGTGACCAGCATTCATCTGACCATATCACTTTTCTGATCAAAGCCTTCAGTGGCTCTTCACTGTTTATGTAATAAAATTCATTGAATGTGATAGCCTTGCCCCCAAGGACTCCTATACTCTGTCTTCAGCCTTTCTTTCTTGATTTATCTCCCACTGTTCACTTACAAATAGCCTTTGCATCAGCCAAATCAGACTAGTAATCATTTCATGCAAATATTCCATTCTCTTCCCCCTTCAGTACCTTTTCTAAAATAAATTTTACTTATGCTTTCAGGGTTTACAGTTATTTCCCAGTATATGTTCTCTCTCTCCCTTACCCATTTATATCCTCCCTTATAACAATGAAAGTCAGGAAAGAAAAACTGTTTAATACTGTTCTCTCATGGCATCTCCTTGTTTATAATGTCCTCCTTTCTCTACTTCTCTACACAATTTCTGCCTGTCAAAATCCTACACATCCTTTTAGGCCCATCAAATGCCACCCTAAAATTGGTGTAATAATTTTAGCGTTGAAAAGAATTTTAGAGATCATGTAATACATGTTCCTAATCGGTGCAAGAGCCCCCTCTATGGTATCCCCAAGGGTAAATAGTCATCCAGATTCCCTTCAGATCCTTTCCATATGGAGAACTCACAAGCCCTTGGCATTTTTTTCTCAGCTCTAATTGTTAAGATCCTGCTTGCCTGGAGGGAAGCCTGGCTTCCCGTAATTTATAACTATTGGTTCTAATTCTGACTCCTGGAACCATCCTGAATTGAGTCTAGTCCTTTTTGAAGGCAAGTAAACTTACCATCTCATCCACACCTCACATGGTAGCCTGATGCAGAGCTATAAAACTGAAATAGAAATAAGGGGCATTTTTTTGTTCTGATTCTTCTTTCAGAACAAGATTAATATGGAAATATGTTTTACATGATTGGGCTTGTATAACTATATTGACTTGCTTGCTGTCTTGGGGAGAAAAAAATTAAAACTCAAAATCTTACAAAAATGAATGTTTTAAGCTGTCTTTACTTGTAATTGAAAAAATAAAATACAATTAAGTGCAAATTTTTTAAATTTGATTTTTTAAAAAATATTATCTCTGTATTACTGTATTTTAATTTATTTTATTAAATATTTTTCAACTACATTCTAATCCTATTTAGCAGTACTCAAGAGTATTGTTTATTTGATATCTTTGGTGTACTGGATAGAAAGATGATCTCAGCTCAAAGGGCTATAAAACTGTGCAGTGCCACTACTGGGTCTGTATCCCAAAGAAATCATAAAGGAGGGGATAGGACCCACATGTGCAAAAATGTTTGTTGAAGCTTTTTTTGTAGTGGCAAAGAATTGGAAAATTAGTAGATGTCCATCAATTAAGGAATGGCTGAATAAGTTATGGTATATGAAGGTAATGGAATATTATTGTTCGATAAAAAATGAACAAGATGATTTTAGAAAAGCTTGTAAAGATTTACATGAACTGATACTGAGCGAAACAAGCAGAACCAGGAATACATTGTACATATAACAACAAGATTATGCAATGATCAACTATGAAATCCCATCTGTATACAGAGAGAAAACTCTGGAGACTGAATGTAAATCAACACATACTATGTTCATTTCTTTTTTTTTTCTTTTGTTTTTTTTTTCCACTTGTGGTTTTCCCCTTTTGTTCTGATTTTTCTCTCCCAACACACATGATTCATATAGCAATATGTATTTAAAAAATTAATGTACATGTATAACCAGGAAAAAGACATCACGAATCAATCAAACAAAATTTAAAAAGAAAAATAGAATAAAATGTAAAATACTTAATTGGAAAAACAACATTGGAAGAATGATGAGAATCTAGGGAAGAAGGTAGGAAGAAAGGGGGGAAATTGGAATACAAGATTTTGCAAGAGTCAATGGTGAAAAATTATCCTTACATATGTTTTGAAAATAAAAAACTTCAGTAAAAAAAGATTGCATTCCTGATTAGGTCCATGATGGAAGGAGACTAAATGTAGTGATCCTTAATAAAATAAATAATAAAGCTCAAGTCATTGGCTTGAAATGAAGGGGAAAAAAAAAGAATGATGGGAGTACCTGAAGATCATGATCAAAAAATAAAAATGAATAATAAAAAAAAGACAACTCAGAGTTAAGAAAACTAGAGCTTAACTCCCATCTCTTTACACATACCAGTGTGATTTTGGCCAAATCATTTAACCTTTTAGGATCCAATTAGTTTTCTAAGACTACCTGTGAAAAAGCATTTGCAGATTTTACATTGTTGGAGAAAGTTTCCTCGTTAGATTTCCTATTCTTAGTGAAATCTCCAAGCCTTTTTATTTTTCTGGTTATACATGTACATTAATTGATTTTGGTATGCCATATTTTTGAGACCTCTTATCAAATGAGATAAACAAGAGCACTTTAGTGTGGTATATGGTAGATGCTTAATAAATGTTTCTTCCCTTCTCCCATTCCCCTTCTCATTTGCCAGTTTTGATCATCTTCCTCTTAATCTACTCATTTCTCAGTGAGGCACTTGGAACTTAAGTCCATACTTCAGATATTGTCTTTCTAGTACAGAATATAACAGAATTATGGTCTGCTTTGATCTAGATGCTATATTTACCTTAATTCAGCCCAAGATTACGTGAACTTTTCTTATTTTTCACATCTTTTAAAAAAATATTTCCTCCAATTATATGTAAAAACGATTTTAACATTCTTTTTAAAAATTTTTACACACCACACTTTTAACTCATACTGAACTTATAGCCAACTAAAGCCCCTAGAACTTTCTCCATGAATTGCTACCTAGTCATGTCTTCACCATGCCATAGTTCTGCTGTTAATTTTATATGGTCATTTGCAAACTTTAAAAGTTTAAAATAAATGGCTGATATTGATATGGTGCTTTAAGATTTATAAAACTACTTCATATGCATGACATCATTTAATAGTCAAGTTATATCATCTCATGTGATACCTTCATCTAAGTCTATGATAATTATTGATGAGAAATTTCTTCATTCCATGATCATCTCCTAATTAGACACGGTCTCCCTTCCTCTAATACTTGAGTGAACTTTCCCCCTCCACTTTTCTTGTGGCAGTTACCATATCCTACCTTAGATTATCATTATTTGAACATGTATAACCTTCCCAAATAGATTGTGAATTCTCTGAGATCAGGCACCCTAGCATGTCTAGGAAATCCGAAACTATTTGTCGAATGAATGAATTTGTCTCTCTTACAGATTAGGAAAGAAGAGGGAGCACTCATTTTACTACTAAGCATCAATTAATAAGCACTTATTAAGTGCCTCTTATTTGAATCTGTTAATGAGTCTGAGATTCCTGGAGCAAAGAGGATTATTCCTGGATCTGTGTTCCATGTGATTCCCTTACAGTCTCAAGGGACATCAGACTTCCTGGGGAGAGTCACAAGATCACAGATAAAGAAAGGACCTTAGGCATCCTCTAGTACAAAATGTTTGTGACGTAGATACAGTCTGATATAGCAGTGGGATGAAATCTATTTTTCCCATCTCACATATTTTTAAATACATAAAATAAAATGTACCAGATTAAGAAAAAAAATACGATGAAATGCAGCTATTGTGTATACATATCCATAGAATTATGTTCTAAGACCCCTTCACGCTCTGAAATGTTGTGAATTTCACATTTTCCCAACACACTCACACACACAGAGAAAGCTATCTTTATAGCTTCATTCTTTCCCATACCAGGTTTTCAGCACCCAATGTATGTATGAATGATCAAAGAATCTATCACCGTGCACACACACACAAATTCCCACACCCCAGATTAAGAACTTTCAAATTTTATTCTTTTCACAGCCACAGAAAGAAAACCACAGGCAAGTAAAGTAACTTGTCGTAGGTCTCTCATGCTAGCCTAGGACACATGGTGGATTTGAATCCAAGGCTTCTTGGCTCCAGAGCCACTCTCAGCTTTGCAGCTCACTGCCTTTCATTCAGATACAGCTGCTTAGTCAGGGACAGGTTAACACAGATGCCTAGAAGAATTGCAGAGGCAGAGAGTGTAGATAGAGATCTGTGCATTATTCATGGGAAAGACTCCACCCCCCAGGGCCAAGGGACTTAAAGGGAGCTGAGGGAAGGAAGCGCAGAGGGGAGTTGGAGAGAAATCCCAGAACAGGAGAAGGAGCCCGGGAAGCAACTAGACAGGGAGGGACAAGTCCTACAAGTAGTACAGAGTGGGATTTGGGTCCAAGATAAGCATGTCTTCTGAGCTGACTTGCCGACCTCTGCACCCTTGGCTCCTGAGTTGCCTGGTGTTCCTTGCTTTTCTATCCAGCACTTCTACATTCAGCCTGGACTTTGCAGAACATCGGAATAAAGCAGCCAAGATCAAAATCCATCCCAGAGGCAACCTCTGGGCCACAGGTACACTCATTGGGTTTGAGTAAATGTCTGGGGTGTCAGTTTTGTAGATGGGGCAGGGGTGAATGTTCTATGAACCTCCAAATGATAATTCCCTGACTTTCCCCCTCCCATAGAGAAGGTCCTCTTCCCATTTCTCTCCTTTCCCTCCTTCCTTCTTTAGTTACCGTCCTCATTCCTTTCCTCTATCCCTCTGTTATTTGTTCTCAGAACACCCATTTTTGTCCTCTCTTTATACTCCCTCTTTTCCCCATTGATTATTCTGGCTCACCCTTCAAAGTTGTATAAATACCTTCCAAGCTGTTCATTCATTTATTTGGTCTTTATAATATTCCTGTGAAGAGCATCATGGGATCATAGATTCAGGGCTGAAAGGAACCATAGAGTCCATCTGGTCCAACTTTTCATTTTACAGATGAGGAAACAGGCTCAGAAAGAGTAAATGACTTGCTGGACCTGGGATAAATTCAGTCCCAGGTCCCATGATTCCCAATCAAATATTTCCTCCACTACACCAGGGGCATTGTTGTCACCTCCATTTTATAGGGGAAGAAACTAGGACTCAGCTTGAATGACTTGCCCCAGAAGATACAGCTAGCAAAGAACCGACCTAGAACTAGTTTCTTAATGCTTGGTCCCATCTGTTTATTCCTTTCAACATCCTATTCATCAATTTCTCTCCTCTTCTCCTGTCCTGGTTAGCCAGGAAAAAAATAGATGGGACTTATATGCTTTCTCCAGTCTAGCCTTAATACCCAGAGACACAGGCACACACGGAAAAACACTAAATGTGGACAGATCCATGAAGAGATTAGCAAATATATTCACATTCCCCAATACATCGTGAGGAGGTGAGGGTATAAAGAATTGGCTAAGGGTTCTTGAAGTATCTTGTGGTACAGTGGAAAGAGCACTCAGCAGGGCTGCAATTAGAGTACATCCATTTGAAATGCAGCTCTGCTCCCTGCTCACCTGCATAACCTTAGCTCCACCTCTGAAACCCTCGGCACTTCAGAAGTTTGGACTTTTTTCTGTAAAATGAGGGACTTCGACTGGATCAAAGTTTCTTAAACTGTGAGTTACGACCCCATATGTGAGTTGCTGAATATGAGAGTTGTGAGATTATGATTTGTTATCAGTGATTTGTATACCTGTTTTATATACCTGTATACCTGGGATCAAATAAAAATTTCTCAGGCATAAAGAAGTTGCTGATGGAAAAAGTTTAAGAAGCCCTGGCCTAGATGGTTTGTAAAGTCATTTACACCCAGGTAGTTTTCATCCTATGATTCTTTGGTTATTCATACCCTGGGTGCTGAAAAGCTGTGGTGGGAAGAAATAAGGCTGTAGAGGCACACACACACACACACACACACACATATTTCCAAACATCCCCACCTCAACCATATATATATATTTTATAGACAAAAAAAGCTAAACCACAGAGAAGTTTGAAAGTTATCTGAGTTGACCAAATTAATGCATCAAAAGGAGGAATTGAGATCTCCCGAATCTCAGGTCAGTGGTCATTCTCTCAAATCACCTAGTCTCAAGTCACCCCTCTCATTTTCTTTTTCCCCAACTTGCTACTTTATATCCCTTGACCTTTCCAAAATCTCTACTTTCTTTTCCAGGTCACTTCATGGGCAAGAAAAGTGTGGAGCCCCTGGCGTTCTCATCTCCTGACACAACTTCCCGCACCACCCTGGAGGAAATGAAAGATCGGCTAAGTCATGAGTTAGTTAGGATTCTCCGGCTAAAGAAATCCCTGGGCATGAACGAAGAGGGCCCTGCAGTGAGTGCCCAGGTGATCTGGCCCCACCACCCTGCCCACAGCCCAAAGGGACAGAGGAGAAATGTGGTTGGGGGAACAATGAATATTTGTGATGACATGGAAAGCTCATCCCTATATTCTTGAGTGCCTTTCCTGTAGCAGGAAAGGATGCAGGTCTTCCCTAGAGTAGGCTCTCGATCACCTTAACGCTTGGTTAACTCCATTCTCAGGTTCCCAGAGCTGGAGGCTTTGCTGTGATGAACCCTCTCAGGGTTGTTGTGAAGATCAGATGAGATATTTGAACAACACTTAGCACAGTGCTTGGCACATAGTGCTTAATAACAATTATTTCCCATTTCCATTCTTCCATCTCAACAACTCTGGGAAATAGGTGGAACAAGGATTATTTATTCCCATTTTCCAGATGAAAACCTGTGGCTTGAATCAGGTTAGTTAGTGGAGCCAGAGTCTGAATCTTGGCATTCTAACTTTTTGCCCAATGCCCTCTCATGTTTATAACACATTTTGTGATTTACAGAGCACTTTACAAACATTAGCAGACCCTGGACTTGGAGTCAGGATGAACTGAATTTGCAGATACTTGCTATCTGTGTGACCCTGTTGAAATCACTTAATTCACCTGAGCCTCTGTTCCCTTACCTGTTAAGTGGTTGTAATAGGGTCAGAGAGTTGGTGCAGTGGATAAAGCACCAGCTCTGGCATCAAGAGGACCTAAATTTAAATTCAGCCTCAGACACTTAAAAATTTCCTAGCTTTGTGATCCAAGGCAAGTCACTTAATAAACCCAACTGCCTCTCAAAAGAAAAAAAAGATTTAAAATGGTGGTAATAGCATCTACCTCACAGGGTTGGTGTGAGAATCAAATGAGGTACTATATGTGAAACACCAAGTGAACCTTAAAATGGCATACAGGGTGTCCCAAAAGTCTTAGTGCAGTTGTATTACTGTTTAAACTTAAATAGCACAGTGGAATTTTAAGCTTTAGTAACTTAAAACTGCATTAAAATTTTGGGGGTGCCCTACATACATATGAACTTTTATTATTTAAGCCTCAGGACTACTCTTTGAGATAAGTAAGTAGTACAAGTATTGTGATCCTCATTTAATAGAAGGGGAAAATGAAGCTGATCAAAGTGATCTAGGTCCTCTGCCTTTGAACAGTGATATTCTATTACATCATTTGCCTTCCTAAAATTGTTATCTTATTTTAGAAAACCTGCTATCTACCATGAAAGCTAGGGATAATATCTAATGCCACTTAAGCCTGTAACATATAACTAATTTTAATATTGACCTACATAAAGGATAATTAGGAAGATTGTATTTGCTTCTTCTGCCAGCAAAATAATCACATTAATTTTATCAATACTATTTTTGGAGCATTCATTCCAATTTTTCAATTCATCAATACAAGTCATTTATAAATTTAACTCCACAAGTATTTATCAAGTATTTACTGGGTGCTGGGTCCTGGGTATCTAATAGCAAGGGGTTAGAATGATCCCTGTTACAACAGTATTGTCTATACTGGCCCTGTACTCTTTGAGATTTTGTGCCTGGGATACCAGGTGAGGAGAATTACATCATTTTTTGGTCAGACAAATAACTGCTATGTTATTTTTCCCAATCCAATCCAATAATAATTTGCTGAGCATCTACTATGTACAAGCTTCGTGCTTGGCTTCTGGGGATACAAAGACTAGACAGTTCCTGCCTTCTGGCAGTTTACATCCCCCCTGGAGAGTGAAAAGCGAATTCTCTTTTGTAGTCATATGAAAGGGTCTCAGGATCTAGCCAAAAGCTTTGTTATTTGTCCTACAGAAAAATAGTGGAATAATCCCAATCAAACATAGTATAAATCCGTAACAGGAGTGAAAGAGAGAAGGAAAGAAGAAAAGAGGGAAGAAGAAAGAGAGAGAAGGAATGAAAGAAGGAAGAGAAAAAAGAAAGATTGAAGGAAAGAAAGAAAAAAGAATGAAGGGAGGGAGAGAGGGAAAGAAGGAAGGAAGGAAGGAGGGAGAAGGGAAGAAGGGAAGGAAGGAAAGAAGAAAGGAAGGGAGAGAAGGAAGGAAGGGAGAGGAAGAGGGAAGGAAGGAAAGAGGAAAGGAAAAAAGGATTTATTGATAGGGACTGCTATGTACCAGGGATTGTGTTAAGCTCTTTACAATGCCAGAAGGTTGGTATTCATTATTGATCACATTTTGTTAAGTCATTTCAATCATGTCTTCATGGGTCTTCAATAGCTAAGGCTATATGTAGCACGTGCAGAAGTGGGTATCACGATGCAGTTACATGGGAATTGTTTCCTAGGATAATAGTGGAGGGCACTAGGTGAAGCAGGTCTGAAAGTTTATGGGACAATGCTATTCCTAAGCCTCCCAAGACAACAAGATAGTTGTCTCTATTAGGATGTAAGGGAGGATAGATGATGATTGAGGTAGAGAGAGAACTGGCTTGCCTGGAATATACTGCTTCCTCTCTTGCACTCAAAGTGTCCTGCTGCTTCAACTAACCTGATTCATCTACCTTGTATATGGCAGGTGAAATATCTGAATCTAGTGTTCTTTCCAACAGCCCACATTGCCTCTCATTTAACTGCCTTTCTCTCAATTTTCTCTCCATTAGTTCTCTTCTCTTTTTTCTTTCTCTCTCTCTGTCTCTGGGGGAAAGGAAGGGGAGGAGTGTTGGGAAGTGAGGCTTAAGTTAGTGTGGATATGCAGAGTGATGCTGCTATATTGCATGCCATGGTCTATGGCATAAATGATCCATGAATCATCTGCAGCTTAAGTCTATTCCACTATAGAAGAGTGAATAGAGATTAGTTGTCAATTCTTCTTAATTATTCCTTTTTTCTCACTTCATAGATAAAGAGCAGAGAAACATAGTACTCAGCTCCTCTAGGGTCTGTAGAGATGGGAATCTTGGGTAAAATTCAAGGTTTCAATTAGGCGCTTCCAACAAAATAGTTCCATCCCTTTCCTGTGATTCCTTCCAAGGTTCTACCCTTTTTACTTTAAGTATACAATTCTCCCCTACAGGGTTATTTATCCATCTCCATCCCTCTTGATGATAAATAGCTGGGGCTGATAAAGTGTTCCAAAGGACAATTTTTGATATGATTTTTCCCTTCCTAGGATCTATGGATGCTGGTTCAGCAACTGGAGAAGTAGTCAGGTCACCAGTACCTACAGCTCACACTGTACAGATCATGAAGCTGCATGGAGTTGAGACCACGACCACTGGGGGCTACTGCTACAATCTGATGAAGAGTAGTTTCAGGTCCTTGTTGTTACATCATTTCTATCATCTTTGACTAAGGTTACTCACTGTTAACACTGTTCTTTAAGACATAAATGGTATCTCTTCGGCATACTTTTTTCCTCCTGAATCCTTGATGACGTTGTGAATAAAACCTTACTCTTTGCACAGAATGTGTGGGCCTCTCCTTTTCACCATTCCTGTGGGAAATCTCACCAGTGGGGTGAGAGATGAGAGGAGGTTAGCTCCAAATGAACCCATGGACCTTTTTTTTTTTAAAGACAAACTGGCTCCTGTGCTTCCCACTACTTCATCCTCCCAACTATGGCTTTCTGTGAAACTCTTTCTTTGACTCTCCCTGGCTAGGATGTTTCTTGCAGAAGAAGGTTTCTCTCCTGTGCTTATTGGGCTTCATGGCCCTTCTACTGAGGGATGAAGGGTGATGTCAGTCAGCCAATAAGCATTTATACTGTGTCCCAGGCGCTTGGCTAAGCTCTGATTGGCTCCCACCCACTCTTGTAGGACCTTAGTGGACACTAGACTCTCTCCTCATCAGTCAGGCTTGGTCTGCATAAATAAATTTTTTTAAAAATGAAAATTGCGGTACAGTAGAAAGGTCACTCCTCAGGCAGGGGGAGGAGGGTTCCAACCCTCCGGCATCCTGGCACTTGTGTCCCGGCACCCACTGCCAGCATAGAGCTGGAGAAGAAAAGAGCAGACCTCTCCACTATCTTCAGCAGTTGGCGAATGGACAGTTAGCTGCTCCACAAGGTAATAACCTTGAACAACTGAACGAAAAGAAGAGACCCCCCCAATGGGAGGCAATGGGTTTGAGTTTGCATCCGACCTCTGCCCCGAGTTAGGTTATGGTGGGCAAGTTGTTTCCCGTCCCTGATTGTGTGGGGGTCTCCTCCCTGAGAATCGGTCCCCCCAACTGCAAAATCAGAGTCAGACTACGCGGTCTCTGAAGTTCCCGTAGCTTTCCAAGATGTTATGGATCTTGGAGCAGAGACAAAGTGATCCAGTCCTAAAAGAGGAATCAAGAGAGCGCGTGGCTTTGCCAGGATAACGATGCTGTGACCTTCTCTACTTACTCCGATGGGGCTGGACCGCTGGGTGACCTCTAAGTCCCTACCGCTTCTAAACCTAGGCTCTTTGCGGCCCCGGGAAGACCGGGGCCCCTCCCCCAGCTCATATGACGTTTCCAGGGGAGGGCCCACGCGGAGGCTCCATCCTCTGGCAATCCGGGACTCTTCTCGCCTATCCACGTAAGCATCGCTCGGGTCCCGGGCAGGGGGACGGAGGGGGCGGGGTTATAACGAGGGGGCGGGGCATCGCCCACGTCCTTGGGGCCCCTCCCACTCCTACGTCTCCGCCTCGGAGATCCGCTTCTGCGTGTAGCTGCAGGAAGCCTCCGGCCTCCGAGGAGCATGGACGAGGCGGCAGATTGGCTCGTGGACTCTCTGCGCTTGTAAGGGGAAGCGGGCGGAGCGGGGAGGGGGCTAGGCTGCGGCCCCGGGGGCCGGCCGAGAGCCCTGCGTAGGTCCTGCAGAGCAGAGCGGACCCTGGCCGTTTCCAGCCGGCGGCTCTTTTCCTCTGCGTAGCCGAGGGGCGGGCAGCCCCGTATTGGGTCCGTTATCCCTCACCCAGCACGCCTCCCGCGCCTCAGTGTCCCCATCTGTGCGATGGGCATAAAATAAAGTCCTGCCGGACGCTGTGGACAAAAGTGCTTTGTAGACGTGAAGTTAATGGCGGCGAAAGTGCATAAAGCTAATAATAACCCCCCAAACACGGTAGTTCTCATTTATGCGGCTCGGAGGTGCTGCCCTGGGGCTAATCCCGGGAGGAAACCGGACTCGGTTGCAGTCACTTGTTACTGGGCACAAAGCTTAGAAAAGCCACACCTGGCTCTCGAATGAAGGCGGGCCTTCTGACTGCGCACGGTATCCTTTTCACAGCATAATGCTGATTTTTCCCCCTCTTTTAGGTATCACGATCTCCATGCGTTTGAGTTGCCAGGCCCTACCAGAGTCCTGGAGTGGACTGATAACCAAGGTGACCTTACCCCCTTTTGCCTTCCAAGGGAATAAGTCCCCCTTAGGTACCCTCCTAAAGAAACCAGCAGGTGCCGATTTGCCAGCCCAGACAAAGAGCTCTGCTGACCCAGTTTCCTGACCAGTGTCCTGAAAGCAGTCTCATGCTTTTCTATGTCTAATTGTCGCATAGCTTGCTGGAAAAGGTTATAATGGAGAGGCTGCCCCTACTCAGAATGGTCAGGTTTTGCAGGTGTTTCTGTACTTACTTGCCTTTGATCTAGAAGATATCAGTTTTTTAAAAAAATTTAATAGCCTTTTATTTACAGGTTATATGCATGGGTAACTTTACAGCATTAACAATTGCCAAACCTCTTGTTCCAATTTTTCACCTCTTACCCCCCCACCCCCTCCCCTAGATGGCAGGATGACCAGTAGATGTTAAATACATTAAAATATAAATTAGATACACAATAAGTATACATGACCAAAACGTTATTTTGCTGTACAAAAAGAATCAGACCCTGAAATATTGTACAATTACCCTGTGAAGGAAATCCCAAAATGCAGGTGGGCATAAATATAGGGACTGGGAATTCAATGTAATGGTTTTTAGTCATTTCCCAGAGCTCTTTCACTGGGCGTAGCTGGTTCAGTTCATTACAGCTCTATTGGAACTGATTTGATTGATCTCCTTGCTGAGGATGGCCAAGTCCGTCAGAATTGGTCATCATATAGTATTATTGTTGAAGTATATAATGATCTCCTGGTCCTGCTCATTTCACTCAGCATCGGTTCGTGTAAGTCTCTCCAGGCCTTTCTGAAATCATAGAAGATATCAGTTTGCTGACATTTTTTTGTTTCATCTTATAGGAGTCTATGTTGCGGGCTGTGAAAGTCAGAAAAAAAATGAAATTCTGCATCTTCTTTTACCTCCCAAACTTTCTGCTGAAAACCAGGTATGCTGGAAGTCAAACTGCTGCTTCACCTTCAAAATGATTGTAGAACTAGAAGGCAGCCTTTAGGGTCTGAATGTCTGAAAAAGTCTTTTTTTAAGTAATTTAGTATTCAGTAAATCACTTAATAAAAACTTTTTTGTTCATTTTTAAATGAATCATCATTTGATTTACTGTATATACTAGGTACTCTGCTAAATGCTGGGTATACAAATGTTAAAAAAAATTTTTTTAGATGAGTTTCTGCCTTTATGTAGTTTATATTCTAATAGGGGAAGACAGCTCATAAAAAAGGGAAAGATGTTTTGATCTGGGAAATTGAAAGGATGATGAGTGGAGCTATAGGGTAATTAATTGAAAGTTTTTACAAGAACTAGAAATAGGTAAGAAAGAAGGGTCATAAAGCATGAAGATCTTGGAAAGCCAGTGTTGGGTCCAGCCTAGAAGATAGAAAACTCTCTCTATTTAGGAGCCAGAGATGTCAGGATGAAAACTGGAATTCTATGTCTCAGGCAAAGGCTGGACCATGGAATGAACATGGCTGTGAACAAGAATGGTCATGTGAAGTCTTAGGGAATATTTGTTCCCAAATTCCATATCTCCTGTCCTAGATGTCCATTCATCATCAGTCTGGCTGCCAATAATGAAATCCTTCCAAACTGGGCCTGCCAACCTAGGTTTTCTTCTTCATGGCATTCTCACACATCTCCTGTTTCCATTTTGGAAACCACACCCACACCCACTTTTTTTAACTGATTTTTTAACTGATTCAATAGAATATGAATGTGCCTTAGAGAATAAATGCAGGACAGAAAGGAAGGAAAGACTACCTAAAGATGTATCTAAGGAGCAGAAAAGAGAGCCTACTGGCTGCTAGAGATGAGAGTTGAGAAAACAGTTAAAGCAAGGTTTGTCTGACTAGCTCATTTTGTAAATTAAGAGAATTCCTTGGTCATGTTCAAATTCTACCTTAGTGTTTTTTGTTTATGAGTTTTTACTTTTTTGGAGAAGTTAATGTAATGAAAAGGGCACCATGAGGGGAGAATCAGGTATTATTGTTTTTTCATCCAGCTAACCAATGGCTTTTTCTCCAACTTTGGGAAATATAAAACTAGGGACTCAAGGATAGGACTGATATGTATATATTTTGCCTTTTTAGTAATAGTGAAGACAACTCTGATTCTGGACAACTGGTACAAGCAGAAGCAACAATTGGAATGATTAGCTTTCATTCTGCTCCCTTCTATGTATTCTATAATCTAATGACTATGACCTTATTGCTATTTCTCATATGTGATTCTTCATCCCTTGGTTCTGTATGTTTTCATTTCATTATCTATCCCCTTTTGCCTGGAATACTCTCCCTCCCTATTCCTATCTTCTGGCTTCCATCAAGACTTGGTTCAAATCCTGTCTTCTTTTGTAAGAGGCCTTTCTTACTCTCCTTTGTCCCTTCCCCTTCACACAAAATGTGTGCTCTGAAATTACATTTTTTTTTCTTTCCCCTATCTTTGATTTTGTCTCCATCTGTCTATATCTCTTTTTTTTTTAGATTAGATAGGTAGATAAATGATAGATAGATGGATTTTGTATGTATATAATTGTTTGCATGTTGTGTCCCACATTGGAATATGAGTTCCTTGAGATCAGAGACTATATTTTTCAGTTTCTGACCTTGATTCATAAGTAACAGATTATTATTATGGATTGTCTCCAAATTTTTCAGATTGATTGGGCTGTAAACTTTTACTCTGGATTTGGATAGGTTAGAGTTGGTCTTGTTAGCTTGCCTTTATGTACCTTTTTTTTTTTTTTTTTGGTGTGATAATAGAAAGTAGCTCACTAATTCATGACTCTTAAGAGAGGGATTTGAAATATAAAATTTATACTCCATCAGAAAAGGCTGGGGAAGTGAATTAATTGGATGTGAATCAAAGAATTCTCTTGATGTCCTTTTGCAAGGGCAAGAGAGATAAGGAATACAAATTTCAGCATTTTTAAATGATGGAGAAAGTTTTCATGCTAATTAGCCATTTACTATTATCCAGATAACTTTCTTAGCTTTTTTTGATTTCTGAGATCCTAAACTGGGTTACATTTCTCCTAACCTTTTGGAAGCCAAAAATCAGACATTGCCTCAAAGTTTTCCATCCCTTAACTCCTGCAGAGATATTTATCTGTTTCACTTAATTTTTCCTTCAACCCATAACCTGCCCCATTCAGATACTTAAGAGTTTCTCTAACCATCTGCAGAAACCTCTGATAAGATATTGTGGGGAAAAAGGCATATAGTAAAAGTAATAGGAATCTTTCTTCAGATGTGTACCTTCTTCTTGTTCTTGTGAGTTTATTGATGTCATGGAACTCATTTATAAGAAGCATCCAAAGACCAGGGGATATTTAATTGGCTTTCTGTTAATGTTTTAGGGCTTATGCCCAGAAAGAGATTTCAGGGTGAAACATGGGGGATTTTCAGACAAACCTGTCTACAACCTGAAGCATGTGCCAGAGACCAGGTATGAATCAGTTCTGTCCCCCCCTACAGTTTAATTTTTCTAAAAATAGATTATTAATGTCTTTTGTTTTTCATATCACTCGTTTTTAGATATGATCTTATTCCTTGAAACAATTAAGCAAAACCAGCTGGCATTTTTGCCAGCATATACAACAGTCAGCACTCATGATTCCCTACCTCTGTATCAAAAGAAGGGACGGAACAGAGGTAATAACATCACTCTTGTCATAATAGAGTCTAAGAAAATGAGGAAGTGTTTCTGTGTACATCCCATCTCTGATTTTGGTACTCCTTTCTATATGTTCCACATCCAAATAAAAACAATAGAAAACTAAGACTGTAGGTAAAACTAGAACCTAGCTCAAAATCAAAACAACAACAAAGTCCCTTATACAGACAGCCAGACACCCATACCCCCCAAACCCACACACACCTTTTTTTAACTGATTTCGATAGAATCTGAATGTGCCTTAGAGAATAAATGCAGGACAGAAGGAAAGGAAAGATTACTTAAAGATGTATCTAAGGAGCAGAAAAGAGAGCCTACTGGTGACTAGAGATGAGAGTTGAGAAAACACTTAAATCAAGGTTTGTCTGATTAGCTCATTTTGTAAATTAAGAGAATTTCTTGGTCATGCTTAAATTCTACTTTGGTGTTTTTTGTTTATGAGTTTTTGCTTTTTTGGAAAAGTTAATAGTTAACATAATGGAAAAAGCAGTGGACTAGGGATTATGCTGCTGGTCCCTGCAGTGTCTTTGACTATGGAACCTTAGGCCAGTCACTATACTAAAGTTTCTTTACCTCTACAAAAAAGAATTGGAATAAAAGGGCTCTAGTGTCTTGGAACAGCTAAGTGACACAATGTATAGAGTGCTGGGCTTCAAGTTAGGAAGACATTTTCCTAAGTTCAAAACTGGCTTCATATACTTATGAGCTGTATGACCCTGGGTAAATCATTTGACCAGTTTCCTCATCAGCAAAATGAATTAGAAAAGGAAATGGCAAACTACTCTAGTACCCTTGCCAAGAAAATCTCAGATGAGGTCACAGAGTCAGGACAACAAGTGACCAGCAATGTCTAATGTCTAATATTGTGAAATTCTCAAAGGTACATTAGGAGCAAGCATGGATTATGTATAAGAAGTCAAAGAAGAAGAATAGGGTAGGCTGTAAAGTCTGGCATAATATCTCTACTTGCTTTTCATAGGTTGCTGGTCACTACTGGCCCGCCCGGCAATTCTCTACAGGTGTGGCAGGTTGCAGAAGATAGCGGTAAGTGATTTCAGAAGATTTTTAAAATGAGATCATGGAAAATAAAATATAATAATAATAATAAAATATAAATAATATATCATAACTCTAAATGATTTTACAAAGCATTTTGTAATATTCCTGGAATAGATAGTACAAATAATATTATTTCCATTTAATAATTAAGGAAACTGAGGTTCAGAGATGATGATTTGCCCCAGTCATATAAGAAGCAATAGAATAGCACTCAGATTCTATATCACAACACCTGTCTTTCCAGCATAATTTCCATATTTTTCATCTTTACTAATTTGATGGTGTGAAGTGAAACTTCACAGTTGATTTAATTTGCATTTTTCTTATTAATGATTTGAATTGTGGTCAGTCTTCCTTGCTACCAACAATTTCTATACTTGTCATTCAGCTATTGTATTTCAGCCCTTTTTCTAATTTTATTAGATTCAAATCAACAAGTAGCACATCTTATAGCCCTGTCCATAGTATGTGTTCTGAAATTATTAGTCATTGCCACAGTCACTGGGAAAGAGAAGATTGTACTGAAAGATTGATACATAATCCAGCTGATATGTATTTGGGTTCTTTGAACATGTGTAGATTTCCAGAGAAGGAAATAACATACTATTCCACTGTTTATCATCACTGTCAAGACCTTCCTTGTACTTTATTTTTATCTAAACCATTTCTATTTAAAATTCATCTCATGTTAAATGTAAAAGTGTTCCAATGTAGTTATCTTTTTTTTAAATTTTTTTTCCCTTTTCCTCCAGATATGATTAAAGCTGTAAGTACCATTGCTATACATGAGGCAAAAAGTAACCTCTGGCCTAGGATTGCAGTCCTCGTCTCTAAGGTCCCCAAAGTCCTCCATGGGACCAGGGTCAATGATCTGCATGTTACTGAGCTGGAGTCCCAGAACACACTCTACATGTCAGGTACTGAAATGATACTCTCACCCTAATCTGTCCTGATAGAGCCACCATTTCCTTATTTAATTTATTAATTCCTATCTTTCTGTGGCATTTCTCCTTCATAATGCTCAAAATACTTCTTGAAATTGATGATGCTTGGCCAATTATAGAATGAAATATAATGTAGTACTGAGGAAAGAATTCTGGATTTGGAGTCAAACCTGGATTTAAATCCTGGGACTACTCACTATCTGTGTGACTTTGAGCAAATCATTTAAACTCCCTAGACCTCTCTTTCTTAATCTCTAAAAAGTAACTGGTTGGTATGAATTGATCTTCCAAAGCCTTTTCCAGTTTTAAATCTATGATTTTGCTACTTTCTTTTCATTTTGCCCCAGAAGATTATTTGATACATCCTTGTTGGAGAGAGTGTGCTCACAGCTTGGGTATCGTTTTTATGAGAAACTACTCAGCCTCTTTCTTGTCCTAGACACCAGATTTGTGTTCTATAGGGCACCAGAAGGAAAAATCTGTTTTTACCTCCTCCACTTTTAGGTGTCAGAATTAACAAGGGCATGTGACTTGCTGCTATTCCACAGCATATCCATTGAATTTCCTTTCAGGTTTATTTGTTAACAGAACCGTTCTCATTTTGACCTTCAGGTGAGAGTGACAGTGAAGAAGAGATAAGCAGTCTGCAGGTGTTGGATGCAGATACCTTTGTCTTCTGTTGTGCTTCAGGACGACTGGGGTTTGTGGACATTCGCCAGAAATGGGGTGACTCAGGGAGGACTACCTCGAGCCCTGGACCTGGTGGGGAGTTGTGGTGTGCTGCAGTTCGAACCAGTGGGCTGGGGTCAGGCCCCACCATTGCCAGTTTGTCTTCAAATGGGCAGCTTCAGCTCACAGACTTAAGGGACCTTGACCATCCAGTTTCAACAGTGCAGTGTCGGGTTTCTAAGCCCAGTCCAGACTGGGAGTTGCTGACGGTAACCTGGGCTCCTTCTCTAGATGGCTGCTTAGCCATTTCAGGTACTCCTGAAACTGCATATCTGTCTTAACTTTACTTTCTTTTCTAGGTGATTCCTTAAGCTTCTGGTTTTACATTCAGTTTGCTCCTGGTTGTTGAAATTTACCTACAAGAGCTCTCAATTAACCCACCACTCAACTATTTAAAAATAAAAATAGACAGTCTACAAAGGAACCAGGGAACATGCACGATAGTGGCAGAAGTATTGTCCCTAGCGTTGTGATCTCTCTGGGGACCTAGGTCTGCTAGGTGCTGGAGATAACTCTGTGTGTGTGTGTGTGTGTGTGTGTGTGTGTGTATGCATGCGCGCGCACACGCATATAGTACATATAGGATTTATACTCCCAGAAGCCTCTTCATCTTAAGCTAGGCAAACTTTTAAGCACTTAAGATTTAATAGCTTAAAGTTGCACTGAGACTTTTGGAACACTGTATATCTGTATCCATATGACTGGACTATGAGGATTGTTATAATTTCTGGGAGACAAGTTTATATCTCTCTACCCTTTAGGGTTTCTTTTTGTTTTTTCCATGAGGATCCTTATTTTTCTTAATTGCAAGAGAAGCGTTAGAGACTAGCAGATATCTTGATTCCCACTTCAGCATATTAATGTTCTGAGTCATGGATATGGGTGGCAGCTTTTTCACTTTTAAAATCATCCAGTCTTAAAGGAATAGATGCTCTGAATGTCACCAAAATGTTTATTGGGCCGTCATAGTTTTTCACTTCCTCCTATCCTGTGATCCATGTTTTAGTCATTTTAGGCAGTTTGGTATAGTGGAAGAACACTAGATAAGAAGTGAAGAAACTTGATTTTGGTTCTGGTCCTGCCACTATCTTACTGGGTAACTTTGGGCAGGCCTTGGTCCTCTCCTATGCAAGAGGAGGAAATTGTGTGAGAGAGATGTCCTTTTCAGCCCTTTTGTTAGGATAATGGGTGAAGGAGAGTTTTTAGCCAACTTTGATATATTTATCAGGATGACTGACTAACATTGATTTAGGGAAGTTATTATTAACATCCCCTTTAGGAAATCTTTCATTTTTAAATTCAGTATCTCTTGACTGGCTTTATGTCATTTTGAGGAAAGCTCAATACTGTTGATTATTGAGTAACTATCTATTGCTAATACTGTTGGTTTGTTTATTAAATCTTTACTCTGTTCATTAGGTTTTGATGGGACTGTCCAGATCTATGATACCATGTCCTGGGAGAAAAATGGAAGCCATGTAGAACCACTCTTTATCCATAAAGGACATCTTTTCATGGATGGGACTGAGAACAGCATGCATTCAATGGTCACCACACATTCTTGGCACCCCAGCAAACCAAGGACATTGTTGTCTGCAGCAGTTGATGCATCTTTGCATGTGTGGGATTGGATAGATCCTTGTAACTCATGTTGACTCCATTCAAAGGAAGGAACAGGCCCAAACATTCCCAGGTTTCTATGTTGTAGAGAATGAAACGGAAGACTTGTAAACCTTATTCTTCATATAAGGAGCAAGTATTCTAAGACCTTTTTGGCTGCTATATGGGGATTGGTTTATTTTTTCTTAAAATTAAGGCAGGATAGTGTTTTACATGGCACTGCTAGGAAATTAGAGGCTCAAAACCTATGTGTCTGTCCCCGACTTTTGGCCTTATAAGATTAGTAGCATGCAAGTATACAGTAACTGAATGTAAATCCTTGTACTTTTAGGGTCTACTGTAGGAGTATTATATGTTCATGCATCTGGAAGAGATGCACTCTCATCCAGCTTTCAGGTGCCACCATTCCTCTCTTCCCAAGCCTCTGGTTGGGTACCACCCCACAATACCCTCTCTTTACCATATGCCCTTCCTCTGGCTTGCAAGGATTCCCTAGTCTAGGTCAGGCACTTATCATTTTACCCCTCTATGATCTGTTGGTGCTATGATCTATGATGGTGCTACGATAAGTTGCTCTTGTCACATTACTTTGAAAGCTCTGTTATTTCATTAGTATGGGTCCTCCTGCCACTGATTACACCTCTCTTGGCCTTTTATTCTTGTAATTATTGTGTAATTCTTTCCCCTGTTTTCCTTAATGTGTCCCACAGAGTATCTGACATGTTGAAGGCCTTCCTTTTTCTATTTCAGGGATAATTATTGTACCACTTGGCATTGTTCATCTCTTTCTTAGTTTCTGTTATAATTATATATGACAGGCCATTTTTAGTATACAAATAATTGTAAGTAACTGAAGTTGATTACCTACATTGTATCTTTCTGTTTCTCTAGGTGTAATTATTCTGAGGGTGTTTTTTTTTTTTTTTTTTTAGCATGCAAAGTTTCTGTCCCCATGGACTTCAGAAATTTCCCTGTATGAAGCAAATTTCATTTTGGAATTGTTAAAGTGTTTGTGAATTTACTAATAGTCCTGAAAGATTTTTTGACCAATTCAAATTGTTTAATTCCCAAACCTTTAAACTAGGGAATCTGTATTTATTTTATTCTAAGCTTTCTTTCATCTTGTTTTTTTGGTTTAAATGACTCCTAATGGAAATAATCTCTAAGGAGAATCAACCCCTCCCAAAAAAAATTCCAAGGAAAAACTTTTAGGGAAATAATGGCACACTAGTGACAGATCTAAGGACTCGCAGATCTCTTACAATTCATCATGAATGCATCAAACAATTGTTTGCCACAGGGAAAAAAATTATTTGTTGGATTGGATTTTCCTCTTCCTTTTGGCCATTGCTTTTTGAATATATATACATACATAATTAAAAAATTTTTTTTGCCTTTTTCTTTTTTTGGAGAGGCAATTGGGATTAAGTGACTTGCCCAGGGTCACACAGTGACACAAGTGTCTAAGATCATATTTGAACTCGGGTTCTTCTGACTCTACGGCTGGTGCTTTATCTACTGCTCCATGTAGTTGGCTTTTGGCTTTCCTTTTATCTCAAGTTTTTTTTTTTTTTTTTTTTTTAACTTTCTCTGCAAAATTTCCTATTTGATTCTTTTTCCTTATAGATCTCAGCTAAGGTTTCTATGTTTAGACACTCAAAAATATTTTTTGATTGGATCTCTTCCTTTCTGTCTGTGGTCCTCAACATGAATGGTGAAGATTACCTCCAGTATTCTAACCTCTTTGAGAGATAGTGGTCCCTCTTTATTTCTTTATTGGGTTTTTTGTTTGTGTGTTTGTTGTTGTTGTTTGTTTTTTTTTTTTGGTCTGTGTCTTCTTTCACAACAGGACTAATAGGGAAACAGGTTTTGCATGATTGCACATATATAACTTATATTAAACTGCTTACCATGGTGGTGGTGGGGGGGGGTTGGGTAAGAAGAGAGGAAGAATATTTGGACTCAGAATGTTTTTTTAATGAATGTTAAAAATTGTCTTTACATATAATTGGGAAATTTTTTTTTAAAGAAAATATTAACTCCTTTGCATTAGATAGAGGGTAGTTACCCTCTTTAGAAGTGTACCTTCTTTAAAAAAATAAAATAAAATAAAAAAAAGAAGTGTTCCTTCTTGTGTTTGTTTGTGCTCATCCTGATTTGGAAAGATACTTCAAGGGTGTGCTGAATAGTTTTTTCTCTTGAATTAGCAGGTATATCTCCTCATTTCTTCAGTTGTATTTGGGAAATGTGATTTCATTTCCTTTCTAGGCATGGTAGCATAGCTCTATCCACTCAGTGGATAAAACACTGGATGTATTATGTACAAATTATACCTCACATATACAGTAAACTCATTTCTAAAATACTAAGATTGGACTAAGTGGTTTCTAAGGACCCTTCCAATTCTAAATCTATTATCCTTTGTTCCCTTCTTTTCTCCATGTATTGTTTGGCCTTATTTGGCACATTTTTGAGATGATAAGGAGAACTGGGCATAGTTAACACCACTTTGCCATTTTGCTACAATCATCTCATTTCTGCTACCACTTCCCAAAGACAAAAGAAGCATTGTGATGTGATAATCAGAACCTTGAAGGCAAACTAGTTAGGTTCAGTGTCTAATTCTACCACTTCTCTATATAGTCTTGAACTTTTTTTCCCTTATCTGTGAAATGAAGCATATATAGTAATGATCATAATACCTTCATTTAATAGCATTTGCAATTTCAAAAAATAGGTTTTTATTAATACTGTTATTCTATTACCTAAGTTTGCTACCTCCCCAATTTTAGATAGTCACTCTTTGTAACAAATAATTTTTAAAAGAAAAAGGAAAAAAATCAACCAAATCTAATAAACACACTGAAAAAAAATCTTGTGTTACATGATGAGAGAAAGGATAGTTAATAATGATTATTTTGGGGAGATTCAGAACTCTCCCCCTTTTTCAAAATCTTGATTTTAATTTCAGTCTTTTGAAGGACATTAGTGATAATAACATTGAATTAATTCTCCCCAATCTTGATCTGATCCCTTCTCTCTCTCAATTTTAAAAGGAATTTAATCTAAGGTGAGGAAATCCATTGTATTGTACTCAAAACTTGGGAGGAGATAAATCCTTTTGTCTAGTTTTCCCAAGGCAGAGGATGGTCTATCCAAGGATGGCATAACATTTATTCTCAGCCCCTCATTGAGCACCTAGTCTTCGGAGGACATATAAATTTTGAGCCTGCTGCCATGGTTGGCTTTGTTCAAAGAGAGGCCAAATGACCTTTCTTTTATTATTAACCTGCTGACATTAATAAAATGATTAAATTAACCAGAAACTATGTCTCTAGAACCTTTAAAATCATCACAGTGTAATATTCCATTCATGTGGACCTTGGCTTCTGAAAAAGAATTGGAGAAAGTATTTAAATCTCTTTGGAGACAAGTCTCTTGTTTATATTCTGCAATATTTAGTTTCAACTGTTTTGTAGCTATTCTTTCCATTTACACTGTTGCAGTCATTGCAATATTGTATTCCTGGCTCTCCTTACTATATATTGTATCAGTTCATGTAAATTTTTCCATGCTTTTCTATATTCTAAATGCTAATTAATTTTTAACACAACAGTACTCCATAATATTCCTGTACTAAAGTTTGGCTGGCCAAATTCCCTAGTGAGTGGACATCTTTTTCAAAGTTTTCAAATTGTTACTACCACAAAAAGTTTTGCTAAAAAATATTTGAGTCTGTATAGAGTCTTTTTAAAAAAAAAAAAAAAAAATGGTGGTAACTTCACTGGTATATATTGCCCAGAAGTGGAAACTCTGGATTTGATGGTTTGGACATGTTGGCCACTTTATTTGAATAATTCCAAATTGTTTCTCAAGAATAATCACTTCAGTTCACAGCTTCACATCTTTGCCAGTAATGAATGCTTTGGCTGCTTTACTTTCTACAACTCTTCCAACTTTGACTATTCCCTTCTTTTGTTATTTTTGTCAGTTTGTTGGGCATGAAGTCTCAAGCTTAGATTTCTCTGAACACGAATGACTTGGAACATCTTTTCATGTGCTTGTTCATAGTTTGCAATAGTTCTTTTGGGAACTGGTTTTTTAAATTATTATTATTAGTGCTCTATTGTTGTCTGTATGTATCTTGTTCATGAAAATCTTATTGGAGATAATTTTTTTTCAATTTTGCAAAATCAGAATTAGCTCTTTTGTCTTTTGTAATTGACAATCTTTGTTAATTGGGAATCCATCCCAGATCCATAGCTATAAGAAGCATTTTTTTTTCTAATAGCATGTAATATTCATTTCATTCATTTGATTGGATTCTCACAATAGCCATGAAGAAGAAAGGGAAACTATCTCAATTTCCTGATCAGAAAAAAGTAAATTACAGAAATAGATCTTAAGCCCAGTTCTTCTGACATCAAGGAAACTGCTGTTTTCCCTGTCCCCTGCAGCTCTTTATCATCAAAGAAGCAATTTCGTTTTTCTTCTTTCTAAAGAGTAGTAAAGATCACCTAGCACCAAATATGCCTATATTATAAATACTCTAGGGTTATAATGAGGGCATGTTAAAGAGCTGCAGCAATGTCATGGCAAATGTTTCAAGTCAGTCAAAAATAATTTTTTTATACATGTGGGGTATAAAGGTCAACAGGCCAGACTTTATAAGGAATGTTAATTGGATAGAGATTGTAGGATGCAGAGATTTGGGTAGTAGAAAAGAGGAAAAATACATTAAGTACTTCAGGGATGATTACTCAGGAATCAGAAAAATATACCCAAATCTCAATCTTGTAAGGAGCATCCATCATTTTCTGGACTTCTTTTCCTTGAAAAGGCAAAAGCTGATAAGAAATAAAAAAAAGAAAGAAAAGAGCTCTTAGAAACTAGTTAGCTCATAGGTTTTCAAGGTCCCTATATACAAGACTCTGAACTGGAGCATCACCTCCTTGTCCTTTCTTCTTTCTAAAAGAGATCTAGACATAACCCAAAACTAGCTAGATGGGTATTCCTCAATCAATGGAAATAGAATTTCTAATATGCAAAGCTGGAATGGACCTCACCATGGCAGTCAGTGCTTCCCAAACCCAAGACAAGATCAATTGTCTGCGAACATGGCTGAAAACAGTGCAGGGATTTAACAGTGTGGAGTAAATTGGAAATCCAAGGAATGTAGAGTGTAGTATTCATGCCCACAGGACAAAATAATTAGCTAAGTCATGCCATTAGAGAGAGCCTGTGGCAAAGAGGGCAAGTGCAGCCAAGCTCATAGCTGACACATAAAAGCAAGCAGCTGTTTTACTCACTTTGGACTCCAAGCTCCTGAAGAAGAGCAAATCATCCTAACTGTATGCACAGTTACAAGAAAAAGCACTCCCTCTTCCCATGAAGTTTTGTAAGTCATTATAGTGATTTTTATATTATAGGCCCTTGAGTCTAGAAGTCTGGAATTCTATTCCAGACTAGCCATTTACTGAGAGTGCTGTTTAATTAGGTGATCTCTGATCCTGGGCTTGTAAAATTAGCAGATGGCCTTTTTATGATCCCTCCAAGCTCTAAAATTGAAGACCCTAAGATACATAGATAGCTAGGAGGCTTTATAATAATTTTTCAAATCAAACAGTAAGCATTTATTAAGCAAATGGCAGCTCTGGCACACAAAGGGATACAAAGGTTAAGTTTAAACAGTTTCGGAGGAGTTTCCATTCTATCAGAAGAGATACATATGTTTTGTGGGCTGGTGTCTTAGGAACGGGCAGTTGGAGGATGGAGGGGCCACTTCTTAAGTTGGGACATCTGCTTGGCTCTCAGCGTTTCCCGGGGCCAGCCCTCGGCTCTCCCAATAGGCCCGCAGCCAGCCCAGCCCTTCATTAGTGTCTCCGCGCGGACGGTACTCGCAGCCCACGTAGCCTGTGTAGCCCAGCTCCTCCAATAGCTGAAACAAATAGGGGAAGTTGAGCTCCCCGGGGCTGTCGGGCTCGCCCCGGTCGGGGACCTGGGCCACCTGCACGTGCCCGATCAGAGGCAAGAAGGCACGGATGTTGGCAGTCAGGTTCCCTCCCATGATCTGCCAGTGGAACATGTCCAGCTGCAGCCGCAGATTGGGCCGATCCACCCGGCGCAGGATAGAGGCAGCCTGCTCAGGCGTGTCCAGGAAGTAGCGCGGGTCCGTGAGCCGGCTGTTGATGGGTTCCACGAGCCCCACGAGGTTCTCGCGGGCCAGCACGTCGGCGGCGTGCCGCAGGTTCTCCACGAACACGGTCTCCATGTCCCGGGCCACGGCGGAGCGCTCCGCACCTTGCGGGACGCGACCTGCCATCAGATGCACCTGGGGGCAGCCGAGCTCCCGTGCGTACGCCACCGCCAGCTCCAGCCCCTCTCGGAAGGCGTCCTGGCGCCCGGGCACGGCACCCAACCCCAGCTCCCCGAGGTCCGTGGCCCCCGGCGGTGTGTTGAGCAGCACTAGCCGCAGCCCCGTTGTCTTCAAGGCAGCCGCCAACTGCGCCGCGGTCTCCCCGTATGGCCAAGCCACCTCCGCCGCCCTGAAGCCAGCCCGGGCTGCGGCCTCGAGGCGCGCGCTCAGCGCCGAGCCCTGCTCCGAGAACAACCACGACAGGTTGGCTGCGAAGCGCAGAGGAGCCATGACTGCGGCTCACTCCGGCAGCTCCCCGCCAAAGTCCTTGCTCGTCCAGGGTGCGCTCCGCCTTTTCCGTCTCACCTCGTGCCCTCTGGACCCCTCTCTAGCGCCCTTTGCCCGAGAACTAGGGGGAAGGGTATGGAGGGGCTGGTACCTGGAAAGATCTCTGGTTCATTGATTTAGGGTTGGAAGGAACTTCAGGGGCATCTAGTCCGAGCCCTTTATTTTTTTTTTTAAACAGTTGAGGAAATTGAAGAGTAGAAAGTTGAAATGACTTTTCTAGGGTCACATACAGGAAATCAGGAAGTTTAAACTTAAGAGCCACAGAAGGTTTTGAGGAGTCACAAGAACAGATCTAGGGTCACATAAGTGATTTGGAATTTGAAAGTGACTTTTTTGAACAGTCATTTGACCAGATCTGTAAATAATAAGAGCTGAAATGAAGAGAACATTTTAAAGTTTGCAGAGCCCTTCAATTATCCCACAAGAATGCACTGAGCATCTACCATTTGTGCCACGAACCCACAACTGGTACAAGGGCAAAAAAAAATAGGCCGGTTTTTGCCCTCTCTTATAAGAGAGAATTTAAGTGCTGTAAAAATTAAGTATATGTAATATATATATATTAAAAAGTATATATAAAATATAAAAAACTGTATAAAAAGTACATATAAAATATATAAGTATATATAATGTTAAAAATGTAAAAATTAAGTATCTATAAAATAAAAAAGTATATATAAAAATAAAACATAAATATATAAAATACTTTAGAATATAAGATAATTGTGGGGGGAGATGCTAACAGAATGGGAAGAATCCGAAAGGGTCTCAACTAAAAGGTGGCATTTTAACTGAGGGACACGTGGTAAGTTGCATGTGAAGAAATGCAAGGTGGCTAGAGATTTTGGCTGTATTAAAAAGTGTGTGAAGGGAGTAATGTATAATAAGGTTAGAGAAGTATCTAGGAGCTAGTTTGTGAAGGACTTTACATATCAAATAGAGAAGTTTAATTATAGAGGTAAAAATAAGTTTCTAAGTTTGAATATAGAGGTAAAAAGGAGTTACTTGATTTCAGACCATTTCCAACTAGGTGCTCCCATCTTAAGACATCTTGAACTCAGTATGTTCATATCATAGGTCATTATTGTTCAGCTCAAACCTATCCCTTAACCTTCCTAATTTATGTGAAGGACATAATGACCTATTTATGTGACATAAATGTCCTATGAAGGACATATTTATGTGAAAGATATAATGCCCATGTCTGCAAGCTTAGGGTCACCCTTAATTTCATAGTCACTTTACATATCCCTTCAGTTGCTAAATGTTGTAATTTTTACTTTCAAATCTCTTCGCTCAATGACCCTTTCCTCAACCCACAAATATCATTCTAGTTCAGGCCTGTATCCTTGAATTATTGAAAGTCTCCTAAGTAGTCTCACTGCTTCTCTCTCTCCCTCTCCCCTGCCTCCACTCCAAGCTGTCCTTTACACAGATTCCAAAGTGATCATTTTCCTTACCCATTAATCATAATAACTCTTCTATTCAATAAACTCCAGTTAATTGAATCCAGTTTACAATCATAAACATTAAGAAGGATGTGCCGGGGTTCCTTAAAAGATTAGGAAATGCTAATTCATAAGAAGACTTCTCCCTATCCCATTTGACCCGAAACTGAAATCTTAGGGGGTGTCTCATTCATTAAAATTTAAGCTACTTGATAGAAAGATTATCTTCCTTTTCCATCTGTATCTTCCCAAAGTCAGTGATTTGGCTGTGATAAGCACCTAATCAATGTTTCCATTCATTTATTCCTCCATATGAGGGTATTCTAGGGTCTGACCCGCTGAGACTGCTTCCAGCTGCCCTGTAAATATATTGCATGTGCCTATCGCGGCGGCCCCCGTTAGAAAGTAAGCTCCTGGGGGCAGGAGTACTTAAGCCGATTATCTCCACCCCTTGTCACAGCGCCTGACACCAGGTAACCGTTAATATGCGAAAGCTGCCTGACTGAAGTTCGAAAGGGGAGTGCGTCTGATGGGGAAGGGGGTTTCGTTTTAGATGCACAGGCGGAGATGCTCGCTGGGGTCAGCAGGAGAAGCAAGCGCGTCACCTCGTTAGGTTTCATTTTGTACAAGAGCAAGCTGGGGAAAGTTTAGCGGGCTGTCAGACACACAGAGACAGGACTTGAATCGGATTTCGGGCGCGGCGGCCCGGCCAGCCCACGTCCGCAGAGGGCCGCGGCCGCAGAGGCCCAATCGCTTCCGAGTCCTTTTTTCCTCTGGCACCGCCCGAAAGCTCGGGATTGGGTGGGTTGGACGGGAAGGGAAAGTACAGGGCCGCGGGAAGCCAGAACTCCGGAAGCAAACTCGGATTGGCGGCCCGAGCCACCGCCCCGGAAGTTTTTAGAGGCTGCGGAAGCCTCGAGCCTCCTCCGTAGGAAGTTTCCGAGAAAGCGGAAGTTGCGGAGTTTCGCTGCCAGTAACCCGGAGGAGGGAGGAGGGGATAGGCCCGCTTTGCTCTCCAGTTTTCGCGACTGTTCCTCCTCCGGGTCCTTTTCGCCGCTTCCTCGCTTCCCGCCCGCTCTCCCTTCTCTCGCGGTGGGCAAAGCGAAGACTCCTTTGAAATACAAGCATAGTCTTGGGGAACCGCCTGAACTTCATGAAATGTAGGTAACTGGAATAAAGCGCCTCTTAAAAGAAAATTGTGTTTACTTTTTTTTCTTTGCAACATGGCAACTATAGAAACAGGTTTAGCACAGTTTCACGGGTATATAATAGGCTTATTTCTTAGCCTCTCAATGATGAGAGCGTTTGGAAGATTTAAAAAATGAATGTTAAAAGTCTCTAAAATTTAACGTTAAGAAACGAAAACAAAACCTTGACAAACTGCGCTTTCGGTCTCGCCAGATTTCTTACTTTGCCGTTGCACCCCTGCCTCTACACTCGAGTCAAACGGGGCAAGAACACCACCTCTGTGCCCCGGGCACAAGCCGTGCTCCAACCTACACCTCGCCCCGTGCCTGCTCGTGGAATATCCCGCTTGCTCCAAGCTTTGGCGCCGCCTGCCAGAGAAAGCCGAGCCGTTTCAGATTCCCTTATCGGTGTCCCTGGTGTTTTCCTGCAGGAGAAGGCTAAGCCCCTCGTGGTTCTTGCGTTCCTAATCTCCAGGGTCTGTCAGTTTCTCCATTTTAGCACGTTCGTTGTGAGCAGCCCAGCTAAACTTCCTTGAAATTCTCTTGTGTTTTCCCTCTCGGGTTGAAATTAACAGCGCCGTTATTAATGTGAAAATTAAAAATCCTTGACCACACCAGCTGATACTGACCCGGCCTTGCTCTTGGCTTCTATGCACTTATGCACCACATTTAACACGGAAAGATAGACATCCTTAACTAAGAACTGAGGTAATATTTATCAGAAACAAAGATTGGTGCATGTTTTTTCCCCCACTCCACAATTACACATCTCAAGCAACCCATATATCTTACTAGCTTTTTCCTGACCAGTTATTGTTTCCATATTCCTTTGGTTGAATACATTAGAGGAAGGGGAGACACTTTTTTCTAAATTCAAGGACTTGTACCAGTTCACTCTTCCCCTCCCAATTTGGAAAGTCCCTAATCTTTCCTTCAATTAGAAATCGGCTTACCTAACTTTATATTCTCATTGTTCTCTTTTAGCCTTACTTGATAAATTGGTTTTTAATGCACATGTCTCCTTCAGGGTCCAGTGCCAAAGCTGAGGAGGCCCGGGCCTTGTTTGTTAAGCAATTGTCATATATTGCTTAATAAATCAATATGCTAAAAAGCTTCAATCTTTGTTTTTATCAGTTATTTTATCCTTTACCCACCATAGTATATAATTTTATAATGGCTCTAATACAATTGAAACATTGCTACTATTGCCTTGGCACAATGCCTCACATTTTTTAACTGCAACAGCTACTTACTATGTATTACTACAGATAAGTAACACTTCAAGTCAGGCTTTGTGAGCTGAGCAGCTTTGGGGATCTGATGTATAAGTAACTTCAGATAAAGCAGCTGTAAAATGCTTCTTGTTCCAAGCACTGTATAAACACTAGGAATTTTAAAAATTAACCATATGTGGTAATAGTATCTGACCTATTAGTCAATGTAGCTTTCAACCAGTAGACACACTTATTCCAGTTTCCCTACAGAATTTGAGAATAAGTCATCCCTTTAACTTTGTGTAACTGGAAGCACTTTGAAAGCCAAGGAAGTCATATATTCAGTGCCAAATAGTTTTATTTGCCTTAATGTGCAAGAAGCAGGACCTTGTTCAGTTATGTCAGAGAAGGCAAGGGGAGGTACATTTAGGCTCAAAATTTAAAAATAAAATCTAACAATGAACTGGGCTACCTTGATTTATTGAGCTAAGTACTTGTGTATCAATTGAATGACGAGGTGAAGGTGCATGTAGGAGAAGATTCTGGTATTGGGCTGGAGTACTAAATGACCTTTCATACCTTTCTCTTCATACTTCAAGATTCTATAAAAAATAAATCAGGTGGTAGGCTCAGAAACACTTAATAGTTTTGCCTTAAGAATATGTCATATTGGTCTACCCAACTTACTATTTCTTTTTTTTTCCCTTGTACCTTCCAGCTTTGTTTTTATGACTCTATGGTATAGGAGGATCATAATGGTTTTTTTGCACATCTCATTTAAACCAGGAGAGAGTAAGTATCACAGAAGACGAGGAGAAAAACTAGTATTCTGGAGGAAGCAATGACCAATAGTCTAAAAACCTGGGAGAATGAGGCAAAAAAAAAAAAAATATTGGATTTAACTGATAAAATATCATTAGTCAATTCTGAAAAAAGTTTTGGTAAGGTAGTAGAAGTATAAGCCATATTGAAATTGTTAAAAAGTCAAAGTTCACAGAGAAGTAGATGCCATGAGAGTTGATAACTCAAGGAATCTTGGCAAGAAATGAAAAGAAAGAAGGCTTTGGGGAAGGGATGAGACTGAATATGCGGGAGAATAAGGGAATGGTGACTAGGATAAACACCAAGAAATGATTACAGAGAATTGGTCAATTGTAAGCATAGGAGTTGATCTTGACAAGGAGAAAGGGCATTTCTTGCTCAGAAAATGATCAAAGGAGAAGAGAAGAGATAAAGATGTTAAAAATTTTTGAGGTATGGAGTAGAGAGAATAAGTAAATTCATAACAGCAAAACATCACTTTACAATTTTGTGAATAATTCTGAGCAAAGATTTGAGAATAACAGTTGAGAGGAAGGATGATATATATATATATATATATATATATATATATATATATATATATATAATACTACTCCAACCTACTATTTCTGACCAAGAGATGTTCTGTACTAAACATGGTACTTTTTTTTTTTTTTATTATTATGTTAAATTTTTTAAAGAACATCTCAGTCTCCAGTGGGTTTTGAGGAAGATTTCAAATACAAAATTATCCATAGTAGAGGCTGTTTTGGTTATGGGACAATACTATGCATATAAACTTAACATGAAATACCTTCCCCAAGGATATAATTTACACATTGTACTTTTTTCTTTTTTTTTTTTTAAAGGTTTACAATGTTTATTGGATTGCAAAGTGAATATATGTTGACAGTATATTATGGTCACCAAAAAAGTAATACACATTGTATTTCTAATAGTCAAAAAAATTGTCACATTGTCACATAATGCATTAAGTATACCTTTCCCCAACAGAGAGCTATGGGATTGGTGAAACTACTCAGGAACCTCAGGTAAAAAACAAGGGTCAACCATTAAAACAAGTAAGTTGATTCCCACAATGTAAAGTCCCTGTTACCAGTTTTTTATGGGAAGACCTCATTTAGCCTTTCTTATTTTAAAGGGAACCAGAATTCTGATATTAAGAAGCACCAAGGTAATTCTGAAAATGTGAAATATTTACCTCACCAGGATAGAACAATCTTGGAAAGTTAAGGTTGAAGCATTATTAGTACTATATAATGACTGATCAGTTGTTACACTTAGAAAAATTTCACTTAGTTTCTGACCCTTCCTTGAATCCTGGGTATGTAGGTACACCAACTTAACAGAACCATTTCCTGTCTAAACCTTTTTATCCTGGCTTAGTGCATACCCATACCCAAAGACCCTCAAGAATCAAGAAAATTAAGAATAAAATATGAAACTGTCCCTATCACAAAACTGTATAGATTGAGAACTGTATAATACTTAACTAAATTATTCTGCCCAGACCAATTATTTAATTTCCCAGGCATTCTAGGTTTCCCATAAATAGGGATACTTGGTATCTACCTTGCTAAAATGGAATCTATAACACTATTTCTGCAGATTACAAACCTTTCAGATTAGTCACTGGTTCATCTTCAGTTGAGAGGTTAGCATATGATTTCTTTTTTTTTCTTTACAGGATAAGCAAATCTTATTTTTTAAAATAGCTTTTTATTTTCCAAAATACATAGCATATGACTTCTTTGAAGGAAGTAATTTTTCACAGATGATATTTCCTCAAGTCTTTCCTAGAGTTAACTTTGGTCAGCAGTCCTAGATTGTTTCTTTGAGAATGTGGTTTGTTTTTTCATGTCACCATCACAAAGGCCATTTAATATAATTACAAGATAGATAAGAATGTTAATAACCTTCACGGAATTTCTCAGATCACATAGAACTATTGCTTCTACAATAGTAGAAAAGTTGGAAAAACATACACATTTTCTGAGATCCCCAGTGTCCCCTTCCTCCCCACCCTGATTTTCTACATTCCAGGTAGAGGGAGACATTTTAACATTACTCAAAGCCAGGATAAAAAAATTAGTATTACTCAAAGCCAGGATAAAAAAAAAAAAAAAAGTAAGCACTTGTCCAAATATGCCTAACGGCATAAAAGAAACATATCTGAGAAGAATACAAGTATTCACAGCGAATTTCTTTTCTTAAGTTAGCGAAATGAAGCATAATATACTAAGAGAAGAATGGTAGGATACATACCAATTTATTTTTTGTAGTTCAGTTGTATCAAACTCATTTCATGATCACATTTGGAATTTTGGGGGGGTTAAATGACTTGCCTAGGGGCACACAGCTAGTGTCTAAGTCTGGATTTAGACTCCAGGTCAGGTATCCTATCCAATGTGCCACCTATGCTCTGCTATACTGAGAGATGTGGACAAACATTTCACGGAGATGATTATCTTTTATGGTTGATTAAAGCAGCATTGGAATAGAGAAATGAACCATGAAGAAAATGGAATTCTGTCTTATTAAAAGAAAAGGAAATTGTTGATAATTCTGAAGCCTCCTAATCTTTAGGATTCTAAGAGGCAGGTATGGAAACACCTTCAACCTCATAATTTTTCATCTTTCTAGAAGTGATACCTGACCTCGAACACATTGAGCCCATCTGGATTCTTTTCATCTTGATGTTTTGTGGGACTAGAAATGAGGTACAGATAGCAAATCATGGGATTTGATGAGGGAGCAAAAGGAGTATGTTCAGTCTGTCTTCAATCCAAGGGTCTCAGAGGCCAGTCCTAAAACTAAATCAATTCTTTTTGCTGAGGCAAATGGGGTTAAGTGACTTGCCCAGGGTCATGCAGGAAGTGTTAAAATGTCTGAGGTCAAATTTGAACTCAGGCCCTCCTGACTTCAGGGCTTATGCTCTATCCACTGTGCCATCTAGCTGCTCCAAACTAAGTCAATTCTTAAAGACACTGTATTTTTTAGTTATTGTTCAGGACACATTCTCAGGACTCTTTACCACATCTCAAGAAAACATCTGCTTTGTCTCTCCTAAATAACCCAGTTACATTTTCTTATACCCAATACCTAGTTTCAGATCAAAGACTGTAATTCTTTAACACTATAGAAGCATAGATGTAATTTGGAACAATTATGTTTGTATTTCTTCCACCCCCTACCAAGAGTGCATAGTGCAGTCCTATATATGTAGTAGGCACTTAATATGATGGCTATGAACTTGAATTAAATATAGTACCATCACTCATAATCATACCTCATTAAATAAAGATAAACAAAGCTGGCAAATGATGTTGTGCTAGTTTAGTTTGCTTCCATCCTTCCCTGGAAGAAAATCTAAGAAATGTAGTCTTTCTTCTTTCATGTCCTCAAATGATGCTGTGCAGTGATGATTGCCTACTTGCTGTGGGTCAACAGCCCTGCTCTGCAGCCAGGTTATAAGACTATATTTGTCACTACTCTGATGGTGATAATGCTATTCCTCTCTCCAGGTAGGGAGTGTGTTCAAGGATAGGACTGCCCTCTTCCTATTTCTGAAGTGTGGGAGCTAAGGCACAATCACACAGGAACCATGCAGCAATATCATCTAAAAGAGAATCTGAAGGATATTTTCTCAGACAAGTATGCATTTTAATAAAACAAACATTTCAGTTGGGTAATGAACTTCAACTATTATAGTCTTTTCAAATGTGGTACAGAATTAAATATAACAAACTTTTATTTTGGGATTAATTACCTGGTATTTGAAACTTGAACCTTTATTGACCATAACATTTGGTGCTAGTTAGCGTTTCTCACCCACATGAGTTCTCCGATGTGCACTAAAATGTGAACTGTTATTAAACCTTCTGCCACATTCACTGCATTCATAGGGCTTTTCACCCGTGTGTATTCTCTGATGTATAATAAGGCTTGAACTCTGATTGAAACTTTTCCCGCACTCACCACACTTATAGGGTCTCTCTCCTGTATGAATTCGTCGATGTGTAATGAGATTTGAACGATCACTGAAACTTTTCCCACATTCAAGGCATTCATAGGGTTTTTCTCCTGTATGTATTCTCTGATGGCTGGTGAGGGTAGAACTCTTACTGAATCTTTTCCCACATTCAGGACACTGGTAGGGTTTTTCACCTGTATGAGTCCGCCAGTGAGCATTAAAATGTGAGCTATTAGTGAAGCTTTTCCCACATTCACTGCACTTATGGGGTTTTTCTCCTGTATGTATTCTCTGATGCATAATAAGGCTTGAACTCTGATTGAAGCTTTTCCAGCATTCACCACATTTATAGGGTTTTTCTCCTGTATGGATTCTTTGATGTGCTGTGAGGTTAGAGTGATCACTAAAGCCTTTTCCACACTCAGGACATTTGTAAGGTTTTTCTCCTGTGTGGATTCTCTGATGGCAAATAAGATGTGAACTTCGACCAAAGGTTTTGCCACATTCATCACAATTATATGATTTCTTCTCCCCAATGTGAGCTAATCGATGTATTGCAAAGTGTGAGTTCTGATTGAAGTTTTTTCCACATTCAGAACATGTGTTTGGGTTTTCTCCTATATAGGTTCCCTGAAGGCCTATAAAATTGCCTAAATTTCTTCCCTGAGGAGATGGTAGCCCTTGTGATTCCCCTGGGAGTATTGCCCATTGCCTCTCAGTTCTGTATTCTCTTTCCCAAGCTTTCCTCCAATTAAGATAATGAGAAACATTTCCTTTGGAGCTTCCTAGTAATGTTGCCTGTAGTTCTATTTCCTCAGAAATTTCCTGGCTTGGATTCTCTGCATTTTCATTGTTCATTTCAAAATCTGGAAAAAAAAAAAAAAAAAAAAAAGCATAGAAAATGGATATTATTGATCTCCTAAGTGGAGAAGAATAAAAACAGTCTATGGATGAAGCATGTACCATTTAAAATATTGGAATGAGTCCAATGAATGCTCAGTTAATGATCAATGGTAAGTAGATGATCACAAATTCAACCAGGTTCTATATACAGCCTCTGTCCTAGGTATAAGCCTCAAAAATAGTGGAGTAGGTCTTCTTAGTAACTCCATTCTCCTGTAGTATTTTTTCCTATGTTACTTTGGCATTGGTGGGGTAAAGCAACATAGCTGTTGCCCAACTATAAAAGAAATCTACTTTGTGATTCCCCTGTTCCCAACACGTCTTCATTCTCTTGTGTTCACAATCACAAGTTTGATTGTTTCTTTGTTCTTACTTGTATGGGAAGTTCTCTGAATATCCTTGGAATCAGGGAGAATGACATTCCACAGCTCTTCCCCACTCTCTGGCTTGGAGGAATCTGAATCTGGCTTAGGAATGAGTAGTTCTGTTAAAGAAAAAAGAAATGAATCTCATAAAATTTCTCTAGAACTTATTCTGAGGTTTCCTTTCCATAGAAAGAATGAAAAAGCTTAAGAAAAAAAAAATCTAGGAAAAGAGCAAAGTTTAGCGTATAGATAGAAAATTCATAGATTCTATGATTAGAGATGTAGTAAAAATTTGCATTCTGAAGACAAGTGGGCATATAAGCAGAGTTTAGGATTTAGGAGATGAAGGAAGATTATATATTTATGTAATATAGTATTTATAGTGGTGCTTAGGTAGTTTGGAAACAAAGAACTGCAAATTTCTATCACTGCTCAGTAAAGTGACTCTCTTAACCCATTCCCTATTGCTTCTGTAGTTTTCATTTCTATCAATAGTAGGCATGATGACATGCTCTTGAACTGAGAAAAACAAATTTTATTTGTCTCCAGTAACAGTCTGTTCATAGCCTAGCACCTAGGTATCTGAGTGAATCACCCAGCATAGCTCCTTAGTCAATAGGAAGATTTGCATATGGAACACTTTGATGATGGGAGGTCAATAGTTATTATCAGGAAAACTGTACTAAACATTAAACAGATAGTGTTTTTGACATATATCAGCAGTAGAAAAAGGACTACAATCAAAGTTTCCTAATGTCTAGATGGGAGAGGGGGAAACATTTTCTGCCAAAGGGTCATTTGGATATTTATAACATTTGTAGCCCATATAAAAGTATTAACTCAAAAACTCAAGCAATAGAGGTTGTTGCACTTAGTTTTCATCTCTTCATCGAATGCAATTGCCTTGGTAAGCTCAGACCAATTATTTTATAGGCCTTAGATAGCCAAGGGCTTATGATAGAAAGTGACATCTGCATCCAGAGAGATTACTATAGAGACTGAATGTGGATCAAAGCATAATATTTTTACCTTTTTTGTTGTATGTTTGTTTTTCTTTTGTATTTTTTCCTTTTTGATTTGATTTTTCTTGCACGGCATGACAAATATGGAAATATGTTTAGAAGAATTGCATGTGTTTAACCTACATCAGGTTGCTTGCTGTCTTGAGTGGGGGGGAAGAGAGGGAGAAAAATATTGAACACAAGGTTTTGCAAAACTGAATGTTGAAAACTATTTTTGTGTGTATTTGGAAAAATAAAATACTATTAAGAAAAAAAAAAAAGGAAATGGAAATGAGTCCATAGAAAGAATTGTTTACCACTGGAATTCTGAAGTAGACTGTGTGACTTGAAGCTCTTGAGCTCTGTTGGTGATGCCTCCTCTTCAACATGATTTCCATCCTCTACTACTCTCTCCTGATTCTCCCAGTCAACACTCTTCTTGGATTCAGGTTTCCCCTTTAGAAGATTTCCTGCCATCTCTAAGACATCAAAGGGAGTAATGGTGGTCCATGGGCTCATCAGGGCATCCATCTCCTCATAAAAGGGGCAGATCCCTGGGCTTTGGCCACTTCTTGCTTTTCGGTAATGTGTCTGAAGGTTTTTAAATCTGTAACGACATTGCTCCAGAGTCCGGAGGAAGCCATATTCACGAAGTCGCTCAGCCACAATCCTGTACACTTGACGGTTCCGATGACAGGTCCGAAGTTTTTCATAAATACGAGGCTCACCAAGAATCCCCAGAAAAATCTTGGTTTCTTCATATCCCCAGTGCACTCCTGAAGAAAAGTTTAGACTTGTCAAACAAGGGCTACATACGGTTTGGTCAATAATGTTTTCAGAATTTTCCCCCATTCCAATTCTGCTTTAATTTTTTTAAGTAGCGACTTCCTAAAAAACAATCAAATTGAGATTGTTCCCTAAGATAAGATTTTTAGTAGTCTGTCTAAAACATGAATTTGTTTTTACTTACATAAATTATTCTGATGTAATAGGTATTCTGACTAGTCCTAATGAGGACTTTTGTATAAGTACATAACCCTGGCCACATGCTGCCTACTATTATAATGCCCTGATTCTATGGCATTTCAGAATGAGATGTTATAAGAATAATTTATTACCAAATTCCACAAAAACCCAAGAATTCCTATCTTTGTTCTTTGACACAGTCTTCTTACCTGTGGCACTCCGAAAAAGGGGTGGGGTACCAGAGCTTTCAGATGGTTCATCATTGCCCAATTCATCACCATCAGAATCCTCTGTTACAGCTCCTGAATGCAGCTCTTCCAAAGATGCTTCTGGATGGTCCAAATCCAGTTCTCTGGATCCACTCTCTAACATAACCCCTGCCATTGCTATTTCCTCATGTTCCCAACTGTCCCTCTCAAGTTCTTCAGTTTCTATATCATGGTCCCCTTGCCCAAGGAGATCCCCTTCCACCTCTGGGGCAGTGACAGCAACCCCGGGGCTCATCAGAGCATCCATCTCTTCATAGAAAGGGCAAGTTCCTGGAGTGTGGGTGCTTCTTGCTTTGCGATAGTTTGTCTGAAGGTTTTTAAATCTATATCGACATTGTTCCAGGGTCCGGAGGAAACCTCGCTCACGTAGTCGCTCAGCTACAATCCGGTATACCTGACGATTTCGATGGCAAGTTCGAAGTTTTTCATAAATCCAAGACTCACTGAGAATCCCTAAAAAAATTTTGGTTTCTTCATAGCCCCAGTGTACACCTGCTACCTTCTCATCTTCCAAACCCTGATGCTCCAGATCTTCCCAATGTTTGACTTTTTTCATTACTGGTGCTTGACCAACTTTTGCTCGTTCTCCACTCATTCCAGAACCTCCTGAATCTTCCTTCTCCTTAGAGCCTTGAAGATCTGGATTTTGCTGCTTTTCCTCTTGCTCTAAAGAGGAGATCATATTGGATCTGGGAATTGTAAATCCTGTTCACAAGGAAACAGAGAGCATAGTGGTTTGTGATAAAAAAGTTACTGGATTTTTTGATTTCTCCTGTGTCAATGGAAGAGGAGGAAAAGTAAGTCTATTTGTTATTTGTGATTAAAAGAAAAACACTTGTCAAAGTTCTAAGGAAAGCAATCTTACTGAAGCATAATAGATTAGGAGTTTAACAGGGAAGAGTGTTCTTACTCTGTGAGACACCATTCTCGTTATTCTCCTGAGTTTGATCTTGGCAGAGATCTTGTGGAGCTGGGTATAACTGCCCTTGTGCTTCCCGAGAGAAGTATATGGCCACATCTCCAAAAGTCATCAGCTCCTGAAATAATGAAAAAAATTGTCTCATTCTGAAATGACTAAAACTAGAAAAATACAGTTGCTCTAAATTTATTTTCAATTCTGAGGATGGCAAACCTGCTATGTAAAAGAAACACACAAAGAATGAAGAAGCATCTAGTAATTTAAAGCAATCATGAAAATTTGCACAAGCCTAGGACCTAAGCAGTTGTGGGATTAAAAAAAAAAAAAAAGTAAAAACATGTTCCTTAGCCCTGGATTATGTTTTTTTTTTTTTTTAATTCTTAAACTTTTTCCACTGTTGACTCCTTTTCACCCAAGAAATGTTTATCCTTTTCGCCCGAGAAATGTTTAGGTGACTCCAAGTAAATAGATACAAAAATGGGTTTATAAATCAAATACTTACTGATAATAAAACATAATTTCATGACCACACACATTCAGTTAGGAGACTGCATATAGGGTCATGGACCATAGTTTAAGAAGCTAGGATCTATGTCAGAGGGTTCAGGGCACATTCTGTAGGCTAATAGAATTTTGAAGCCTATTTTTCAAGATATTTAGTCTTGTCTGCTAGATATAATCATTGGCTGGGGAAGGTGGAAAGAGGGAAACTGGAGCAATATTCTTCATGGGTTAAATAGTTCTAAATGGAGGGAATGGCATAGGACTATATTCAAATAGGGGTGGTAAGACATAAAGGAAATAGCAGCTTACCTGGGACCTGTCCATTATCTCCTGGTTACCACTACTTGCTTCCACAGGAGGATCAAGCACCTGAGAAGTAGGTAAAGCTAAAGGAAAAAAGAATCATCAAATCATAATTATTTCCAACCTTTTTATAGGGCAATACTTCTAGATGAGTAAAGGAGATACGTTATTTCTGTTGTCTCTGTCTTTCTGTCTTTTCTTGTCTGTCTTTCTGTCAAAGAGATTTTTTTAAAAAAGTGAAATGAGAAATATCTAAGGAATGCAATAAAGATTTTGTCCTTTCGTTTTTAACCAATTTTTTCCCCCAAGCTCTGTGACACATTTGTCACTTAAATAGTTCTAAGTAACACATGACTGACAATTAATTATTGTATTCAGGGATCCAAGCTTATCCTGTGGCTTTGCCACTAACCAGGCCTGGATCCCTGCCTACCCTCATCTATCAGGATTATATAGCTTTTTCCACCTTTTTCTTTCCCCTTGCAACTCCCACTCCCCTATCCCAATCTACACAGTGATTCTATGAGACTAAAGTATAGCTTTTCCTCTAACCATCTATAGAAATTACTAAGAAGTCTACAAATAGAATTTCTAAAGATTCAAATTAAGATACTAGTTTTGTACACAATCCTTTCCAAAAGGCAGAAAATTGTCCCCATAACACCTTTTCTGCTCTCAAAGCTGTCCAGGTTTCCAAACTCTATAAACTTCCAACAAGTGTTCCCTCTTTCCTTCTAGTTACTTACCACTTTCCTGAAGGGAATGGGGCTCTATCTTAGGATCACAGATCAGCTCTTTTTCTGGTTCTAGGTGTAATCTTTCTGCGTTCTCCTGGAATGTACATTTGGATTTTGTCTGTGTTTGCTTCAGTTGGATACTTAGTGAATTGGGTACTGATCCTGCAGCTGTTACCATCTCTGTGAGTACTTCCTGCCCTTTCATAACGCCTGGGACCTAGGAAAAGCCCACAATTCCTGTCACTGCACAGCCTGCTAAAAGTGGGCAGAATCTTGTAAGTTAAAATATAATCATCCAAACTGTTCTAGGATCCCCTAGGATACAAAGAAAAAACCAGGCTTACTGAAATTCAAGTTATCAGTGAATAGTATAGAGACATCCAAGCACTTCTGCTAGAATCAGGTTTAGCTATTGGGTGCCATGCAACTTGTCTACCCAGTTTTCCTGACATCTGCTCCTAATGCCTTGAGACACTGATCATCTCTACCTAAACATTCCTTAAACAGCCATACCAATAATAGTAAAATGATTTGCAGGAATGTTGGTGGGACTCAGTGTTTTCACTGTACTTGGGGGCTATTATCTCTGTCTTATAGATGGAAAAAGTAATGCAAACCAAAGGTTGCCCAGGGCTTATCTAGTAAATGTCTGAAGTAAGATTTGAATGAGGTCTTACTGAATCCACTAAGCCATCTAGCTTCCCTTTCAAGTTTTTTTTCAAGTTATGTGTGGCGGAAAGTTCACCTGTATAGGTAGCCCAAAGAAATGGACTCTTTGCTATTTACAAAGTTCTCCAATTCAGTTTAATATTTAGGAAGGGCCTCCAAAGGGTAATGTCTTCCTTAAAAAACTACTGTGATGTCTCATTGTTCCAAGGGAGTGACCCTGAATTCCTAAAAATTATAGCAGTAAATAAATTCTGGCAGGTTCTACTTGGCTAGAAAAGTTTGATAAATGATCCCCACAACAGGCCTTCTAATTTCCCTGGATCAAACTGGTTCATTGCTAATAGGCCAACCATTATATAATAAATTCTTTTTTCCATGGCTACCTAGGAAATAAAGAAATATTACAAAAGGGCCCTACTCCTATGATGCTCTTCTTTAGCAGTAATGGTAGGACAGTAGTGTAAAAGGAATTAGGGAGTACTAAAAATTATATAGCTTTAAAATTATAAAAATCAACTCAGCTATTGATACTCTTAATGTGAAATTTTTCTAGCAAATGAATGGTCATATTTGTGAAAGAACTCAATCATGCCAATCTTGACACACTCAATATTAAGGAAACAAGCAGATGAAAGGAAGTTTTAATCAAATGGAAAAATTGTGCATAGGTCTTCCTTAGAAAGGTAAGTAAAGAAGTTGACCAAATTGGTTTTATCATGAATCCAAAGGAAACAAATATTTTATAAGCATTTGGTCATTCATATTTGGAGCTTTAATGATAAGTATTTGTAAAAATACAACCATAATAACTGCAGCTTCTCTCCCAATATCTGTTGCAAAAGATGAGGAAAAAAAATTTATTCATAAAATGATTACTGCAATGAAGCATCAAAAAGTAGATTATGTTTGTCAAATATATTATCATCATGGAAGATGACTAGTACAAAGTCTAAATGAAAGAGATTCCCTACAGATAGTGAACTCTTCCATATGTTCCTATTTGTGGATGGTTATATCGAACCTAGAAAAACTGCAGAGCCTCCTAAATGAGATAAATAATCACTCAAAAGTGTTTGGCCTAACACAAGAAAAACCAAATGGATGAAGAATGCTCATTGTCCAGACAATGACATATAACCAAATGAACAACAACAGAACTGGCTCATCAGTGCCATGCATCTTAAAAGACACCGAAGGAGGGGGCAGCTAGGTTACAAAGTGGATAGAGCACCATCCCTGAAGTCAGGAGGACCTGAGTTCAAATCTAGCCTCAGACACTTAACACCTCCTAGCTGTGTGACCCTGGGCAAGTTACTTAACCTCAATTGTGTCAGCCAAAAAACAAAACAAAACAAAACAAAACCTCACTGAAGGAGGACAAGGAACTGATTCCAGAATTGAATAGGAGGAGGAAAAATGGACTGGACTGTATCTGGAAAATTGGGAAATGCTTTTAATAAATCTATGATCTTCCCTGAGGGAAAAAAAAAAAGGCCTTTTTTTTTTTTTTAAGACACATATTCTTCTGATATTGTTGTATATAGGAGTCTCCAAATACCAGTCTTCAAAAAATTAAAAGTTGCAAGGCATGGAGAGACATGGTAGATATAAGTATTCGGTAATATGTTACCAGTGAAGAATTGTTCAAATGAAGCAATTAAAAAGATATCATCAGAAAAATGTGTTACTAAAAGAGAAGTGAACTGATTATATTGTAAGAACATGAGATAAACAATGATGACTCATCTGCTCCTGTGGCATGTCTGCAATAGCAGAAGGTCTTCAGCATTAGCCACTGTTCTTGTGGGAAGACATGAACAAGGGTAGTATAGAATAAGACAGGGTTAGGTTGTGATCTACACCAGTGAAGAGAGTACTCATATCAACAAGATCACAGGTTTAGTGAATTATTTTTAAGATATTTCTAAACACTGATGATATAAAAATGAAACACTCCCTGCTTCAGGGAATTTATATTTTCATTGGTAGCAATGGGATGTAGGATCTTTCAAGCTATTTTTCCATTCCATAACAGTTAGCAAGAAAGAGCTATTTATTTCTTGAACATATTCTCTTAATACTGCAAGGGAAATTTCCTGTCACCTTAGCAACAGTAAGGTGCCAAACTTTACCCACATTGCTGCCAGGTAAAAGCTGTACTTCACATAGCTCTATGTTCATGAAACAAAGGCATCCCTTTCTCACCTTTTGTTCTGACCTGCCAGGTTCTCTTTGCAAATTTTCTACCAGAGCTACTGCCTCTTCTCCACTCTCTGGATGTTGTTCTCTAACCCATGACTGGATTTCTCTAGGAAGAACAGTCAGGAACTGCTCCAACACCAGCAGCTCTAGAATCTGTTCTTTGGTGCACTTCTCTGGTCTCAACCACTGACGACAGAGTTCTCGGAGTTGGTTCAAAGCTTCACGTGGTCCTGCTGCCTCCTGGTATCTGAACTGCCAGAACCGCTGACAGGAAGCCTCAGGACCTTGGTCATTTCCATGAAGGAAAGATTCCTGATGCCAATGGGAATCATCTTCCAGTTTCACTATAAGGAATCCATCTTGTGTTTGAGGAGCCTGGATCTGAGGGTCCAAAACTACTGCCATTGTCCAGTTAAAGAAGAAGTTTTGTTCTTATGGTGGGATCTCTTCCTTTTTTGTTTTTTTTCCTGGCAAGCTAACTCTTGTGTCTGGTTAGAGACCAGTGAGCGGAACTCTTCCAGAGGGCTCTAGGTATAGAGAAAAACAACAATAACATCAACAGATGTACCTGAGGGATATTAATCCATCCATCCCAGTAACATAAAATATCTCTTTGTTTATTCCTTTCCCAGGCTTCTTCAAAAGAGAAAGGTCAATCCCTATCTATCCTTCCATTAGGATATCAAGATTTGTATGTCCCCAGAACAATGTTGAGAGGACATACAAGACAGTACCGTGGCTAGCAGCATCTCTCTGAGCTGGGGCATGCGATTTTAGGAAAGGGTAAGATGGTTGTTTTCCCCATTATTCTCCATACCCTGTTCTCCTTGGGCCCCGAGTTTTCTGACCGAGCCAATGAATCATAGATTTTTAGTGGTGGAAGGAGCTTTTGGGAAGAGTACAATCCCCTCCTTTTATAGGTAAGAAAAATTTGTCAAGAGAAGTCAAGTGATTTGTTAAAATCCTACAAATAAATTAATGGCACAAAAAGAGCTCTAGGTTTAAACTTGAATTAGGTGGTTCAAACTCGAGAATTCTAACAGACACGTCCCCTGAGTTAACATGTGCCGCCTTTCACTGGAAGTTCTTGGGTGCACACGTGGGACCACTTCTTTCTGAGCATCAGTCACTTTGGTGAAGCGGGGAACATGCAAAACGCTCTGGGGACGAAGGCGGTGCCTCGGCCACAGCACAAACTACACAGAGAAGGGGGAGGGGACCTCTCGGGCCGGGAAGTAAGGCTGAGAAGGCCCCTGAGAACCCTCCCTCCCCGGGGCCGGCGAGTCGGGAGGCCTGGCGGCCGCACCTCCCGTCCCCTCCCTTCGCAGGCCGGAGGGCCTCGGGCAGCGTCCAGCCCTCACAGACCCGGCCCCTTCCCCACGCTGCTGCCGGAACCCGCACCGCGCGGGAAGGCCTGCTCACTCCCGAGGGATCGCCGGCTCTTCGGGGAGTCCGCGCTCCCCGCGGCCTCCCAGGCTGCCGCTCAGCCGCCTCAGTTTAAGGGGCCGAGCCGACAAACAAACATAACCACAGCCACACAGGAAGCGGAAATGAGAACCCTTCAACCAGGGACCCAAGTTGAGTCAAAGCAACTACGTTTCCCAAAAGCCTCCTCGCGCTCTCCTCCCCCCGCAAGACCAGCCAATGGAAAAAGGGTAACTTAGGGCGCGACTTCTCACGGACCTATCATCGGCGGAGAAGAGTGGGCGCTTCCTACTTCAAAGTTCCCAGGGCTGGGAGGCCGTTTCGTGGACTGGGCCGTTGAGAGTCGTCCGCCACCCCGCGGGCGCGCAAAAGCCTAAAGCGACGGCTCTGGGGCGGGGCCTCGTAGGGGGCGAGGTCGACCCGACTCGGTCCGGCCCCCGGCTGAGTCTGGGGTTGCGAGCTGCGGGCCGGAGAGCGGGAGCCCCGCCCAGTAACGATTTCATTCATTCGTTAGCCTGGCTGCGGCGCGGCGCCGGGGACTAGCGGGGACCGCCGGCCTGGTCCCGAGCCGGGCTGGGGCCGGGGTGTGAATGCCCGCTGTGCCCGGGGGCAGCCGGCGGCCGAGGAAATGCCCCCGACCTAGAGACCGGGCCGCTGCATTGGAACGGCGGCTTCGCCACGGACTCGCGGTGTGGTCACGGGCAAGTCGCGCCGCTCCTCCGGCCCCCGAGTCCTCGTCTGTAAAGTGTGGGGGTTGGACTACATGACCCCCGAGGCGTCTTAAACCTTAGGGTCCAGGTTGCGCGGCTGAGGGGACGCTGCCGCTCCGGCGCTGCCCCGCAGCGCGTCTTTGGCCGGGAGAGAGGGAAAGGGGGACTGAGGATGGATGGCATAAAGTGACAGGTCGGCCCTGCGCAAAGAGCGCAAGGCCGGGATTCAGGACATCTAGCTCTCATCCTGACTGCCATTAACGTGTGCTCATGTTGAGCAAGCTTCGCCTTTCTGAGCCTCCGTTTCTGCATCCGTGCTCCGGGCTCGCGGAGCCCCGCCTCTGCCTCCCACAGAAGCCGGTGGTCAATGGGATCGTGGATGTGAAAGTATTAACTTAAACAAACGAAGCCGAAATTACAGGGGAGTGAGAAGTTGGACTGCTTTTTCCCCTCCCTTTCGTTGCAAGCCCGGGACTCTTGTCATTTCTGTGCGCTGAAAGGGAGGCTGGGCACAGCACAGGTGCTCGCTAAGCGCGTGTGGCGATCGTTACTCTCCTCTGAGCCTGGAAGTTGTCTTGCAAACTGTGAGTGACCCTTCCTCCTTCACTGGGAATGTGAAGGGTTGGATTTGGTGGTCCCCAAGATCCGCTTCAATTCTGAAACCTGTGATCTTGTGGAGTCCTTTTTTATGGCACTGGACAGAACATCAGGTGCTGTGCAATCTAGCGATAGGCACCTACCTACCCCTACCAGAGAAAACCACGACACAATACATCCTCGGGCTAGCTCAGCTTTCTCATTTTGGAACTTTTGATTAAGATTTCCATGCGTTCTATGGATGGATGGGATGTAGCCTTTGAATTCTAAGGTCTTTGCTATGTAAAACCAACATCTGTAGAACATGTTTAATAGAAGAAACCAGCGCTGGGTTCTGTCTTTTCCCCCAGTCATTCAGCCTTTTTTGGTGCATGGGCACCTCCGGTCTTCTGAAGTCTTAAAGAAAATGGGAATTGTGATAGGGAACAAAGTCAAACATGGAGACTATAGATTCACACACAATTCATGTATGCATTCATCCTCTATCTAAAGGGAAAAGGATAGATACGATTTCTAAAGTTATGTTTTGAAGCATAATACCCGAGACATTGGGTACCTTCTGTATTTGTACAGATTGGCCTTTTAAACAGTTGTGGAAAAAAGGCTCACTCTGCCTTAAAAAGTGAACTGCAATTTCCTTATCCCAAAGGATGCTTCTCAACAAAACCTTGACAATTCATCTTTGTAGAACATAACGTACCTGCTCCCAAGCTACTGGGTATTTATGTAGACTAGATATCCCAATGATCACCTACTGTCAATAGAGGATTATTTGGAAGAAAACATCCATCTAGTCTCTCTGCTATTAAGAGTAGCTGAAGCAATAGGAGGCAGCTAGAAAGGCAGATTCAACAAAAAAGTTTTGATAAGGGTCAAGAAGGGGTTGTGTGAAAGACTGAGGATTCAGATTCATTAGAACCGTGAGGTGATTTGGAGACACTATATATGGCAATATGTAAAATGGGATGAAAAACTCAATTTGTTTAGATTTAATGATTTTGTTATTAAAGTAGTTGGGCAAATATGCTCTTCTTATAGGACTAATGGGATGTTCCTCTATTATAAGAGCAATAGATTTATTGTCAAAGAACAATCTTTGGGATGCACTATATCTTAGTTGAAAATATGTTGATGAAGATAAAGCATAAGAGTGCGACTTTATAAGCATTAACTATGGAGCATAGTTTTGAACAGAATTATGGAAAAACCTGTTAAAAACCTGTCAGAAAACTAAAATTGACAGATTAAATTAAGCAGACATGCTTCAGTTAGTACTACATGCTTTTTATGCTTTCTTACTGATTTAGTACTATAACTAATTCATTTTATGTGCAATTGTTTTATGATTTTTTTTTATAAATATGCAAGTTAAGTTCTGGTTAAGAAATCTCAATTTCCAATTATATGTAAAGTATCCAGGGCAGTAAATCACCACTACCAATATTTGGAAACATTTTTCACCTGACACAATCAACCGGGAGTAATATAAAATGACTTATAATTAAACACTCTTACTAGGACATGCCTCATCCTAAAAACTAATAAAAATGAGGGTAGACTTTCTTAGGAGTACATTTCTTTATAACTATTAGGATTATATTAGATCTATAGATTTAATATAGAGGATTTAGAGCTAAAACTTAGAGATTACCTAGTTCAATCTTGCATCTGAAGACTGGTTATTTAAATAAGAAGGTAGAAGAGAAATAAATGCTAAGTACTTATACTGTCAATTACATTTTTAAAATGATAAATGGTCTAAACTGGCCATTAAGAATATGAGTAGGATGACTGTTTAAAATACATTGTTTCAATGAACCTTTATTGGTTAGTATATTTAGGTCTGAATACATTCCCTAAGGCCAGTTACAAAGAATGTAATGTTAAAGTCAGTCAGATGAACAAATACTGAGGGCCAGCTCTGTCTCACAAAAGCCAAATAAATCACACTTCAAAGAAAGAGTATTTTTAAAAACCCAAATCAATGTTCAGGATATAATTTTAAATTGTAGCTAAAGATGAAACAATGACAAATGAAGTATGCATTATGTAAGGGAATGAACTTTTCTGTTACATGATCAGACAGCTAAAGAAAGTTTGTGTCCTGTCCTTGAAGATTTTTTTTCCTGCTGTTTAAAAGCTATTAAGAGAACAATCAGCTAACAAATATTGATCACTTATTTTGTGCAAGGCACTATGTAGGGCTCTGGAATAGCTATGGCTGAACATACTCTCCAACTGCCCAGCAGTTTCACAAGTTGGGGCTACAATAGGCCTGGTGGCAAATCCTATATACAACAGAGGGTCCCAAAACTTTCTGTGAACTGGAGCTATCTTTTATTTCTCTGAGGTATTATTAGTGTGAAATCATTTTTAGGGAGAGTGAGGAAAGGTTGCAGAAGAATGATGGTAAAGTCTCTGAACTTGGGAGTGGGATAAAGCAGTTTGACAATTCAAGTCCTCAAATAAGGAAGGAGATAAATACCAGCTGTCTTTCTCATTCTATCAGGCCTTTGGCAAACAATCACAGGTTGGACAGTTGTGACTGGCAGCAGTGACAACTGTTGTGACAACTAGCTTAGTTTATTAGGTAGACTTTCAATCCTAATCCACTGAGTGGGACTTCTTGATATAGAGACACATTATTTTGAACCACACGAGTTAAAGGACTGAGTCAGCAGAGGGACAGGAATATTTTATTAAAGAATGAAGGACCATGGGACCTAAAGATTCATCTTGAGTCCAGGTTCCATGGACAGAGGGAGGAGACAGCTTCTTAATTCCCAGAAACACCTTCTCTGCCTGTCCTCTGCCCCACTAATAACCCCCTTCAGCTGTTCTCCCACTGTCTTCACTGCTGAAACAATCAGGGACCAGAGGCACAAAGCCATAGCAGTATCAAACAGAAATGAGCACAAGCCATAGAATGACCTCCCACAAGGGTCTAAGACTCAGACCAGATGACATGAACACCAGTACTTCCTTAGAAATAAGTTTTTAGTATGCAATATACTACTTGATAGACTGCTAGAGCTGGATATACAAGAGAAATAATCTATAGGGAAATACAAGTGCATAGAATGAGTTACTATAAAATGATTATAGGGCTACATATCTGTGTGTAGGGTTAAGTGAGAAAAAAAATCTCCTCCAGCAAGTGAGGGAAGTATCAACTATCTCCCACTATATGAGGAAGAAAATTATTAACCACCAATAATAGAAGTTACCAGGTCTCAACTGGGCCTCTACCCATGGAGATAAATATTCTCAACAACAAATTCTATTTCCCCAATGTAGCTTCCTTACTCTGGCAGGGCTACTACATGATTAGCTTAATGGATAACTGTTCAATTCACTTCAGTTCATAAATTTCTAGATCTGGGAGGCCCAGCCCCTTTCAGTGCATTGCAGCTCGGTTTTCAGTTGCAGCTTTCTCTGTGCTCCTGGCATATTACAGAAACAAAAAAGGGCTATCTGTTCCTCCTCTTTTCATTACAAGGTGGTATTGCCCTATCTAAGATCTTTGATCTTAGAAGCATAGCATCTAACATACTTAATCCAAGAAGAAAATATATAGTGGCAACACAACAGAATGGAATGAAGGCACCATAGCAACAACCAAGCTGGGAGAAGGAAAAAGCATTCATTTGAACCTCTGGCCTTTTTCTGAGCAATCTGACCCATTTTGCAAATGTTTTTTACCTCACAAGTAGAAATAGTCTCCCTATTTTATCAAGGGGAAAATCTTAGGCACAAGGAAGCAGACAGGGATTTAAGCAGTGAATTGCTGGCAGAACCAGATACATGATCCATATTGCCTGACTTTCCTGTCTTGTTTCTTTTGAGCTCTTCAAAGTACAAGGTGGCAAATACCAGGATGAGCAATGTTAAGATGTTGGCAAAAAGTTCTATAGAACTTTAAAGTGAGTAGACTTTTCAATGGGATGTTAGATACTTTTTTTTTTTTTTTTTTTTTTTGGTAAAACTACTGCCTTTAGGATGCTTGTGGCTTTCCTCTTATCAGTTTCCTGACAGCAAACTTTTCCCATACTTGCTACATCAATAGAGCTTCTCTTTCATGTGAGTTCTCTGATGTGTAATAAAGTTGGAACTATTACTAAAGCCTTTCCCACATTCTGGGCACTTGTAGGGCCTTTCTCCTGTGTGTATTCTTTGATGTATGATAAGAACAGAATTCCAACTAAAGCCTTTCCCACATTCGGGACATCTATAAGGTTTGTCCCCTAGATGAGCTCTCTGGTGCATGACAAGGATTGATCCCCGGCTGAAGCTTTTTCCACACATGAGGCATTTATATGGCTTCTCTCCTGTGTGAGTTCTCTGATGGACCACAAGTTGTGATCGCTGGCTGAAACATTTCCCACACTCAGAGCACTTATAGGGCTTCTCTCCTGTGTGGATTCTCTGGTGTTTAATAAGGTTGGAACTCCAGCTAAAGCTTTCCCCACATGTCAGACATTCATAGGGTTTCTCTCCTGTGTGCATTCCTTGATGGGCAATCAAACTAGAACTCTGGCTGAAACTTTTCCCACACTCACCACATTTATAGGGCTTCTCCACCATGTGGGTTCTTCGGTGTGTTGCCAGATTTGAGCTCCGGCTAAAGCTTTTTCCACATTCGTTGCACTGATAGGGCTTTTCTCCTGTATGAGTTCTTCGGTGTGTAATAAGGGCTGAGCTCTGACTGAATCTTTGTCCACAGTCAGTACATTTATATGGTTTCTCTCCTGTGTGGATTCTCTGGTGCCTAATTAAGTTAGAGTTGTAACTAAAGCTTTCACCACACTCTTTACATTCATAGGGTTTCTCTCCAGTGTGAATTCCCTGGTGTGTATTAAGGCTAGAACGGTTACCAAAGCTCTTTCCACACTCCAGGCATGAATATGGTTTTTCTCCTGTGTGGGTTCGCTGATGAGCAATGAGGTTGGGACTTCTGCTGAAACTTTTCCCACACTCAGCACACTGGAAGGGTTTTTCCCCTGTGTGGATTCTCTGGTGTGTTATTAGGTTTGCACTCCGGCTAAAACTTTTCCCACAATCTCTGCATTTATAAGGTTTCTCCCCAGTGTGAGTTGTTTGGTGTCTACTAAAGTTTGAGCCATCACTAAAGCTTTTTCCACATTCATCACATTTATAGTATTTCTCTCCTGTATGGGTCCTCTCATGTGTAATAAGATGTGATTTTCGACTGAAGGTTTTCCCACACTGAGGGCATTCATAGGGCTTCTCACCTAAATAGGTACCCTGAAGGCCTATGAATTGTCCTATTTCCCTGTCCTGTGAAATAGTTTCCCCATATTTCTCTACTTGGGAATTTCCCTGAGGCCTTTCTAACCCAAAGTCTCTCTCAAAGTCACTTCCCCAAGCAGAATGCTGAATGCCTTCCCCTTCAGGCCTTCCTGATAACATATTTTCTTCCACTGTTTCAAACATTTCTTGATTTGAATTCTCTTCATTTTCACTCTGGATCTCAAAATCTGAAAGGACCAAGAAAAAAAAAATGTTTAAAAACAATTTCTTTCATTGAAAAGGAAGCAAACTAAAGAAAGAAAGAAAGAAAAGCTAAAATTAAGTTTCTGATGATAATAAAAAGGTTTGAGAGTTCAAGAAGTTGAACTCTGCTTTATTTCCTTTAAGCTCCAATTATTCTCACAACCATCTCACCTGAGTAGGAATGACTGTATCAGAATCTTCCTTTTTTTTCCAAAGCTTAGAAATATTGGTACATGGCTCTAATTTTTTCTTCAGCTGAAAAGTGAAATCAGGTTTAGAATTTGGGAATCTGATCACCAGGAAGCAAAGAGGGTACACAAACCTTTTGTTGGTCCCACAGATAAAATCCTAAGATCAATACTGGAGTATCAGGCATATTTACATTTTAATTTAGCATCTATCTAGGGTCCACCATCATTTACCTGGCATTTTAACAACATATGAGATGATCAAGTCATCACAACCAGGAGCCTAAAGCATTTGCATAGCTTACGAGGTTCATGGTTAAAAAAAAAAAAAAAAAATTTAATCTGTCGGACATGGTAAAAAGGTTCAAGAAATATTTTGGTCTCATAACCATAGATTATATGATGGGGTAAAAGGAAGTCTTGTTTCAATTTCTATATCCATGAGGTAAACAAAGGGCAGAAAACCCTGACAGTCTTAAAAATATTACATCTGTGAGAACCTCAACATTCTTTGGGGTTCAAGAAATAGAGAAGGTAGTTCCTTAACCTCAATTGCAATTATGGTTCTCTTCAAAAAGATCAAAGCCTGGGGCTTATTTTGCTGATGGCGTCTTAAGTTACAGTTTAGTGCTAGATAGAACTAGTCAGAAGCACATAATCATTTGAGGACTCATGATAAAAGTCAACAAGTAATAAAGTCTCCTGAGCCCAATAGTATAGCATTAACAACTCAAATAGAAGCAGAAGCCACTAATTCATACATAAAAATCTCTGTGGGTCATTTATAGACTTAGTTTTAAAATGTAATGTTATTTATATTTTATCATTCTTGTTTATTTTGTTAAATATGTCCTAATCACATTTTAATTTGGTTCAGGCTGTACTTGGGAGTGTTATAGACCATATCTGACTGAGTGATTGCCAACTCTGTTATAGCAGATACAAAGAATATAGAAGACACAATTCCTGTTAGATCTTATAGTATGGTTGGAGAGAAAAGGGGAAATTATGCAAGTACATGTGTGAGCACACATATATTTAAAATAATATAATCATGTTAAATAAAGGACATTGTAGTATCTAGTGCAATGCTGATACAGTTTATGAATGTCTTGGGAATCCAAAGAAAGGCTATCTCAATATGGACTGGAGGAGTGAAGGAAGGTTTTAGGAGAGATAGGATTTGAGTTGGGTCTTGAAAGAAGTAAATGTTATATGGAGGAGGGGACATAAGTGACAGGGATAGAAGTAACAGAAATAGAGTTGGAAGTGAGCACCATAAGAGTGAAGGAAATGTATGGAAATTAAGAAAATAATGTTATTATGTCTAAGGGGAATAAAGTTGGCTAGGGGCTGGGGGTGAATATGGTCTAAAAAAGAAGCCAGTCCAAGCTCAACTTAGAGGGAGAGGGATTCTCAGTGGAATGTGCAATAACCTTGCTTGCTCCATGTTAAAAATGTATTATTGTAAGCATGCTATCTCAAGGATAAAAGGGATATGACCCAGAAAGGACAAATGGGGGTTCTTTATCCTTGAAGGTGACACACAAGATATACAAGATATCTAAGGGAAGACACAACAGGAAAAGAGCCTCATGGAAGACCCCAAGAATGCATGGTAATCAGGAAGAACCTGGATTAAAAAAAAAAAAAAACCTGGGAATGAACTGAGGCAATGATCTGACGGTGCGATAGGACAGCAGACCAACCCCTCACTCCCACTGGGTCTTGGACTGGGCAGGTACAAGAATATGGATACTGTAGAAAACAACAGACATCCAATATCTGGAACAGATGCTTGAATGACATTTGGGGAATGGTAAGGGAAAAGTTATGTCTGTGAACATCTTGGGAATGGGAGGAAAATGAGATGTGGCTTAATGAGTATGGTCCAGTATCCAGAGGAGATGTGGGACTTGAATGCATGCACAGCAAGTGCATTCCCCACATCTTTTACCTGGAACCATGCAGGCTTAATAAAGTATTTAGATAAATTCAGGTTTGCTTTATGTTGTTCTGTGAACCTGACAAGCCACATTTAGAGGGAAGGTAGGAGTAATAAATAGGAAGGTTCATACTGCAAACCAATAGGAGATAAAGTTAAATAGATAAGACTAAACCATATTTCCAATAAGTCATTGAATATTTATTAAGTACTCTATTAGGTACTTCAGGGACAGAGAGATGCATAAGATATTTTAAAGAGGTTTTAATGTAGTAGGGGGACTATGAGAAGAATAAATACAAAAATAATTTTAATTCCAGGCTGAGGAGCTAAGTGTAATTTTATCATGTTAGATAATAATATTCTGTAGGAATGTGTTGAAAGTCTTTAAGAAAACTTGATTTGGCATCAGGAAACAGAGACTGGAACCAAAAAGAACAATTATTCAATAATATAGGGTGGTGGCAGGAATTTTAGAAAAGAAATAGAAAAATCTCAGAGACATTTCAGAGCAGTGTTTTAGTGACTAACTAGATATGGTCAAAAATGAATGATTCTAACATTCTGAGCCTATATAACTGATAGAATGGTACCGCCATTGACTAAGAAAAGTTGGAGAGGGAGACAGATTTGGAGAGGAGAATTGAATTTTATTCCAGATATATTAGATCTGAGCTAATAGTGGGAAAGAGATATCCTACAGGAAGTCAAAACTACGTGACTAGAAGTTGGATAGGAGAGGTCAGTGGTAGACATGAATTAAGAGTTCTTTACAAAGACCTCAAAGTTCAAGCATAACTCTTGTTGAGTTCTCTAAGGGAGTAAGAGAAAAGAAAAACTAAGGACTGAAAAATGGTGGACACCCATAGGTATAGTGCAAAAGAATTAAGTAAAGACAAAATAGGAGGAGAGAAGAAGGTAAGATAAATGCTGCAAGTAATAACAGTTCCCTCTGCAACATATACAATAACTGGCCCTCCAACCTTTGCCTAATGATTATTTGTGTATCTTACAAAGAAGTCTTATTTAGGTACAGGCTACACCAAAGGGCCTCTGAAATTCCTTCCAATTCTGAGCTTGTAGGCTTCTGAACTGTAAATATGATTAATTTTTGTTTAAAGTTTTATTAGAGGGAAAATTACCATTTTTGTGAAAAATGCCTGTAATTACATATTTAGTAGCCATTCTAGCCGTTTTCCCTGATGTCTAGTCTTCAAATTTTGAAGACTTCTAAGAGACATTAGTTTGTACAAAAGTTTTGTCTATCACTTGCTAAAATAATATATGGAAAATAAAGTAATCTGAGAGAAAATTACACAAAGAATAAAGAACAACAGAAATAATCACAAAGCAATTTCTTGAAACCAAGTTTTTCTCAATTCTCTAGGAAGCTCCTTATTCCAAACAAAACTGAGCTGTCTCTTAAATATACATTTTTTCCCTCTGAAAATGGTAAAAATTGAGAAGGGACAATAATATCTTGACTTTTTAAAAAATAGGATATGTGTATTGCCAAATTATATTTTGTGAAAAACTTTATACAAGTTTGCTACCTCACTTGATAAATCTATGAGTGACTATTGCTTTCTGAATCAATCTTTGAAAGATGAATTATATTGTTAACAATCAAAAAAAGATTACATATTTACCAACAGAAAAGAAAACAAGTAGAAAAATCTTTAAAAATGAAAATGGTCCATAGTGCTATATAGCAGTGGGATCAAGATGAATGAGAAAGGGCTGGTATATCTGAATAGGAAATCTTGGGATCAGAGAAGGGGAAATTTCATTACAGTATTGAAGCCGGATGCAAGATTACAATAGGTCAATGAAGAAATGAAAATAGTAGGTAGAAATTACTCCCTGAAAGAATTTGGTAGCAAAAGGGGAGAAATGAGATAATAGATTTTTTCAAAAGGTATATAAATATCACCACTACAATTGAAGACTGTGAATGGAGGGAAGAAGTGGGAGAGGAAGAAATAGGATTCTGAACACAGCTGAAGGATTTGGCTTTAGAAAGGAAGAAGAATAGGTCTTCTGAGAAACGTAGGGAACATTTAAAAAATTATGGAAATTTTAAAAATAGCTATTAAAATGGCTGTTATATGGATCAGGTTGATCCATGGAAGAATGTGTGTGTGTGCGTGTGCATGCATGTGTGAAAAATAGTACTAAATTTTTTAAAAGCACAACAAACTGTATGGACAGAGATTACTAATTACAGAACTACCATAGGAAGTATATATGAATCCTGATAAGGGCTGGGAAAAAATTTGGAGTGAGGTAAATAATTAGAGTTCTTTTTATTTATATGCTAAGTCTACCATGAAGAATGAAGGTAAGAAAGAACAGGTATGTTAGGAAATAAAAGGCTAGCTCCTCAGCTATGGTAACAAACATGCAAGGAGAATATAAAGGTCAAACAGACTACTAAACAACTAGGAAGGACAAGTGGTAGTCTAGTTTTATAGTTATACAATTTTCTAAAGTAGTACTCAAAGCTTAGGAGAAGGAAGAGAAAAAGCTGTAAAGAGAAAATATTGAGTATTAGTCAGGAGCAGTGGAAAATCAGAGGGGAACAGTTTAATCCTAGAGAGGGAAACACTCAAATAGCTAATAGTGGAATAAATGTGGGGCAGAGGAGGGAATCTAGTCAGGAAGAGACTAATATCCAGATAAGAACATGGGAGAGAGAAGAAAGAACTGGATTGGGAGATCTCAGAGGTGAAATGATATCTTGTGATAATTCAGGCCAAAACATGGTCATGTTTCTGAGCTGCTTAAAGTCTAGTAGAAAGGGAAGTGAGCAAAGTCAAAGAGGGTAAGCTATCACTCATTCAACTCTAATAAATGTGCTAGCCAGAACAAAAAGAGGGAAAGCAAATTATCTTGGGGCCGTGCATGTTAATCTGTTGTATTTAATCAGCACTCTTCAAAAATAAATATAAGACTTTAACATATTTAACATGTATTGGTCAACCTGCCACTTGGGGAAGGGGATGGGGGGAAGGAGGGGAAAAATCGGAACAAAAGGTTTGGCAATTGTCAATGCTGTAAAATTACCCATGCATATAACTTGTAAATAAAAAACTATAATAAAAAAAAAAAGTAAATATAAGGAGTTGAATCTAAGGAAACATTAACTCCAAAGCAAAATTAAGGCTAGAAGCCAAATTTGAATCCTATTAAAATGCTGTTCTCCTTCATTAACAAAACAAAACAAAACAAAACAAAACAAAACAGCTATTAGTAGCTGACACACCCTTTCTACTGGTTCCTGACTAAACTGGATTTAGGAGCCACAATCCTCTCTGCTACACAATGAGATATTGTTTGGGTCATCTTTTCATTAAATTATTTCATATTTGTTGGTCAGTATTTATCTGAGTAGCAAATAGTATAAAATGTTCTTAATAAAGTTAAATTTCAATTCTAATCCTGTTTGAATCTAAAAAAGACTAAAATATAAAAATGTAAACTTAGGAACCTAATATCTCTAGTCCACAAACTAGTGTCTAGCATTTCTAGAAGCCAGGCATCTATAACTTTTTTCTTTGGCTTTCATTAAATATGCATCTCAGTATTGCTCAAATCCTCCATGGTAGAGTACCATCATCTTCCTCTGAAGGTAGAAATCTTCTCTGTCTACTCTTAGCCATCCATAGGACCTAACTATCTTCTTCTAGATCTGCTTGCCCAATGACTCTAAGGAAATACTGATCTCACCAACAGTGGTTTGATTTTTTTTCCCCCTTTGACATCTTCTATAATGATCAAAAAATTAGCTGCTTATACTGAAAGGGTGGAACATTAGAGAAGGAAGGAAACTTATCTATCTCCTTACAAAAAAATTACATTTTATAAAAACTGGTTACTAAGCAATTATCTGGGCAACTTTTTAATCTGTTTTAAGTTCCAGTTGGCCCTCAATCTCTGGGTTTTTTTAGGTGCATTCCTTATTGTTATTGCTACAGAGACAACAAAGATAAATACACACACACACACACACACACACACACACACGTGCAAGAATAAGTGCTTAATGAATACTCAATGGCTGATTGACATAATATTGCCCTCAAATCCACACTCTTGGAACTAAGAACAGAGGAAAAACTTTTGTGTGCTACAAAGTTTGGAAATTTTTGAGGTTCTCTGTAATATCATAGGACCATGGATTTAGAGCTAAAAGGGATTTGGTTTACTGTCTAGTCCTATCTTGTTCTTTCAAATGAAAAACTTAAGAGCTTCAGGGAAGAGTGTGCCCAAGTTTACATGGTAAGTGGCAGAGCTGAGATTCGCAACCAAGTCCTCTGTCTCAACTTGACATCATAAAATAAAGATGAATATACCATGACAGTATAATGATTGGCCATTAAAAAATATGTGCAGTATAAAAATAATCTTTTTAAAAAATCAAGGGTGTCATTCTGTTTTGTGTTATAGGCTGCTAAACGCCTTGCCTACCACAAGTTCTCTTGAACTACTTGGCTTACTACTATAGTTGACCTATTCTCCTATCTGTAATTTGCCTTTCCATCCTCCCAACATGGGAACCAAGATCCTGGTGTAGTAGAAAGAGGATGTAGGTCTGAATCCTGCAAGGCATTTGCTTTTAACGTGAAGCTCAGTTTTCTCATCTGTAAAATTAGGGCTTGGATGTGATAATTTAAGATTCCTTCTAGTTTTAAAATCTTTGACTTCCTGATTTTCACCTTTTGCTCTGACTAGGAATCTACTGTGTTTAAATATGTCATTTCAAGAATCCTCTTCTACTCACGAGGGTTGCACTTAACCCTTTATTTACATACAATGTTTACTCTGTGTTCAACTGTCTGCTTATATCTGCGTAAATGACTAGAAAAGTTAGACTACTTTGCAGAGTGCCTAATACAAAATGTCCTTTGATGAATACTTTTAATGATCAGGAAGATGATGATCTGATTAAGCTCAAGAGCTTTGAAAAATCAGACTTCCTGAATAAGCAGTACCTATTTTTAGGTAAGAAGAGCAATTAAAATTATTAAAGCTCTGACAATAGACTTATAATGTTAAGACTTATTATTTGTTGGTTTTAGGCAAGAGGTTTTGCTGTGGTTAAATTCCTCTGGTATCCAAAAATAAATGGAAAGGTGTTTGATTCCCCCATATTAAAATTTGACATATCGTATAGTAAGAAATATCATAGTAAGGGATCCAGCTATGACTTTCACCTTCAGTGAACACAGTCTTATTCAGATTAGTAAAGTGAAAATAGGAATGTAAAACAAATTCTGATTCAAGAATGTGGTAATTTTCCCTTCCCTGGGGGAACTGAAGCCAGGGCTGATTATCAGTCAATGCACATGCAACACATACTTATTTTAAATATTGCTACTCTGAACATGTCAGATGTCATTTTTTACTGTAAATAGGGACAAAACTTCATATGGGGACACATTTTGAAAAAAAACAACCTATTAAATATTTGCAGAGAAAATAAATCTTTACCATGTGACATGACATTCCCATAATTCTCCTGCATCACACCACTACAGAGGTTCTTCGAAACAGCATCTAGACCTTCTTGCTCCTCTTGGGAGGGAGAAACTTCCCCATCCTTAAATGTCCCCGACCCCTGAAACAAGAATACCCTTTACTATTATCTGCTGCCTCAAGAATAATCCACCTGTAAAGATATCAAAACTTGCAAACAATATTCAAGTAAAGCTGCTCTGTCTCCAAAAAGTTAGATGCTCTGGAGTCATGAAATTCCAATGCTGGCAAAGGAGAAGCCTGAGAAACAGAATAGCAGGCTGGAAAAAATACTCATTTCCCCTAGAATAGGAATTTAAAGGTCTTCCAGATAAAATTGTTTTGACAGGGTTATCTTAGTGTGGGGGGAAAAAAAGCAGCTTTATCAAAGAAGGTAATGGGTAAGCTACAAGTAAGCAGCACTAATACTAAAGGAATAGAAGGACTCCAAACTTACCTGAGCCCTGGCCATAAGGAGTGCATCCTCTATAACTTGGTCTTCAGTACTGTCCTCCTCAGAAAAGGCTGGAACACGTGCAATAGAGAGAGCTAAAAGAGGAGAAGGTAAGGGCATTAAAGGCTAGGCCCATTTTCATTCCTCCTGTCTCAACAGCCCATTAAGAATTAAGAAATTATTTTTTTAAAAAGAATTGATAAATTATTTAACTGGTTGTATACAGAGATATTTTGACTATAGAAAAGGGCTACTAATATTTCTAATGAGGATGGGAAGGTGGGAGCTGCTTTAGTCACAATAACCATATTGCTTAGGGAAAGAAAGGGTCTTCAGATTACCTATTTGGGGGCCCTCCTAGTCAGGAAAGCTACTTCAGCAGCAGCAGCAATAAGTCTGAAGTTTTTATCTCCAAAAGTCCATTTTGATTCAGGCACAAGAGAAATCAAAATAAAATCAGGGCCTAGCATTTGTTAGTCTCTACTTCTATATTTTGGAATTTTAAGCCCGATCCCATGGTTTCCATACAAGCTATAAGGAATTATGTTCATTTAAGCCAATATTTAGTTAGCACCTATGATATCTATTCAGAGTTTTACTCCAGTGCCTTATTGTGGTAAAAGATCAGTAATCTTAAATTCTCTAGTCTATAAAACATAAGTTCTGGTAGGTTTTTAACCACGATGGAGAAATTTCGAGTATGGTCCAGGCAATAATTGGAACTTTCCAAGGATTAGCCTGAGTAGAGAGTCTCTATACTATAAGCTGTCATTTGGTGATGAATACCAAATACCCCTTAGTCCTGTGGGCCTCTCTCCTGGTTGCAGTGAGGAGGTCAAAGTTCCTCAAAAAAGGAACTAAGGGAACTACGAAGCATGTTTTTTAAGACTGCCATTAAACATTAACTTAGCCATTAGTTGTCTCTATATGAAATCCTGATCCAGTGAACAACAAACATGCTACAGGAGGAACTGATATCAACCTTGATATTTTTTCTATAAATGAAAACACAAGACCAAAAAAAAAAAAAAAAAAAAAAAAAAGTGGAGAGAGGAAAAGATAAGGGCACAGATTAGAACTATTAAAAAAAAAATTCAACAATGTAAAACAACTGCCGTTATGAGAAGATTTTGGCCAATAAGCTCCTGTTCTCCTTTGCCAAAGTTATCCCAAGAACATTTAAGGATGTAACTAGGATAGCAAATAGATGAAAAAGCATAAAAATAAACTTTTCACCATCAAGAATGGAACCATGATGTACAAATTCTACCATCACAATACATAGTATGCTATCCAAGGATATGGAAACAGTGCAGAAATCAAAAATAGGAAAGACTGCTAGGAATGATCAAAGTTACACAGAAGGGTTGTGTTTAAGGGAACATAAATGAGGGAATACACCAAAGATGTGGGAAAACAAAGTCAATCAAGAAAATAGCAATAACTACAGACTCCTTTGCCTATTTTCCTACCTGTGTAAGAATTTTGTAAAAATAATTGGGATGGACATCAAGTACCTCCTTGGAGAAAGTGTAAGAAGGGGATAGGTAGCTTTTGACCATTTGTTTTACAAATGAAATTCACCTAGAACTTTGACTCTTTAGAAACAAAATAATGGGGATAGAGCACCAGCCTGAAGTCAGGAGAACCTGAGTTCAAATTTGGTCTCAGACACTTAACACTTCCTAACTGTCTGATCTAGGGCAAGTCACTTAACCCCAATTACCTCAGCAAAAAAAGAAAAAAGAAAAAAAAGAAAAAAAGAAAAAAAAAAGAAAAGAAACAAAATAATGTTCTAAGATTCCAAATCATACAATATCATAGAGAATGTTTGTATTTTTTTTTAAGTCTAAAATTAAGGGTTGCCTAAGAATTGTTAAAAGTACTGCACAATTTCACACTCCAGATAGCCTGCTTGCCTTTTTGCTCAATTATGTACTCAATTATTCTCTTAAAAGAAACCCTTTCCCTCTTAGCCTTTTACCAATCTTGTCCTGTCAAGCTCTATAGTCTTAGATGACTCCCACCATCTGTGGGCCTCTCCTCTTCACATACTGCTGAATGACGCTGGAGAAGATCAGGAAACTACTGACTGGGTTCACTACAAATTTGTTACATATTCTCAACTGATATTCACTGCAGCAAAACAATCCTACATAGCCCTAGGAAACTACTGATTGTGTTCACCACAAATATGTTACATATCTCAACTGAGTATTCACTGCAGCAAAGCAATCCTACATATTCCTACTCAATTCATTATCCCATTCACCACAGTAGTTTTCCAAAACTTTCCCATCCCTCAAGCCTCCTCTGGATTCTCTTTCCTTCCACTCTATTAGCTGAAAACCTTGTCTTATATTTCACTGAAAAAATTTAGGTCATTTGCTAAGAACTCCCTTTTTCTTCCCCTCCTTAGCTTACATCACTTGGTTGCCTTCTCTTCTGGCTCACATGAAGAGGTCTTTTCTCCTTGTTAAGCCAAACCCCTTTATATCTATAAATAATCCCATTCCTTAACATCTTCTCCAGGAAGAAGCTTCTTTTATCAGCCCCATGCTCTCCTTTATCTTCAATCTCTTCATGTTTACTAGCCACTTTCTTATTGCCTCCAAATATGTCTATGTCTTCCTCTTGCTCAAAAAATCATCACTTGATCTGCTTATCCCTAGTAGCTGTAAACCTATCTCTCTCCTCCCTTTGGTGGCTGAACTCCTTAAGATCTTCTACAACTTGGTGTCTCCACTTCCTTTTCACTTTTTAACTCCCAGCAGTCTGGCTTCTGACTAAATCATTCATTTAAGTGAAACAGTTCTCAGTAAAGTTAGCAATAGTTGATAAAAATATTTTATCTAATATCTCAGGAGATAGATCCTATTATTTTCTCCATTTTATAGTTGAGGACACAGAGACAAGGGGAGGTTTCTTGTTCAAGGTCACATAGCTGATTAAGTGGTCAGAGGTGGGATTTGAACTTGGATCTTCTTGACTCCAGACCTAGCACTTTATCCACTGTGCCATCTAATTGCTTCTAGTTACTGTTATGGTAGTTATATCAGAATCAACTGAATGCTCAATTAGTTATTAACCAGTTAGAAAAAGAATCAATCCTAAATCAAATAATACCATAAAATCTTTCAGCAATTTTGACCTGACCTATTTAAATGAGTTCCCCAAAAAGGAGAGATGGGAAAAGGCCTAGTTTAACCTTGACTTTTACAATTTCTTGCAAAAGTTTAACCTCTATAAAGCAATCACTACAATGCGGAAGCCATAGTTGCCTTAGCTAGCATACCCTTGATTTCCTTGCCAGATAGAGATAGCAGCCAAGTTTAGTATCACTCAATAATACAAATTCATTTGTAAAACACTGTAGGAGGAGCAGGAGAATGCAGAAGATTATAAGCAGTATTACCTCTTAACATAACATAAACTGTAGAAGTAAATATCTTAATATGAGACCCTACAAATTGTATCCCAAGAGCACTGATGAAAAGGGCAGGATGGTAGAAAATGAAACAGATTTGTCAGCATTTCAGTAATTCTCTTCAAAGAAAGATGAAATTCAAAAGAGCAGCTGGACCACATCAAATTCACATAAGGATATCCAAGCCAGAGGTAAGACAAACTTGAAAATATTACAGAATATCTCTCAAGGCATAAGAAACATAAAAGGAATTGGAAAAATCACAATGTTAATCTCTATAAAAAATGATAGTTAGGACTTTAGTAACTACATGCCCATATGCCTTCTCTTCCATTTTTATAAAATTGCTATAAAAATGATCTACACACAAAATGAAGATTATCCTTGATGAAATATGAGATGGAATTAGATGTCTAAGTTTTCTGTAATAGATCATATCTATATAATCACACAGATAACTGAAAGTTTCAGAGAAAATGAAATCCCACTCTGATTACAAAAACAAAACCTCTGATTTGGCATAGCAAAGTGTAGCCTTCAAGACTCTTCCTCCAACAAGAAGTCTCTCAATCACATATTAAGATCTTAATACAAGATTCCTTAATAAGTGCATCCACAAAGACAGTGATCCTCTGATTATCAACATGAAATGAAACTTTAATAAAACAGGGACAACTAAGCTCACTAAAGATGTTCATTTCTGTCGTGCCGAATGTCCTGCACAAGGTCCAAATAGAAGAGGGATTCCCAAGGAAGGAAGGAAACAAGTATTTATTAAGCATCAACTATGTGCCAGGCACCATGCTAAATGCCTTACAGATATTTCATTTGAGACCCTATAACAACCCTGGGAGGTAGGTGCAATTATCTCCATTTTACAGTTGAAAACACTAAGGCAGATACAAGTTTAATGACTTGCTTGGAGGAGTAGTAAGGCTAGACTGGATTATTGAAGGTTATCCATGTGTTTCTGTTTATAAATAATATTATGTCATTTGTTTTAAGCATTCAAGTGTCTTCCAAGAGATGAGAGGATCTCTGATTTAGAGTTGGATGATACTTTAAAGACCATCTCATCCATCTCTCTTTTTCCATAACTGCTCAAAAGAAACCAAACTTAAGAATCAAAACTAATGGGATTATTGTTCAGACTAGGACATGCAGTGGAAAGGCCAGGCCATGAAGTTCAGTACAGATATCTGGGAGAGGTATTGAAGAAGTCAAGTCAAGAAACATTTATTAAATACCTATTATGTACCCAGCTCTAAGGTCTAGGGATACAGAAAAAGGCAAAGATAGTCCATACTGTGAGGGATAGAAAATCCTATCCAAAAATGACTACTCAGAGACCTCTTGAAGTAAATAGCAGAAAAGTTATTTAATAAATTCTCATGAGAATGAGCAGTTCCACCGTGAGGAGGGAAAGAAAGAGAGCACACAGTAGAAGGGCTAAAGAAAGGAATAAGATATAGAGTTTTTATAGGTTTTAGTTACAAAGGATTACATCATGAGTTGGAAAACATTAAGAGATAGGTGCCCCCCCCCCCCAATTAGATGTTATTTGTGCCAAAAACAGCAGATTCCCTAGTTCTGGGAGGAACCATACATCAGGCAACTAACTGTCCAAACATTGATAACTTGAACAGTGATAAATGTCATATTCAAGGTTAAATACATATGTCTAAAATCTAAATACATATTGGCTACTACTCAACATACTTGTGCAGGTCACAGAGACCTAGAGAAACTAAAAATACAGAAGAGGAAGTTAAACGTCCTTGAAGTTCTTCACTTTATCTCTACTCCACTCCACACAGCTGGAAATTCTTCATTTTATCCCCATTCCACTCACACAATACTCTCAAGGAGCTAGCTCACAATCTTAAAGGGGGAAACAACATGCAAACAACTATGTATAAACAAGGGGTTTGTGTGTGTGTGCATGCGTGCACAAGTACATGTGGGGGGGGGGAGAGAGAGAGAGAGAGAGAGAGAGAGAGAGAGAGAGAGAGAGAGAGATGCTATCAGAAAGATGGCATTAATCTTGAGGAAAATCAGGAAAGGGTTCTTATAAAAGGAGGGATTTTAGCTGAGACTTGAAGCCATGGGAACCAAGCAGTAGAAGAATGAGCATTCTAGATATTTTCCATTGTTAGGCAATGGTATAGTTCATGCAAGCCATGGGAAGGAGCCTAGTATCAATAGAGGGAAGTCAAGTGTAAAAAACTATAAAGACAGGAAAGTGCCAGGTTAAGAACCCAAAGGAAGATTTTATATTTGTTCTGTAGGTTATAAGGGGCCCTTGAAGTTTATTCAATAGGAGATGTGGTCAGATTTGTACTTTAGGAAGGTAACATTGATAGTTTTGTGGAGAATGGACCGGAGTGGCAAGACATGAGACAGGGAGATCAACAGGCTACTGAAATAGTCTAGTGATGAGGTGATGAGAGCCTGCACTGAGACGTTGGCAGTATCAGAGGACAGAAGCAGGCCTGAGTAGAAGGCAGATGTGGAAGGAGTTTTATGATATGTTTATATCAAAGCTGAAAGGTCCACGTAGTCTGTGCCCAATCTGTGCCCAAGAGTACCTCCAACAATGTCCTCAACAGGTGGTTATCCAGCCTTTGAGAATCTTCAGCAAGAAGGAAACCCATCTCCTTCCAAGTCGGCATATTCCACTCTAATTATCACCTGTATCTTCTAATCATTTTTTTAAAAATCCTCTTAAGTTTTTCCTTATGTCAAGGCCAAATCTATCCTTCTGTAACTGTCAACCACAACTCCAGTTCTTACTTCCCATGCTAAACAGAACAATCCTCTTCCACACACTTCTTTCTACAACCTGAAAACAACTATCATTTCCCTTTTTAAAACTTATCTTCTCCAGGCCAAACATTCTCAATTTCTTTAGCTGATTCTTCCAGGACATGTTCTCCAGTTTTCTAATCATACTGGTACCCTTTTCTGGACATGATCCAGAAAAGCGTTGTTTTGGTGCTCATCATGTCCAGTGTTGCCTGACTCTTTTTGAGGAAAGTATTCACAACATAAAGACTTTTGAGAAGTCTAAAAACTCTTTAACTTCATTTATTAAACCTGAACCAGATATTCTGACATACTTTTGTCATTATCTCTTATGATCATCCCTGTACTGAAGTCACTACGTATCAAAGTATGAATGACTGAGTTTGGAGGATCTTGTAAAATTCTTTATGAAATTTGTCTTCTTAATCCTCTCTAATAGAGACTGGTGTACTAGTTGCAAATGTCATTATAATTTTCCATTAGCTGACACTCATTATGAACACTTCAAAATGAGATGACCCAGTATCCCATTAAAATGACATTTATTATTGCCTTTGGCTACAGGATATCTCATAATTCCTTTTCCTCTCCTCTGAGCCATCCTTCCATTTAGTTGTAACTTCGTCTTATTGCTTAATCAAAAAAAATGCAATATTGACACAGTTCAGTTCTTCCAATGGTATGTCCAATGTTCCAATGGTATGACCAATAAATTGGTCATTTAAATATTTCCCAGTATTCTCTGTTCCCTTCTCTGCTACTCCATTACTGTCACCATGGAAGCCAAAAGGGAGATGCAGAAGACTGCGGGCCATTTTTCATTTTTCCTTGGATTATTACTATGTCCAAAGAATTCATTACTAAGTAGTCAATCTACTGATGTTTCTTTAGATTTAGGTGGACAGAAAAAGTTTTATCAGCATAGTAGAACTTGCCAGAACTTGTGTTCAGCAAGCAGGGACTTTAGGAACTTAGGTTCATCTCCAATCCAGGAGAAAGCATATGTATTAGCTCTGGGACAATACATATGTGGGAAGGAACATTTGAATCTCTAAACAGCTCTATTACAGAGAGAAAGATTTGAATGCTGCTACTTTTAAATGGCTCCCCACCCCCTGAAGTGACCAAAATGTTTTGTTTACTAAAGCTGTGTGACAGAGTGGATGGAGACATTCCCTCCCTCTTCTCAGTTAGGAAGCCCCAGGTTCAAATCTGACATCTCTGTGTGAATCAAATTAAGCCACTTAACTTCAATATCCCAAGCACTTAACTCTGTTTACCTTGGTTTTTTTCATCTGTAAAATGAGCTGGAGAAAAAAATGTGTCTTTGCCAAGAAAACTTCAAATGGGGTCATGAAGAGTCAGACATAATTAAAAAACTACTCAAAAACAACAACAATAACAATAGAAGTTTGACATGGTAAAAACAGTGTTTTCAAGAAGGGGAACCAGTTTCAGGTTGAAGCTAGAAGAATGCACTATTGCCACTTTATTTTAAAGTTTGCAAGTTTGAGACACAAAAGACTACTGATTTGCTCTCCCACTGCCCAGAAGCACTTCATAGGTAATTAAAGTAAGCCTCAAGATGTTCAGTGGTCTTGTTTCAGTGAAGGGCATGGTTAACTAAGAGACTAACTTCCTATTTTTATTCATTTTAAAATAAAAATAACTTCATTACAACAGCTAAACATAACATTAAAGAATCCTGAATCCTAAATTATTTTAGAAGCATAAGCAACCTCTTGTGATGAAATGGTGTTTATACCCAAAAGACAGCCTCAATTCAGACAGAAGACTACTCAAGCAAGGTTCCTTGTCTTTTTGTGGCTTTCACAGTCACCAACTGAGAAAAGAAACAGAGCAAAATTTCTTCAATCAAGGCCATGTGCCCCTAGCTTTGCACAAACTTTCCCCAGTTTTTCCTCTAAGTGGTATCCTTTTGTTTACTTTGAACACTGTAATTCAATATACCATCAGTATAAGTACACAATTCCTTGCAAAAGAGTGAATTTCACAATACATATAGGTAAACATCCAGTTATTGGGACTATAATATTTGCTTGTAAGTTAATATTCTTAAAAGGTACAAAGTCAGTTCCACTACAAGGAGAATTATTTCCTAAATAAAACAGTATATTTATATTCAATTGTACTTAAATTAAGCACAATAAGTTAAAAACCTATAGGCCTAACAGACAAGTATTGGCTAACTATGAGAAGAAGGAATAACACATGCTTCCATTCTCAGTTGTGTTTTCTCTATATAAGTAAAGCAACAGAAGTACTGAATGATTCATTTTGCGTGCTAAGCATGAAACTAAAGCTGGATGATGAGGCAGGGAAGTATTATGACTTGTGTTTGTGGAGGGAGTAAAATTATGGATCCATTAAAGGTACCAAACATAACAATCCAGTATGGCACATAAATTAAACAAAAATACAAATACCTAAGTACAAACTTCAGACTGAATTAGCTGAGCTGGGAGTTAGCCCAAATTTATTATTTCCCCAGGCCTGTTACACATTTTCCCCACTACTTTCCTCAATTCAAAAGTCACCTAGACTGTGCTTATTCCAGCTATATTTCTAGGTCTGACCCTGCCATCCTTCTGGTGGAAAAAAAAAATAGGCTTTTAAGTAGCCAGTTTGCCTATATCAGAGCAAAAAGGTCAATAAACCTTCTCAGCCTGGCTAAATAAGTAAGCAACTATCAGCTTGCTTTCTTCTGGAAACCATACAGAAAAGCTCATTCATTACTTCATTAATCTGATCAATGGATAGTTATTAATGCCTACTGAGTACAAATAGATAAAATAATCACAGATCTCAAGGACTTTTAAGTCCAGTAAGGGAGATAAAACTTGTTAAAGCAAATAAGAGAGAGGTACAAAGTGCAGGGAAACTTGGAGTAGGCCAAGCTCAATTACAGGAGCACTAGTCCAGTCTCTTATTTTTATGGACAAGGAGACAGAGAAGTCCAGTCTATTGACCAAGAGCTGACAGCTGAAATGTGGTTCTTTGGTTCCCCAGCAAAGGCTTTTGCCACCAAAGTCCAGTTGCTGGGGGTGGGATGACTATGCTGTGAGGGACAGAAATGGGGAAGGCTTCATGGAGGAGGCATCTGAAGTGGGCCTTCAAGAATGGCAAGATTTCAACAGAAAGAGCTTAGGGAAAAAAATATCAAGCAAAGACACAGATTACAGAGCATGTTAGGGGAAGAGCAAACAGTTCAGTTTTGCTATGACAATGTATGAAATCAAAGCGGGGACAGGGAGAACCATGAAGGTTTTCAAAATAGAAGTAACAAAGCTATACCTGGGGAAGATTTAAGTATATAGTAGTATGGATGGAGTTCCATCTTCTAAACTTACTCATTTTCGTCGAAGGCAGAAATTTTTCTACCCACCCCACACATCCAACAAATTACCAAGTCTTGCCATTTCCACAACCACATCAATTCTTGAATTTAAGTCATTCTTCTGTTTTGATCACCAGATTTCAAGCACTCAAGACCTCTGACTTAGCTATTGCTATAGTCTCCTAACTGGTCTCCTTGCTTCAATTCTTTCCCCCTTCCAATCCATTCTTCTCACAGTGATTTTCCTGGGAAAATCACTTCACTTCTGTCTGCCTCAGTTTCTTCATCAGTATGATGGGGAAGATAATAACACCAACTTCGCAGTGTTGCTGTTTAGATAAAAAAAAAAAAAAGACAACCTATAGAGCAGGTTTGAAAACCTTAATACCCTATATAAATGCTAGATGTCATTTATTCTGTATAGACACATTATATAAATGCTAGATATCATTTATTCTGTATAGACACATATATATAGTCTCTCTCAATAAAATGTAATCTCTACATTTTGACTGTTTCATTCTCTAAATATTTGTCATCCCAAGTCCTAGCATAATGCCTTGATTTAGTAGGTATTGTTGATTGGCCAGATAGAAGACTATTGAAATAGTCTAGAAAATAAGAAATGAGGACCTGAACAACTGGTAGAAGTTGAAATGGTATAAAAGAAAAAGAAGCAACACTGAGAAAGAAAGGAAAGAAGGAAACAGGACTTGGGAACTGATTAGACTGGAAGTACGGGATTCTGAAGAAAAAAAGGGAGGCAAGCACTTATTAAGTGCTCACTATATACCAGATTGTGCTAAGTATCCCATTTGATATCCCATTTGATCCTCACAATGATCTTCAAGATTATTATGCTATTTGGTGCTATTATTATTCCCATTTTACAGTTGAGGAAACTGAGGCAAAGAGTGATATCCTCACAACAATTCTGGGAAGTAGGTGCTATTATTACTCCATTTTAAAGTATAAAAAACCTTGAACAAGTCAAATGGCTTGCTCAGGATCACATAGCATCTGAGACCAGATTTGAACTCAATTTCCTCACTCCTGATCCACTGCTCTATCCACTGTGCCATCTAGCTGCCTGAAGATAAAAGAAAGAGTCAAAATGACTCAAGTTGCATTTATTCTCTCTAATATCAGAGATAGCTCAATTTTTGGGAACTGCTTTGTCGTGAATTAAAGTGATTTTTAATTTTTCCTGATGAAGAGTCAGGGGAATCAAGAAATAAACAGAAAACTGATAGTTGCATGCGAAACTTATGATATGAAACCTGTCTGGAGATAGATCATCTAGTCAGAATAGATCCAAGAGGCCATTTAAGCTAATCATCTCATTTTATAGATGAGGAAATTGTAGTCCTGGGAAGTTACATGATTTGCTCATGGTCACACAGGCTTTTGAGTCTGGGGCAAGATTTGAAGTCTTCTGATTCCCGAGCAAGAAATATACCCAGCACAGAAAAGGCAGAACTTAGGACCTGCAAAAAGGGTGGCTGTCCTCCCCATCCCTACTCCCTTCAGCTTTCACAAATCCACACCCACGTCTTTCTCCTTGAACTGCTTCCCTCTGGGATCAGTCTGGTACTCTCCCATTTTTTCAGCCACTAGGAGCTTGAGGAGGGAGGGAAGTCTGAAAGGGAACTACAAATGAGACTAAAGGAGGAGGCAAATCTGGCAGATCATTGGGAAAAAGATGAAAAAAGAAGGCCCTGTTCCTATTATACCAGGGAGAATAAGCACTCTCTTATTTTTTTAAATGTCTTTTTTTCCCCCTTTTGACCTTTACAGAAAAAATAAAAGTAGCAAGAAACCCTTGGGAAATAAGCTCAGCTGCAGTTACAAATTTTGAAAAACCTTGAAAAGGAAGTGAAATATTCCTGCTTAACGAATGATGCCAAAGATGTTGAGGGAGCACACCCAAAAATCTCCTGGGCCTGGATCGCTCAGTTTTCATGTGAAAGATCTCAACCCATTCCCCTCCTTGCTCCAGCCTTTTGCCTTTTCATCCTAATGTTTCACTGAACCCAGGGAATAGAAGGTCTCAGGGTTCAGTAAAACATGTTACACAACTGCTCCTCCCCATCAAGGAAGAAGAATTAATGGTCTCCACAGCCCTCCCAGACCCAGCTGGATAAATGTGGAAGCCAGGCAGAAACAAACAGAGAGGGAAAATGAGGAGGAATCCCTGACTCCTTTTCTTTTTCTTCCCTAGGGGTCAGGATCTCAAGGAGCATACTGAGTCCAAAGAATAGCTGCTTCTCTACTTTCTCCTACACGTGTATAAACTGAGTGCTCTTGTTTTTCAGGTGTATAAACAGCTGTTTCTCATATATAAAAAAGGTCATATGGACTCAAATACATGGATTTTCTCAGGTTCTCACATAGCTTTAGAGATTAGCCTCTATCTTCTCATTTTGACTTCATTTTGAGATTTTCCAGCTATTTAGAGAACCTCTTGCTGTGAATTCAAATTCAACCTATTTATAATTGAACTCATCTTTATAATCAAACTAATTCTCTGACATTCCCATACTAGAAACCTGGAAGATCACCCTTGACTCTCTCCCCCATGCCTTTAATTTGTCACCACATCATGTCATTATTTTCTTTAATATGTTTCAGCTTTATACATTTTTCTCTCTCCCTACTTCTACCATCCCCCTAGACGCTACCCCTTCACACCTTATACTCTCCTCCACAAATGAAATCCTTCCTGTATGCAGTTTCCAAAGTAATTTTCTTTGGTTAAAAAACAAAAACAAGCCTCTAGTAATGGCTCCCTGTAAAACTCGTCTGTGTGGTTTTGCAAGACAACATAAGAATTTGGTCCTGCTTTTCCCTAGCCATAGTTCCTACTACTTTTTTTTTTTTTTTTAATCACAGATTTCCTAAGCTAGAAAAGACTTTATTTGGCATCTCATCCTAGTTCTCTCATTTTACAGATAACATACATGTCATACTCCAATCAGACTGGTAACTTCTCTGTCCTCACCAATCTGCTCTGATGCAACCCACAAGCATTTATTCAATGCCCACTATGGATAAAGCCATTTTGTTTGATCTACTGGATATACGAACGCAAATAAAAACCGGATCAAGCAGTCAAGGAGAAGGTAGAAGTGACTTATGACTGCTCCTGCTTTCTGGTCTTGGCTCACACTATTCTGCATACTCCTCCCCTCACTAGCTGTCCAAATACCATCCCTTCAGGCCTAATTTAAGCAGCACCTCTTCCATAAAACATTCGCTAAAAACTAGAGCTCACATTAAAATTCTGTTCTTTGAACTATAGTCCCACCATTATCACACAGCTAGGCCCTTAATTATTCTGTTTCATTGTTGGCATTTTTCTTTCCCTATCTAACCCAAAGCTTATGAAGGGCAGTACCCATACCTTCTGATCTGACTCCATCTGTATCTCCCATAGCAATGAACACAAAGCTTCTTCTTTTGGAGGGGGAGATGAGTTTAAGTGACTTATCAGGGTCATACAGTTAGGAAGTGTCTGAGGCAGGATTTGAATCTGGTCCTCTGGACTCCAGAGCTGGTGCTCTATCCACTTCGTCATTCAACTGCCCCTGACACAAAGCTTCTTAGCATAAAAGAGGCTCCTCTGATTCCCCCCTTAGCTCACTACCAGCCTTCCTCCCTGCTTTGACTTCATGAAGCACTTTGTTTTGCACCTCTCTTTGTATTTACGTATGACATCGTGCCTTACATCTATCTGAATTGGACTGATATAATGCCTATGTGACAGATACCGCATAAGTATTTTTTGCCAATGGGATCTCATTTGATCCTCACAACAACCATGGGAGGTAGATGCTATCATTGTTCAGTCACTATTTTTCAGCTGTGTCTGATTCTCCATGATCCCAACTGGGGTTTTCTTGGCAAACATACTAGAGTAGTGGTTTGCCATTTCCTTCTCTGACTTATTTTATAAGTGAGGAAACTGAGGCAAACTGGGTTAAATGACTTGTTCAGGGTCATACAGTGGTATTTGAGGTGATTTGAACTCAGATCTTCCTGACTCCAGGCCCAGTGTTCTATCCACTGCTCTACGTAGCTGCCTTTATTATGCCCATTTGACAGATGAAGAAACTGAGGCAAACTGGGTGAAGTGACTAACCTAGGGTCACACAGAAAGGTATTGTCTAAAGCCAGATTTGAACATAAGCAGGTCCTTCTGTTTCCAGGCCCAAGCTCTATCCACTGCGATACCTAGCTGCCTCTAAATGGAATCATTCCTTTGCTAAATGGCAAACTCCATCTCATTTACTATGTCTCCCAGCACTTAACACAGTGCTCAGCACACAAGTCTTTAATTAATAAATGCTTACTAAATCCTTACAGTCTAGTTACCAACAACACTACCCTAAAGATTCCCCAACAGCTGTACTGCTCATCAGCTCTTCCAAGGCAACCCCAGCCATATGGGTTTCCTTCCTGCCTGGGCAAAGGGGAAGGTGGGTACAGAAACATATGCCACCTTGGATTTCATAGCCCAAAGACTAATAGATTACTTTCTTAGGGAAACAAATCCTTTCTAAAATGTGAACTTCATCAGTTTAAAAAGTATGTGTTACCTGTTATTGGGGTCACAAAACCTCATTGGTACCCATTTTAAAGTAAAAAATCAAAGTAAGTTAGGAATAACTAGGGGGCTGAATATATACTTCAGAAAACTTGATTATCAAATTACAACATTGAAGATTAGAGGCTTAAGAGTTGGGAGGGCCTTAGGGACTATCTAATCAAATCTCTTCATATTTGAGAAGGAAGCTGAGACCAAAAGAGATTGTCATTTACACAAACATCATCCATCTCTTTCCATCCTTCTCCCCCCTCCCCTCCTCCTACTCCTCCAGTAAATGGCAGCCCATTGATTCCAAATACAGTGTTCATTTTATTATGTCCCACTGCCTCTCCTAGTTCATTTGTCATTCAAGCAGGATACAAGCAGGAAAAGGAGTTTGAATTTTCTAGTGAGTATGTGAGCTCTCTCAGAATTTACTATTCAATGTTCAGCCGTCAATCCACCCTGTTGATGCCAATGAAGTCATTTTAGTTACTGCTTTCCCTTCTAGTTACTTGGCTTCCAATTTTAAGGAAACCTCTTTCCCACTCCCAATAAATTTTTGATTCTCACCACTCTCCCGAAGAGTTTTGGTCAAGTCCTCCACCAGAGCCACCGCCTCCTTGCTGCTCTCTGGCCGATGCTCCCTCAACCAAGCCTGAATCTCTGAAGGCAGCAGCGTTAGCATCTGCTCCTTTGTACGAAGTTCTGGCCTTAACCAGCGCTGACAGAGTTCCCTCAGTCTGCTGAGAGATTCCCTGGGCTCAGCAGTCTCCTGATATTCAACTTTACTTTTAATCTGATGGAAGGATTCAGTGTCACAGCTGTCCCCTTGCAGGGCTAAGCCAGGCTTCCAGGAGGAATCCTCATCATCTAGTATCATTGTAGAGGCCTCTTCTTCCTCCTCCTCCTCCTCCTCCTCTTCTTCTGTTGCCTGAGCCAAAGAATCCAAGGTGGCAGTCATTCCTGGGACTTCTCCAGCCATTGTCCAACTCTGGAGGAAGATGTCCCTCTAATTGTTGCTTGCACTTGAAGGCTCAAACTTTGATCTTCTCTGGTGAGTCACTTCTAAGAGAGATTTGACAGAATGAGTCTGTAAACAGCAGTGCTATACAATAAATCATTTCCACAATCAGTAAGCACCTATGCAACACTACATATCTGGCACTATGCTAAACACTAGGAATACAAAGAAAAAGTGAAAATAACCCCTCAAGACAATATGCACATATAGATAAATATGCAAGATATAAAGTTGATTCAAGGAAAACCTTAGGTATAAAGACACTAACAACTGGGGTCTCACATCAGGCCACAAAATAATCACCAAACCAACAGTACCCTCTCAGCAGTAAGAGAAGAATGATCTGATCCTAAATTGAAATGTATTTTCCTGTGGGGAGTCAAGTTTAAAACTCCCAGCACCGCAACCACCACTTCACAAACTACAGACCATATTTCTTCTCTCAAGGCTAAAGGATGGTTCCTGTGGAAAGTAGCCATGACCACACATTCTCTGGCAGTCTAAGGACAGCAAGGCTGAATTGCCCAGTCCTTATTCCACCTATCACTTTAGTCTGTGACCTTGGACCTGTCACTGTGGCTCACCACCGGCAAACTTCTATGACTTCATTTCTCTACCTCTTAAATACATGGATGATAATATTTACTTGCAAGGGAATCGGAACAATACCAAAGGAGATAAAACATCCAAGCCCCGTGGCTCCTCTACAAAACCCATGCAGCGTTATCAAGGAGCCAAAAGAGGAAAATCAGAGCAGAGGAAAAAAACCTCAAGCAGATTCCCGCACCAGAGAAAATTGCTAAAAGGTAAAGGTAGCTAGTAATAGAAAGAACAGAGACCAGGTGTGAGTGTACAATGTGGCTCTGCCATTAATTGAGCGGATAAGCCACTCAACCTGTTAACTCAATTTCACCACCTGTAAAAAGAAGGGAAGGCTGGAGATTGGTGCGGCCGACGTTTCAAGCCCCTTAGCTCCAAACTTCGGCGAACCTCGCAGACCCCTGGGGGTTTGTGCAGGTGACGCCCAACTAGGAACAAACTCTCATTCGGTTATTAAGGAAATGGTCAGGCAGCTGCGATGCTCCAGGTGCGGGAGCACCACTATGACACCGGGGGAGCAGTTACATAAAGCGAGGCTGCATGGAGGGGGAGTCCCTTATTAATGAACGGCTCAGAGAAGATTTGGAAACATCAGCAGCGCGGGGCGCAGAGGGCAGTCATGCAAAGCGGAACGGTCCGGCTCGCGGTGGGCAGCGGCTCCGCAGGACCCCCGCCCCCGGGGGAGCTGCGGGGCCCGTTATTCCTGCAGTCCCCACACCTCCCCTCGCTCCCGGCGCCTCCGGACTCACCGTGGCTCGAGGGGCCCGGCGGGCCGGGGGACTAAGGGCGCTTCCCCGCGAAGGGCGCCCGAGACGCGGACACGGAGGTGGCGCGCGCCCCCGGGCTCAGCGGAGCTCCCGGGCCAGCTCGGGCTGGACGCTCCGGCGCCGAGAACAATGGACAGGAAAAGCCCGCCCATGTCCTCCCGCAATTGGTCTTCGCGAAGGCGGCCCTGGGAACTCTCCCCAGCTACTGGCAGTAACAGCCGTCAGGTGGTCTGGGACAGGGAGGGAATGGACCAGCGTTGCGGTAAGCTATTATGGGAGTTGTAGTCGGGGCTCTGAGGCTGAAGCTCGTCATTTTTTGAATGAGACTGCCGGTATTGAAGAGTTTATAGAATCCACTGCCTAGCAGTTAATTTCCCGAGGCAAAATGTTTTCCCTGATTATGTTTCAGGCTCCCTGTCAGCTTAGTGTAGTGGAAAGAGCGCTGGTTCTAGGGTTAGGATCTGAGTTCAGATCCTAGCCCTTGTACTTCTTTGATCAGGGGCAACTTAACATTGCTTCCCTAGCCCTCCATAAAGGGCTCTTTCATAAAATGAGCAGATCCAGCTAGATGATCCTCAAAGATCCTTCCAGATCGAATGTAATAGATCTTAAAGTGTGACGTGTGAATTGCTTATGTGTGTGTGTGTGTAATTGAAGGACTTCCAGCAGCTGCCTGCAGTAAAGATAAGGTGAAGTAAAGATAAGTGAAGAATTTCCAAGGACGTTTAAATTCCTCTTCTATGTATCCAACCTAGAATGATGGCATTTATTGCTGTTCAAACCATTAATGTTTAGACAATTAATTGCCTGATGTATGGTTCCTCCCAGAACTAGGAATCTGCTGTTTTTGACACGAATAACATCCAATTAAGGGGTGGGGGTGGGGGGGCACCTACCTCTTAATGTTCCTCAAACACATGATGTAATCCTTTGTATCTAAACCCTATAAAAACTGTATACCTTATCCCCTTCTTTAGCCCTTCTACCATGAGCTCTCTCTCTTTCCCTCCTCACGGTGGGATTGCTCATTCTCATGAGAATTAATTAAATAAACAACTTTTCTGCTTTTTACTTTGAGAGGTCTCTGAGTAATCATTTTTGGATAGGATTTCTATCCCTCACAGTTATCTCTAAACACCCTTTCAATCCCCCAGTATCTGTGAATGCTGGGTTAAGCAACTCCAGTAATATTGTTAGATCAAACCAGTGTCAGAGAAATAAGCCAATGAAAAACACCTTAATTTTTTCGGTTCAGATTCTCTTGGACATGCACTGGACAGAAAGACCAAATTTTTTCCTTCCCTAGGGTCCCCTCACTCTTTATAAAAACAAGGGAGCAGCTGCTTGGAAAGCTCGGTAACTGGAGATGACTGGTGATTGAGATAGGGATTCTTTAAGAAGCTGGGATCCAATCCCAGGCTCAGATTATCTCATTGGCAGGGCCAGCTGTCTAATTTTGTAATTTCAGAGGCCCCTTTTCTCCCCAGGAAAATGTCTCCCCCACCTGCTAGCTAATTCTTGAAATTCCTTTATGTATGGAGACCCAGAAATAGTTATGGGCTGATTTAAAAAAAAAAAAAAAGACAAGTGCCATCTCATCACTTTGGGACATCATTCTGGACTTGGAGTCAGGATTAGAGTTGGATTCTAGTTGTGTTTGACATTAGTTGTATGACCACCACCATTGCTAACACTTCACTCACTACCACTCTTCTAAATAGGTGCTATTATTGTCCTCATTTTACAGAGGAGGAAAAGAAAATTAAGAGAAATTAAATTATCGTTCTGAGTCACACAGCTACTAAGTGTCTGAGGCAGAGTTAGAACTAAAACTTTGCTGATTTCAACACTTACCCTAGCAGCCAAAAGAAAAGTTAGGACTATATAACCTACCCAAACCTCAGTTTTATCATCTTTAAAATAAAGACAATGATGCTTGTGGCTGCCTTAAAAAAGTTTATGAAGCTAAAATGAGATCATGTATATAGAATACTTTGTAAACCTTAAAGCACTGTATAAATGTTCTTTGTGATTGTGCTACCAGCAGGACCCTGCCTAAATGATTTAGCCACTCTGGATCTGTTTCTTCATCTAAAGAATAATGGTGTTGAAACAAATCAATCAACAAGTATATATTAAACCTTTGCTTAATAATTAATTTGCTATGTGTCAAGGCACTGTGCTAGATGTTGGGAATACAAATACATAAGTGGGAGTCCCTGCCTTAAGAAACTTAAAGTCTAATTAGGGATGCAATAGATATGTGAATGTAATGATTGATGATACATGGTAAAAGGGAGAGGCTGAAAACCTGGTCACCTCTCCTTATGTTCATGGAATATCCATCACTTTGGTTTGTAACCTTGAAGTTATCCTTGACTTTTCAATCTCCCTCACACTGCTGCTCAATCAGAATTGCCAGGTCTTCTTTACTCCTGATTCCACATCCCTTTCTCTCTACAATTATAGCCTCAGCCCAGAGTAAGCTTGTTTCATCACTTCTCATCCAGACTACCTCAATAACCACCCAAATGGTATCCTTCCCTCCAACCTTTCTTCTCTCTCATTCATCCTCCAGTTGCCAAAATGATATCGCTAAACTCAAATCTGGCATTCTGCCATTTTAGAACTTTGACTAACTCCCTTTTTTTCTAGGATAAAATACTGACTCTTCTATTTGTCACTTAAAGTCCTTCATAAACTGCCTCTAACATCTTTCAGACTGATTTTTTTTATATTACTTGTCCTCATGTATTCTCCATATTAATCAAATTGAACCCACTGTTTCATATGGAGTCCATTCAATCTCTTACCTCCATGTCTTTGCACAGGCTATTCCTAGATCACCATATCATCCTCTTCTCTACTCCCAATGTGAATATTATTATGTATTTCCAGAATTGCACATCTATTTTCTCCTTCTGCCCAGATAATTATAGTATGCTCTGGCAAAAATATTAATTTTATTTCTGCTTCCATTGATCTTTACTCAAATGACACCGTGATTTTACCACTGGTTTTGTAGCAAATTTCACCAGTAATATTAAACCCTTTTTATCCCCTTAACCCTCCCCCCACCAAAAAAAAAAGTGGAGCTTGAATTGCTCTGGTAGATGCTAGGGAAGTAGCTCCTTTCTTTGGGTACTGATTTCTGAATATCCCATCCTCCACTCCACTTTCCCAAATCTTCATCCCCCAAAGGAAGGGGAGGAAATATGACATGCTAAGCAAAAGTTAAAACATAATTTCACTAAGAAAGGCATAGTGAACTAAGCAGGACCAAGATAGTGGAGGAAAGGCAGGACTCACATGAGTTCTCCCAAATTGTCCACCAAAGAATTTTAAAATAGTTCCTCAAAACAAATTTTACATAATTTGGCAGCAGAATCAGGAAACCAGAAACCAGAAAGCAGGAATAGAGCAAAACAATTTTCCAGCCCAAGACAACTCAGGATGTCACCAAGAAAGGTCTGTCTCATTGGGTTGAGAATGGAGTCAAGTCCAGTTCAGATCACTCCCTAGTAAGCTAGCAGCAGGATTTAGTAGACTGAATCTATGGCAGTGGCTTCCTTCTGGATCTCTTAGCCCATAGATGCTATGTGAGGGTTGATGTCATACAACTGGTTAGAAGAAAATGACAGGGGATCCTTTGTCTTTTTCTGAGAACAGGACTCTGTTGCATTGCCCATACAGGATTTGAGTCACAGTCTTGGGATGAGGAAGAGCACTAGAAAAATCAGGGACCCTGGTTAATTTGCAGGGCAGAAAAGAGTGCTTGTGGTCATTCTCAGACCAGAGCACAGGCTAAGAGACCAGTGACCATATTTCTCCTTATATCATACCATCTTGGAAGAACCAAAAATCTACAGACCCCTCCCATCTTCCAAGCTAGCTCTGAAAACATCAGCATGAAAAACCTGGAGCTTTCCTTCCTATTCCAAGGAGGAAAGCCCAAATTAATACAAAAGAAAAAAAAAAAAAAAAAAAAGGAACTTAACTGCAGAAGGTTATGTAGACAGGGATGATCAAAACATAAACTCAGAGAAAGGCAACAATTTGCTACATTCAAAGCTCAAAATAAAATGTGAATTGGTATCAGTCCTTTCTCCCACCCAAAAAAAAATTCCTGAAAGAGCTCAAAAAGAATTTTAAAAATCAAATAAGAGAGAGGAAAATTTGAGAATATAAATGAAAGTGATGCAAGAAAAAAGCAAGAATCTTGAATCTAGAAGAGTGGAGCAGAGTCAAGGAAAGAACTGGTCTCTGTTTAATTCCTCCCCATGGCTAACCACCCTTATTACATTCCTTATAGGACCCTTGCTGTAGGTCCTTGCATTTTCTCCAATCTTGTTCTCCTCATTTGTTCCCAAGTGGAGGCAGTTAAAATTATGGTGCAGGAACCCCCAGAGTATCAAGAGGAAAATAATTCAATGATTTGAATTGCCCGGAAAAAGAAAGTGGGGAATGTTATGCCACAGTCAACCCCAGGCTATAATCATTCCCTCTTAAGCATGTGATGAGATGAGGGTCTTGTACCTTTACAAGACAAAGGTCTGTTATTAGAATATCAGCAACCTCTCCAGCATCTCCCTTCATCACGCTATTCTAGGCACCTCCCCAATTAGAGTATCCCCATCCAGGTACCTCCTCCCACTATGTCATTGAACTTGGGATTCTATAAAAGATCTTCATGGAAGGACACTCGGGGGGGGGGGGGGGGGGGGGGGGGGGGGGGGGGGGGGGGGGGGAAGAATACTTAAGATGAGAATCTATTTAATTGATTGATTTACTCTCCAATAAACTAATAATCAAATTGTACTCCAATCTCTATTCTGTCTCAGTTTTGTGGCATTACATTCTACATACACAATTGAAGAAAATAACTACTTAAAAAAACAGAATAAACCAAATAATAAAAGAAGCATGGGAATCCATTGAAGAAAAGAACTTCTTAAAAAGTACAATTGGGGCTTTTAGGGGTGGAGCTAAGATAATGGAGTAAAACTAGGAAGCTGTTTTAGCTCTCCCAGTTCCAGTTTCCCTCAAAAAACACGTGAAACCAAGTTTCTGGACAGTCTGAGGGAATAAAACCAGGTTCTGCAGGTTAAGATAGATTGGAAAAACTTCAAGAAAGGCAAGGTGAAAAAAGTGTTCAGCCCAGCTCAGACAGACTATGGGAAAGCCATTGAGAGGTTCTTAATCACAACAAATCAGCAACTGAGACCCTTGGTCCTGGCTTGTAGAGGAGATCATCGTGGGGAAGTCTCCAGTCCCAGGTCAGAAGGCAAACTCTGGGGAAAGCAGACTGTTTTCTGAAAAGAGCAGGCAAAACTACCCCCTGCAAACACAAGGAGCCCCCTGTATTCAAAACCAAGGCTCAGAACTGCATAGGAAGCTTGGGACTGTGCCCCCTTTTCCCCAGGAACAGAACTCAACCATAAAAGTTAAAAAAAAAAAGAGGAAATACCAAAAGTAAAGGGAAAAAAATGGGCAAGAAACAGAAAAGAACCTTGATCATAAAAAGCTATTATGGGAACAGGGAAGACCAAAACACTAACTCAAATAAGGACAAAATGTCCACAAAGAAAATCTCAAAGAGTAATGTGAATTGGTCTCAAACCCAAAGAGGCTTCTTTGAAGTTCTCATAGATACTACTACATACCTGTCAGATTGGCTAAGATGACAGAAAAAGATAATGACGAATGTTGGAGGGGATGTGGGAAAACGGGGACACTGATGCATTGTTGGTGGACTGTGAACAGATCCAGCCATTCTGGAGAGCAATTTGGAACTATGCTCAAAAAGTTATCAAACTGTGCATACCCTTTGATCCAGCAGTGTTACTACTGGGCTTATATCCCAAAGAGATATTAAAGAAGGGAAAGGGAACTGTATGTGCAAAAATGCTTATGGCAGCCCTTTACATAGAAAACTGGCTAGAAACTGGAAATTGAATGGATGCCCCTCGGTTGAAGAATGGTTGGGTAAATTGGGTATATGAATGTTATGGAATATTATTGTTCTGTAAGAAATGACCAGCAGGATGAATACAGATAAGGTTGGAGAGACTTACATGAATTGATGCTAAGTGAAATGAGCAGAACCAGGAGATCATTATGCACTTCAACAATAATATTATATGAGGATCAATTCTGATGGAAGTGGCTATCTTTGGCAATGAGAAGATACAATTCAGTTCCAATTGATCAGTGATGAACAGAACCAGCTACATACAGAGAAAGAACACTGGGAAACACTGTGGACTGCTTGCATTTTTGTTTTTCTTCCAGGTTATTTTTACCTTTCTAAATCCGATTTTTCTTTTGCAACATGAGAACTGTATAAATATATACACATATATTGTATTTAAGATATACTTGAACATGTTTAACATGTATGAGACTGTCTGCTGTCTAGGGGAGGGGGTGGAGAGAAGGAAGGGAAAAGTTGGAAAAGAAATGATTGCAAGGGTCAGTGTTGAAAAATTATCCATGCATGTGTTCTGTCAATAAAAAAGTTCTCATATTCGTCTTTAAGAGGCAAATAAGAAAGGTAGAAGAAAAAAAATGAGAAAAGAAATGAGAGTTATGCAAGAGAGACTCAAACAGTTTGGGAAAGGAGGGAAAAATTGAGTGAAGAAAACATCTCCTTAAAAAATACAATTGGCCAAATATAAAAAAAAATCCATGGAAGAAAGCAACATCTTCAAAAGAGAATTAACCAAATGGAAAAAAGATATAAAAGCGAACTGAAGAAAATCACATATTAAAAACTAGAATGGGGGAAATGAAAGCTAATGATTCTATGAAACAGCAAGCATCAGTCAAACGAACTAAACAGAATTAAAAATGGAAGAAAATGTGAAATACCTCATTGGAAAAACAGTCAATCTGGAAAACAAATCCAGAAGAGACAATTTAAAAATTATTGGCTTATTTGAAGGCCATAACCAAAAAAAGCCTGGATAGCATTTTTCAAGAGATCAACAAGGAAAACTGCCCTGACATTCTAGAAACAGAGGGAGGAAATACTCTTTGAAAGAATCCATTAAGACAGGAAAAGATAATGATAAATATTGGAGGGGATGTGGGGAAACTGGAACACTGATGCATTGTTGGTGAAGTGAAATGATCCAGCCATTCTGGAGAGCAATCTGGAACTATGCCCAAAGGGCTATAAAACTGCATACCTTTTGACTAAGCAGTGCCACTATTAGGTCTGTATGCCAAGGAAATCATAAAGGAGGGACAAGGACCCACATGTGCAAAAATGTTTGTAGCAGCTCTTTTTGTGGTAGCAAAGATTTGGAAAATGAGGAGATGTCCGTCAATTGGGGAATAGCTGAACAAGTATATGAAAGTAATGGAATATTATTTTTCTATAAAAAATGATGAGCAAGCTGATTTTATTTTTTTTATTAAAGCTCTTTATTTTCAAAACATATGCATAATTTTCAACATTCATACTTTTTAATTTATTTTTTATTATATAGCTTTTAATTTGCAAGATATATGCATGGGTAATTTTATAGCATTGACAGTTGCAAAACCTTGTGTTCCAATTTTTCCCCTCCTTCCCCCCACCCTCTCCCCCAGATGGCAGGTTGACCAATACATGTTTAATATGTTAAAGTCTAAGTCAAATACAATATATGTATACATATCCATACAGTTATTTTGCTGTACAAAAAGAATCAGACTCTGAAATATTGTACAATTAACCTGTGAAGGAAATCAAAAATGCAGGCAGACAAAAATAGAGGGATTGGGAATTCTATGTAGTGGTTCATAGTCATCTCCCAGAGTTCTTTCTCTGGGTGTAGCTGGTTCAGTTCATTACTACTCTATTGGAGCTGATTTGGTTCACCTCATTGCTGAAGATGGCCACGTTCATCAGAATTGATCATCATATAGTACTGTTGTTGAAGTATACAATGATCTCCAGGTCTTGCTCATTTCACTCAGCATCAGTTCATGTAAGTTTCTCCAGGCCTTTCTGAAATCATCCTGTTGGTCATTTCTTACCGAACAATAATATTTCATAATATTCATATACCACAATTTATGCAGCCATTCTCCAATTGATGGGTATTCACTCAGTTTCCAGTTTCTGGCCACTACAAACAGGGCTGCCACAAACATTCTTGCACATACAGCTCCCTTCCCCTTCTTTAGTATCTCTTTGAGGTATAAGCCCAGTAAAAACACTACTGGAGCAAAGATCAGTCCCAGTTTGATAACTTTTTGAGCATAGTTCCAAATTGTTCTCCTGAATGGTTGGATGTATTCACAATTCCACCAACAATGTATTAGTGTCCCAGTTTTCCCCCATCCCCTCCAACATTCTGCATTATCTTTCCCTGTCATTCTAGCCAATCTGACAGGTGAATGGTGGTATCTTAGAGTTGTCTTAATTTGCATTTCTCTGATTAATAATGACTTGGAGCATCTTTTCATATGGCTAGAAATAGTTTCAACTTCTTCTCAACATTCATTCTTGCAAAACCTTGTGTTCCAATTTTTTTCTCCCTCCCTTCCACTCCCTCCTCTAGGTGGCAAGTAATCTAATGTATGTTAAATATGTGCAATTTTTCTATACATATTTCCACAATTATCATGCTGCATAAGAAAAAACATATCAAAAAAGGAAAAAATGAGAAAGAAAACAAAGTGCAAGCAAACAACAACAAAAAGAGTGAAAATACTATGTTGTGATCCACACTCAATCCCCATAGTCCTCTCTCTGGGCGCAGATGGCTTTCTTCATCACAAGACCATTGGAACTAGCCTGAATCATCTCATTGTTGAAAAGAGTCACATCCATAAGAACTGATCATTGTAATCTTGCTGTTGTCATGTACAATGATCTCCTTGTTCTACTCACTTCACTTAGCATCAGTTCATATAAGTCTCTCCAGGCCTCTCTGAAATCATCCTGCTGATCATATTCCCCAACATTCATATACCATAACTTATTCAGCCATTCTCTAATTGATGGGTATGCACAAACAAGCTGATTTTAGAAAGGCCTGGAAGATTTACATGAACTGTAGCTGAGCGAAACAAGACAAACCAGGAATATGTTGTACACAATAACAGAAAGACTGTGCGATGATCAACTATGAAAGATTTAGTTCTTCTCAGGAGTTCAGTGTTCTAAAGCAATCCCAACAGATTTTGGACAGAAGTTTGGACAGAAGAAGATATTTTTTGTATCTAGGAAAGGAGACTGAAAATCAACACATGCTATGTTCACTTCTTTTTTGTTTTGTTTTGTTTTTTTATATCTTCCATGATTTTTCCTTTTTGCTCTGATTTTTCTCTCCCAGAATGATTCATAAAATAATGTGTGCTTAAAAAAAAAAAAGAAGAAGAAGAATCCATAGATCACCTTCAGAAAGAGATCCCACAAGGAAAACCTCAAGGAACATTGTTGTGAAATTCCAGTTCTACAATTTCCAGGTAAAAATACTGCAAGCTGCCAGACAAAAAACAATTCAGATATCAAAGAGCGACAGTCAGGATTACCCAGGATCTGGCAGCTTTTACAATAAAGGTTTGGAGGACCTGGAATACTATATTCCAAAAGGCAAAGGACTTAGGGTTACAAACAAAAATTAACTACTTAGTGAGACTCAGCATCATCTTTCAGGGGAGGTGATGGATCTTCAATGAAGTAAGGGACTTTCAATCATTTCTATTGAGAAAAAAAAAAAACAGAATTAAGCAGAGAATTTAATCTACAAACACTGGACTCAAGTAAAGCATAAAAAGGTATATAAGGGAAAATATGTCTTATTTAAAAATTAAACTGTTTACATTACTAGATAAGAAAATGATATCTGTAACTCTTGAGAACTCTATCCGTCACTGGGGCAGACAAAGGGGACTTCACATGGATGGAGGATATGGTAATAAATGGACTCAAATATGATATCAAAGAAAATGACATTAAAGGGTGGGAAAAAAGAGGAAAGAGGAGGTATAACAGGACAATTAGTTCACATGAAGAGGCGCAAAAGACCTATTACAATGAAAGGTAAAAAGAGAGAGGATGAGCATTATCTGAAGCTTGAATTTATCAGTTTTGGCTCTAAGAGATTCCCTCATTCTGTTGGATGCAGAAATTTATCTAACCGTATAAGGAAATAGGAGGAGAAAGAAGAAAGAAAAGGGAGGGGCAGAATAGAAGGAAGGGCAGAAACAGGAGGGAAAAAAAGATAAGAGAAGAGGGAAGGATGATAGGAGATAACATAGTGAGTGGGAAGGGTAAAAAAAAAAAAAAGTAAAATTGACCAAAGGGGATACAACAGCTAACTGAAGAAAATAATTCCTTAAAAATATGAATTGGGCAAAAGGATGTTAATGACTCCATGAGACATCAAGAAACCATAAAACAAAGTCAAAAGAAGAAAATGTGAAATATCTCACTGGAAAAACAACTGATCTGAAAAATAAATTGAAAAGACATAATTTAAGAATATTGTACTACCTTAATGCCATGATAAAAAAAAATGCCTTGACAAAGATTTCAAGAGATTATTAAGGAAAATTATCTTGATATCCTAGAACTAGAAGATAAAATAGAAATTAAAAGAATTCACCAATTAGCTCCTGAAAGAGAACCCAAAATGCAAACTCCCAGGAATATTATAGTCAAATTTCAGAGTTCCAAAGTCAAGGAAAAAATACTGCAAACAGCCAGAAAGAAACAATTCAAGTGTTGTGGAGCCATGGTCAGGATAATACAAGATTTAGCAGTTTCTACATAAAAGGATCAGAGGTCTTGGAATATAATATTTTGGAGGACAGAGTATAATTGATCAGAGGAAAAAATGGATATTTAATGAATTAGAGGACTTTCATGTATTCCTAATGAAAAGATCAGAGTTGAATAGAAAATTTGACTTTTAGAAAAATACAAGATTCAAGAGAAGCATAAAAAGGTAAAAAGGAATGAGAAGTCATAAAGGATTCAATAAGTTTAAACTGTTTACATTCCTACATGGGAAGATTATACTTGTAAGTCCTGGGAACTTTATGATTATTAGGGCAGTTAGAAGTATATATAGATAGAGGCCACAGGCATGAGTTAACTATGATAAGATGATATCCAGAAAAACTAAAATTAAGGGGTAAAAAAAAGGAATACACTGGGAGATGGAGGGAAAGGAAAAGTAAAATGGGGTAAATTATCTCATGTAAAAAGCAGTAAATTATCTCACATAAAAAAGCTTTTACATTGAAGAGGAAGATGGGGTGAGGAAGAAGGCAATGCTTAAAGCTTATTTTCATTGCAATTGGCCCAAAGACAGAATAATTGGATATATAAGTCTGTCTTATCTTATAGGAGAGTGATAACAGATGAAAAGATGACTGATAGAATAGAAGACAGATTGGGGGAGGTTATAGTCACAAGCAAGACACCTCTGAGTATGAACATGGGCTAAAAGGAGAGAGGAAGAATGATAAACAGGAGTAAATAGTGATAAAAGAAAATAAGCATAACTCATGAAGGTGAAAGAGATGAATTCACTAATAAAATGGAAGTGGATACCAGAGTGCACTATATGGTTTAGACATAAAGGTTGATAAGCAAATTCGGGGAACATATAATAGTTTACCTATCAGATCTATACATAAAGGAAGAATTTGTGAACAAACCAGAGATAAAGGACATGGTGGAATATAAAATGGATAATTTTGATTACACTAAAGTAAAAAAGGTTTGCATAAATAAAAGTAATGCAACCAAGATTAGAAGGTAAGCAGAAAACTAGAAAAACATTTTAATAGCAAGTTTAATAACAAGCCTAATAAAAGCTTTATTTCCCAAATCTAAGGAGAAATGAGTCAAATTTATAAGGATGCAAGTCATTCGCCAACTGATAAATGGTTAAAAGATAAGAACAGGAAATTTTCAGAAAAAGAAATCAAAATTATTTATAGTCATATAAAAATGTTCTAAATCACTGGATTAGAGAAATGCAAATGAAAACAACTCTGAGATACCACCTCACACCTATCTATCAAATTGACTAATATGACAGAAAAAAAAGACAAATGAAAGGGATATGGAAAAATTGGGACACTAATGCATTATTAGGGAATTGTGAACGGTTCAAACCCTTTTGGAGAGCAATTTGGAATTATGCCTGAAGGGCTATAAAACTGTGCATGCTCTTTGATCTAGCAGCATCACTAGTAAGTCTATATTCTAAAGTGTATATAGTTTTAAATGTGCAAAAACATTTGTAGCCTCTTTTATGGTGAAAAAGAATTGGAAATGGAGGTGATTCCCATAAATTTGGGAATGGCTGAAAAATTATTGTATGTGATTGTGATGAAATACTATTGTGTTAGAAGAAACGATAAGCAGGATATTTTCAGAAAAACCTGGAAACACATTAACTAATGCAAAGTGAAGTGAGCAGAACCAGGAGAACATCATAATGCAGCAATATTGTACAATTATCATCTGTGAATGACTTAGTTATTATCAGCACAACAATAACATAAGACTTGTGATGAAAAATGCTATTCCCCTTCAGAAAAATAACTGATAAAGTCTGAATGTAGATTGAAGGATTCCTGTTTAGAGAAGGATTGACTCAGATGACTTCATTCCATTCCATCTGAATTCTGTGATCCTAGAGTGGAAGGATGCCTTGTGGATGATTGGTATTTTTGAGCCTAATCAAGCATAAGTCCTTCATGTGAGTTTTTACTTTCTGAAAAAAATTAATTTTATGTATATGCAAGTGGAGTGTGGCAGATAGGACATTCAAGCACCAAGACAAGACACTTGTTGAATATTAAGGAAGAAGTGATTCTTGATAATTGTTCCTTATTCCTTGTTGAATTTGCTGCATTGGAGGAGAATTTTCTTATCCTTGTGGGATAATAGATGTTTTTCTTGTGCTTGAACGAGTTTGACCTCCCCCAAAAGCTTTTACCAAACTGATCATTTCTCCTATGCGTTCCTGTAGCTATGATTTCTCTGTCTTCTCTGGTCTTGCTCAGCAGTGATACCTGACAGCAAAGCAGCTCTCCTAGAAAAGATACCTGTATCAGCTAACAATAAGTCCAGAGAGCCCAAATGCTAAATTGAGTTGAGACAGGGAGAAGGAAATCCAGTAAAGCAACACTTTTCAAGCAGAGACACTAGGCCCGGCAGCACATTGTGAGGACATATAACATGTTGCAAAAGTAACTTGTGCAAGTTAGGATAATTTTTCAAATGGTATTGAGACATTCCTTGACTAAAAAGCAAAGAATGTTAATATTAATTCTTTATCACATGACTAGAAAGTAGTCCTGAGGAGCTTCTGGTATGCTCTGATGCTAGACTGGTATGTTCCAATGGGTAACTTAGGCAGAGGAGCTTACCCTGGTCACATGCTTTCCATGGTTGTGTGTCTCTACTTGTGTAACATATACTTATTTATTTATATATATGCATCTTCATCCACTGTTTCAATGTTCTTCCTATTGATGCTATATGTATTTTGGAAGAATGTTCTCTAGGCTGATGGGAAGCAGAGAGAGGACATGTTTTCTAACTACAATTCTTACTATGATAGTTCAGTAAATGTCTTTGCTTTGAACTCACTGTCAATTGCATGTAAGTGAACCAGTGGGGACTATAGTTTCAGGAATGTAGACCTATAGGAACCCTGAGGTAGTTGCGCCCCAGAGAAACCTCTAGATTCAAATTGGGGTGGAATGGTATAGTGTTAGAGGAAACAATAAATCTCTTTCCCCTTTTTCTATTTTACACATCAATGTCTCATTTTCCCCATTCTACTCAAAACAGAATGCACACCCTGTCTTTTACATCTTCTTTGATAGCGTGCTCACCCTCTGAGTTCCAATTGCTTTACAGTTTGCAGAGTCCCTAAGCAGGAGGGCACTGGGCTGGAAAGCAGGAACGAGAAGAGAAAGATAGTGTTTCTGGATTAGAACTTGGAGTGCAGGAGCATCTGAAGAGATGTCAGGTACAAACTGCACTGTTCTCCAGGGGGTGCAATCTCTATTGTGGCCACAGGGTGGAAGCACTAGGTGGTATCATTGCACTTTCTTGTATTATGATACTGAAGCTACAGCATCCATAGGCATCTATATACTGTGAGATGCCATAGGATTATTTATATACATACATGCATATATATTTTTTTCCTAAAGATCTTCCAACTCTAAGGATATCCTTAGATTTGGAAGATCTTTAGAAATTAGATCCTAATCCATGGGGGTTCACAAACAAGGGATCATGGATTGACTTCAGGGAGTACATGAACTTGAATAGGAAAAACATTGTACCTTCATGTTTATTAACATCTTGGGTGATCTTGTGGGTTGTTTGTTTGTTTGTTTTAATGCATTTAAAGACATAATTCTAAGGAGTCCATAGGCTTCTCCAGACTGCCAAAGGAATCCATGACCCCAAAAAAGATTCAGAACCTCTGGGCTAGTCCAACCTTCTCTTTGCAGTTGCAGAGACTGAGGCCCACATAGGTAAATTGCCCCTGTCACACAGTTTCAATCTCACAGATACTAAATGGCAAAGCCAGCATTTTAACCCACATTCTCTGACTCTGAATCTTATGCTTTGTTTCAGGAAATTAATAACCTGATTGTAGGTTTCCCTGAATATTTACTCATTTATTTAATAAACATTTATAAAGCACATGTCAGGTATCGGCCCTATATGAACCTCAAAGGATACAAATACTCCCCAAAATGTAACTATATCTATCCTAGAAGAGCTTACCTTCTATTTGGGAACAATGATAAATAAATACAAACTATATACATGTAACACTGAATATATGTCTAAATGAGCCTTGGGCATTGTGACTGATATGGGGTTCTATCTGTTTATTTACCTGTTTATCTATGATATGTATATTTACAGATGTGTGTCTACATGCATATATGTACCATTACACATGTGTATGAACGGATGCATACAGGCACAAGCACAGTCACATATGTATATGTCATATACAGATACACATGTATACACAAACCTGTCTTGAGTATATGTGTGTATGATAGGATCATAAAAACTGGAGGAACCAGGACAGGCTTTAAAGTACTTGAATTGAGACTTGATAGAAGTTAGGAATTTTAAGGGGTAGAGGTAAGAAGGAAGCACATTCCAAGCATGGGAGATGCCTTGTGCAAAGGCAGGACACTGGGGAATACAATATTCTATAGAGGGAACAACAAGTAGATTAGGTTGCCAGGAACATAAAGTGCATACAGAGGAGTAATTAGCACTAATATTAGTCAGGTAGACTGGAGCCAGATTACAAAGGTCTTTAAATGTCAAAAACAAACATTTGTATTTTATCTTAAAGGAAACAAGGAGTAATGGTGTTTCTTGAGCAAGGCAATATAACATGATTAGACCTATGCATTAGGAACAGAAATTTGGCAGCTGTGTGAAGAATGAATTGGACAGGAGAGAATCTGGAGGGAGTGAGACCAGTTATGAGACAATTACAATTGTTGAGATGAGATTTTAGGTGTCTCTGTTTTTCTGGCCTGCAAAGTTTAAAAAAAAATGTATTTGGGCTTTGAAGAGATAAGAGGTAAAGAGAAGAAAATGGAAATCTTTGCAAAGTTTTGCTTCAGACCCAAATGAATTTTGTAGTAAATTTAATTGTTAACACCTTGCTTCTCTCCTTTATCTATTAATTAATTTAATTATTTGTTCATTTATTTTTTATTTATCAATTTATTTACTTGCTTACTTATTTATTTGTTTTTTTTTTTTTGCGGGGGGGGATTAGGTCTCTCGTCAGTCTAGAAATATGGTCACTCACTGACTTCATCTCATTGCTGATTCTCCTGGAAGCTTTGGACTACTTTGGGCCTGGTCTAGTTTGCACTGTTCATATATCCTTTAGTAGCCTGGTAAAATCTTATACAGGTGTCAAATTTGTATTAGCTACTATAATTCAGAGTGCCCTGGACTCAATGAATTCACCCAATCTCATCTCCCCCATTAGCAAAATGCCGCTATTACTGACTCATTTTTTAAAATAGTAAGTTTTATTCAAGCATTTTGTTTTTATGTCACTATCATTTCTAGATATACCTATCTACCTCTCCACTTAGTTATAACAAGGAAAAACAGGTAAAATCAATGGACATAGTGAGTGAAACATCTGGTAACCATAGTCCTCTCTACTGAAAGGAAAGAAATACATTTTCTCATTTCTTTTCCAGGGCCAAGATTGGCCACTTACAATTGTTGGGTTCTTTTTAGTGTATTTTCTTTCTATATGTTTTATTATAATTATTATGAATGTTCTTTTTCTATATCTCTTTACTTCATTCGATATCAGTTCATACAAATCTTCTCATATTTCATTGAATTCCTCAAGATTTTGGTTCTCTTCTCCTGAAACTAAGGAATCCTTTTGTGGATGAAACCAAACCCATTCAAGACAATGATGACCATATACAAACCTGGGCCTAAAGGCTTCCCTGATCATTCCAGTTACTAGACTTGCTGTTTTTCTTCTAGTTTCATAGTTATTCATTCAGTTTTATTTTTCTACCCTTTTTTTCTTCCCACTGGCTCCTTCCCTTTCTGCCTGAACACATGGTAAGTTCTTTTCATTCCCTTCCTTCTGTCCATCTTGAACTGTCATTCATGTCTCCTATTTCATTGCCAACATTCTAGAAGTAGTATAAACTATGTTTTTTCCAGGTTTTTATTTTTTTAGCATTCTTTTGTATCATTACTGTCCTGAAGATGCCAAAAAGGGAAATTATGTGGTTCATATAACCTCAAGGAATTAGCATAAATGGAATATCCAAAAAGGTCATGTAATGATGTTATATAACAGCTGTATATTTTTTAAAAGACCATTACTTGGTTCATAGAAGATAAATATGTGTGTTTATATACATATACATATATGTAACACCTCTCTTCATTGTATAACCCTGGGTAAATTACTTAACCTCTCTCAGGCTCAATTTCCTCATGTGTAAAATAAGAATAATAACAGTATCTATTTTGCAGGGACATTAGAATCAAATGAAATTATATATGAAAAGTGCCTTGTTTTAGAATGGGCATTGAAATGGCAGTGTGGAGAGACTAGATGTAGAACATGGGATATGAGGAAAGTACAGTGTGATTTCAGAAACCTTTTAAAGAACTCTTTAACCTCTTGACTCCACGTTTCCCCTGGTAAAGTTATCTCTGTAAGAGTTGGGGAGAAAATTATCACCTACCTTCTTTGTTATTTTAATTATGGAGATGCTTATCACTCTCTTCTGCAGGCCACCTCTGGGTAGGGGCTGTTCTTTTGGCAAAAGTGGAGATGAGAATCAGCTGCAACTGCTGAAAGGAAGTTGAGATTTCAAACTTCAGTTCAGCATCTTGAGAGTTTTAATGTATCTCTTGTTTTTTGTTTCATTTAGTAAATGTACTCTTTAATATGAGTGTGTAGTCTTTTGGATCAAACAAAGTTGAAAAGATTAAAGTCTTTTTTTGAGTACATTCTTTTTCATTTTGAGTTACAAATTCTCTCCTTCTTTCCATGCCCTATCCTACCCATTGATAAAGTAAGCAATATGATACCCATTATATAGATATGTGAAGTCATGCAAACCATATTTCCATATTAGCTATGTTGCAAAAAAGAATAATAATATGAAAAAAATATGCTTCAATCTGCATTCAGAGATTACCAGTTCTCTCTCTACAGGTGGGTAGCATTTTTCGTTATGAATTCTTTGGAATTGTCTGGGTTCATTTTATTGCTGAGAATAACTAAGTCATTCACAATTCTTCATTGTATAAAATTGCTGTTATTGTGTACAATGCTCTACTGGGTTCTGCTCACTTTGTATCTGTTCATATAAGTCTTCCAAGGGTTTTTGGAACCTAAACTTGTAATCCTTTTTTAGAGCACAATAGCATTCCAACACAATTGTATACCACAATACAATACAATACAGTAAGTTGTATACCACAACTTATTAAGCTATTCCCTAATTGATGGGCATCCCTTCAAATTCCAATTCTTTGTCATAAAAAAAAATACTATAAATATTTTTGTATATAAAGATAATTTTCCTTTTTCTTTGCTCTCTTTGGGATATTGACTTAGTAGGAGTATAACTGGATCAAAAGGTATGCATAGTTTATAGTCTTTAGGCATAGTTCCAAATTGATCCCCAGAATGGTTGGTTCAGTTAATAATTCCACTAATAGTGCATTTGTGTTTTTGTTTTTCTCCATCCCCTCCAACATTTGTCATTTTCCTTTTCTGTCATACTAGCCAATCTAATGCTCAGAGTTATTTTAATAATATTTTCTTTTATATTTCTTAATAACATTTCTTAATTTCTTAATAATCTTTCTTAATAACATATTCTTTAATATTTCTTTAATAACATTTAATTTTTCTTAATATTATATAAATACTATATAAATAACATTTAATATTTCTTTAGTAACATTTCTTTAATTAATAGTGATTTAGGGCATTTTTATATGACTATTAATAACTGCCTTTTCATATTTCTTGGCTACTTATCAATTAGAAAATGGTTGAAAATTATAATCTTTTACTTTAAAAAACCCTTTAAGTTATTAAATGACCCATTTTCTTCCTTTTTTCTTTCTTTTTTGATACTATTATTGCTAGTTTCTTTTTCCTCATTTACCCTTCAAGTTGAAAAAAAAGGAAAAGTAAAATCTTTGTAACAAATATTCATAATTAAGCAAAACAAATTCCCACACTGACCAAGTTGGAAAATATAGGACTCATTTGGCATCTTGAATCTATTCCTCTTAGTCAAAAGGTAGGAAGCATGTTTATCATTAATCCTCTATAATCATCACTGGTCATTTCATTGTTCAAATTTCTTAACTCTGTCAAAGTTGTTTTTCCTTAAAAGGTTGTTATAAATAGTTTTTGTGGTTCTACTCTCTTTGTTTTGCATCATCTCATGCACATTTCCCCCGGTTTCTCGTCATCATTTTTATGGGACAGGTACTATTACATTATATTCATATACCATAATTTCATTTGTCATTCCCTAATTGATGGGGACCCCTTTAGTTTCCAGTTCTTTGCTCCAACAAATAGAGTTACTATAGATATTTTTGCATATATAGGTCTTTCCCCTCCTTCTCTGATCTCTTTGAGATATAGTTCTAGCAGTAATAGTGCTGTATTAAAAGTTAATGTGTTTAATTACTATTCCAGAGACAGTGAGATTTGAAAAATTAGAACGTCTTGCTATATTGGGCAATGTATTTCGAGTGACAATTATTTTCCAATACACTTATGAAGGATGCTTATATGATTGATCTGCAAGTTATTGGCAACATGATTTATTTGGAAAAATTCATAAAACCGCACAAGTTGATTGAATTTGAAATATGTTAGAAGAATATAAAGAAAAGTTTCTAGAAGCCACTGGTCAGAATTTATCCCTGAGTGAAGGTCAGTTCTATAGAGGCTCTGATTTGAATCATGGAGTGTCTCATCAGGTTATATGAGTATGAACCCTAGGGAGCAAAACCCTGCTTACTGGACTATGTTTGAAGAATCTTTGAGAAGTAACTATTCTAGGATTCTATAGATACTACAGAAATCTAAGCAATTATGCCAAAATTTCTAAGTCTTTCAACAGTCTCAATAATGAGAGAATGAGAAAAAGGGGGTAAAATCTAGTATATCATCTAGAGATTGCTGAATGAGAAACATGAACAAGCTTTCAAGAACTTGGTTAAGTATCTCATACTTATACCCAGGTTGGTTTTTGCAGATCTTAGCAAACCTTTGTGTTACATATGGACACAAAAGACTCCCTAGAGGACACAATGGCTGCTTTATATCAAGGATCTATGGCATTTTTCAGTAAGGAACTCACTGACAAGGAGACTGACAAGGAGGAGAATTTGACTTGGGATTTTCCATCTGAAATTCAACTTTTCCTTGCCTGCCATCCCTATGACTAGACAGTTAGTATTCCCAGGGTTTTACTGGGAAGGCCATACTATCCTATAACTGATTCCCCCAGTACCTTTCCATGAATGACTGATGAAACTCTTTCTCTTTGGGTTGGAAAGAGAGAGAGTAGCTAACTGAAAGCCAAGAATAGCACTGATAGACACTTTTTGGAACTGCAGCCACTTGGGAATGGCTGTTGAGAGTGATTAATACCTGATTCAGTTCCTCATTGTTGTTTTATTATTCTCTTTCATTAAAAATTTTTGCTTTGAATCTCGGTTATCTGGTGATAAGAAAAACATCAATACAGGCTAATGAACTATGGATGTGAATAGACAAACATTCTAGTGATACCAGTGCCCTAGATGTAGCAGAAAAGGGGACTAGAGCAATGAAGCCTAGTGTTACACCTTTTGAAGTCTTTCTTTCATTATTTCAAGGAATACTTCCATTTCTGGGATTTTCTGGGATAACCTAAAGAGCGGAAACATGTCCCATCTTCTCTGTGAAGGAAAGTAACCTCTAATTAATTTACACGTAACGATTACTTGTCATTGACAGAAGCTCAAATAAAGCACACTTTCTGAGGATAATTATTTGTATCTGGTGCTTGCCCTCCTAGTAGCTAAACCTTCAAAAAAGAGATAACAGAGCTGGAAACTATACAGACAGTGAAAATCAATTAAGAGGATCCAGGGAATTCAGATTGGCTTCAGATCCTGGCTCCACCACTAAGTGGGAGTGTGACCTTGGAAAAGTCAATGAACATTTCTGGATCTCAGTTCTCTTGTTTGTAAAATGATAGCTGAACTATATAGTTTCTTCAGGGCACTTTCAGCTCTATGATTTTGTGAGCTTGTGAAACTGACAGAAATATTTTTAGCCTGATGGAATGTTGATTTCCCCCCAAAAATAAATCCTAGAATACAGATATTTCTTGAATTTTAAAGGAGGTGCTGTTTGTTTTTTTTTTATTTATATCCTCTTTATTAAACAATTCCCACTGAGCCATTTTCCATTTACACTATATTTCTAAAGGTGAAGACAATAACGGTCTACAGAGAGTGTCATTTAATGGAATTAGAGTATCTTTGTATAAAACTTTAATCACTGTATATATGACAACCTTATGTTTGATGCTTTTAAAACATTCTTCATAAAACATTATTTAACAAATGCACAGTCTCTTTGAGCACACTGTAGTTTTCGACGGTTGCCTTAATCTAGTTTGAATACATGTGGTGTTTAATCTTAATTATGATGCTGAAGCCTATACAATGTTAATTATTCATTTCATACGTTCCTTCCACTTCATTTTAACTCCTAATTTGCTTAACAAAATGTAGCTTCTAATTAGAGCTGACAAAAAGTTGAGAGAAGAGGGTAAGTGATTTTTTTTCCTATAGGTTTGGTTAGAACTGAAGGGGAGGGGCAGGAGTATAAAGAGTGAGGAGGTCAGACATAATTAATTGAAAAGATAAAATCCCATGGCAATTTCCCTTCTCTTCATATTTAATAATTTCTGAGACTTATGGAGAGAGGAAATAGAAAAGGCAAAGTTTCATGAGGCTTCAGTAATAATTACTACTTAGCTTGTAGACGGTTTCTACATGATCAAATATTGGGCAACCAATTAAATAATTGAGTCAATTATTTGGATTAGTGGGGATGGTCTAGATAGCACCACACAATCAACTGTAAGTCCTGTATTTTGAAGGAAGAAGTGTCAAGCCAAATTAAAATTAAATATTCCTTCACACACTGAATTGCAAACTAATGGAATTTAGGGGCCTGTCATTAATAATAACAGTAATAATAATAGTACATCTGTCATTAATAATAACTATTGCCCCAAATCATTTGGATATAACATTGATCTATGTATCTTAAGAACAATATTTTAATAGATATCTCCATGTCAAATATTCATAATTTCCAAGGTATACAGAACAAAAAGCTTTCAAAACACAGAGCCCTAGGGTAAATCAAAATTATGTGGAAGCAACATCTGTTGTCTATTCTGCTACTGGAGTTATACTGTGGATACTCAAAGTAAAACTATAAAAGAGAGTGTATATAGTCCTCTTCATATTCCCTTATCTTTGCAAAGATGGAAGAGAAATGTCTTTTATTTTCTCTTTTTTGTGAATACATCTTTTGATTGTGGAATTCACAATATTTCAAGTTAAATTATTATTGGAAAAGCTATACCTGACTTTAAACCCAGCCCTGGAAACTAACTTCTGATGATAAGACTACTACAATAGCCTTCTCCACTCTCTCCTCACTCCAATCAATATTTGATGCTATCACCATGGCAAGATATACATGAACCGATGCAAAATTAAGTAAGCAAAACCAAGAAAACAATATACACAATGACTACAACAATGTAAATGGGAAGAGCCAATACAATAAAATCATTGAAAATTAATGTTTCAAAATCCTTAAGAATAAGCCTGACCTTGAAGAAGACATGTTTGCCTAGTTAGATTTGGAACATTGCACATGATGTCAGATCTTTTTCATTGTATTGGTTTGTTTTGCTTTCTGCTTTTAAATTTTTTGTGATAAGAGATGATTCTCTGGGAAACAGTAAGAGAGGAACACAGGGAGAAATCTAGACGATAAAAAACAATAAATATCAATAAAAATCTACCTATAAATACAAAACCAAAAACAAATAGTACCAAATTCACAGGGTTATTATGACATTCAAGTAAGATGTTTGTGGAGTGCTTTGCAAACTAAGGTGTTATGAAAAAATTCTTCATTATACTTTTACATTATTCTTATTAGCAATCTGTCATTTTACCTAATAGACTGTAAGGTTCTTAAGAGCTGGAATTCTCTTTTGTTATCTAGCACTGAACACAGTGCAAATACTTAATCAATGCTTGTTGTTTGGTTGTCATCCATGTCCTCCCACGAGGTTCTCCCACTTGCATAGTGCTTTAAAAGGGTTACAGTAGATTCGCTACAAATGTTTGTTGAACTTCATTGAAGTTGAAAATATATCTGTTACCAGTTTTGTCAAGACCATGGAATCTTTCTTTCTTCTTCTCTAGATCCTAATAATTTTAAGCAGATCTCCTTTGAAGGAGGCATCTCTTTCTCTCTGGCTGTCTCTCTCGGTCTCTTTCTTTCTCTCTCTGTCTTTCTGTCTGTTTCTCTCTTATAGAACTATTCCTTCTCTTTCCTGCTTGTCTTCTGCCCAGTGAGTCTGCCCAGTCAAGCCTACTATGTGACACAAAAGCTATTCAGAGAAACATGAGCTGAGGAACAGCAAGTTCTGTAACTGGGCATTGTCCATTCTGGTCCAGGACAAGAATGATGGTTTAGAACATACTCTGGGGCTTGGCTTGAGGCTTGACTCACTGAGCCATGTTCAGCCAAGAGAAGAAACACATAATTATGACCATGGCCACAAGGCCTGAAACAAATTGTTCTTGTCCTAACTAGTTGACTGACCTTGGTCAATAATAATGAAAACTGACATTTATATCATGTTGCAAGTTTGCAAAGCATTTAAGAAACATTATCTCCATTTGTGCCTCACAGCAACCCTCAAAGAGGGTAACTACAGGTATTATTATCCCCATTTTAGAGATCAGGAAACACAAACTCAAAAAGTATGAGTGCTCATGGTCACACAGTGAGGGAGTGCTAGAAATGGAATCTGAAACCATGTCCTCCTGGAAGTCTAGCCTTTCTTTCCTCTGCCCTAGACTGTAATCATTGTGGTTCAGTCATTCAGTCATGTCCAACTCTTTGTTACTCAATGGAACCATAGTCAAGCACTTCTGTTCCCTTGAAGTTTGTCTAAGCTCATGTTCACTGCTTCCATGACACTATCTATCTCATTCTCTGCTATCCCTTCTCCTTTTGCCTTCAGTCTTTCACAATATCTGGGTCTTTCCCAATAAGTCCTGTCTTCTCATTATGTGGTTAAAGTATTTAAGCTTCAGCTTTGGTATTTGTCCTTCCAAGACAATTTCATTAAATATTGATTGATTTAATCTCTTTGCTGTCCAAGGAACTCTCAAAAATCTTCTCTAGCACCACAATTCAAAAACACTAGTTCTGCAGCATTTTTCCTTATAGTCCAACTTTCAGAGCCTTATATCACCTCTGAAAAAAACATAGCTTTGACGATAAGAACTTTGTTGACAAAATGACATCTCTGCCTTTAAGTATGGCCCAAATTGCCACAGCTTTCCCTTCCTTTCTTCCAAAAGCAAGTATCTTTTAATTACATGGATGTAATCATGGTCTACCATGACCTTTGAGCCTAAGAATACAAAATTTGACCCTTCCATTTCTTCTCTCATGTCAGAAAGTGATGACTAGTTGACAAAATCTTAGGGTTTTTTTTTTCAAATTTTCAATAGTATTTTATTTTCCAAATACATGTAAAGACAGTTTTCAACATTTGTTTTTGTAAGACTTTGTAGTCCAAATTTTTCCCTAACTTCTTTATCTCCCTCACCCTAAGACAGCAAGTAATATAATAAGTTAAATATGTGCAATTTTTAAAAATATATTTCTACATTTGTCATGTTGTGTAAGAAAATTTTGACCAAAAAGGGAAAAACCATAATCTAGTGAAAACATTAGTAGTTAGAGCATAGACTTATATTATTGTGATGTTAAATTGTTTGCCTTAGTTTTGAACAGATTATCATTCTGTGATTTTTGATATTATATCCAAGCACTGCTTTTTTCACCTTTTTAAGGATTCTGAGGGCTACTCCATTTCTTCTAAGGGATTCTTACTCACAGTAGTAGATGTAGTGATCACCTGAATTAAAGTCACCATTTTCCCCCATTTAAGATTACTGACAGCCAAGATGTTGATATTTAATTTTTCCATTTCTTGTTTCCATTTCCATCCAGCTTACCTTGGTTTATAGATTTTATATTCCAGATTCCTATGTGATATTGACTTTATAGTGTCCAATTTTCCTGTCATCACAAGACACATCCATGACTGAGCTTCAATTTGGTTTTAGCCCAGCTGTTTCACACTTTCTAGAAATATTTGTAGTTGTCTTCCATTCTTCCCTGGGAGAGTGCTGGACATTTTATGATCTGAGGCGCTCATCTTCCAGTGTCATATCTTTTATCATTTTAATATTATCTAAGGAGTTTTCTTGGCAAAGATACTGGAGTAGCTTTTAATTTCTTTCTCCAGTAGATCACCTTTTGCCCAAATGATCTACGATGATTTGTCCATCTTGGATAATTCTGAATGGCTTAGTTCATAGAGTTATTAAGCTACTAAGTCCCTCTGCTACAACAAGGCAGTGATGTAGCAAGTAGGGGCAGACCATAATATATTACCTTCTCATTGTACTCATTAGTACAATGAAAGTATTGGACTGAATGGTCTCAAAGGTCCCTTCTGGCTCTAGAATTCTGTGACTTTCATAAAGTTATGTATATGGAAGCATATTCACCTGAAAATAAATCATCTACATAAGGATCGAAGTCAAGTCCTTGCCTAGTACAAGGACCCATCTGAAGGCAATATGGAATACTAAATTTGGAATCTGAAGATATATGTTAGGGTCTTGTCCTACTCGCTACTACCTGTGTAATATTGGGTAAAGCTTTTCTGCTCTTGGGATCTTTGCTTTTCTCACCAATAAATAGATGGAGTTGGGTTAGATGGATTTTTTTTATTAAATGCCTCCTATGGGCCTGTATTAGGAGCTACTCTAGGCCCCAAGAATTGAAAGACAAGACTGAGAAAATTCCAATCCTCAGCTAACTTACATTCTAGTGAAGGATTCCTAAGGAAATCTCTTACAGCCCTCAGATCCTGGGAACTTCATAAAGACAGACAAGAGAAGAGGCTGAGAAAGGCTGTGTCATTCAGAACTTGAGTTAGCAGCATAGTGGCAAGAATAAGGGTGAGAAGCTTATCCTGAAGGGGTATCTCATTTCATAGAATTGAAACCCTGTCTTACTCTGGGCAAATCATTAAACAACTTCATGCTCCCCTGAAGCTTTCTAAGATTGTGAATGACAGAGATTTTTATTAGTATCACTGGAGGTAGTCTCCATACTGAGAATTTCTTCCACTGATGACAACATAGGTCTCTCCTATATTTTTGCAATAGGTTATTAAAAACTCAAATGTAGGACTTGGTTTTTAGTTTTACTTAATTTCCTCTGAATAGCTATGCCCTATCATTCCAGCCTATCAAGATTACTTTAGATCCTTATTATGTCATCTGTTATGGTTTTTTTCTTCTCAGCTTTGTAATATCCATAAATGTAAAAAGCTAATTTTTTATGTCTTTGTACAAATGACTGATAAAAATGATCAGTGGTTTCAAATGAGGGCACTATTTCAAGAGCCCTGTGGGACTGTATCATGTGAGTTTGTGATGCTTCTCCAATAGCAACTTTCCCAAACAAAGTAACAATCCATTATTTTGGACACAAGGGTCCCTTGCTTTGAAGGGGTTACTTAAAATACTTTACAGACCCAGGGCCATGTCATGCAGAGTATGGAATCTTCTTTTGGGAGTAAATTAAGCAAATCAGAAGGAATTGGAGAATTGATGATATAAGATGGAAAAGAACAAAGACCCACATATCAGGAAAGGAACATATATTCTCGTTGAAATTCTATATTGATATATGGGTAACACCAGCTCAAGAAATCAACAGAGACATTGAGGTGAAATGGTATTACAGTCAACTCCAATTTATCAAATGAGGAATAGAAGAATTGATTATTCTGATTAATTGAATGTTCAAGTTAACTAAACAGTCTTTTATGATATAACCCATAATCTAGGACCCTGAGATTGAGAAATTTCTTCTTTCCTATCACTTCTAGTCCCCCCCTCACTCAATGATTACAGGTTTTCACAGACTAGATTGAAACCTGGAAGTTGATCCATGAGGATAATTTTCTTTCTTTGGCTGATTTCTTCCACATGGAAGTACTCCAGGAAAATTTCTAAATATAGCTTATATTTGCTACATTTGTTCCACTACCAGCATGGCCCTCAGAGTCCTATCCCCTCTACAGGCATTCCAAGAAGTAATGTATATGGGTAGGAATTTATTTCACCATGCAGAAAATGCAAAGACCTCATGGGGTCTCCAAATAGACACAGGAACACATAAAAGACTCAAATAGCCCATCAATTCCCCTCAAAAAGAAAATGACCTTAGAGCTACCCTCTGTGCATCTGCTGGATCTTCAAGCACAGAAGTAGTTAGATAGTACAGGGTACTAGACTGGAGTTGGAAAGACCTGAATTAAAATCTGGCCTCAGTTATTTACTAGTTTGTGATCCTGGACAAGTCACTTAAACTATGCCTACCCTGCTTTCTTCAACTGTCAAATGGAGAATAATTATAGTACCCTGAGGATGAAATGAGAAAATAATTGTAAGATGCTTAGCATAGTGTCTGGTATATTTGTTGTCCAGTTGCTCAGATATGTTTAATTCTTTATGACCCTATGGACTACAGAATGTCAGGCCCTTCTATACTCCGTTATCTCCCAAAGTCTGTCCAAACTCATGTTTGTTGCTTCTGTAACACTGTCCATCTCATTCTCTGCCATCCCCTTTTCCTGTTGCCTTCAGTCTTTTACAACATCAAGATCTTTTTCAATGAGTCCTATCTTCTCATTTTATGGCCAGATTATTTAAGTTTCAGCTTCAGAATTTGATTTTTCAAGGAACAGTCTGAATTAATTTCTCTAAGTATTACCTAATTTGGCTTCCTTCCTGCCTAAAGGAGTCTCTCAAAAGATTTCTTTAACACCACAATCCAAAAACATCAACTCTGCAGCTTTCAACTTTTCTTATACTCCAATTTCCATAGCCATACATTACCATAAAAAAAAATATAGCTTTGACTATACTTTTGTTGGCAAGTTGATGTCTCTTCTTTTTAGTATGCCATCCACATTTGCTATAGCTTTCCTTCCAAGGTTCAAGTGTGTTTTAATTTCATGACTGTAATCACGTTCTGCCACAATCTTTGAATCCAAGAATATAAAATCTGACCCTATTTCCATTTCTTCACCCTCTATTTTCCAGAAAGTGATAGAACTAATTGACAAAATCTTAGTTTGTTTGTTTGTTTTTAATGTTAAGCTTCAAACCAGCTTTTACCCTTTTCTCTTTCACCCTCATCGAGAGGCTTCTTAATTCTTCTTCACTTTCTGCCATGAGAGTGGTATTATCTGTATACCTAAGATTGTTGATATTTCTCCTGGCAAACTTAATCCTAGCTTTTGATTCAATCAGCCTGATATTTTGCATAATGTACTCTGCATATAAATTAAATTAAAAAGGTGACAATATACAGCCTTATGGTTCTCTTTTCCCAATCTTGAACTAATCAGTTGTTTGACATTTGGTTTTAACTGTTGCTTCTTGGTCCATGTACAGGTTCTTTAAGAAACAAGTAAGATGATCTGGTAATCCCATCTCTTTGAGAGCTTGCCATATTTTGCTGCAGCAACAAAATGGTGATCCCCATAATCAAAAGCTTGATTGTAAACAAAGAAGCAGAAGTGTGTTTTTTTTTTCTGAAACTCCCTTGCTTTTATCATAGTTTAGTAAATGTTGGCAATTTGGCCTCTAGTTCCTCTGCCTCTTTGAAAATTGGTAATTCTCAATTCATAGATTGTTGAAGCCTAGCCTGAAGAATCTTAATCATAACCTTGCTGGTATGTGAAATGAGTACAATTGTTCAGAAATTAGCACATTTTGGGCATAATTCTTCTTTAAGACTGGGATGCAAAAAAGGTCTGTTTTACTTCTGTTAAGTCTCTACCATTTTTGCAATTTATCATGCCCATTTTTGTATGAAATGTTTTCTTAACATCTTTAATTTTCTTTGAGTGCTATTGTTTTTCCCATTCTATTTTTCTTTGCATTTTTTATTTAAGAGTTCTTTTTATCTCTCCTTGCTATTCTCTGGAATTGTGAATGCAGTTAAATATATCTTTCCCTTTCCCTTTTTTTCCTCCTCAGTAAAGACTCATCAGACAGCCATTTTTGCATTCTTGCTTTTCTTTTTCTTTGGAATGTTTTTGATTGCTGCCTTCTGTACAGTATTGTAACCTCTATCCAACTTCTTCAGGTACTCTAACAAATCTGATCACTTACATTTTTTCATCACTTCCACTCCATATTCATAAGGTATGTTTTTTAGATCATACCTATGTGGTCTGATGGTTTTCTCTACTTTAATCAATTTAAGTATAAATTTTGCAAAAAAGAATCTCATGATCTGAGCTATAGTCATGATCTGAGCCATAGTCAGCTCCAGATCTTGTTTTAACTGATTGTATGGAGCTTCTTTGCCTTTGGTTGCAAAACATATAATCAATTCTACTTCAATATTGAACATCTAGTGATGTTCATGTGTAAAATCACCTCTTGGGTTATTGAAAAAGTGTTTGCTATGACTAGTGAGTCATCTTGATGAACCTCTATTCATCTCTTCCCTGCTACCAAGGCCAAATCTCTATGTTATTCCAACTGTTTTTGATTGCCTACTTTAGCATTCCATCTTTTTGGTATTATTTCTAGATGTTATAGGTCTTCATAGAACTAAGCAACTTTGGCCTCTTCAGCATAGACTTGTATTGTGATATTAAATTATTTGCCTTAACTTGTATCCTACTAGTAGTAGTATAAGAGGAGATAATGGGGCATATTTGAGATACTGCAAAGGTGCAATCCACAGCCTTTGGCAACAGATTGATATGAAAAATGAGAACCAGTGAAAAATCAAGGATGATACTGTGGTCAAAAGCCTTGAGGACCAGGGAGATGCTGGTATACTCAGTATTATTAGGTAAGTGAGGAAGTGGAGAGAGTTCAGTGTGAAAGCTACTGAGTTCAGTTTTGGACATGTTGAGTTTAAGATGTCTGACTACTGGGCATTCAGTTGAGTTATTTGAAAGACTATTAAAGATCCAAGTCTGAAGTTCAGTAGAGAAGTTAAGGGCTAGAATTGCCATATTTGCCATCAGTACAGAACTTATGATTAAATCATTGGAGTGATGAGATCAATAAGTCGAGTAATACAAAGAGATAAGAGAAGAGGACCCAAGCCAGAAAGTTGTGTGAGATACCCAAAGTTAGTGGGCATGACATGGAGGAGGATCCAGAAAAGAAGACTGAGAATAGTGATTAACAGAGTCAGAGGCTGCAGAGAAGTTAAAAGGGATAAGGATTCAGAAATAATCATCAGTTAATGATAGCTCTGGGGGTATAGATGTACAGCATTTGAACTGTAACCTTGTCATCCTTTTCTTTACATGATTCAGCCTGTTCTTTCTTTAGTTCATATAACTAGCCTGTGATTATGTTTAATAAAAATCCAATTTTTTTTCAAAAAAAATTATTTGCCTTAAATTTGAACAGTTTGTCATTGTGTGATTCTTTGTATTATAGCCTAGCACTGCTTTTCTTACCCTTTTATAGACTCTTCCATTTGATTTTTGCCCAGCTGTTTCAATCTTTCTGGAAATATTTGTAGTTGTCTTCCATTCTTCCCCAGTAGAGTGCTGGACACTTTCTGATCTCAGGACTCATCTCCCATGTCATATCTTTTGTCATTTTAATATTGTCCAGGAGGTTTTTTCCCCAAAGATACTGGAGTAGTTTTTCATTTCCTTCTTCACGGATCAACTTTTGTCCATATTCTCCACTATGACCTGTCCATCTTAAGTAACCCTGCACAGGATAGCTCACTATGACAAGACAGTGATCCAGGCATATAGTAGGTGCTTATTAATAAATATTTGTTTCCTTCTCAAAATTATCACAACATTCCACACAGTTCTTCCTAGCCTCCTATTATCATCCTTTGATATGGATTGCACCAGAATAAAGTTTATTTTGAGGTTGGTGAATAATTATTTTTTCCTCTATCAGACTTGCATTGTCAAATAATTCAGTGACTTTTGAACTCAAAGTACAGTCCTGTTCAGGAACTATATGGAGGGAGGGGTGTCCTTCCCTATCTATCCCCCAAAGGAACATATTGCATCAGACAATCATTTTCTTTCTCTAGGAAGTCCAGAAAAAATTAGCACTGCCAACATTGACCCTCTCTTGTAGGCTAGATTCACTAACCCCACACTAACTAGGAAAATCAAATTTTATCTCCATATAGGAGTTTGGAGTTGAAAAACAATGTCTGTAAATGACTCTCTCAAGCTAAGTGGGCATATATATGTCCTATTCCTCTATATGTTTCTGCAAAAGACTTCTGATCTTTCTAAGAGAGATCAACTGAATCAATCCTCCTTATATTAGTTAGTATATTCTCAGATTAATGAAGGATCTATAATTTTGTCATCATAAGGATCTCTTGATTTCCAAGATTTAGTTGCCTGAGGCAGAGAGATTAAGTAACTTGTCCAGGATCACATAGCTAGTGCCATAAATGAGATTTGAATCCAGATCTTCCTATCTCCATAATAAGCATTCTAATCACATCTCCATCCTACTTTTATGTGTAATTGTGGATGTGTGTGTGTGTTGCTTTGTGTGTACACATTAATAAGTCAAAATTGGCTTTTGTGTTATTTTCCTTATGCCTAAAGAAAGGCAATGAATTTTTCATAAAGGAGTGCATTATTCAAATTGTCCATTAGGGAGTGCTATCTTTGAATCACTAGCTCAATAGCTGCCTTTACTTTTATCTGGTTAATCAAGAAGCAGCCTCCCCCCACAAAAAGCTATAGTACCACCACTGGCCACCAGAGGACACTCAGTCTGCATTCATTGATGCTACTCCCTGACCATGAAGCTCAAAGCTTGAAGTGGTCATTCTTAGGAAGCAATTTAAATTCATTATGCCTGGATTTAGATTTTAATTAGGAAACTATGGGAAATGTTGCTTTAAACTATTAATGATAGGAAATATATAGTCCCAGGGACCCACTCCACATGTGGAATCTCTTTTTTCTGTTAATGTCCCCTGTATTCACTGAAAACAAGCACTTGACATATTGTTAACCCCAGTTCCTCCCTAACTCCATAAACTCGTTAATTTTAATAAATTCACATAGCTTGTTAAATATAAGAAAAGTGAAAGGAAAAAGATTAAGGATGTTTGCAAATAGCATAATAGAACTCTAGATTCGAAATCAGGAAAATCTGAGTTCAAATCCAGCTTCAGACACTACTTTGGCCAAGTCACTTTATTTGTTTTCCTAAGTTTCCCTAACTGTATTATGAGGATAATAATAGCATGGTTCAAATGAATCACGGTTCTAATAAAGAGGAAATTACTTAATGTGTATAAAGCATTTAGCATGGCACCTGGAACACAGGAGGTGCTATATAAACACTTATTTCCTTTCCTTTCCTCCCCTGTGCATAGGAAAAGAGGTATTTCCATTTCCATTATTCAGTCCAACAGATAGGAGTAGAAAATTTTAATACAGAGATCATAAATTTCATATTTGACAGGACCTCAAAGATTTTCCATCCCAATACCCTCATTTTTTAGATCAGGATACTGAGTCCCTAAAAGATTATAAAATATGAGTAGGAAAAAGCTAAAAAGATTCAAACTCAAGTCCACTGACTTGATATTTTTGCCACTCAATGCTGCCACTGAGAATTTTTTGGAAGGGTATATGTACATTTAATTTAATTTTCATATAATTTCTATGACACTATTTAGATTACACTATCAATTCTCAGGCTATTTCAAGTTGAAATGAGAGAATTGTTAAGTTTTCAGTGTGGGCATTTACCTCTCTGCAATCAGCAAATATTACAAATCAGGTCTGATTTACTGTTTCATTGATTGTTTAGCTTAAGAAGATGAAGAAAAATGTAAATAATACATATTAAAATTAAAATATGAAAAAAGCATGTTTATATGGAATTTTCCATTTCTAACTATCTCTTCAAACCACCTCCTGATTTGTCTTTTCAGCTCTTCAGAGGTATGGGGAAAGTTTCCAAGTCACTTATAATCACAAATAATGAAAAAAATCACTGTTATGGAGTGGAAAAGACAGAAAGATCCCCTTCCTCAACTTGCTGTACTCTTCTTGAAGTATTTCTAAGAGATTCTGTTCTTCACAGTGTCTATAGCTCTATTTCTATAGTCACTCATGACCAGGAAAAGGGCATGGAGAAGGTCCATTGTCTTTGCCAATTCTCAGCCCAGTTTCCTAAACTTTATGATATGGATCTCTCAAGATATAAAAAGGACACATCTTTACAATCAGCACTGAAAGTGAGTGTCCTTACATCCCATTGTCCCTTTTACTTATACTTTTACTTTACTTATAGCCAATGCTTTCTTGAAGTGGATTGGTAGAACTCAGTTGTTTAAGAGCACTCAGTCAGTGCTTTATACAATTATAATACTATAATATACATTTAACATTCAACTATATTTAACACAGTTCCTTCTGTGTTGATACCAAAGGCTCTTGAAGTGAATGCATGGGCTTTAGCTCGTTATTATGAACAGGAGATTCTAGGAGATGGCTTTTGGGTTTGTTCCATTAATGTAAGGAAATCTGAATGAAGGATTTACTCCAGTAATTTACAGCAGAGATGTCAAACTCTGGAAGTTGCTGAAAAACTGCCTAGAACCTGTTTAACAAAATAAATAAAAATACAATATAACATAGGTAGTGTTAATTTATGGTTTACTAAGTCAATAGGAGAGTAGCAGGGTCCTTTTCTATTTGAATCTGACACCATTTAGGTAGACTGCTTCAGAGTTTTAGAGAGGTGCCTAAAGGCCTTGAGCAGTTATGTGATTTGCCACAATCACAGTTTTTAACCAGATGTAGAATTTGAACTCAGGTTTTCCTTTCTTCAGGGCTAGTCCACTATCTACTACATTAGGCTATCCCTTCCTAGAACAGTATTATCAAAAAGTTAAATAATGTCAAATTTGGAAGGGATTTTAGAAATCAACAATTGGTCAGATCCTCTCATTTTACAGATGAGGAAGGTGAGATGGGTAAAATGACTTGCTCAAACTAACACAGCTAATGAGTGATAGAATTAGGGAAATAATCCAAGTTTTATTTCCAGTCTAGTGTTCATTCATTCATTTGTTGGCACAAACATATATTAAATATCAATCTTTGTGCCCTAAGGCAAGAATCTTTAAAAAAAATTAGTTCCTGCCCTCGAGGAGCTTGCATTTTTACTGGGGGTGGGATAGGGAATCCAAGTGTGTACAGATAAGTAAATAAAAAGGAAACAAGGAATATATATAAATTAAATAAAAAGTACTGTCTAGTAGAATAGGGAGAGGGAAATGTCAAAGGCCTCCAGGATGAGAATTTATTTAAACTGAAAGGAATATTTTTCCAAATGGAATCTAGAGATGTCAAAAGACAAAGTTAGAAAAGGAATCCATTCCAAGCATGGAGGATGGTATGCAAAGACAGACATGATGTCATGTACATATAAAGAACAGGAAGGAAGCCAATTTGCCTGAAACATAGAGTTTCATACGTTGGAAACAGTTGTAAAGGACTTTAAGCGCTGAGAGGAATGTGAATTTTATCTTTGAGGTAAGAGAGTCACTGAAGAGATTGGAGCCATAGAGGAAGTTATTCTCACAGTCCAGGTGAGAGCTGATAAGGGCTAGAAATAAGGTGGTGGTCTGGTAAGTGCAGAGAGGTGACTGGTGAGAGATGCTGTAGAGATTGAACTGGCAAGACTTGGCAACCCATGGGCTATATGGAGTGAAGGAGAGTGAAGAATCAAGTTACAACAAACAAAGTGGTAAATCTGGATTACTGGAAAGATGGACGTGCCCTTGACAAAAATAGGAAAATTATTCTCAATCCTTATCCCTTTTGATCTCTCTCTGCTGTCTTTGACGCCATTGAGCACACTCTTTTTAATACTCTTTTCTCTCTCTGTTTTAGTGATACTAATTCTCCTGAGAAAAGCAGTGAACCACTTTCCTGGTTCTCTTCCTACCTGACTATTTTTTAGCCTTCTTTGCCATATATTCATCTTTGTCATGCTCCCAGCCATGAATGTCCTACATGATTCTGCCCCGGGTCATCATCTCTTTCTTTCCCAGAGATCCAATTATAAAATCTTTGCAGATAATTCTTGGATCTACTTGAACAGTTTTAACCTCTCTTCTGACCTCCAGTCTCATATCTTCAGCTCCCTAATGAATATATGGAACTGGGTGTTCTGTACGCATCTTAAACACAACATGTCCAAAAGTGAACCCATTATCTTTCCCCCTCTTCCTATTTAGTACTATTGTCCCAGTCACTTAGGATCATAACCTAGATATCATTCTTGGCTCCTCTCTCTCTCTCTCTCTCTCCTCTCCTCTCCTCTCCTCTCTTTTCCTCTTCTCTTCTCTCCTCTTGACATAAACATATACATATTTTACCATGTTTAACATATATTAGATTACTTGACATCGAAGGGAGAGGGTGAGAAGAGGGGGGAAATTGAAACACAATATTTTTCAAAGGTCAATGTTGAAAAATCATCCTTGCATATGTTTTAAAAATAAAAAAAACTTCAAAAAAAAAAAAGCAATAGCTATTATAACATAAAAAATAAAACCCTTCATAAACTGACCCCTTCCTATCTTTCCAGTCATCTGCTTACCTCCATATATTCTTGCTATCCTCATACACATGATACCCCCTCTACAGACTAGGCAGACTGCTATCTATCTCCCACATCTAGAACTCTTATGGCATCTGCCTTCCCCAGCTTCTCTTAAGTCTTAGCTAAAGCTCCATCTTCTTCAAGAAACCATCCTCAGTCTTTATTTTTAGTGTAATGGTGCCTTTTGGGCACTCCCAGTTTACCTCCAATGGTGGCACCCCTAAGGGCATGCAGAGATATCCTAAAATGGAGCCACACTTCAACTCTACCACAGGGGTCAGGGCAGCCATTTTTGACTTAACTAAAACAGACTGCATTTTAAAAACTGGTGAGACAAAAACAACTGCTGTTTCTGGTCAGAGTCCCTTCCTATGTTCTTCTCTTTCTTGTTGTGTCCAGAAGGTGAAGATCCCAGTTCACCTACATCATAGGTATCATGAACTGAATAAGAGAAAGGGGAAGGACTTCCATCCCCAGGTCTCTTTTAACCCAGCTCCAAAAAAATGGGATCGGGAAGTAGGAGGAGTTGTTTCTGCTCTGCTTTATCTTTCTCAGTTTCTGGCACTGGTGGAAATCTTCACTTGAACTAGCTCTAGCCAAGGTGACCTTGGCATTCTGGTAGAGAACACTTGGGGAGGAATAAATATGTCTTTTCCAAGGCAGTGAAGGTTACAGTATCACATTAGTGTCTTCCCTTAAGATTATTTCCATTTTATTCTGTATATGTTTCCCATAATTGTTTGCATGTTGTCTCTTCCATTAAATTAAATTCTATGCTTCCCCTTCCAAGAGCAGAGGCTACTTTTGTTTGTTTATTTTTACCTTTCTCTGTGATCTCAGTGCTCATCACAGTGGCTCACACATGGTAGATCCTTATTAAATGTTTGTTGACTAAAGAGGACTAGTGTTGTGAGAAAGATAATGAGGATTCCTTGAGACATGTTGAATTTGTTACAAGTTACAGGTCATGTAATTGGAAATGTGCAATAGAGAGTTGATAATGTAAGACTAGAGCTCAGGAGAGAAATGAGGCTGGATATGAAGATCTAGATATCATCCTGTATAGAAATGATATTTTATTAAGACAACTCTGAGATACCTTTATATACCTCTCAGATTGGCTAAGATGACAGGAAAAGATAATGACAAATGTTGGAGGGGATGTGGGAAAACTAAGACACAAATACATTGGATTTATGGAATTGTGAAATGATCCAGCTATTCTGGAGAGCAATTTGGAACTATGCCCCAAAAGTTATCAAACTGTGCATACCCTTTGATCCACCTGTGTTACTACTGGGCTTATATCCCAAAGAGATCAAAGGAAGGAAAGAGACTTACATGTGCAAAAATGTTTGTAGCAGCTCTTTTTGTAGTGGCTAGAAACTGGAAACTGAGTGGATGCCCATCAATTGGAGAATGGCTGAATAAATTGTGGTATATGAATGTTATGGAATATTATTGTTCTGTAAGAAATGATCAGGAGAATGATTTCAGAGAGGTCTGGAGAGACTTACATGAACTGATGATAAGTGAAATGAGCAGAACCAGGAGATCATTGTACACGGCAACAACAAGCTTATAAGATGATCAATTCTGATGAACATGGCTCTTCTCAACAATGAAACAAGTCAGGCCAATTCCAATGATCTTGTGATGATGAGAACCATCTATACCCAGAGAGAGGACTGTGGGAATTGAGTGGTTACAACATAGCTTTTTCAGTTCTTTTGTTGCTGTTTGCTTGAATTCTATTTTCTTTCTTATATTTTTCTTTTTTGATCTGATTCTTCTTGTGCAGCAAGATAATCGTATAAATATGTATGCTTATATTAGATTTACATATATTTTTACAATGTTTAACGCATTACTTGCTATCTAGGAAAGGGGATGGGGGAAAGGGGGGGAAATTGGAATACAAAATTTTGTAAGGGTCAATGGTGAAAAATTATCCTTGCATATATTTTGAAAATAAAAAGCTTCCATAAAAAAATAAAAGAATTAAAATTCTAAGCTGCTTTTCACCTCTAGCCTAAATCTATGCTAGTGGTCCTCAAACTTTTGTTCTCAGTATCTTTATACTATTAAAAATTTTTGAGGATCTATCAAAAAAAAAAAGAAATGATATTTGAACCCATGGAAATTGATGAGAGCACTGAATAAGCAGGTAAAAGAAGCAAAAAGAGAACCAATACAGCATAGCACCTAAGCACAGCAGTAGGACATGAATGATGATTTAGCAACTGAATCAATCAATTAGCAAGCATTTTAAGTCCCTAATATGTATTAGGCATTGGGGATAGAAATGCAAAGAAGATCTAGACAGAGCAATTAGACAGGTGGGAAGAGAATCAAGACAGAGAAGTAATATGAAAACTGCTGGATAGAGTCAAATGTTTCAGAGAGGTCAAGAAAGATGTGAAAGGGGAAAACATTTTAGCAAATAAGAAATCATTGTTAGTCTTGGAGAAAATAATTTCAGTTATTTGATGAGCTCACAAGTCAGATTGCAAGAGGCTGAGATATAAATGAGAGGAGAGGAAATAGAGACAATGAGTAAAGATAATTTTTTCTAAAAGTTCACTTATTGAAGGGAGGGAAGATATGGGAAAATAGTTTTGAGAAGGCAGTAAAACTGAGGGAATTTTCAAGAAGGGGGAGATCTGGGCATGTTTGTAGGTGGTAGGGAAGGAATAAACAGATAGGGAAAGATGAAACTTGGTGGTGTGTGTGTGTGGAGCAACAATTGAGGGGGCAAGCTGCCAGGAGAAAGGAATGGGTAATATCTGCCTATTCACTACCTTATGTTGATCTAGTAACTACTTCTCTGCTCCAAATTATTGTTTACTTTAGCACCTGATACCATAATGGATTGAGGGCAGAGAGAGTGAGAGGCTGACAATTGTCATTTTTGACAATTGCTATTTTCCCTCACCAGGAAACTCAAGAGTGTTCTTTAGAGCAGGAAATATCAAGAAAGGTTATAGAAGCATAAAGTCTGAACATGGACATGGATCTGGAGTTCTCCTTTCCAGCATTTTGCCCTTGAGTTGGAACTTCCTTTTATCTGGGCTGGTGACAGTAGTTGTTGATTGCTCTGGCTATTACTGTTTCCTTAGGAGAATTTTGCATACTTTGAGGTGGATTTGAAAGTTTCCATGCAGAGAATTGGAATACTCAGTCCTTTGATGAGACTGTGATAAAAGTTCTTGATTGGTGACTCAAAAAATATGACACATGATGACAAATTTTATACTTCCTGTCTGGATATTTTTTTTTTTTTTGCTTTTACTTTAAAATTTTTTTTATTTTGTTAAAACTTTTTAATTTTTAAAAGCATAGATAAATTTTTAACATTAACCCTTGTAAAACCTTATGTTCCAATTTCTCCCCTTCTCCCCTCCCCTTAAGTAGCAAGTAATCCAATATATGTTAAACATGGTAAAATACATATTAAATCTAATATATGCATACATATTTATACAATTATCTTGTTGCATAAGAAAAATCAAATCAAAAGGGAAAAAAGAGAAAGAAAATAAAATGCAATCAAGCCACAACAAAAAGAGTGAAAATGCTATGTTGTTATCCATACTCAGTTCCCACAGTCCTTTCTCTGGGAATAGATGAACTCTCTTTATCACAAGATCACTGGAACTGGTCTGAATCATTGTTGAAAAGAGCCATGTCCATCAGAATTGATCATCTTATAATCTTGTTGACATGTATAATGATCTCCTGTTTCTGCTCATTTTACTTAGCATCAGTTCATGTAAGTCTCTCCAGGCTTCTCTGAAATCATCTTGTTCCATAACATTCGTCTACTATAATTTATTCAGCCATTCTCCAACTGATGGGCTTCTACTCAGCTTCCAGTTTCTTGCCACTACAAAAAGGGCTGTCACAAACATTTTTGCACATGTGAGTCCCTTTCCCTCTTTTAAGATCTCTTTGGGACATAATCCCAGTAGAAACACTGCTGGATCAAAGCTCTTCGGAACTTGATAGCTCTTTGGACATTGTTCCAAATTGCTCTTCAGAATGGTTGGATCACTTCACGACTCCATCAACAATGTATTAATGTCCCAGTTTTCCCACGGCCCCTCCAACATTAATCATTATCTTTTCCTGTCATTTTAGCCAATCTGAGAGGTGTGTAGTGCTGTACCTCAGAGTTGTCTTAATTTGCATTTCTCTGATCAATAATGATTTAGATTATTTTTTTCATATAACTAAAAATCATTTTAATTTCTTCATTTGAAAATTGTCTGTTCATATTCTTTGCCTGTCTAGATAATTAATACAGCGACATACTACTTTCCTCTCTGAATTCAGGCTGCTTATACCATAATGCCATTGCTGCTGTGATCCAAATAATACATATGCCACATGTTCACACAAGAGTTGTAGGATGAAGGGCCCAAGGAAAGGAATTGACTTTGGTAAAGAGAAGTACCATTTCTTTAGAAAAAGACTGAAGTAATGGAGTAGTGTTAAGAGATTTTAAGATATAGAATAGAGAAAAAGAGTAAATTTAATAGGAATGGCCACTATTATCAGAGTAAAGAACAAAACAAGGAACGGGGTGATACAGGAAGTCTAGGGGGAAAGAAGGTTTGGAAAAGTCAATGCGATATATGCACTAGATGGTCAATTGGTATCAATTAATGCCCAGTTAAAATTAAATAGCACCAATTTACAGTAGACCCAGCCACAATGTCTTTGTGACTTCCTCTAGTGACATTTAGTAGCATATGAATAAAGCTAAGAATGGCAAATGGTAGAGATAATTCATATTGGGGTTTAGCAAACTATAAGAAGGGAAAAGTCAAGAGGACAGAGTATTCAAGAGTAGAAGACATTGTAGAATTGAATTGATTAACTAAAGGCTCAAGTTTGAGAAGGGAAGAGTGAAGCCCAAACATGGATAATGGGCAGGTAAAGCACTGCAGAGTGAAGGTCACTCTAAGAAGGAAGAATGAATTTATGAGAAGTGAAAAACAGGACTATTTGACCACCTGGCCTCTCATGACTGAGCAGATATGGAACACAGAGTACTTCTCATCGAGTCAGGAGATTAGAGGTCAGGAAATTATGCCCAAAGGTCAGATTAAATGCTAAGGACAACCCCAGCTTCTCTTGCCAGAAATATTAATAGAATCTCATCACAGTAGACTCTCAAAGTTGGAAGTGAACTCATGGATATCCTTGGCCATAATTCAAATCAATGAATATTTATTAAAGGCCAGCCCTTGAAGATATCTGTACTAGGCAGTAGGCTGCCTGAGGGGAGGAGGAAGAGATACAAAAGTCAGATACAATCCTTATATGATTGATGTTGAGCTCCCTTCACCATCCTGTATTATCTTTCTCTTGATTTAAACAGTTCATCAATGTCTTTCTCAACTGGAGCCCTGACAACTGAACACAGTGTACCAAAGGTGGTTTGTCGAGGGGAAGGAATGATAAAATATTATTCTTTACACATATTCCAACAGCAAAGCCAACAACTTTAGAATTTCCTTTCTTCCTTTTTCCCTGTTGACCTCCTTTGTTTCAATTTTTTTCCTTTGGCTCAGATGTTTTTCTAGGCTTTGATAATTCAACACTCCCTTCTTTTTTCCCTTTCAAAGTTTAGCAAACATCCTGTCAATAGTATAATAGTAAATCTATAGTGTCAATAAATAAACATTTATTAAGCACTTATGGTGTGCAGACCATAGTACTAGTTGCTGGTGAGAGCCAGCATTTTAGATTTGGTCCCTGTTCTCATGGAGTTTGTTGTCTAGTAATAGAACAAATGGAATGAGTCACAAACACAGATAAGTAATGTACATTAGTACATGGTAAATATATAATTGTTATCAGCTATGTCCAACTCTTTATGACCCCATTTGGGCAGAGATACTGGAGTGATTTATCATTTGCTTCTATGGCTCATTTTATAGGTGAAGGGACTGAGGCAAACAAGGTTAAGTGATTTGCCCAGCATCACACAGCTAGTAAGTGGCAGAGGCAAGATTTGAACTCATGAAAGTGAATCTTCCTGACTCCAGCCCTGGTGCTCCATCCACTGTGCCACCTGGCTGCACTTAAAACGCATTAGGGAGTTATAAAACAAAGTGTTGCTAACATAAAATTATCACATCATATCATCATCTATAAGAAACATTTTTTGTTTACACCATGGACAAAAAATGATGTTTTAGTTACCTTGACAACAAATAGTCTCAGGCACAAACTCCTTTTTGATCTTCCCTTAATCCTTTTCTTCCCAGCAATATCCTTGACCTAAGACAACAATGGCCTCTGTCTTTGGATTCCAAATCTAATTCCTTATTGTATCAAGTTGCTTCTCAATAGAAATATCAATAACAATACTAATAAAATTGTCAGACTAACAAAAGTAACCTGTAACTTGGACACACATATAAGGAAACACTAGGATAAATGAACTCATTTCTTTCTCATTTGTAGTTGGCATACCTTCAGTTTTGATTTTTTCCATTTTCTTTCCCCCTGTATACCTAGTTCTTGAAAAGAGAAGGAAAAGCAATGTGAATCAGGGAGGGTCAGCATGCAGAGGTAGAATAGACACTGGATTCTAAGTTTTGGTTCTCACTTCACAAGCTGTGTGACTTTAAACAAGTCACTTTCATCATTGATAAAATGATGTATTGAATTAGATAAATCTCTAAAATCTTCTAGGCTCAAAGGATGTGAAGGTTTGCTTCAAGTTCTTTTCTCTTTCTCTTCACAAATGCTGACCAGAATATGTGGAAAATGCTAATTAGTTACTATGCCCCTAAGCAGAACCATGGCCTCCACACCCTCTAACTACCTTTGGGATTGGGCCTATGACAGATCATCTTCTGACGTGGCTCTCCCAACTTCCTTTTGCCAGTGATGACTAGCTGCCCTGAAGTTCACAATCTATTAATTTCCCCAGCACCAAATTTCGAAGCATTCATTCTCTGGTAGAGTCACCAAGCACTTCCAAATGGTAAGTATCCTTGAAATTCTGCCTACTTGTTCTCCAATTATTAAATGCTCTTGGGCTTGATCTCATCTGAAACTGTCACCAATGTAAGTAGACCTGATCAGGGTGATGGTGTCAACTAATAGGGGAAAACTGTATTCTCTCTTGGATATAGCAATGATTCCTGAATAGTGACAGAAAAAATATTCATCCTCATTGTTCTTTTTAATATACCTTTGCCATTGTCCTCAGAAGGAAAGCTCAGAGTGAGGAGTCTCAGATGTCATTTAGTTCAGTTCCTCTAACTTTATTATATCCCCCTTTATTATATCACCAGCTTCTGCTGGAACACTTCTTTCAATAGCAATTTCAATACATCTCAAAGCAGTCAATTCCATCTCCCATACATCAAGACTAAATCAGTCTCTCTGAACCCTTCTATCTATTGATCTTATTTCTGTCCTCTGAAATCATGCAACAACAACAAAAAATCTAAACTCTCTTCCACATGGCACCTTCTTAAAATATTTAAAAACAGCTACTCTCTTCAGAAGGGCAGCTAGGTGTGTAGTGGATAGAGCACTAGAATCAGGATGATTGATGTTTATGAGTTCAAATCCAGCTTCAGACACTTAGTAGCTACTACTCTAGGTAAGTCATTTCATTCTGTTTGCCTTAGTTTGCTCATTTGTAAAATGAGCTGGAGAAAAAAATGTCAAACCACTCCAGTTTCTTTGCCAAGAAAATCCCAATAAGGTCAGGAAGAATCAGATACAGTTGAAAAATCATTTAACAGTAATATTCCTTTCAGAAGATAGCCTTCCCTTCTCCAGAGCTAGTTCTTTTGACCTACCCTTTTATCATTCTGAAATGGATGTAGTATAACTTGCCAGTATCCTTTCTTAAATCAAGATTGGGATTCCAACTCATTTGAATATAAGCCTAAACAGTAAGGTAAAAAAGTTTAATTTGCTACAGCTTCACTAAAAACCTCAAAAATATAGATTGAAGTTGGGGTGTTTCTACTACTGAGCTCTTTTACTAGCAAAGAGCATTGGGATTTGATTAGGTTTTAAAAGTCTCCTATTTTTTTTTGGTTAACTGTTTGTTCTTTGTTTCAAGGGAAGGCTTACTGGTTGGGGGTGAGGAACAGGGAGAATAAATTTACAAATGACTATGTTGAGAAAACAAAAGAGTAATAAAACTTCAGAAAAGAGATGACATTATTTTTAAATCATCCCAAATTGCAAATAAACTAAAAGTGTGTTGGACATGGCTAAATTTGTTGTCACTGACATTCTCTCTGGAAAATAGATTAAATCATTAAGATTCAAACTGTTGGGGAAATTTCCAACTGTCCCTTGAAGATAGAAGAAGATAATTTTTCTAATCTTACTATGGAAATCTGGAAAATAGTTGTGAATGGAAGTTTTAGTTTTATTTGTTATTAAAGCTTTTTACTTTATATATATGGATGATTTTCAACATTCACCCTTATAAAACCTTGTATTCTAATTTTTCCCTCCTTTAACTCCACCCCCTTCCCTAAATGGCAAGTGATCCAATATATGTTAAATGAATAGAAATTTTAAAAGATCCTTTCCATATGTAATAACTATGTTTTTTATATTGGAGAAATTAGCATTGTGGGTAAAATAAGTCTTGGAAGCATGCTACAGTGAGAGATAGGCAGAATGCTTTCTTGTAAAGGTTCCAGGCACTGTGGTCAAAGTATTCTTTGGCATAGTCCTTGAAAAGGAGGGGTTCAAAGTTTTGCCATGCATTTCATCAATTTTTCTCAGAAGTCAACTATCTCATGCAGAAAAATAAAAGAAAAGTCACCATCAGAATCTTCTCATTTGGAGAGACAGCTTAGTATAAAAGAAAACAGACTAGACTGGTGGTCAGGAGCTCAGAGCTTGATTCCTACATCTGCCATTAAAGAACTGACTAGATTTTTACTTGCCTACAAGCTCTTAGTGGCTCACTAAGTACTAAGTGCTTATTCCAGTTGTGAGGCCATTTTTAAAAAATAACTTTTTATTGACAGAACCCATGCCAGGGTCATTTTTTACAACATTATGCCTTGCACTCACTTCTGTTCCGACTTTTCCCCTCTCTCCCTCCACCCTCTCCCCCAGATGGCAAGCAGTCCTATACATGTTAAAGAGGTTATAGTATATCTTAGATACAATATATGTGTGCAGAACCAAACAGTTCTCTTGTTGCTCAGGGAGAATTGGATTCAGAAGGTATAAATAACCCGGGAGGAAAAACAAAAATGCAAGCAGTTTACATTCATTTCCCAGTGTTCTTTCTTTGGGTGTAGCTGCTTCTGTCCATCCTTGATCAATAGAAACTGAGTTAGATCTTCTCTTTGTCGAAGAAATCCACTTCCATCAGAATACATTCTCATACAGTATTGTCGTTGAGATATATAATGATCTCCTGGTTCTGCTCATTTCACTTAGCATCAGTTCATGTAAGTCTCTCCAATCCTCTCTGTATTCATCCTGCCGGTCATTTCTTACAGAACAATAATGTTCCATAACATTCATATACCACAATTTACCCAACCATTCTCCAATTGATGGGCATCCATTCATTTTCCAGCTTCTAGGTGAGGCCATTTCTGAACTTGAAACTGATCACAATGTATCTCAGAGTCATAGAGAAGGAAAAGACCCTGACTATTACTTAATCCATTTCCTCAATTTACCGATGAGGGAAAGGGATTCCTATCTATTTAATGTTTTCAGAGAAAATTCCCATAATTACCTTCTTAATTATCCACTTCTCTAATTCTTCCATCTATCCTGTGACATCTGAGGCAAGGAGATAATGCAGTGGCCTGCAATCAGAAGGGCCTGAGTTCAAATCCATCTTTAAATACTAACTAGCTGTGTGACTCTGGACAATTTACTTTATCTCTGCTTCAGTTTCTTTAACTGTAAAATGAGAATAATGTGCCAGTAGCATTATATAAATGCACATTCCCTTTATTTCTCTTATTTATGTCTCTCTGTTGTTATTGTTATAATGTCCAATTGTTCATGACCCCATTTGGGGATTTCTTGGCAAAGATACTGGAGTTTTCTTTCTCCAGCTCATTTTATAGATAAGAAAACTGAGGCAACTGGGTTGAGTGATTTACCCAGTTTCACACAGCTAATGTGTCTGAGGCCAGATTTGAACTTAGAAAGATAAGTTTTCCCGATTCCAAGCCTAGCAGTCTACCCACTATGCTATGTTTCTCTCTCTCAAATATTTTTCTTATGTATATTTAGTCTCAAAAAACTCATGCCACCTTTCATAGCAATCAAAAAAGACAAAAAAAAATTTGTAAAGTCTTACACAGTATTAGTTGATTTTTATATAGCATGAGTGACATTCTTGTAATAATCTTTTGTATTAGGCAATATAAATATTATTACATTGGAATTTCCCCCTTTGGGGTCTTTTCCCAAATACTAATAACTAGCATTTACAAAATGCTTATTTTGTAGCAGGTAATGTGCTAAGAACTTGTCACAAATGTTTCATTTGATCCTGGCAACAACTCTGAGAGATGGATGCTGTTATTATCCCAATTTTATATTTGAGAAACTGGGGCAAACAAAAGTTAATTAACATAGCATTATCTGAATCTAAATATGAATTCAGTTCTTCTTGATTTTGGCCCGGTGCTCTATTTACTAAGAACCATCAATCATGAAAAACCATGTATGTACATTGTTCCCACCAGCCAACTCCCTCTATTCCTTCTTTGGGGTACCCTTCATTTGTACATAATTACTTTTTCATTGAATGACTTAAAATTACATCAACTAAAAAAAAAATAGCTGTCTGAGTAGTCATTTCAATGCTTTGGGCCTCAATTTTTACATATAAATGAAGGATTAGGAGTAGAAAAAATATTTTATACCCTCTGGAGAACTATGTTCAAATTTTTAAAATTTTCCACTTATATTTTATTTTTCCTACTAGAGCTAAGTCTATCATAGTTGATCATTACACAATGTTGTTTTTACTGTAAACAATATTTTGGTTCTGCTCACCTCACTCAACATCAGTTCATCAGTTTTATTTTTTTAAAGTTTACTGAAGTATTCTAAAATGCTAATGGGGCTTCCCTCACAATAAAATAAGCAAGATTTTCCTTTGGTAGAATACAGCTGTATAACAATTAAAATGGCTAGCTAAGATACAAAGTTCTGAACATAATCAATTTATTAGCAAAGTGGGAGTTTATCAATAAATCAGATCTCATACTAAAGAAGGGAAAGGGACCTGTATGTGCCAGAATGTTTGTGGCAGCCCTGTTTGTAGTGGCTAGAAACTGGAAAATGAATGGATGCCCATCAGTTGGAGAATGGTTGAGTAAACTGTGGTATATGAATGTTATGGAATATTATTGTTCTGTAAGAAATGACCGGCAGGATGAATACAGAGAGGATTGGAGAGACTTACATGAACTGATGCTAAGTGAAATGAGCAGAACCAGGAGATCATTATATACCTCAACAGCGATACTATATGAGGATGTATTCTGATGGAAGTGGATTTCTTCGACAAAGAGAAGATCTAACTCAGTTTCAATTGATCAAGGATAGACAGAAGCAGGTACACCCAAAGAAAGAACACTGGGAAATGAATGTAAACTGCTTGTATTTTTGTTTTTCTTCCTGGGTTATTTTTACCTTCTGAATCCAATTCTTCCTGTGCAACAAGAGAACTGTTCGGTTCTGCACACTATATTATATCTTGGATACGCTGTGACATATTTAACTTGTATAGGACTGCTTGCCATCTGGGGGAGGGGGTGAAATGAGGGAGGGGGAAAGTCGGAACAGAAGTGAATGCAAAGGATAATGTAAAAAAAAATTACCCAGGCATGGGCTCTGTCAATAAAAAGTTATAATAATAAAAAAATAATAAATCAGATCTCAAGTGGGATCACAAAGCTAAAACCCAGATGAGGAGGATGGCTCTCTTTTATAATCTTAGGGAAGACAGAAAAAAGAACAGGAATGATTTGCCATTTCCTTCTCCAGTTCATTTTTCAAATGAGGAAACTGAGGCAAACAGTTAAGTGACCTGCCCAGTATCACACAGCTAGTAAGTGTCTGAGGCTATATTTGAATTCAAAATTTCCTAGACACTCTATCCACTATACATCTAGCTGCTTCTATACCACCAAGTTATGATGGGTTAAAATAACTTGATGTCATGAATGGCAACATCAATATGATTGGTTACAGAGCTGAGTTGTGGAAGACAATACGATTAGTTGGAAATCGGGAATGAGGGGCTAATAACTGTGATGAGAAATCTTGTGATGAGAAGTGTTCATTGCTGGAGTCCACCTGCAAGGTCAGATATAATGGAGCAGATTTCTTTGGAGAACAAACCAGACATCCTTGGAGGATAGCTTGGTGGTGTAAAGATATTAGACCAAATTCCCTGGTGTCCATCTGCATCTCTCTAGGATAACAGACTTCCTTGAGGCAACAATAAAATAGTGATTAGTAGGAAAACTAAATTTCAAAATTTAACTCATTATAGGTCAGCTGAATTTTGAACTAAATACTTTTTATATAAATATTATTTTTTCTAATCACATGTAAAGATGGTTTTCAACTTTTTTGTATTTTTTATTATAACTTTTTATTGACAGAACATATGCATGGGCAATTTTTACAACATTGTCCCTTGCACTCACTTCTGTTCCGACTTTTCCCTTCCCTCCTTCCACTCCCTCCCCTAGATGACAGGCAGTCTTATACATGTTAAATATCAACATTTATTTTTTGAAAGATTTTGAGTTCCTCCTTGTCTTTCCTTCTCTCCAACATGGCAAGCAATGCATGTGCAATCATGTTAAATATATTTTCACATTAGTCATATTATGAAAGAAGAAACAGATCAAAAGGAAAAAAAATGACCAAAAAAGGGAAAGTGAAAATAGTATGCTTTGATCTTCATTCAGACTCCATCAATTAGTTGTTTCTCTGGATGTGGATAGCACTTTCCATCATAAATTTCTTGGCATTGTCTTGGATCATTGTATTGCTGAGAAGAGCTAAGTCTATCATAATTGATAATCACACACCTGAACTAAGTTCTGAGACAAAGAACCATGATTCAGGCAGTTACAGGATAAAATCAATTAACTACAAATAGGATCAATTAAAAGAGGATACAGAATCAATCTCATTGTTTCAATTGCCATTCTCCAAATGACAGAAATGACAAGGGGAAGGGGCTGAGGAGGGAGCATAGTTCCATCGTGAGTTGGGAATGGGTCTTGCTTGGAAAGAGAAGATCAGACTATAAATATGGAATTGTATGACCTTTATGCTCATTGCTTATAAGGATGCTTCCTGTCTCTCACCTCCTATGCTGCCATCTCTGAAGAGGAAAAAGATAAGAGTGAAGAGGACAGATGTAAAGCAAAGATTAACCTTTTATTTCTTTGTACTGGTTCTTTTCCTGTTCTGTTGCAAAAGAGGGCATGATAGAAGTATCAGGACATTGTGGATAAAGTGTTGAATTATATATAGTCAGAAAAATCCAGGTTTAAATCCTCCTCAAATACCCCTGACAAATCTCTTAAACTCAGATCATGAAATGAGGGAAATTAAACTACAGTAGGTCTCTTAATCTTTAAATAATTGAAGGAAATTCTAAATTTCAGTAAAAGGTTAATGAAAATAAAGATGTAATTGTTTTCCCACCCAAGTTCATAGAGCTTTTGAAATCTATGCATGGGAGTTGGTGGATAGGAAGTTAAGAAACCCTACACTGACTTTTGACCTCTAAGCAAGAGTATGTATTGGAGGGAGCTTATTGGAGAGCTGGTTGTTAAACACCAGCAAATACTACAAAACACAACTTGATTTATTGTTTTTGTTGAATATTTAATTTTAAGAAAACGGTGGAGGAAATGTTAATGATGCATATTAGGTTTTAAAGTGTGTTGTGCTTTGGGGCACCTCTGTCTCTAAAGTACCTTCTAACTCCAAACCTGTAAACCTAACGGGAGAAAAACACAATAAGGAAAAAAATTCAGAGATACAAAGCAGATTCTTCCGAGCTCCATTGCTCTAATCTTTTATGAGTTTTTAAGGTTGGGGAAATTTATCATTTGATCATCAGCTGTCTGGTGTCATTCATATTCTCTATCGGCATAATATTTGAGAACCGAAGGTCACCTCCAAACCATAAAATAAATTATCAAATGATTTTAATCTGCAACTTGATGCCATAGCAGATAAACTAGAGTCAGGAAGATCGGAGTTTAAAAATCTACTAACTGCATGACTCTGGTCAAGTCACATGACTTCTGTCTGCCTCAGTTTCCTCACATGAAAAATGAGGATAATAACAATTTACTCCTAAGGTGGGTATAAAAATCAAAGAGATAATATTTGCATAATGCCTGGCTCATAGTAGTGAGTTAATACTAGTTTCCTTTCTGCTTGGTTGGGGGTCGCGTTAACAGTAGGTTGACTGCCAGGTGATTAACTTTTTTAGCCAGAGCAACTTAGGAAGAGCCTCTAAGAGAACATATATTTAAGTGGGATAACATATATAAAGTGTTTTACAAATTATAAAATGTTATATAAATGTCAGTTTTGATTATTATTAGTGAGAACTAATTTAGTGAAAGACCCAGCCTCAGATTTAGGAAAGCCTGGATTCAAAATTCCTGATATTTATTGTGCCAGTAGATAAAGCATAGAGCTACTCAGTGCTTTAAGCATTTCTATAAGATTATAAATTGTAGAATAAATGCAGATCTGTTTTGGTGGAGGGAATTTTCTTAGTGTGGTTTCCCTGCATTAATGATAAGACTGGACAACAATGAAAAAGTATTATCATCTATAATGACTTGGAAGTTATCTGAAATAGTGAAAGGAGTACTCACAGTAATAAAATCATCAATCCTTGAAGTATTATCATTGGTAGAGTATTTTGCATAATTCATATCTATTATCTTATTTTCACAATAGCTTATTAGATGATAAGCTTCTAGGTCATTGATAAGAAAGTCCCTATGGTAGCAAGAACAGGAAACAAAGTAGATTCCTATCAGCTGGGGAGGAAAACAAATGATTATACATACATGAAATGCTTAGCAAACCACTTGGCACATAGTAGGTGCTTAATAAATGTTTCTTAGTTGATTGATTGTTTAGGATAATGGAATGATTCTGTGCTATGAAAAATGATAAATGTGAATCAAAAGAATATTGTATATAGTAACAATAATCTTGTTTGAAGAACAACTATGAATGACCAAATGATTCTGACTATTGTAAATACTCAAATCAATGACAAAGGACCTATGAAGGAAGGTGATATCCACTTCCAGAGAAAGAACTGATAAATGGAAGTTTGCATAGTATGGTTCTAAATAAAAATATGTGGTGGAGGTATTGGGAGTGATGAGGGATGTCTGTGTCAAATGGTATGGGATAGGGAGGAAAGGATGGAGATAGTTTGGAAATTAAAATGAAAAAAAACTAAATTAAATTTTAAAAATTATGAAAGTGATGAATATAGAGAAAATGGAAAGATTTATAGGAAATGATACAGAATAAAATACCAGAGACAAGAAGACAATAGCAACATACAGAATGACAAAACAATATGAACCAAAAAAAAAATTAATTACCAAAAAAAAGTGAATGTTGCAGAATAATAAAGAACAAGATAACTCCAAGGAGGAGAATATGAAAGGATAATTTCAACCCACCCCTTTGCAGAGGTGGGAGATTTTATATACATATTATATTTATATACATACAGTATATACATATTATATATGTATATTGCTATATTGATAATTTTGATAACTTTTTCATTTTTCTTTAATGTATGGGATGTCGGGGAGGGCTTCTACTTTGCAAATATAGTTTGGGAGAGGTCTCCTTTTTGTATTTGTACTTGATATGACACTCCAACAAAAATGATCTCTTTATTTTAGTTTCTTTGTAAACAATTGATTTTTCCCCCATATTTTCATCATCCCCAAATGCCTTTTCAACAAACTTTGATGATTCTAACTGGCTTATTTTGAAGGTTCCTCCAGTCATCCTGCTCGTCTTCCTCCTCACAGTTGACATGGGAGATACAAGCTGTTTTCAATTAGACTTCCCACCCAGTGCTAAAGGTAAGAGCAATAAATGGAATTCTGTGACAGGGGCATAGTCATGACAGAGCCTTAAGTTGAATATGTACAATTCATTATCGAAACTTTCAACTAATATTCTTATTAAGAGAAGTCTTTGCTTTTGTCATTCAGTCATTTCAGTCGTGTCTGACTCCATTTGGGGTTTTCATGGCAAAAATATTGATGTATTTTGCCATTTCCTTCTCCAGCTCATTTTACAGATGAGGAAACTGAGGCAAACTGATTTGCCCAGGGTTACACAATTAGCAAGGGTCTGAGGCTGGATTTGAATTTAAGTCTTCCTTATCCCAGGTCCAGTACTATGCTGATCCTACACTAATCCTAAATACAGAAGGCACCTTTAGGATTAGTGAAGGATCAACACAGATTACAGATTTGCAGTTGTGGAGGACATTTCAACAATTGGAGTCTAGAACAAAAACACTTTTTGGTGATATTCTTTTGAGTATCTAAACAATAAGTGAAGCAGCCATGCAGCATGGAGTCTCATAACTGTACACCCTAAAGAGTTATAGAAATGTGAATTATTTTAGTAGGAGTGTATGACAAGCATAGATGCATCATGAAGTATAGAATAACATGATAAATGTGTGAGATAGGTAAATAAAATGCTATGTGTGACCTGAAGGAGGTAGGGATCAGGAAAAAAAAAAATCCATGAAGGGGAAGTCATTTAAATTGTATTTTACAAGTTAGGTAAGAATTCAAGACATGGTGATAGGTAAAGGAAGGCATACCGAGGCACAGACAACTATGTGAACAAAGACCTGGAGGCAAGAAAGTACAGGTCATGCGCTCCTGCTGGTGAATGGAGCAGCATGGGATATACAGGGGGTCCTCAAACTACGGCCCGCTGCCAGATGTGGCAGATGAGGACGTTTATCCCCCTCACCCAGGGCTATGAAGTTTCTTTATTTAAAGGCCCACAAAACAAAGTTTTTGTTTTTACTATAGTCCGGCCCTCCAACAGTCTGAGGGACAGTGAACTGGCCCCCTCTTTAAAAAGTTTGAGGACCCCTGATTTAGACAATAAGCATGAGGTTATAGAGGACCTTGAATGACAAACTAAGAAGCCCAAACCATTCAGCACACATTAGGAAAACACTAAAGAGATCTGGGGCAGCTAGGTGGCGCCATAGTCCACCGAGTGCCGACCTGGCGTCAGGAAGACTCATCGTCCGGCTTCTAATCCATTATGTAGTGTCAGGGTGACCCTGAGCAAGTCACTTCACCCTGTCTGCCTCAGTTTTCTCATCTGTAAAATGAGCTGGAGAAGAAAATGGCAGAGCATCCCAGTATCTTAGCCAAGAAAGCCTCAAATGGGGTCCAACAGACTAGGGACTCTGGCGTCTTTTACCAGGCTCCTATTTTATAGCTTCTCTGAGCTCTGGTCATTGGTAGGGCTTGGACAACAGAACCACTGTTCTATACATTTTCTGGGCCTTCCTCATGTTCTACTGTCTTCCAGACTGAATCATAGCTCTAGAGCCTCCTCTAGGGAGTCAAGGTCCAGCATATCTGACTGTTGTCATCAGTCCAATATGAGCTTGGAAGGCTCTACCACGGGTTGGACACAGAGAGACCACATGAACACTTTTTTTTAATAGCCTTTTATTTACAGGCTATATGCATGGATAACTTTACAGCATTAACAATTGCCAAACCTCTTGTTCCAATTTTTCACCTCTTACCCCCCCCACCCCTCCCCTAGATGGCAGGATGACCAGTAGATGTTAAATACATTAAAATATAACTTAGATACACAATAAGTGTACATGACCAACGCGTTATTTTGCTGTACAAAAAGAATCAGACTCTGAAATATTGTATAATTAGCTTGTGAAGGAAATCAAAAATGCAGGTGGGCATAAATATAGGGATTGGGAATTCAACGTAATGGTTTTTAGTCATCTCCCAGAGTTCTTTCTCTGGGCATAGCTGGTTCAGTTCATTACTGATCCATTGGAAATGATTTGGTTGATCTCATTGCTGAGGATGGCCAGGTCCATCAGAACTGGTCATCATCTAGTATTGTTGTTGAAGTATATAATGATCTCCTGGTCCTGCTCATTTCACTCAGCATCAGTTCATGTAAGTCTCTCCAGGCCTTTCTGAAATCATCCTGTTGGTCATTTCTTACAGAACAGTAATATTCCATAATATTCATATACCACAATTTATTCAGCCATTCTCCAAATGATGGACATCCATTCATTTTCCAGTTTCTAGCCACTACAAAAAGGGCTGCCACAAACATTCGTGCACATACAGGTCCCTTTCCCTTCTTTAGTATCTCTTTGGGACATAAGCCCAGTAGTAACACTGCTGGATCAAAGGGTATGCACAGTTTGATAACTTTTTTGAGCATAGTTCCAAACTACTCTCCAAAATGGTTGGATTCGTTCACAACTCCACCAACAATGCATCAATGTCCCAGTTTTCCCGCATCCCCTCCAACAATCATCATTATTTTTTCCTGTCATCTTAGCCAATCTGACAGGTGTGTAGTGGTATCTTAGAGTTGTCTTAATTTGCATTTCTCTGATTAATAATGACTTGGAGCATCTTTTCATATGACTAGAAATAGTTTCAATTTCTTCATCTGAGAATTGTCTGTTCATATCCTTTGACCATTTTTCAATTGGAGAATGGCTTGATTTTTTATAAATTAGAGTTAATTCTCTATATATTTTGGAAATGAGGCCTTTATCAGAACCTTTGACTGTAAAAATATTTTCCCAGTTTATTGCTTCCCTTCTAATCTTGTCTGCATTAGTTTTGTTTGTACAAAAACTTTTCAGTTTGGTATAATCGAAATTTTCTATTTTGTGATCAGTAATGATCTCTAGTTCTGCTTTGGTCATAAAGACCTTCCCCTTCCACAGGTCTGAGAGGTAAACTATCCTATGTTCCTCTAATTTATTAATAATTTCATTCTTTATGCCTAGGTCATGAACCCATTTTGACCTTATCTTGGTGTACGGCGTTAAGTATGGATCAATGCCTAGTTTCTGCCATATTAGTTTCCATTTTTCCCAGCAATTTTTATCAAACAGTAAGTTCTTATCCCAAAAGCTGGGATCTTTGGGTTTGTCAAAGACTAGGTTGCTATATTTGTTGACTGTTTTATCCCTTGAACCTAATCTATTCCACTGATCAACTAATCTATTCCTTAGCCAATACCAAATAGTTTTGGTAACTGCTGCTCTATAATATAATTTTAGATCTGGTACAGCTAAGCCACCATCATTTGATTTTTTTTTCATTAATTCCCTTGAAATTCTTGACCTTTTGTTTTTCCATATGAACTTTGTTGTTATTTTTTCTAGGTCATTAAAATAGTTTTTTGGGAGTCTGATTGGTATAGCGCTAAATAAATAGATTAGTTTAGGTAATATTGTCATCTTTATTATATTTGCTCGCCCTATCCAAGAGCATTTAATATTTTTCCAATTGGTTAGATCAGACTTAATTTGTGTGAAAAGTGGTCTGTAATTTTGCTCATAAAGTTTCTGATTTTCCCTTGGCAGATAGATTCCTAAATGTTTTATATTATCAGTAGTTACTTTAAATGGAATTTCTCTTTGTAACTCTGACTGTTGGATTTTGTTAGTGATATATAAGAATGCTGATGACTTAGACCACATGAACACTTGAAGTGGAGATGCCTCTAGTGCATCTCACATTTCTTTTGAGCTTTTGTAATCCTGCTTTGCTCATAGAGCATCATGTTGCCTTCTTTGATGCAGGGACACCTTGCTAGGTGGTTCTTTGTCAGTGTCCGTCATGTCATAAGATCAGTTCCGAAGTTCAGAGACCTTGGGAGTGTCCTTCTGACCTCTATATGAATGCTTGTCTCATGTGAGTTCTCTGTAAAGTAGTCTTTTAGGGAAGCTTCCCTTAGGCATTTGAACAATTGTCCAGTCCTCAGAGACGCCCTCTCTGCAGTACAGTTTGAATGCTGAGCTGTTTAGCTTGGGAAAGGATCTCGGTGTCTGGTACCTTTTCTTGCCAGGTGATCTTCCTAAGAAGCAATTTAGTTTTCTGTCATGGTGCTGGATACTTTCCAGGTTTCACAGGCCTACAACAATGAAGTCAGTGCAATGACCTTCCATTTGATAGTCAGTCTGATACCTCTTTGCTCCATACTTTCTTTCGGAGTCGCTCAAATACTGAGGTAGCTCAGGCAATGCATGTGTCCACCTCATCATTTATGTGTACATTCCAGGGAAGTATACTGCCAAGGTAAGCGAACTTATTCACAGAATTCAACATTTCTCCATTTGCTAGAACTGATGGGATATGATGAGGTGCTGGCTAGTGAAGGACCTGGGTTTTCTTGGTAATAATCGTTAGGCCAAAATTAGAATAAGCAGCAGAGAATCAATCCATACTTTGTTGCATCTTGTACCCAATCAAATACAAACAAAAAAATCTTGCACTAACTCTCCCTCCACCTTCGTTTTGGCTTGTCCCCTTTTCAAGTTAAATCATTTACCATCAGTGAGAGAGCTGACCTTGATGCTGTTTTTGTCCTTGCTGAAGGCAGTTGACAACATTGCTGAAAACATCATGCTAAAAAGCATGGGAGCAAGCACACGGCATTGGTAATTGGGAAAGTGCAAGAGTGTCATCCATTATCCATGCTATCATGAAAATGACATACGATATTGATGGACTTCAGGCATCCAAATTTTGCCATAATTTCCCACAAATCCTCATGATTAACAGTAACAAAAGCCTTGGTCAAATCAATGAATGTTGTGTATAGATTACAGTTCCAGGCATTTTTCTTGGAGTTGTCAAGCAGCAAATACAATGTTGACCGTTCCTCAACTCTTTCTGAAGCCACATTGGTTCTCATGTAGATGATCATCTTCAAGATGAAGGATTCTGTTAAGAAGGATTCTGGCAAGAATTTTGCCAACAATGACTAAGAGAGAGATCATCCTCTCATTTCCCCTCCCCACACCCCAGACCGTGAATGTCACAGGAAAACCTATTTCCTTTGTCTTTATAGAGATGGACAATGAATGTGATACAAAATGTTTAAAATGTGGTGGGAGTTATTGTGATGTAAAAACAAAAGGTATCAATGATTTTTAAATAACAGTCATTTTAACCATAAAACTACCAAACCAAAACAGATACAAGGAATGATTTCCAGAACAGTTTGAAAAGCTTTAGCACTGTTAACTTGCCCAAGAGCTCCTCAGCAAGAGTGCAGATATCAGAGCATCTGAAGGAGAGGGTGTCCAAAGGATTCTAGGAACTTTGAAGGGAAAAGTGAGGGGCCGAGGACCTGAGATCCATCATTCCAGCTTCTGCCAGTTGGGCCACTAATGGTCCTGAATCTGCAGCAGCTATCCTTCCTTATACCCTTGCCTCCCTTGCCCAACTGATATTCAGGATCTTCTTTGGGTCCTGGTGATCCATGCCCTCTGCTTTTATGATAAAATATTAAAAAGAAATCTTTAGTTCGATGAATTCCATTTACCCATCAGTCTCTGTGTCTGCTGCATGGTCTCCATACATTCCAAGATTTAAGAATCATCAGTTGAGCTACAAGAAATAGTTAAATTTCTCCAGGAGATGAGTTACCCTTTCTATATACCTGAAAATGAGATAAAATCAGACTAGTGTCCCAAAGAGATTAAAGAAAAAGAGAAAGGATCTATATGTAGAAATATTTATAGAAGCTTTTTTTATGGTGACAAAGAATTAGAAATTGAAGGGAAACCCATCAGTTGGGGAATGACTGAGCAAATTGTAGTATATGACCATGAAGGAATATTATATGCTATAAGAAATGTTGTAACAATGACCTACTATGAAAGACTTAGCTATTCTGACAATGATCTAAGAGAATTTTAAAGGGTTTATAATGGAAAAATGATCTCTCCCTCCAGAGAGAGAACTGATGACCTCTTGAGTACAAATTGAAGCATATTGTTTTTAACTTTTTTTCTTGCCTTTGAGGGTTTTTTTTTCAACATAGCTAATGTAGAAATATTCATTATATAACTTCACATATAGAATAGGGGAATTTTACATTGTCTTCTAAATGAATGGGGAAAGGGCTACAGAGAGAATAAGAATTTAAAATTACATTTTTGAAAATTAAAAATCTAAAAATATCCCACTAAGTTAAGATCCCAAGATCTTCCAGATCTTGAGGTGAACTTCTCCCCACCTCCAACAGGGTTCCTCTATAATGTCTTTCCATGCCTGGTGTTATAGCTTGTCCCAGATTCTTCCCCATTCCACCTGCCCTTGTTTTAGACACCAGAATTCCTAGTCATCATGACTTTGGATAATTAAAAAGATAAGTTTGGAATATACTATATATATATATATATATATATATATATATATATATAATAACAAACAATTGTCTATTTTCTTGCTTTAGCTTGCTACTTTTAAAAAAAATAAATTTATTTAGGTGAGGCAAATGGGGTTAAGTGACTTGCCCAGTAAGTGTTAATTGTCTAAGGTCTGATTTGAACTCAGGTCTTCCTGACTTCAGGAGTAATGTTCCATCTACTATGTCACCTAGCTGCACTTTCAGTTCATTTCTTACCATAAATGTGGCCCAAGTGCCATTTAGAGAAAGCAAAACTCATTTTGCTAAGTGGTTGAATAACTGACATTCTTGGTGTTAAAGCAATACTTCTCCATCTTTTCACTGAAAGATGTTAACATTTGTGTGTTTAGGCTGCTTCATGGATGATGATTACTATGCAAATGGGAAAAAATGGAGGACTAAAGACTGTCAAGACTGTAGGTGTTACGAGAAACACATGACTTGCTGCCTCAGGTAAATTCCAGTCCACCAGAACTACTCTGAACAGAGTAATCTCAGTTATTGATGATCATCTGCCCTTTGCTTTTATGATAAAATATTAAAAAGAAATCTTTAGTTCGATGAATCTTCTTTCAAAAATAATTTTTCTGTGAGCCAATTATAGCTCACATTTATATCACCCTTTAACTCTGAGTCTCAGAGAGGTCAACTTGCTTGCCCAGAGTCCCATAGCTAGTTGCCTCCAAAATTCATTTTTTCAAAAAAAATTTTGAATTTTGAATTTTCTCTCTTTCTCCTGCCTTCATTTCCCCACTCTGTGAGACAGTCACCAATTTAATATACTTCCTGATATTTTCTTAAGGAAAATGAAAGTATTTGAATACCAAGTAAAACAAAGAAGAATTAAGAAGGTACATTCTTACTGAAAGTACCATAGAATATATCTCATGATCAAATTAGAATTATTTTTGGATAATCAACTTATATACATATTCCAGGTCACTATTCTGCAGAAGAGTAAAGAATCACAGATTATGTATTATGTAAGAATAATTAACATTTATATAGCTATTTAGCATCCTATCCAGTGTCTTATTTGGCATTCACAAAAATCCCCATGAGGTAGGAGATCTAGGGGTTGTTATCTTAATTTTACAGGTGAGGAAACTGGTAACTAAATTGTTCAAAGTCACATGGCTTGTAAGTAAAAAAGCAAGGACTTGAATTCAGATCTTTTAACTATAAGTCCAGGGCTCTTTCTGTTGTCTGCCATTGTCTTTGTAATATTTATTTGTATGCAAAAATGATGCTTCCCAAAGCGACTGTTTGAATCTAAAAAAGGCTTTAAGGCAGAGGTAAAATTAATAGTAGGAATTGAACTGAGGAATTCAAAGGGAAGATAGTTCTAGAAGTATGGGAAGTTCTAAAAAATATAGTTCCGATGACCTATTTACAAATAATTCTGATGAAGAAGAAAAGAAGAAGGCATCTAGAGAGACTGATGTGACCACACAGGACTTCTTTAATAAACTCAGATTTTGCAAGGATATAATTTATAAAAGATATAATCAGGGGCATATAACAAAGACTAAAATCCAGAATAATTTGGGGCTTGAGAAAAATGCTAATGATTGCAAAAAGGATTGTTTTAGCCATATTCTGGGGAAGTCAAAGAGTAAAGAAGTGACAGACAGGCTTTTAAACTCTACAAGTCCAGAACTGAACTTAGCACCTTTCCAGCCCCACCAATCAAATTTGTCCCATCTCTCAACTTCTATTCCTGGTATCACCATTCTCCTAGACAATTAGGCATTAAACCTCAGTGATCTCTTGTCTTTCCTCCATATACCATATTCAATTGATGGTCAATTGCTATCAGTTCTTCCTTTGAAATACCTCTCACATTCCATCTATCCATCTAGCCAGATCATATTGACAGAGGTTACTTAATTCTGTTGAGGTCTGAGGGTACCGAAGAAGAGGTGAGGCAGGAATGAGTGAGGGTCAGCTGTCCAAGGCCCAAGTTCACGGAAGGAATTTTGCTAGACCCAAAGACTATGGCAGAAAACCTTTATTGTTAAAGAAACACCAAGAGGTATTTCTTGGTGGGCATATCATTCTCAAGAGAGAAGTGATCTGCAAAGGGTCATTTTCTGAAGACCCATTTTATGCATGCGTCTAAGAGAAGTCCTGAGTGGATGTGAAATCTTGCCTGGAGTCATGACTTCCTTCAAGGAAGCTTATTTTCCTCGGGAGGGTGCAAGACCATTTGGATTTGTAGATTAAAGGAGACATTTTGTTGGTGATTTTACATAATTTTACAGGGACTCAGATCAAACAGAGTTTTATTCTCATCAATTTGAGATCTCATATTCAAATCCTAATACTTTCTCTGATTACCTATGGAACTTTAAGTAAATCAATTAACCTCATTGGCCTTTAGCTCCCACATCTGTAAAAGGAAAAGATTCTCTCTAAGGCCTTTTTTCAATTCTGTACTGATATTCCTATAATACTTATCCCCTGTCATTCACCTCATTCACCTAGACTTCATTAAAGCATTTGATAATGTCACTCATGCTTATCTTTGTGGACAAGACAGAAAAATATGGGCTAGATGATTATACTTGTAGGTGCTTTTAAAGTTGGTTGAATGTCTAGACCAGCCAAATGAATAGTTCAGAGTTTTAGTAGGATTAATCTAGTAGGATCTAACAAGGATCTGGTTTTGACAATGATATTTAGCATAAGTATCAGTGACTTTGATGAAGCAGAAGTGGCATTTTTATGAATTTTGAACATGGTTGAGTATTTTGAGATTATTTCAAAGAAATAGTGTGTTATTCCCAGCAAGTATGGAGAATAAGGAAGAATCTTACAGTAACCTAGATAGTGTATGCCATTTATATTTCCACTTTGGCCAAGGGTTGTTATTTATGCTCAAAGTGTATCCATTCCACTCTTAGAAGAGAAGAATTTCAAAAAGCATCTCTTTGTATTTTCATGGAGAATGAAATGTTTTTCTAAAATATTAAAAGGCTTCAACATGAAAACAAACAAGGAAAGAAATAAATATTTATTAAATGCCTGGTATATATCAGGCAATATGCTAAGCATTTGGTCCTCACCACAACCTGAGATGAGTACTATTATTATCCCCATTTTATACTTGAGGAAATTGAGGCAAGCAGAGTTGAAGTGATTTGTTCACAGTTGACATGGTGTCTGAGGCAGGATTTGAATTCAGGTTTTACTGGCTCCAGGCTTGCTCTCTATCCACTATTCCATCTAGCTGCCCCAAGGAAAAAGAAATTGTGAAGAGGCAGAGATATGAAGAAATAGCTGAAGAGATTTGAGTGTGGAAGAATGTGGCATAAAGAAGGAAGAGGACCACTGAATATTTGGAATTAGGAAATAAATATAAAGCTCTTCCTGAAGAGAAAGAAGTTGGATCCTTCTTAAAGGAAGAGATAGAACAGATATCTTCTGGTTGACCAAAGAAAGATACATAAGTGCTGTTAGGTGACAGACTACCCAGTAAGAATTGAAAACCAATCAAGAAATGATAGATGGTGACTACTTTCTGAGGAGATATTAAGAAACACAATCTTTTGACCTCATAACAACCAAAGAGATCTGTTCTCTTCCTGGTTAACATTTGCACTGTCTGATAGGAAATTTCCTGAAACTTCTCAAGCCAAGTAGTTACTATGATCTTCTTTATAATGTTTACATGGGAAGCAATGAAACTTCCAGGGGGATCTAAAAGGCATTGAAAAAATTATGAAGTTTTAGGTAATGTCAAAGAGAAAAATATTAATAATCATATGTAATCTGCATTTAAAGGCACAAATATGCCAGAAATGATTTTACTCAATTTATCATCAAACTAATATCCAAACCACTTCTGACTTGGAGAGGGATAGAGATATATAGTTTCCCCCCCTGCCCACAAACATGACTTTTTTCCCCCAACACAATTTCAGGGCAGAATTGGGAAAAAGGAAAAGATCGTAGTATATAGCATACAGTTTAGGTTAATATTCCTGAATAGTTGAGCAATAATCCCCTTCCTTTCTAGGCCAGTCCCCTCATTACTGGAGTAAACAAAAGGACTTTCCTGGTACACACACACACACACACACACACACACACACACACACACACTTTATCTATATTTGTATCTCTCTACCCCTTTTTAATGGAAAAGGATGAATCATGGCTCCCATCAGCTCTATATAAATAAGGAGACAATGATTTAAACAAGAGTAATTTTTTTAAAGGAAAAAATTGGATACTATCCCCTTAATTTATTAATAAGAAAAGCTTCTTTGTCCTTGACCAAACACCCACCTTTCCAAAGGGTTTTTCCAAGGGTTTTAGAAGTATTTAAGAGTCAAGAAATGATATTTCTCAATATTTCTAGAGAAACTTTTAAAAAAAGGTTTTTTATATGTTTCTACAATTATAAACTGAAAAACCTTAGGGTTAGGAAGAAATAGAAAAGAAATGAATATTTCCTTGGTTGAAAAAATAAAAGCGTACTTCATTTTAAATGTTTTTATATTAGAATAGTGCTAAATCTTTAGATTATCAATATATGTGACATGTGGTGTGAGATAGATATAATTTGATGGGCATCCCTCGGCTACAGTAATGATAGCTACTTATACCTGACTAGTTGCCCTGTTTTCTCCAACAATAGAAAACCATGATGTCCCTTAATCAATCATTCAGCAACCTACTACATGCCATTGTGTTAAGCACTGAGAAGTACAAATGTGAAGGATGTCCTGTCATAAGGCAATTCTAGCCTAAGGTCATCTACTATTGTCTTAGTGGTTCTGTCAAAAAGGATTCAGTTCATGTTGGATGGCTATTTGTTTATAACCCTGAGCTGGCTAAGAAATACTGTAGCAAAGTAACCAAAAAGTTTTGAGATCTCCTAGAGGAAGAAATAATTATCCTTCAATCTTGCTCATTGCTCAGCAGCAGGTGCTCAGGAAACTATGTGTTTCTAGACAATTCTCCCTCTCACTGACAAACTCACAAGGGTTGGCTCTGAATAGGTTTAGAAAGTACTGTATCATATGTGCTACAATTTTACTAACTTAGGAAACTCTCCTATCTCTACTTTCAAGAACTATTCTTGATTTCTCAATCTCCCTTTCTTATTAATGACTATATATTCATTATTATGTACAATCCATGCTATAGTCACATGCATTGTCTTGTATGATAAAATTAATAACTAGTGTCTAGAGCTACTCTGTGGAATGCTCAGCTGATTGTTTCTGGTCAATTCACACTCATCACTTTTAGTGAGTGGAAGGAAGGTCAGGGGAGAAGTTCCAAATTCTTCTAGCACCTAAAGGTCATGGCAGATAAAAAAAGAAAGGCCATGATTCTGGGCCCTATAAGTGGGGACAAAAGTTGGAATAAAAGAAAGTGGCCCTATTCTCCATCTTACCTTCCACTGATATTTTCAAAAGTTCCAATTCAGTTCAGTAATGTTTTGGTTTTGCCTCTAGTTACTGGCCAACCTTGCATCCCAAGTTCCTTGCATTCAAAATCTCTACCACTGTCATCATAGTTCTCCAGGATCTGTTCATGCCTATGTTTCTGGCCTCTCCTATTATGCACCTACCAGTCAGGAAGAAATTTTAGAAAATGTTGTAAAACATATCCCCAAATTCAAAGAATTCAGTGGAATCACTTTTACTAGTTTATTATGGAATTGCCTGTTAATTTACAAGATGAGAAGGAAAATTAGTCTTCCTTAGAAGGGGGTAATAAGGGAAGAGAGCTTCATGGAAGAGATGATCAAAGAAGATTCTAACCAGCTTCTTTTTTTTTTTTGTCTTTTCTTTTTCTTTCCCAAAGCTACCTAATTCCCATTATATTCGACAGAGAAAATTGTGTAGATATTTTTGACCTAAAGACCTGTAGTGTTCACATTGTGAAGAAGGCCAATCCTGGTAAGAAGTGTGAAATTATGAGTGCTTCAGGTTAAAGTCTTTGAATTTCTCTCTCCTGTCAACAAATTAAGAAGGAACTCACTAAGATCTGGAGAAGGAAGAACTGCACTCACTATTGGACAGAATCATTCTCATCTTTAGCTCCAAATTCATTGTATTCTCCCCAGTTCTCATCTGGTTCTACATAATCTGTTTTCCTCAGATGCTGTGGATTATAATTTTTCATCTGCTAAATGCAGATAAATAAATTATCTTCTTCAAGTTTCATTAAATTTTGGCGTATTATTACTCATGGAAAATGCCCTCTTTAATGGATTTCCTCTTTAGTATGAAAGAGAGTAGTGGTACAACCATTTTGGAAAGCAATTTGAAGTTTGCAAACAAAATGACTAAAATGTCCAGACCCTTTGAACCACACACTCCATTATTGGGTTTATACCCCAAAGAAGCCATCAATAAGAAGAAATTCCCCATATATTCCAAAATATTTATAGCAGCACTTTTTTGATAGCTAGCAATTGGAAATGAAGTAGATGGCCATTAATTGGGAGTGGCTAACCAAACTGGGATACATAAATGTAATGGGATATTACTGTGCTGCAAAGAATCATTTGTTATATATATGGACAAAATGAAAAGTTCTATATAAACTGTAGCTGAATGAAGTAAGTAGAGCCAAGAAAACAGAATGCAGAGTAACTACAACAATGTAAATGGAAAGAACACAAAAAAATTAAAAGTGAATATAATAGAATTATAAAAATCAAGCAGAATTTGAACAAAGAGACATCAGAGGAAATACCTATCCCTTCATGGAGATGGGAGGTTCACATTTGTTATACATTACACCTTTCAGGTTCTTCCAATGTATCAATCAGTTTGGTTGCCTGTTTTTTTTCCTTCTCTAAAAAAATCTCTATTTATCCTAGATATGGCTCTAGGGGAGGAGGAGGAAGTATAGAAGACAAGAAGGAAAAGTGATGTTTGTGATAACTGTAGTGATATGAAAAACGGAAAAAACTGATTAAAAACTCAAAAAAAAAAAAAAAGAAAGAAAGAAAAATTTGTAGTGATGGCAAACTTACTACCTACAAGGCTACATACTAATCTTAGATAGCTTAAATGGGAAACCTAGAATCACAGGATTTTTGATTGAAAGAAATCTTAGGTAGCATTTAATTTAACTGTATCTGAAAAAGAATCTCCTTTAAACTATAACTAAAGTTCCAATAATCTTGTGATGAAGAGAGTAATCTATACCCAGAGAGATTGTGGGAATGGAATGTGGACTACAACATAGCATTTTCACTTTCTCTTGTTGTTTGCTTACTTTTTTTTTTTCAGTTTTTTTTCCCTTTTTAATCTGATTTTTCTTATGCAAGATAACTATATAAATATGTATATATATATATATATACACATATATATATATATATAGTACATATTACCTGCCATCTAGGGGAGAGGGTGGGGGGAAGGAGAGGAAAATTTAAAACACAAAGTTTTGCAAGAGTCAATGTTGAAAAATTACCCATGCATATATTTTGTAAATAAAAAGCTTTAATTAAAAAATGCTTTACAAAGAAAACTATAACCAAGGTCACTATGGTGGCACACATCTATAATTGCAGCTATCAGGAAGACTGAAGCTAGAAGGTCTCTTGAGCTCAGAAATTCTGAGTGCTGCTATATACTATATACTATGTTATCCAGTATCCTAAATTATGGAATGGTAAAAATTAACCCGAATTCAAATATCAAATGACACAAAACCATGTATCAAATAATCTCTTAGTAGCGATATTAGGTCTATGAGTTACCCATGCATTTCTTGACTAGATGAGATAAAAAAGCTCCAATCTTAAAAATAAATAAAAATAAAATATACTTAAGTGGCTATCCAGCAGTTGCTTAAAGACCTAAAAAAAGGGAGAATCTATTACTTAATTAGATCAAATTCAATTTAAAAAACATTTGGTAGATAGTGTGCATTATCTCCAAAGGCAACACATTTCACTTTTGCATGGCTATAACTTCTATTTTTTTGTTATTCTAAACCAAAAACATGAACATTTTAATGTGCAAATACAGGAAAAAAAGGTTTGTATATGAAACTTCAAATTACTATTGCATATGGCTTTTTAAAAAGTAATAATTCAACATATTAGTTTCAAAGCTGTCCTATTTTTCTGCTTCTAAATTATCTATCCATTAATTTTTTAAAAAATGTTTTACTGTTACGCTCCTCATCATTTTGTTTTGTTTTGTTTTGGCAACAGTATCCCTTGCTAAGGCCTACCCCCTGGAGTTTCCATTTTATGAAGCGGCCAGCTCTAATGGGAAGTCTTCATTTCCCTTCTGGCCCAAATCCTGGCTTCTTGACTTCTAAAGCAAACCTTCCTTCTTTCCTACTTTCTTCATTCCCTCTTTTTTTCCTTCCTTCCTTCCACTCAGTGATCCCTCTATTAGGCATATATCCCAATGAGGACAAAGGCCAACGGATAGAAAGATCTTATATACACTAACATTCATATTAATAGAACTTTTTGTGGTATCAAAGAACTAGATACAAAGAAGATTCCCACAGACTGAGGAAAAGCTAAACAAATATCAATACATTAATGTAATGCAATATATCTATGGCTTAAAAAATGATGACTATGAAAAATTCAAAGCAGCATGGGAAGACATGAACTAATGCAGGGAACAGCAAACAAAAGTAGAAAAATAATACACTCAGTGAATAAAACAAGTGAATGGAAAGAATAAAAAACCTGAAACTATCATATTATAATGAAAAACCTTGGTCCCAGAGATAAGAAAATATATTATCCTTTCATCCTCAAAAATGTAGGAAACTATAAATGGAGAACACTGTATTTATCATCAGGCTTAGTTGATATGTTGATTAACTTTGCTAAACTATTTTTTGCTTTCTTTTTTAATCTTTCTTATAAATGATAACTCTTGGGGTTGAGGATGAGGGAAAGATAAAGATATTTTATAATGAAGTTGATGTAAAGACAAGAAGAAATATTTTTTAAAAGAAGGACTATCATCCTGGGCCAGTTGTGGGCTTCACCTCTAAAAAAAAAAGAAAATGGAAGAACTTGAAGATCGCCAAAAATAATGTAAGTATTGGTAAATCTGTGGCTCCAAATTCTACTCATCCAGCCCACTTGGATCCCTTCTACTAACAATCTTGACTACAAATTTTTGGTGGAGTTGGTTTTGCACTCCTATTTTACATATCTCCATCTGTTCTTATGTTTTTCTTCTTTCAAGACCTAACTCAATTCTCTGCCTTGCCCTTGAGCCTGTCTTATGAACTTAACACATTCTAAATTGTGTTCTAATTATAAATAAATGCCTATTAAGTTGAATACAATCAAACACTGACAATTTTGCTCTTACTAGATTATGAGCTTCTTGAAAGCAAGGATTTTTATTATTTTTCACTTAATATTCCTCATGGACAGAAGAAGACTATGTCGGTGCAAGTTGGTAAGATTAAGCCCCTTTCCCTAGAACAAAGGTTACCTCTCTTTGGTTATGGACCCATTTGGAAGTTCCATGAAACAATCTCATCTCAGAATGTTGGTAAATGCATACAATAAAATAGAATGATAAAGGAAGCCACTTATATTGAAATAAAGATGTATTATTTCTCCATGCAAGTTCCAAGACTCCCTGAAATCTCTATGGACTCCTTGGAGATCAATGAACACAAGGTTAAGGATTCCTAATATAGAGGGGGAAAAAAAGAGGGAAAACAGCTGATTCATTTGTAAGGCGTAAACAGGCATCATAAAAATTCTAGCAATCTAAGGTACTTTCTTACCTGGCTGTCATTGATGATTAAGCTACTTAAAAGTGCCTTTGCTTCCCCGATTTGTCTGAGAAAACCTGTTTAAGTAGCTTGTTCATTAAGTATGAAGGACCATACCCTGGATGTCTTGGGTAGAGAACTATTCTAAACAATTTTTCCAGCTGTTGCTTATACATCATTTTCTGGAGTTGTCCCTTTCCCAACCCCCTGCTTTTCAAAATCATTCCTACCATACAGGAGACAAGATATAAGACAAAACCAGAGATGGCCATTAGCCACATTTAGTACTTGCTTAACTAGGGTCAAGTGATTTCAATTCTCTTAAGTTTCAGTTTCCTGAATTCCATTGCATTGCATAAAACAGAATGGTTTAATATTTGTATTGGCTACCACATAGCTCTGCAGGACAGTAAGTTGTGAACTTTAAAATGCTACCAAAGTTGGAGCCAATACCACTGAAGGTCATCTCCAGCTTCAAGCCCTCCTGGATTTCCCACATGTGTCTGTGTCAATGGGCAAGTTTCTGAATGAAGTCTCTCTCTCTCATCACAAAGACAATGTAGTTCCCCAGGCTTTTGCTTCTAGGGGTCAGTCAGGACCCTGGCATTGGTCTCTCCTTGATGGCAGGGGTTTCCACAAGAAACTTTGGAAGATTTTGCCCTTTTAGCCCCGATTTTCTTCTTGTGGGACAGGGAGCCCTGCAGGGATGGATGTATTTTGCCTCTTTTCCCCCAAAATGAGTCTAGCCTCCTCAAGAAAGGCCTCCCTGACACTTGAGCCCCTAGTCTTCCTATACCATCTGTCCTACTTGCATCTTCATTTACTATTTTGTGTCCATGCTTTAAGCTTAGTAACACTAAGCCTAATGGACAGCAGAGACTATGTGGGGCTAATGGTAAGCACACTGGAAGGGCTTACCGCTGGTAGGGGAAGAGCCAGGAAAGCTTTGGAATGACACACACACTCCTGACAAATGAGGAAACACAATCAAAGCAGCTTTATTTTGTCCTCAGTATTTCAGTGCATCAAACAGCAGAATCCAAAAGGTGAGAGGCAGCCTAAGGGGGCCTGAGGCACATGGTGAGGAGCTTAGAGGAAGAGGAGCTGGAAGGGCTCCAGAACTCCCCACGGCCGCTTAACCCTCCTGGGGACTGAGCCATGGAGGACAGAGCCAGGAAAACCTTCTGTTCCCTCACTCACTCCCCATCCCAGAGCACCTGTGACAACAGCACAAAGCATCGAACAACCACGTGGGGCCATTTCTTATGACTACATCACAAGCCATCTGTCCAGAGGGCAGAAAGGAGGCAGTGTGGACTGAGCTCTTGGATTCCTGGGCGCACACACACATGCACCCACCCAACCCACGGGAGGAAAAGGAAAAAAGGAACAAGCTGGCCCAGCTGCTGAGCAGACTGGAGAGAGGAGGCCCTACTCTCCAGTTTTCTCCATAGTCTGTGCCTTCCTCCCACGCCTTGCCCCAACTGACCAGGGACTTGGACTGAGCACTACCCAGATCTTACCCAACTTACATGGAACTGGAGACAGGCCTAAGGAGCAGTGACGGGGAGAGGAGAGCCACAAAAAAGAGAAGAAAAAGAATGCTCACTGGGTACCCAGAACATTGGTGGAAACGGGAGGGAGTACAAAATCCTTTCTCTTTGAAGACTGCAAAGGGGAAGAAGGCAGGAGACAGTGGAGTCTAAAGGAACCTGGGATGGGCTAACATGGGGAAGGTAAAGGATGAGATGAGGATCTACCTTTGCAACACACAGCCAAGCCAAGTCAGCTCCCTCACAGACTGGGGAAGGGGCAGAGCTCAATGGGCACCAAGGGTGAGTCGACAGCAGCAGATCTAGGACGGGCTCAGTGGAAACACAGGAGAGGAAAAGATACCATTTTTGCTGTCCTCCCCTGGCCTTAATTCAGAAGGGGTGGGAGATATGCTGTTTAACCATCTATCCCTATCTATCTCAGTGCCTTGGGAGTCTCCCACCCCAGTCTGTGGGTGAGAGACACGGACAGAGGGACAGGACGAGATGGCCTATCTCACTGTCCTCCTTGAAGCTTGTGGGCAATGGTGAGGATGGTCTTCAGGGCAGGCATGAAGCCGGACACCTCACTGAAGCTGCTGCTGCCCACCACCTGGGTGTGCACTGCTAAGGCCTGCTCATAGCTGCCAGCATCAACACATCGGGAGACCTCATGGAGCCCAGCCAGGACGTTGGGAGAGAGCTGTGAAGGTACAGAAGCAAGAATATGTCTGGGTCAGTGGATCTTTTAGGGAAATCTCCAGATAGTACCAGTCCTCCCCCTGTGGCTGGAAGATACAGCTCAAAAAGGGAAACAGGAGAGGTACCCACCATTCCCTCCTGAAGCTTCTCATATAGATATTCCAGTCTTAGGGCTACCTCCTCTAGCTTCCGTTTTGTTTTCTGAAAGAAAAGGGGAAAGATCTGTAGGTGTGAATCTAGGCAGGGACAGCGTTGACAGTACTTTTCTCTACCCTGCCATGGCCAGTCAGGTGCTATAGGCTAGCCCAAGGTCCTGAGCTGGAAGTCATCCTCGCTGCCTTACTCCAGACTCTGCCCAAAGGTCAGAGGGAGGGCAAAGGTCCCACACTGGGAACAACCTCCCTCTATTACCCTCAGAAATTAACCTTTCTAGAATGTCAGATCCAGACAGTTAACAAAGTAGGGACCAAGGAAGTCATGGAGGCTGAGCAAACCCGCTGCTGAGGATGACCTGGAGCCTATCCTTTGGGGAGGGGGGTGAAAGGCAGGGGCTCACACGCACAGGGTCAAAGGCTGACAGGGTGCAGCGCCGCAGAAGAGCTTCAAAGCTGGTCTTTAGGGGCTGATGTTCTGGGGGCATCTCCTTTTTCTTCACTTGCTCAGGTGGCAGCTGCTGTAGCTGCTGAGAATTGAGAGAGACAGGCTAGTCAGATAATTAGATCAATCCTGACAGGACAGCAAGACCTGCAAACCAGCCTGCACACATAGACAAGATGTTTTTCTCTTGCATTCCCTGAGGACCAGCTCCATGATCTCTCTTAGGAAAAGGCAGCCCTGGCCCCTAGGGTCTGAATTAGCTCTCATTCTGCAGAGCACACCAGAGAGGGAACTTAAAATACAAGCTCTCTAAGTGCAGGGATATTGGGGGAAGAGGCCCCCTACTCCTCCATTCTTCTTACTTGCAGACTGAGCTCTCCTGGAGCTCCTGGGGGAGCCTGACCCATGCCAGAGATGGGAGGGCCAGGTGAGCGGGCTTCTCGAGGATTGAGGGGTAGGTTTCCAATAGGAGCTGTGATGGGGGCTGGTGGAGTAAACATCTCAGGTAGCTATAACAGAGAACATAAAGGGTCACAGGTCTAGTTTAGGTCTAGAGATTTCTTGGGTTCTAATGGAAATCTTAAGGGGGAGGACTAAAGGGATGCAACTTGAGGGAAGGGTGGGTAAGCATTGTGGTCAGGGAGAATCAGTAGAGCCAGGGTGTTTGTGGAGGGAATGGGTAAACAAAGGTGTGTATGGAGAGAAGAAAAGGGTTAACCTTTGTTCTTTGGAGGCCTCCTTTGGAAGCTGAGGTGTCTCTGCAGGGTTCTCGGGGCCCTGTGAGACACAGAGGGATGGACAGAGAAGCATGAGGGACAATGGTCCCCCAAGAATAGAGGTCCATAGAAAAGGGGGAATAGGAACCTTGTACCAGCTGAAGCACATGGATATTGTTATTCATCCTCAACAGTTTTCTCTAACTGACATTCTCTAATTCTCTGAGGGCCCAGACAGTCACAGAAGGAAGAAGGACTAGAAATCAAAAGGCAGCTTTCTGAGAAAGACCAACTGATGGGGGAGACAAAAGGGAGAAAGAAGGAACAAACTGACCTGAGTGGGGATCCAGGATTCCAGAGGCTGGCAAAGTTCTAGAAACTGGAGCACCAGGACCTCCTGGAGGACAGCATGTCACAGGGAAACTGATGGGAGCAACTGGAGCTTGGGAGCCAATGGAGGGTGGTAGACCAGGCCCAGGGGCCCAGCTCGGAAGTGAAGTGGACAGGCCTGGGGCCCCTGCTAGGAAAGTGGAGCCAGGAAATGAGAGTGTCTGAGGAGCCATGGGTGGAGGTGGCCCAGGGAAAGGTTGGGTGCCTAGGAAGCCCACAGGACCGGGGACTTGGGTCTGCTGCACTCCCAACAGCTGTGGTTGAGGCAGAGCTGAAACAGAAATGGAAAAGAGGTTGGTGGCTCTGCTCCCCCTGACTCAGAAAAAGGAGAATGAGGACATGAGCCCAGGAACTAGTCAGAGAGAGGAATGGGAGAAGAGCCCATGGTAACCTCTCCTGGCTACTCCTCTACTCCCAGCAGCTCGCTCACCTGCACCTGCTCGAGGACCTGGGAGGGGAGGCGGAACCAGCCGAGCCCCTGCTGCCCTTGAGTCCCTTGTGCTTGGGGGTCTGGGGCTCTGATAGGTGCTTGGGTGGCTGAGGGTCATTGGTGCTGACAGCTGAGACATGAAGACTCCTGGTCCTGGGGGTGGAACTGAGACCTGCAGAGAGAAGGGGCTCCGTGAGTGTGACAGAAACCAGGGGTTAGGGAGAGGATACACAAGGAAACAACTTCCTGCCTTCTACTGGTCGTAGGGGCTGCCTCTCCTCTGGTAGAATCTACCCTGGTCCTTGGAAGGGGAAGGTTACTCTCAGGGAGCAAAGACAAGGGGCCAGCGCGTGTTCTCAGCACACCCGACACCTCAGCCTCAAGATCCGGGATCCATCATTTGCTGGAGTTAGAGCTCAACAGGACCTGCAGACTAACCCTGTCTGTTATTTCACAAATGAGAAAAGTGGGGCCTAGAGTTGAGATGATTTTCCTAAGGTCACAAGAAGAAGAAGCAGCAGAACTGGGAGTCAAACCCTGCTCTTCTGTCCCAAAATGTCAGTGACCAAGCCAGACATGCTACCCCAGCCTTCCCACCACACGGCCTCACCTGGGCAAGAGGGCGCAGTCCTGTAGCATGGGGTTGGGCCCCCAAGCCTCTAGGTTGGGGAGAGGATCCCACTGTGACCCGGGGAAAGGGGAAAGGAGGAGGCTGCTGGTCCAGGAGTCCAGACCCTTGGGCATGGAAGAGGCGATCTCTCAGCTGCTGGATGAGGGGCTGCAATATCAACAACATGGAGATGGAGCAAAGGACCCAAGTGGCCTGACCCCACAGATTTGTCCATTTTTTCTCTTTTCTCCTCAGCCTCCTTTTGCCAGGGGCTTACTCACTTGAGCACAGTGCTTGGGGAGATAGCTCATGGCCGTGGCGAGGTTGCCCTGGGCTGCCAGCAAGCTGGCATACTGAGTGACTCTGTGGGCCGTGGCAGGGCCAGGGACTGCCCCCTCAGGGCGCTGGAGTGGCCCAGGGCTCCTACTAAGAACCATCACCTTCTCTACCAAGTCCTTTGGAGACAAGGAAAAGGAAAAGAACAAGGGTGAGAAGTCTCTATAATCGGATTAGCTTCCCAGAACTTAAGAAGAGATCTCCCAGGAAATAGATGGGATAGGGATCTTTCTGACCAAACTTTGGTGTCCATGTGGGGATTACCCGATAGAAAAATGTTGTTTACTCTCTGTCCCCAAATTCCACCTTCCTTTCTATTTAACTTGCTCAGATCCACTCAAACCAGGTCAATCTCTCCCTCACTCCAATGCTGGCTACCTCAAAGGCGGCCCCAAACCCTGAAAGACTGAGTCCCCAAAGTCTCTGGTTCTCATGTTTCTGATCCTGTGGCAGCGGACCCCAGAATGCAGCCATCAGTGCCCATCTCATACCTGCAGAGCCATGGGTGAAGACATCTGGTGGATTTTCACCCAGCATTCCACCAGTCGTTCCACGTTTCCTGAGCAGATATAACAGAGACAGGCTTCCGCAGCCAGTGTTTCTCCACCCTCCTGCTCTAAGCGGTTCCCCAGCATATCTGCAGGGAGAAGGAAGTTTTGCTCACATTGGAATCCAAGCTCCCTTCTTTTCAGAAGGATGCTGACACCCAGGTGGCCTGAGCTCCATGGCTGGTGATGTGAGAATGCTGCCTCTACTCGGTGGCCGTGGCACACCTGGGACGTGGCGTGGCAGTTAGACAATGATAACAGTCCGCCTCATTTGACCAGGGAGATGAGGTGAAAAGGTAAAGGTTCAGGGAAGAGGGGAGGCTTGATATACTCACCACAGAGCTCAGGGAAGTCTTGGGGGCCACAGTGTGTCAGCAGCAGGGCCAGAGCCTCTTTCCAGCTCTTCAGGCTGCATGAACATGCTACATTCCTCCATTTCTGCTCCACCGTGCAGGCCAGAAGCTGCAGGAAGGTGGAGAGAAAAGCTGTCAGCACCAGGGACAGAGGGCATAGGGGTGGGTGCTGGGAGGAAGAGTTCCCCACCAGCCCAGTGGCTGGGAAAGACCATGTGGAGAGGACAGACCCCACACTCTGACCCTGCCGTACAACCCACGGTCAGGCTCTAAGCATTCACTGCATCACACATAAGTCCCTGGTCCTTGTTTGATGCAATAGGCCCTCTCCTCCCTAATGACTGGCACATACTGAGGCAATCCTGGATTTCTTTTGGACAAAGTAGCGCTGCTGAGTCTTCCGCAACAACTGCTCCCCACCAGCTCCAGCCAGGATGATGGCATCTGCAAACCTCTCCTCCTTCAGGCACAGTTCCACAGCATGGCCTAGTTCTCCCAGCAGCAGGGCCTGGCTTAGCAGTCCATCAGTGTCTGGAAGGAGAGCGCCCCCACCTCTATCAGACAAATCCCAGACTTGGAATTTTATTTCTTCTCCAAGAACCCCCTCGCAAACATAGGACCTTGTTCCCTTCCCCCCCAGAGGCTGTAAACTACATACAGGATATCCCCTGTATCTCCCAACCTGATTCTTCCATCATTTTCAATAATATATGCATAAGATCCCTGTCCCCTTACCCAGCAATGGAAACAGCAGCCCTCCAAATTCCCCTTACTTGACCTTCTGCTCAGTAACATCAGGACTCTACTCTCAGGATTCCCTCCCCATGAGGTTTGTCTAGGACTAATCTAGGCTTGGAAGGAGCCTGGAACCACTAAAATTGTATATGGTAGAAGCAAGCATTTAGCTGGTATTGGAATCCTTTTGTCCCTCAGGCAGAAAGGTACGACTGGGAAAGGAGACACCATGTAGGGCTGCTACATTAAGCCTTTTCCAAGAGGAAACAGGAGAGAGCCAGCCCCCAAAACCATCTTAAAGGAAAAGTTCAGACTGTGCAACAAAGCAGGGAAAAAAGTGAATTTGATGGGAAGTGAAAAGATACTATTGATACCCAGGAAATGCCTCTAGAAGTTGTGCCCTCTTCCCCCATGCTCTCTATATGGGGCTTATTGCCTGGGTCTGCACAAATTTGGAAATAATTTTCCACAGCTCAGGGCACCTTCTGTGACAGGGATCTCCAACGGGGTCATGTTCTGAGGAACAAGCTCATCAAAGAAGGCAGAGGACGCAGCCGATTCCTCCGAAGAGTGTCTGGAACCCTGGACAGGGAGGGAGAGGATGTTGAGAAGTGACAACCTGAGGCCTGCACTTAACAGCAGACTATTGGCTAACTAGGGGAACCCCTTGTGAGTCCTCATTAGTTCCTTCAAGGATGAGGGTAGAAATAAAGGGATCAATGAACTAAGGCCCAACCCCACATTGGGGCTTACATTCATCTGGGGAGCTGCAATGGGAGCCGAGTACTTGGACAAGGAAGGTGGCCCAAAGTCCCAAAACTGCCCCCCCCCCATGTGCCTGGAGAATGTCCAGGAAGGCTTCCCACCACACCTGCCTGCAGAAGGCTTGTCTGTTCCAGCAGAGGTCACCTCCTGTGGGGTGAGGACTCTCACCTACTTCCAAACCACTCCCCAGACGTGCAGCCATCTGCAGGAAGAGAGCTGTGAGCATCCTCTTAGAAGGAGCCCTTTCCTCTGCCTGCCATCCCTCAGTCTGGGTGGGGGTGGTCCTCCACTTCACACAAGAACATGGAATGAGGAGGATTGTGGTGGGTACTGGGTATGTGTATGCTGGGGAAACAATGGGGCTGCAGGTTATGTTCTCAGATGGGTTCACCTTCCATTGCCTTGAGGCCTTGCTCCCTCTGCTTGCCCATCAAGTCTCCATGAATCTTTGAGGGTCTTGTCTGGGAACCTTTGGCCATCTCCTTCTGGAACCTCAGGGAGAAAAGGACCCAAGCCCAAAAAACTAGGAACCCAATTTCTGTGTCTTTCTTGCCAGATTTTCCTGCTCTCTGAAAGTGACACATGTGTCTGAATTGGAGAGCAGCTCACCTTCTCATAAAGCTCCTCCTTACTGTATCCTAACAGCTTAAGGAATTTGGTCCTGGATTCCTGTTCCAAGGTCACCTGGGGAACCATGGGACACAGGTAAAGTCAATCATTCAGTGGTTAGACCTCCCCTGAATCACACTTAGTAGAGTGTCTTCCAAAATGTCAAGTTTCTTCATATTCCTGAAATGGCTTGGGCTTAGGTTTCAAGTGACAGGGTGAGCAAAGGCAAGGACTATCTCTTCTCCAGCTTAATGTTCTGTTCTGAATGCATGAGAGCTGACTTCCCTTTAACTGCCCAGGGACTGAACTGTTTCTGAGATCTGCTTGACACCTGATACTCAAGAGTCAAACTCTCCCTAGTGCTCTGTACACAGATGACTAACCCCACTTTCCACTGCTCTAAGACCAAAGCCAAGCTTCCTTGGGTGCCAATCTAGGTAAGCTCCAAACTTCCCCCTTCTTTTTAACTTGGATTCTTTGCACCTCATTTAGTGGCTCTGCTCTTTCTATCAGGATTATGACCTGAGTCCCATCCTATCCCCTCACTAGTGATCAGTCATCATCCAAACCAATCTCTGCTGTCTCAGGTGACCCCACAGTGGCAGGATTCCAATTTTTACTGAAAAAAATCAGACATGGCATGAGTTCCTTCTTCCCTCTTCCTTTTCTCCTATCATTCTGGTACCTTCTGATATTTTCTCCTCCTTCACTTCTGTTTCACAGAATGAAGTAGTTTAGCAAAGTTAACTATATTAAGTATATTAACTTGTTCAAACAGTCCCATTTCATCTGTCACCTTCAATTGATTGCTGTCTGTCCTCCATATTCTTATTTATTTTCAATCTCCTTGTCTACAGGCCCCTTCCCTATTGCCTACAAATATGCCCACATCTCCTCCATCCTGAAAGAACTCTCACTTGATCCTTCCATTTCCACTAACTATTGCCCTCTATCTCTTTGTAGCTAAACTCTTCAAAAAACCTGTGCATAAGAGATGCTTCCATTTCTCTCCATACTCTTTTCTTAACCTCTGGCAATATGGCTTTGGACCTTATCATTCCACTAAAGCTGCTCTCTCCAAAGTTACCAGGGATCTCGTAGTGTTCAGATGGCCTTTTCTCAGTCTGCATTCTCCTTGACCTCTGTGTAGCCACAGGCTTCCATGACCAGAGTGTGCCCAGCACAGGACTAGGAGGTTAGTCTAGGGGTAAGGTCCCTGAGGAGGCGGGGATCACTGAGCCTCCTACCTTTAAGAACTGCCAGATGTTCTTCTCAGAGGGCAGTGACGCTCGCTGGATCTGGCTTTGGCAGTAATGCAGAAGACTGCCTGACCCCAAGGCCTCCTGCAGCTCCTGGGACCGTGCCAACAGCTCAGACTCAGTAATAACTTGACTGATGAAGATGAGGCGGCAGCCAGGCTGTGACACTTGCTGGGTTGGGGGGCTGGGCAGACCAAAGGTGACAAGCTTTCCTCCAAACTGTGAAAGGAAGAAGAAGGATCATGCATGTTCTAGCGGCGGCCAAAGACAAGAACATGGCCTGTGCCTTTCCCTCTCCTTCCTGCTGCTCCCAAAGAAAGCAGCACAGAGGAGGGGAAAACCACTCTGGGTGCGCCCTGGATCTGAATTCCAGCTCTGCCACTTTGGGGGCTCTATGCCAGCCACTTTGCCTTTCTAGGCCCCAGTTTCCACACCTTTAAAATGAAAGTCTAAGTTAGCTTTCATCTCTGAAACTTCACAACCTTATGAGTAAAGGCATCAGTTAGGCTGGCTCATCCCGGCCACAGAGGCACCAGGTCACTGGCGAGGACTCATGCCTCAGGCTGGGGAACAAGTTTGGACAAACTGAACTGAGCAGAGTTTCCTCCAATTTCAGGCTGCTAGTAGATCTCTAGGGAGCATGCCTTCCTCAACTGGAGTTCCCCAGACACGACTGACAAAGGTGGCTACCTTTAAACTATGCCCTTCAGTCTGTTTGTGTCCACACTTTGCTATAGACATTTGTGCTCTGAAAATACAAACTCTACTCTTATCCTGGCTGGAACGTTTGGTGTCACCTTTGACCCTTCTCTCCCTCCTTCTCCAAGCAGTCATGAATGACATTATGTTATTTCTTCTTTTGGGAGATCATTTATTCCTTCCCTCTACTTTGATCACCTCACTTCTGGTCACATCAATAGTCTCCTAACTGGCTGCTCTGCCTCTAGTTTCTCCTTAGGTCAACCTGTCTTTCACATGACTATCAGATTAACATCCCTAAAGTACAGACAGAACCACCACTGCTCTACCTACCTCTCCTCACTACATACAGAAGAAAGGCCAAACTACTCTGCCCACCAATCAAAGCCCTCTATATTTCTGTGCCACCTTCCTTTTTCAGCCTCCCATGGGCATCCTTGGCTCCAGTCCACCAAGCTTCCACTCCCCCTAACCCATGAAGCTTACTCTGGACTGACTTCCCCCACAGAGTGCTTTCTGCTCTTCTCCTTGACCATTCAAACTCTACCCATCCTCTAAGACCCGGATTAAGGGCCATCTTCTTCATGAAGTTTTTCTTGACCACCTAGTCCATAAAGGACTCCTCTCTGCACTGCCAACAAAGTTTGGATCCTTAGCTGTTATATTTGTAAGCCAGGATTGGCTAAAAAGGAATATATTTACATGACTCTTTACAGATTACAAAGAGTTTTAAAAGACACTATTTGTTTAGTTTCATATGCCACTGTGTAGTTTCATATGCCATCACTCGTGTAGTAGAGTGATGTTGGGATGAAATCAGAGGCCCTGGGTCTATCACATACAACTTGAGGATCATGAAGCAAGCCACTTAACATCTTTGGGTCCCCAATTTCTTCATCTGCAAAAAAAGAAAGTGGAACTAGAAGATCTCCTTGGGTTCTTCTGGCTGAAAATTTAGGATCTTGTGACCTTCTGAAATAGAGACAACAGGCCTTCCATTTTGCAGATGTTGAAACTGGCTTAATCAGATGAGGTAACCTACCCAAGGTCACAGAGTTAGTACATGGAAGAACCAGGTCTTCAACAGAAGTCTCCTGACCCCTTAAACAGGGCTCTATCCACCAGTCTGTATCTCTTCAATGCAAGGTTTCTGGAGAGAATAACCATAGAGACTTCTCTGCTTCCTCCCAAGCCTCCAGCATGGGTTTCAGAGGAACAAAAAACTGAAGGGAAAGAAAGACCTAAACCCATTCATTTTACCAATAAGCAAACTGAGACCTAAAGAAGTGAACTTCATAAGATCACACCTAAGAGATATTTTATTTATTTATGTTATTTGATCTCTACGTGGGTTTTTTTTTTTTTTTTTGTCTGTACATACAGACACACACTTTATTGGCAAGAAGAGACCAGAACTTACTGCGAATGAGGCACCTGTTGGCCTGCGAATCCATTTTGGTGGTTTCTTCAGGGGTGGGATTAAGTTGGTATGGGCCACCTGCTCTGGTACTTCCAGGGGAGGAAGAGGATGGCCAATGCCAAATGGATCAAGGCTACTGAAAGAAGATGAGATCTGAAGGCAGAAATGTGGATGTGTTACTTGCATGACCCCAGCCAAGGCCCCAGGTCACATAAATGCAAACCTGTGACAGCCCTGAGCTGCCCCTAAGAGTCCTGGCTTCTATAATGTGCACCCGAGAGGTAGTCTCCCAAATGGCAGAGACCAAACTGGGATCTGACCCAAATGATGCTCCCTGGAAGGTGTGAGGGCAGAGAGGCGAGGCTACACTCTTCCTCCTTTATTAGGCCTCAAGAAAGGGAGGATTCTATGTACACAAGTAAAGCAGCAGCTCATTCTCCCTGAGTGCTTAAGGGTTACAAAAACACTTGTGCAAAATAGTTCTTTGAGGTAAGGAATAATAATAGCTATCATAAAGTTAGATGTTAGACATATTTAACATGTATTGGTCATCCTGCCATTGGGGAGAGGGAGTGGGGGAAGTAGGAGAAAAATTGGAACAAAAGGTTTGGCAATTGTCAATGCTGAAAAGTTACCCATGCATATAACTTGTAAATAAAAAGCTTTTTAAAAAGTTAGATGTTAGAAATATTCTTTCTCTCACTTTATAGATGAGAAAATGAAGGCCCTGAGAGGTCATGGGAGCCCCCAAAGTCCCAGGTTAAGTTAGTGGGAAGCCTGAAGCCCAGGGTCTTGCCACTTGGCCTGTGTTTCTGTCATGGCGCCAACTCACTCAGCCTGCCCCCCAAAGCACCGCTGCATCAAGCCCATGACAACTGGCATTGCACCTGCCTCAAGTGGGGGACACTGGGAAAGGCCATCGCTGTACCCCGGGCTTATCTGACTGCTCCAGTCACAGCTCCCCCTGCCCCTCTGAGCCTGCCGCCCCCCACCCTCCACCTTCACCTTCTCGGCCTGGGTCTTCTGCTGGGCTTCCCAATTCCCTCCCATGACTGAGTACAAACTGATCCAGCCATTGAAAGAGGCAGCTGAGAACACGGGTGGGTTCCGGGGGCACCACTGGACATCAAAGCACCATCGGTTCTGTGTGGGCAGCTTATACACCACCTGATACAGGGAGATGTGGTCATCGGGGCCTGATCCCCACAGGACAGCCCCAAGCACAGGCCTAGAATCAGAGACACTTCTCCTGCTTCCTACACCTGCATCCCAAATTGTCCTTCCTCCCCAAACCCTCCAAAGCTCTTAGCTCCTGAGGCACCAACCCTCTTCCTTCTTCCAACTTCCTCTCCGCCTCCCGACTGCCTGCTCCGGGGGGCCCCCTGCTTACCTCTCCACTGCCCAAGTTCCAACACAAGATCTGGTTGTCTTTGGCACTGCTGAGCAGCAGCTCTGGGTCAGCCTGGCTCCATGACACTGACAGGACTCCCCTACAAAGTCCAGAAGTCAGTCAGCCCCAGAAGGGATCTGTTTCCATCCTGAAGGAGTAATGCCAGTGTGAAAAGTACCAATTAAACTTCCCTAAGCAGGTGGCATCCTTTCTACCACCAAGAAGGCAGTGAAGACCTGACCTCTGTCCCATGGAAGAAGCCTCTACTGCCAACCACACCAACATCTCTCAATGAGATACCAGTTGCTGTTGGGGGAGGCGGTGTTGGAATCTAAACTTTCCTAAGGATCATGGTGAAGGTACTCTTGTTGTCCGGAGCACTGGCACAGATAAAGCTGAAGGGAATCTCCCAAAGCCTCCAGCCTGCCCTGGGAGGCCAAGCCAGGTCAACCACTAAGGCCTTCACAGTATGCCCTGTGGAACTCAAACAAGCCAGGGGACAGAAGGGAATGGCTGGAGCCTCAGGCTGTTCTCCATAACCCAGGGTTCTGCAGCAATCCCTCGGGGTTCTAAGGTCTCAGAGACGCAGGAAGCAGCTCTTACCTGGGGTTGAGAACCCCAGGTCAGCCACCTCCCAACAACAAAGATGGAAAGTCTAGCACTACCTGCTATGGCTGTCCAGCACTTTGAGGGGGGATGAGGCAAACCGTAGGTCCCACATTTGGATCACTGGGAGGCGATCATCCTCAGAGCACAGCACCAGCTGGGTAGCCACTTCTGGATGCCAAGCCAGGCCTGAGCAGTGCATCTGTGGACCAAACAGGTCCCACCTTACACTGTGTCCAACCATTCCACAGGAGAACCTTCTTTAACCCCAGACAGACCGTGAGTTCTCTAAAGTGAGTGCTTTGCTACTTTTATCTTCTCCATAGAGCTATGCCTGGTGCTTGACCATATGCTAGGCAAGAGCAAAACCTTGTGGACTCGGGCTGAAGGAGGGCGCAGGCTGAACGCCAAGCAGGGAAGTGGTCCACCTGAGGGATATACAAGCTCAGCCATATTTAGCTTTGAGCCCTCATTATTAGGTAAGCTAAAGTTACTTGGCAGGCCTATAATACCAGGGAATAAAACAGGAGGGTGTGATGGGGAAGGAAAGGGAGAGCAGAAATACAAGGTGGAAAAAAGGACGACAGGATCCAGGACATTCAATTCAAATATTAAGTGCCTAAAATGTACAAAAGCAGATGTGAGCTGGAAAACCAGTCCTTAGGAGAGTCACAGGAAACAATACTAGATATCCTTCTAGAAAAGTCCTTCGTGTGTGGGGCTGCTGAGAATGAGAAAGGGGATATGTTGGGCTTTTGCCACTGATTCCAACTCAATGCAGCACTGACCAATAATTAATCTTGCATTAACAGTCAGTTAGGGGAAGCCAAGAGCAGCAGATAGAAATGAGCTTAGGGAGCAGGTATGGGAGCGAGGGGAGGGAGCAGGAAGGGAAACAAAGAGAATAAAGAAAAACTAGTAGTGCAGAGGAGTAACAAAGATTAGCTAACACATAGAATCTACTCCCAAGAAGCTTAAAATGTTATGGTAAGGAGAGAAGGACAAAATGTGAGAAATATGACAGAGAGGTCCAGATAAGGTGCTAGCATCAATCTGAGACGAGAGAGATCACTTTCATTTTTATTTATTTTTATTTTTTTTTGTTTGAGGCAATTGAGATTAAGTATCTTGCCCAGGATCACACAGCTAGGAAATGTTAAGTGTCTGAGTCCAGATTTGAACCCAGGTCCTCCTTGACTTCAGGGCTGATGCTCTATCCACTGTGCTACCTAGCTGCCCCTTGAGAGATCACTTTTAGTGAGGGAATTCAAGGAAGGCTTCTTGGAAGTTCCAGCTAAGCCTTGAAGGAAAGGGAGGAAAGGATTTTAATAGGTCTAAAATAAAGAACAAGTGGATGGTCCAAATATGGAGAACAGCGTGGGGAAAGGCAGGAGATGGAGGAGGGGGGGCAAGGACACAACTAAGCAACAGTTAAGTCCTCCAGTTTGACTTGAAAGTTTCATGCAATAAGATGGAAAAGTAGACTGGAGCCAGATGGTGGGGGGCCCTTGAATGACAGCCCTGGGAACTCAAACTTTACTTGAAAAACAATGGGGAAGAACTTTTGAATAGAGAATCATATGAACAGAGCAGGAAGATTACTTGGGCAGCAGTATGTTAAGGCAGCTTGGCAAGGGAAGAAAACTAGAAGAAGGAAGACTAATTAGGAAACTATTATCACAGCAGAGGAAAATGGTAAAGAGGACCTGACCTGGTGGGAGGTTGGAGAGAGACCTGATGAAGAGCAGGCACAAATGACACCTGAGGTGAAGATATGATCCTCAGGGATTGGCATCCTAGTGCCTGGCACAGAATAAGCACTTCATAAACATTCACTGATTGACTGACTTAATAAGTAATTGGATTTGGGAAGTGAGAGGAAACAAATATTACTGTTATTCAAAATTTTGAGTCTTAAGAACTGGGGAGATACAGAAAGGATTTTTTGAGAAGAGCTAGTTTTGGACATGCTGAGTTTGAGGTGCCAGGAGGTGCTCAGGAGATATAAGCAAAGTGATGAGAGTCAATGAGATTGTCAAGGGAAAGGTGTCAGAAAAGGGCCAAGGACATCCATTTTACATTCAAGGTTAAGGAAGAAGAGAGGCCAGTGAAGGGGACAGAGACAGGGCATTCCTGGGGGTAGCTCTCCCGGTACTCACCCTGTTGCTGTGGTCGCTGACCTTGATGATGGGCTCATTCTTCCTCAGATCCCACACCACAGCCTTGCCACTGGGGTGAGCAGATGACAAGATGTGCTGGACCTGCTGGTTCCAGGACAGTGCACTGACATCCTCTGGAGGCTGCTGGGGCAGAGATGCACAATTGTAGGGCTCAGCACACTTCTTCATGGTCATGGGGAGTCTGTGGCTCTGAATAAGCAGACTGGGCTTCTAGAAGAGGGCCTTTGGGAACTGTGGGGCTGCTGGGAAGGGTGTTTGGGGCTTTTGTCACTTGGGCATTGTGGCTCCATCTCAACGTGTCACTGACCATTAATTCACTTTGTAATGCAATAGGTCAGGGAAAGCCAAGGGCCCCAGAAGGCTTCTTTAGGATTTACACCCTGACCATGTCTGAAGGGAAGGAGTTGATGAGGGCCACAGAGCCAATCATGACACCACAGAGAAAACCATGGGAAACATTCAAGGGGAAACTTAAGCTACAAAACATTTAGCTGACAATGCTAATGAATTCAAACCCAACTTACCTCACGATACTGTAAGCACAAAGCAGGGAGGGAAAGCAAAGAGAAGACAATTACAGACAAGCAGACTCAAACAGATCAAGGCAAGCAGGCAAAAATATACTTCTGAATGGAAAAACTGAATTTCCCTTTTCTTAGATAAGCCATAAACTCATACCAAGAATATCCATGCTCCCTCTTTTCCTGATGCAGAGTTAAATACCTCTCCTTTCCCCAAAAGGCCCTTGAAAAAAGTCCTGGGATGGACAGGTAAGCACCTAACCTTTGCCTTTCTTCCAAACCTCATCCCTTTCTCTCCCACAAGGCTCTCTACTTATTCTCCCTAGATAATTAAGAAAGGCCGCCAAGGAAGAAGACTTCTTGCTTCCTTCTAGGGAACACCCTTTGGCAAGCAGTCAACCCCCCTCCCCCCAACCCCCCCACACTTCTCATCATTTATTGACCATTAGCTTTCTTATTATGGCATCTCAGTGCTCCCCGTATGGCATAATCAGGAGCAACCTGACTCCCTGCTTCCCCAAAAGACACTTCCACACGTTGGATATACTCCAACCTCACCTGGGACTTGGAGCCTGGAGTCATTGGCACACTGAAATTATTCAAATCCCAAATGTAGATTTCAGAATCATTTGCTCCTGAGGCCAGGAGGTTACTCTATATGAAAAGACAAAAATATAGTGGTTTTTCTCCATTCCCAGGGAAAACAAATCTAGGCCCTCAGCACAAAATGCACTTGTACTGAAGAGTGACCAAGGCTTACCGAGGAGAAAATACCCTTCTCAAATACTAGAGGATGAGTTAAAAGGTAAGGACATAACCCAATGGAGTTTCAACAATAAATGGCTACAGTCATACCTGGAAAGGATTGAAGTCAAGAGCTCTGACAGCACCTGTATGCTTCTCCTTCTGAGCAATGAGAGGCTCCTTCCCCAAAGACAGGATTTGGGAGACACTGTATAGAGTGAGCACGCCATTGTCCCCTCCGCCTGCAATGACCCCTGAATCTTCAGGAGATCCACTGCTAAAGTTTCCCCAGATCAGTTTGTGAAACCTACAAAGAAAGGACTTGGTCATATTGGAATAAATCCTGGGACCCAGGAGCAAATCTGCATGAAAATATTTCTTTTGTCAAAGGAAGGTCCCATTTGTGGGTAAAAAGTTGCTACAAGAGTCATCCAAAGCTTCTGTTTGCTACCGTGTGTCCTTCAAAGCTGGCCCCTGTGGCTTTTTCTGTGATGTTGTCAGAGACAGAGCTACATGCCAACACACACAGCACATTCTGAAAAGAATCTTGCCTTCTGAGGACCCTCTGGTCAGGGCTCCCAGAACATGTGCGAGGAAAAAAGAATGTCCAGTCCTCTTTAGCAAGACATCCTGGTGCACATTCCCTTTTTCTAAAAGATCAGTGCAGAAATCAGGCAGTGTGTTATGATGAGATATGGATTATACTCCTAGCTCTACCAATACCTCACTCACTCTGTGATCTTGAGAAAAGGATTTTAAATCTCAGACCTTTCACAATAAAATCAGTTTATACATGTTGTTCCTTATGAAGAACCTGGACTAGATAAATTGCCTTTAATTTAATAATCCTTTTCAGATCTAACAAACTATTCCATTCACTTCTATTCCAATCTGGAAGTAAGACCTGGGTTATGTTAAGCACAATTGATAATTGTTAAGAATTCATGAGATTCACCTATAAGTCATTCTTATCTACTGGCTCCTTCCTAGCTCTGTACAAACATGGTTTTCTTATTCTTAAGAAATGTTCACTTAACCTCTAATATTCATTTTACCATCCTGTAAAACTATAATTCTGCATCTTTTGGTAAACTCTAAGAAAAAGATATATGCATTGCCTCCATTTCCTTACTTCCAGTCACAATTCAACTTAATAAAAATTAATAAATAAAAAATAATGGCTAGCATTAATATAGCATCTACTGGGTGCCAGGTACTATGCTAAACACTGAGACAAATGGGATAAATGACTTGGTTGATGTCAAACAGCTAATAAGTAGATGAAACAGAATTTGAACTCGGGTCTTCTTGACCTGAGGCAACATGCCTCTCTATTACACCATCTTTCAATTTGACTTCTTATCCAAGGATTTTACTCGGGCTCTCTCCCAAAAGGCCAATGTTTTTTTAACTGCTAAATACAGTGGTCTTTTCTCAGAATTCATTATGTACAAAAATAATGGTAGCCCTTTTTTATGCCAGCAAAGAATGGGAAACCAAAGGAATGCCTATTAATTGGGGGCCAGCTGAAGAAGTTATAGTATATGAATGTGATGGAATATTACTATTCAGTAAAAAGAATAATGGAGATGATTTCAGAGAAATATGAATTGATACAGAGTATCAATTTTACTCTGTGCCAGAGCAGAACCAAGAGACTACACATTAACAACAATATAATAACATCACTTTGAAAGACTTGGAAACTCTGATCAACACAATGAAGAGTTGATTCCAGAGGTCTCAAGATGAAACATATTATTCCCCTCCTACTAGAAAGGTGAAGGAATCAGAGAGCAGACTGAGACATTTTGGGGAGGGAAAAGAGAACATGGCCAACATGAGGATTTGTTTTGTTCTGACTAAATATATTTATAATATGGAGTTTTTTCTTGCTTTCTTAATGAGGTAAGGGAGAGGAGAGGGTTGGGTGGGAGGAAGAGAAGGCAGATTTAAAAATAAATTTTATTTTAAATATTAAACAAAAATAAAATTCCCTCTTTCCCCCTTAAAAAAAAACTCCAATGGTCTTTTCTCAGTCCTCATCCTTATTGATTTCCATGATATTGACCATACCTCTTCTGGATAACTCCCCCCTTTGTTTTCATGAAATGCTTTCCTCTGATTCTTCTCCTGCCCACATAGATCAAGCAGGCTCAGCCTCTTTCACTAGATCACCATCACTTCTTACCCTGAAGAGCAGGAATTAGTTTTAGTTTTGTCTTTATATTCCAGAGGCTGGCACAATGCCTTGCACATGGTGTTTAATTAATGTTTATTGAACTGACGCAAGTTTCTTCATGGGTGGAAACATATTTAGAGTACCTCACAATGTTATTGAAGCTCTACTTAGCTACTTTAAATACATAAAGCTCTTTGTAAACCCCGAGTGCTATATAAACTCCATAAGGCAACTAAACAGTATAGCAAACAAGCTGGAAAGACCCGAGTTCAAATGTGGATGAAAGCATACCATTTTAACCGTTTTTTGTTTCCTTTATTTTTTTCTTGTGGATTTTTTCACTTGGTCTGATTTTTCTTATACAACATGACAAATATGGAAATATGTTTAGAAGAATTGTACATATTTCATCTAAATCAGATTGCTTGTTGTCTTGGGGAGGGGGGAAAGGAGAAAGGGAGAAAAAAATTGGAACACAATGTCTTGCAGGAATGAATGTTGAAAACTATATATATAATATATATATATTATCTTTCCATATAATTGGGGGAAAATATTATATTTTAAAAAGTCGTCTCATCCCTTCTGAGTTCTACATAGAGAGTGATAACATTCTCCCACAAAGAGTAAGACAGAAAAGATTGGGTCCATGTCTGACCCATCATGCCATTCTTATTTTCAAGCTTCCATGAAGAAAAGAGCTACAGGAAACTCGCAATAAAAAGGACAAAAGTTACTTCTTTAGAACAGCTTCTAGGAAACAGATACCAAACTGTGAATGACTCCAAATGGCTCCTGAGATAGTATATTTAGGCTGATATGGGCTGATCACAACAGATCAGGGAATCAAAAACAGTCAGATCTGTTTTATTCCTTAAATATTATTCTAATTTTTAAAAAAATCTTCAGGAGTTCTTCATTGTCATAGAATAAAACCCAAAACACTCAGCTGGTCTTTAACTCTCCACAAGCCGACTCCGAGAAACTTTTCTTGCTTATCTCATATTATACTAGCTGTTTGGGGAAAAGTGGCCTTCTTGTTCCCACACACTGTATTCTCTCTCACCTCACATCTTTATACAAATGGTCCTTTATATAAAGAATGTACTCCCTCTTCAATTCTACCTCACAGAATCCTTCAAAGGACCTGATCAAAGATCCCTGATCCCCTCAACTATAAGCATTCTTTTCCCCTTGAAATTTGCTTATTTTATGTTGTATTGATGTTTTACTGATTTACTTGTATATTTATCATAGCCTTCTACTAAAAGTATGCTTCTTGAGGATAGGAATGTTTTGTTTTCATTTTTGTATCCTCAACACCTAGCACAGTATCCTGAATTTAACACACTTAATAAATATTCACTAAACTGGATTAGATTGTATTGTGTCTAAGCTTAAAAAAAAACAGCAAAGCATAGTTCTCCCAATCAAGGAGAGGTCCAGAAGCCTTATCCCCAGGAAGCCCATGCTTAATCACAGAAGCCCCTTAAGGAGGCTTCACTGCGCACACAGATGAATCTTTCACAACAAGAATAAGAAAAGATCCCAACAACCACACACACAAAAATCAGCATGGAAGCTAACTACGATGAAAAGTTAGAAATAATTAAAGAACCTGATGGATGAAGTATCGCTGAGAAGAAAACATAAGATTGAAGGCTACTTTATTGGTAGGAGAGATTATATTAAGGAAAAATTATGGTTTTATTTACTTATGTGCCAGGCAGCTAGGAGGTGAGAATATAAAATTTTTAAAAGTGCATTAGGTTCTGATCTCAAAGGGCTTATAAGAAGACACTAAACAACCATGAAACACAATTCTAAATGACTTATTGTCTGAGGGGTGCCTTCAGCATATATCACAATGGTGAAAAAAAGACTCTCTTCACTGGGTATCCTCTCAAAAATTCAAGGGGATCCACTCAACATGCTTAGAGGTCTTCCTCACTTTGTCTTGATATCACAGAGATTCCACTGGCACACTGGCTAATCTATCTATTATTCCCCATTTTCCCTAAAGAATCAATCTAACCAATCCATCTTTTTTTTTCTAATGATACATATCCTTAATGATATCCTTTATTATAATTCTTCAAATTTCTTATTTGTTATATATTACAGTCTGCTCATATTCAACATGTACCTTTCCAATGTCCTCATTTCAACACATTTCAATGTACTCATTTTGAATTCTTCAAAGATTACGTAGGGTTCTAAAGTTATTCAGAAGAAAATAGTTTTTAAAAGGTAAACCTTTATTTCTGGGAGAAATATGAAGTCATTAAAGGAGCTCTGTAATTTCCTGAAGACAATCAATCAATCAACCAACAAAAATGTATTAAGTTCCTATTATGTTCCAGGTAATCGAAGCCATTTTCCTCTTCCTCCTGCTTAATTATGGATCCAATTCATCATCTATTTGCACAACTATTCCAGATGGACAAGCTCTGTAGGCTATAAATCTAACTGCATATCGTAATCTGGATAGTAAACATTCTTCATCCACTTGGTTTTTCCTATGTACATGGTTAGAACAGATGTTTGAGTGGTTACAAATCTCCTTATAGAGTCAGTCCTTCCTGACTCTATAACAGTAGTGTCAAACTCAAATAGAAATAAGGCCTCTAAGCCACATATATAAGGATACTTGTAGGCCACATTTTGACAGTGTGCTAGAAAATACACTTTTAAGTTTAATCTGCATTATTAATATTTTCTCCAGTATTTTTAGTCTAAAAATCATCACAGTAGCATCTGAACCTCACTGAAGCCCTCTTTAACTCAAGATTGTGCTGGGTCACTCATATACTTCTCTAACTGTATGATCCCCCACAAATCACTTAACCTGTTTGCCTCAGTTTTCTCAAATGTAAAATGGGAATAATAACAAGCACTTACCTTCCAGGATTGTTGTCAGTATGCCAAAAATAGAACTCATTATCCCCCAAATATTCCTTCTTTTGAATTTACTTATTATTGTCAAGGACACCATCATCTTCCCATTCAGGCTCACATTCAATGTATTATCCTCAATTCTTAATTCACACATCCAACATAGTCCAGCTCTATTCACTATGTCACCTAGCTGTCCCTTAGTCTATCATTAAGAAGCTTATATCCTCCTGGAGGGATATCCCAGGTACACAAATCCACAACTAAGTAAATACAAAGATAGATAATTTGAGGAAGGAGGGAGCACCAAGGGGGAAGGGATAGAAGAGAGGAGGAGGAATGACAGTTAATCAGGAAAGATGGAACCTTTCCTATATCCTAAACATAATCCTAAAGATGGAACTATAGAAGATGAAATCTAAACTAATCCTTGAAGTAAATTAAGGATTGTAATAAGCAGGGACAACAGAATATATCCCAGATATGAGGAAGTGTTGATAAATCCCTGAGTTTGGAGAACATTAAGTGAACTGGAATACACACTGTTAGAGAGAGGAAGCAAGTCTGGAAAGATCACTGGGAGCCAGCAATAAAGATGATGTAAATGTATGTGTGAGTGTTTGGGATGAAGGGTAACTTTTGCTCACTTAGGTTATTTCTCCAAAGAAGATTTCTGACAGTCATGGGAAGAACCCAGAATGTGATTGAGCAGAAAAAAGGAAAGAAAGTATTACTGACTGTACTGAAGAATAGTCCCTTCAAAATAAAACAGGGTATCCCAGAGGCAGAACAGAAAGTTCCTTCACCCACATTTCATAAAGAATTCCTTTTGTTTGGCTACAAAATAAATAGCTCTTCAGATCTTTGAACAAGTGTATGGGATGAAAATGTAGGGGGCACAAAGGTACCCAGATGGTGTAAAGTAGCAGAGTTTTATGTATTCCTCAAGAATACTTAAAAACCCGTGAAGGGAATAATTACCACTGGGCTTCTCATGTCAATTCAGTGTAAGTGACTGTCCATGTTGCTCTGGTTTATTGGGTGTACCATTAGAACAATGGATTTGAAGGACCTGATTTTTGAATCCCAGCTCTACCTCCTTAAGAGCTGAATGATAACTGGAAAAGTCATGGGCTCACAGAATTCAGAGCTGGAAGGGATCTTGGAAAAATCCCATTTTATATAAGGAAACCAAAGTTCAGTAAGGGAAAATGATTGCTTAAGGTGACACAAGTTGTAAGTAGCAAAACTGGAATTTGATCTTCTGACTGAAAACCTATTACCCTTTCATGGCTATCTCCCCTCAGCCCCTGAGGTTCTTTAGTCATAGAGGGGATAATAAAGCTTGTGATAGCTACCTGCTAAGGCTTAGGTGAAAATACTTTGTAAGTTTTGTGCAGAGACAGGAGCAAGCACCCAAGGCACAATAATCACTGATTGAAAGTATCTTCTAATGATCAACAGGATAGTTTCTGAGAGGCCTGGAGAGACTTACATGAAGTAATGCTAAGTGAAATGAGCAGAACCAGAAGATCATTATACATGGCAACAAGAAGACTATATGATAATCAATTCTGACGGACATGGCTCTCTTCAACAATGAATTGATTCAAAGCAGTTCCAATGGTCCAGTGATGAAGAGAGCCATCTTCACCCAGAGAGAAGACTACAGGAACTGAATATAGACCACAACATAGCATTTTCACTTTTTCTGTTATTGTTTACTTTTTGCATTTTTGTTTTTCTTCTTGGGTTTTTTTCCCTTTCTTTCTAGATCTGATTTTTCTTGTGCAGCAAGATAGCTGTATAAATATGTATGTAAATATTGTATTTAACATATATTGGACTATCTAGGGGAGGGGGTAGGGAGAAGGAGGGGGAAATTTGGAACAGAAGGTTTTGCAAAGCTCAACGCTGAAAAAATTACCCATGCATATGTTTTGTAAATAAAAAGATATAATAACATAAATAAATCAGTAAATCCTGGGGAGGGGAGGAAGAAAGTATCTTCTAAATCTTAAAATGATTGTACTATCTACCTTTATACACTATAAGGATATTTTAAAGCTCTAAAAACATTTTGACAGGGAGTCCTGCTTTAGATTTTACAATCTTTGGGGGCATATACAGCATTTGAAAAAAAAACAACAACAACAACAACCTAAAACTAATACCTCATTTCAGAATCCAGTTAAGAATGCGGAAACTTGAATGAGGCAGTGATGCTACAATCCGTATCCAATAAAAACACAAAACAAATACTTTTCAGAATTTCAGTTGAGTACCTTCTTTCTTCCCATCCCATTCTAGTATCCCTGAAACATACACTAACATACACAAACACACACACATCCCAACTTCCAGGATTCTTCTTCACATAGAGCAATTCTGTCAGCATGGCAACCACCTGACTATTATACCTGCTAGAAGCAGAAAGGACCCCTTTGTGTTTCAGGTCCAGGGAAGGATCCCTGAAGTCAACCTCAAAGATTTCCAAGGTAGCATTTGTGCTGAAGGATGCATCCAGCTGTTGGGCAGATGTTCCTAGGCACAAAGCAGAGGGAGAAGTAGAAGAAAGTAAGGAAGGATTGAGTGAGTTGAGAGCAAATTCCCACTAAATTAAGACTGAAAAGCACAACACACTCTAACATAAAGGAAGAAAAAAGGATTTACATGACTGAAAAGGGTTACCCTTCAGTGCAATTCATCAATAAAGAGTCTAAAAGTTTGAGATGTTAGGAATCCTTTTTAAAAAAAACCTAAATATACAGCTGCCTATTTCTGAGGGAATCACCTGTTGCCAAATAGATGGGGTGCTGGCTGGATGGACTCCACACCTGGACAGCAGGCCTCTCCAGCTCCTTCAGCTTCATGCTATACCCTGTACAGGATGAATTACAAGAGTGTTCAAGATTTCTGAGAACCTATTTAGAAGTAAAGGGGATACAAACTTGATATGCACCTGAGGACTTTACTCTTCCTACACCATGCTCAGTGGGGTTTCAGTGAAGCAAAAATAGGATGATGATGAAGTAACAGTTCCTAAACCTGCAAGTGCAGCTTAGTTCACATCAATGAATTAACCCTTAATGCCACAGTAGGCTCAGTGGAGTTCCCACACCCTGTCAGGGACTATGGACAAGACTTAGCAATGCCCACGGTCTATCCTGAGCAAAATCCAGGTTACTGACACTAAGAATCTCAGATCAGGAAGTAGAGGTGGGGGGATAGAGCAGAAGAGTTAGGTAAAGGTTATGGATGGAGAGAGGGCTGGGAGTGGACAGGACTAAGGACAACTTCCAGGGTAATCAGAAAGGAAGCGGTGCTCAAAAGCACTGCAAAAGGGAGGGTCTACCTGGGTGGGGGATTCTCAGAGGGAAAAGGGAGGAGGGTGTCATTTCTCATAGCTGGGGCTGGACAGGGCAGGAGGGAGCGGTCTTTAGTTAGATCACTATAGGAATAGGGATGCTCACATCCAAGACTAGACAGTAAGGAGGGGAAGTTAAGGGCACAGACGGATGTGAGGACGGCAGAGGGGGTGCTTAGGACAGAACAGGAGGCAAGCTCTGTAGGAGGCGGTGTGTGTACGGAGGGCAGGCAGGGAGACAAGGGCAGAATGGTTGCACAAGGCCAGACTGGACAGGACTGCAGGGAAAGGTTACTGGAGGGGGGTTGCTCTGGGCCAGAGCTGGACAGGAGGTTCCCGGGGAGTTAGGGAGGCAAGTGGGGTGCTCAGGGTTGGGGCCAGAAGGAGGGAGCACAGGAAAGGCTGCGGGGGGGGGGGGGGGGGGGCGCGCTCAGGGTAGCAGCGGGAATGCTTGGGATAGGCCAGGACGGGAGTGGAGGCTCCTTAGGGCGGGAGTGAGGAGGGCACTCAGGATGACGGGGGCGTGGGTGCTCGGGGCCAGGACTGGACAGGGCGGGGGAAGGGAAGATTGTTGGGGTCTGGGGAGCTCAGGGCCGGGGCTGGGCAGGCCCTGGAGGGAGCCTCCTGGAAGGAGTCAGGCTGACAGAGCCCGGGCTGGACAGGACGGGGGAAGGGAAAGACTGGGAAGGGGAGGAAGGGCTGTAGGACGGGCTCAGGGGCCCTCAGCCCCTAAACCCACCTGTGCCCGACTGTACCGGGTCATAGGTCAGGGAGTGGCGGAACTGGGTCAGAGGTCAAATGCGGACTATCCGCTCGACCACCACTGTTTCCTTGGAGGGTCAGCAGGGCCCGAGCGATGGAAGCCGCCGGGAACCAAAAACATTCCCAGAGCGAAGCGCCGGCTCTGCCCCTCGCGCATGCGTAGAAAGCCGAGGCGTGAGCGATTTTAACCCTTCAGTGCCTGGACCTGAGCGTTCTCTCTCTCTTGGGCGATTTCTCCCGCAGAAGCGTCTCTGCGATGCTGGGCTTCTAGGGCCGCCTCGCAGTTCCCGAGCGCGACCCTCGTCCATGGCCCGAGACTTTACTTTCTGACTGGGAGCGTGCGGGGAGGGGAGGCGAGGAAGGAGGGAGCTGATTAGGGGGCGATCGGGCCCAGGCCCGGGGGTGGGCTGGACACATTCTGCTGACCGGACAGACGGTGGCAAGGAGCACGGTCTTTGAATGCCCGGCTGCAGTTAGGTCCAAGCTTGTAGGCTGCGGGCGGCTGGGGGAGGAAGAGGAAGAAGGGCTAGACTCCTTGGGAGAAGACAGCAGGAAGGCAGAATCACCTGGGATCTGGGGCTATTGAATGGGGCTTCGGGGACCCCGGGATAAACAAAGCTTGATGTTGGGATTCTGGGTTGTTAGTGAACGTTACGGTTTTTTTTTTCCTTGTTGTATTGAGTTTGAGATGTTATCCAAATGGAAACGTCCATTGGATGTCGGATGGATGTTGGAAACCTCATTAGAAAGTTCCATTTCATGGAAACCTGGAGATGGAGGCTTGAGTCATTCACACAGAGAAAGCTATGGGATTGAATGATCACATCTTCCATAGCGTAGCAGGGACAGAAAAGTGATTTGACTATTTGTCTAGTTAACAGCAACCAGTTATCACTTATAGAAATCCATCTGATCGAAAAAGATTTTGGGTGGACAGTACACATCATCTTAAATTGCTCATGTCGGGTGAAGCTGGGGGAAGAGGACATAGAACCGGGGCACAATATGCTTATAAGCTAAAGCCCAGTTCAAGGAAAAAATCCACAATTTGTCTATTTTCCAATTACTGCACACCCCTCCCCCCAAATCTGGCTTTCTGGGGTCATTTTGTATTACTTGCTTACAAACCTGTTCCAAAACATCCAGTAGCTACTCCATCCACCATGCTCCATCTTTCCACCTTTGGGTGCATGAGTGAACTCTTCAGGCTGCAATGCTCTTTCCTCACTTCTACGCCAAATAATCTCCAGTTTCTTTCCAGGTGCCACTTCCCAAAGGCCCTTTTTGAGCACTGTTTCATGAGATTACTTTGTATCTAATTTTGGGGGGTATACATTGTATACTTTTTACAGATGTAATAAATTCTTTGAAGGCAAAGATTGTTTCATTTTTATCTTTATCCTCAGCACACAGGAGCAAGCAATCATCAAGCACTTACACCAACCAATCATTAAATATATATAATTATCAGGTGCAAGGGAAGACAAACCTAAGAGTTCCTTCCATTGAGGGGCTAACATTTTATAGGGGAGAAGTGTGTCTATAAACATTTTTTAAAATGAAAGGTGATTCTACACACCTCTCAGATTGGCTAAGATGACAGGAGAAAATGATGAATGTTGGAGGGAATGCAGGAAAACTGGGACACTGATGCATTGTTGGTGGAGTCGTGAACAAATCCAACCATTCTGCAGAGCAATTTGGAACTACACCCAAAAAGTTATCAAACTGCGCATACCCTTTGACCCAGCAGTGCTACTACTGGGCTTATATCCCAAAGAGCTATTAAAGAAGGGAAAGGGACCTATATTGCAAACATGTTTGAGGCAGCCCTGTTTGTAGTGGCCAGAAACTGGAAATTGAATAGATGCCCCTCAACTGGAGAATGGCTGAATAAATTGTGGTATATAAATGTTATGGAATATTATTGTTCTGTAAGAAAAGACTAACAGGATGATTTCAGAAAGGCCTGGAGACACTTACATGAACTAACCGAGTGAAATGAGCAGAACTAGATCATTATACACTTAAAACAACAATACTGTATGAGGATGTATTCTGATGGAAGTGGATTTCTTTGACAAAAAGAAGAGCTAACTCAGTTCCAATTGACCTATGATGGATAAAATCAGCTACACCCAGAGAAGGAACCCTGGGAAATGAGTGTGAACTCTGTGCATTTTTTGTTTTTCTTCCCAGGTTATTTTTACCTTCTGAATCCAATTCTTCTTGTGTAACAAGAGAACTGTTCAGTTCTGCACACATATTGTATCTAGAATATACTATAACATATTTCACATGGATAAGACTGCCTGCCATCTAGGGGAGGGGGTGGAGGGAGGGAAGGGAAAAATCAAAACAAGAGTGCAAGGGATAATGTTGTAAAAAATTACCCATGCATATGTACTGTCATTAAAAAGTTATAATTTTTAAAAAGGTGAAAAAAATAAAGTATGTGATAATTACACATATAACTTTCAAAACTAAAAAAAAAAAAAAAAAAAAAGGTGATTTTTGGAAAGAAGGTACTAGCAGCTGTAAGGTTTAAAATTGAACTCATATTTTTCTGATTTCCTTACACTCTAGCAAAAGACATCACCCTTAATGAATCAGATTTACAACCACTGTCATCTGAACACATTATCTGACACACAAGTTGCCACTTAATACTTCCTAACTTGACTATAGGGACAGAAACTCCCCAAACTTTTTAGGATACCATTTAACATCTTCCCTTCACCCCAATCTGGCTGCCTTTGAGCTGAGTTTTGAATGGAACAAGAGATGGTAAGAGGTGGTGTTAAGGAGGGAAAATGTTCCAGGTGACATCAACTGTATAGCCAGTGGCAAAAACAAAGAAACAGAGGATGGAGATAACTGTGTAAGGAAGGCCAAAAAGTTCAGATTTTCTGGATCACAATGCTGGAAAGATGGTGATACATAAAATAGCTGGAAAAATAGATTGGGCCAGATGGTCAAGGGCTTCAAATGACAATTCATTGGATCCTAGGGGTAATGAAGAGCCACTGGAGCAAATTGATTTGAGGAAATGATTAGACTGTTCTTTAGGAGAATCAATTTGGAGCTTTGTGATGAATGGGTTGGAGTGGGGCAAATTGGAGGCAGGGTAATCATTTAGGGCTTTGATGAGGGTCTGAACTAGAGCAGTGTCAATATGAGCATGGATTATGGATGGAAAAGGATTTTAGAGGGGAAAATGATAATCTATGGCAGCTGACTATGTAGGGCTGAGGAAGAATATGGACCAGAAGATTTAATTCAACATTTATTAAGTGGCTACATGTGGCAGGCATTGTGTTTAGATGACTGAAGGTGAGGAATGCGGGTGACTGGAAGAATGGTGGTGTCTTGAACAAAAATGTAGGTAAATTAGTTAGTGATTTAAAAAAAAAAAAGGTAGGTTCAATTTTGAACATGTTGATTTTAAGATACCTATGGAACATCAAGTTGAAACATACCAGAGATAGTGGATAATCTGGATTGAAGATCAGGAAAAACTAAGATTGGATATGTAGATCTGGGAGTCACTTGCATGGTGATAACTTGAGTTGGAAAGGTCACCAAGCAATGACCACAGAGAAGGCTGCAGGACAAACTCTTGGGATATATCGAGTTAGGAAGCATACTGCAAAAGGAATCAAGGATGATTAAGAAAATTATTTTGTATGATCACTGATCATTGATAATTTTGGAAAGAGCAGTTTTGGTGCAGCAGGAACTGTACACTAATCTACAAAGAGTTACAAGGAAGGGTCTTCCCTGCTTTTGGTTTTTCTTGTTCCCCAAGGAAGACAGGTTTATAGACAACACAATAGAGTGAGGTTAAAGATTAGAAAGGAGGATGATTTGGGGAGCAAGCTTTAGGGTAAAATGCAAGGGCATGTCAAAGATATACATAGAAGCTGTCTTTCCCAAGAACTACTTCATTCAGATTCTAGGATGCCAAAGGTTGTAAAGTATAAAGATGTGTTATGCGAAGCTTAGAGCAGCCTTTGTGGAAAGCAGGGCCATCAATTAGGAAAGAGGAAGATTTACTTGCTGCGACAAGGATACCGTTGAGATCAAATAATATAAGTGTGTAATGGACCTAGTAAATATGACTTCTTCAGTGGGGTCTCCACTTGTTTAACAGCTTATAAAGAATGGAAGTTGGTAGTGGAAGTAATCTAGGGCTGGAGTTTGCCATGGCATTTTAAGTGAGAGGACAAAGTGGAAAGATATTCTAAAGTAGAGGACAAAGTAAAATTTAACTGGTTAAATACAGGATCAAGATAGAGAAGAAAAAAGTTAGAGAAGGGATGATGACTTGAAAAATACTGAGGGACAGACATTAGAAGTAATAGTAAAAACAAAGATTAGATTTAAAATTAAAGCACAGAGAAAGATCGCATGATAGGTTATGATTGGGTAAAGGAATTTCAGTTAATGGTCAGGGAATGGAATACTCAGGAGTGAGATCAAGGGTATAACCATCCTGTATATGACAATGTTTTATAGGAGATGGGAAATTGGGAAGTTAGGGTATATGAAAGAATATCCAACATAGATGTTCAAGTTCCCTGTAATAATAATTGTTGGTTGGTGTGATGAAGAAGCACTACAAGTCAGGTTCTGAATACCTAAGGAAAGAGAAGTGGTGGTAGACCTGGGAAAGGGAGCAGGGCAGTAGACAATGGACATTAGGAATTAGAATGGGTGGTCTGTTGATTCGTATTAAATGATCAGTTGAAGGCTTTGGGGAACATCCAGAAAATCAGTAAAATGAATGGTCAGAGACTGTATTGAGAGCCCTAAGCTGTAGTTAACTGTTGTTTTTCACTGTCCTGCCAAGCCTAAAGGATCTGTGCTCACTAAATACTTGTGGATTAAATCAATTCTGCCTTGAGGGTTAAATACTAAGTGTAGTAAGAACAGGACCTGAGCTCTAGGATAATCCCAGATATAGGCAAGAATCCTCAAGGCAGAGAGGCCCATGCAAAAGGCAGGAAGCCTGACTAAACTTGGCTCAGGAGCAGGGACATCCTGTGTTAAGAGAAATGAGGCAAAGACAGCAGGCCACTGAGTTTCATTAGGTATTTCATTAAGGTTAAATCTTCATGATCGAGTAGGCTTGCAGAGGAGAAAGTCGGGGACCCTGCAGGCTAGGTCCTTCAGATTTCATAGTGTATCACTGGCTCTGGCTTTTTGTCAGGATCACCTCCTCGCTCGAGGTACAGGTTGTTATAAGGATATTGCTTCGGACCCTGAGGAAGGAAGCACATCAGAAAAAGCAGGTAAATGCCCCATTTGCACTGACCCTACCCAACACTAACACCCAGCAAACAGTACCCAGCCTGTCAGACCCGGCTGAGCTGCAATGGTAGAAGAAACATCCTTCTTTTGTGCTGAGCCCAAGGCAGAGAAAAAGCCTAGATTGTAAACGAAGTGCTGCTTGCACTGATTGTAAGAGAATCAAAGCTTTCTAAATGAGACGGCGCATCCATCCATCCCACTCTCTCTCGGGTCGAGGCAGACTCAATCTCCTTTAAGTCACTCAGCCTCTAATGGTTCCCCCGCTAAAGTGGCCTAGCAAATGAGGCGTGCAGAAGCAGCAGTGGGGGAAGCACAGAGGAGGCACGGCTGGGACGTGCTTTAGGGGCTGCTGGCTTTACCAACAACCAGCTGTCAGAGTGCGCAGCTCAAGGGGAGGAGAAAAGGGTGATGTGCTTACAGAACTGAAAAATGCAAAAGCTACTGTGCTTCCTGGTTTCCTGAAGTGAAGTTAGTGCTCACACCAGCCCTGTACACACACTCCAGCCAGGAGCCCCTGGGGCTCAAGATCAAGGCTCGTGTCAGTGCACACAGACACACCAGCTACTACAGAGACATGGATTATCTCTGCAGAGGTAGCATGGGGCATCTGACTACAGCCATTATAAGTCTCCGGCCTCCTCCAATCCATTCTGCACAGGCTGTCAGATTAATCTTCCTAAAACACCACTTTAATCAAGTGACTCACTAGCCCCCAAATCTCACCAGATTCTTCAACATTGCCCTCCACTTCATCCAATTTCCTTAGTGTCTCCTGCACATTTTGCCTTCATGTCTTGCCTTACCTCCAATCCCATACCTCCATCAAAGCCTAACTCCAGTGCCATTTCCTAACAACACTCAGATACCCAAATGATGTACACTCAGACTTTGCTATATGCTTGCTCCTTTCTTAACTTAGAGCTCTCTTCTACTTTTTTAGGTACATAGTCTTCCCATAGCTATAAATTACTTATGGGTAGAGGCTATCTTCTGTTTTACAGTCTCAAGAGTCCAAGACTTTTTATGAATTTAATTTTTCCACCAATATAACATCCAGTCTATGTGATCTTCTACTAAAAAGAAGTAGAATGCTAGTTCCTTGGGATATGGGCCGTTTTCACTTTTGGCTTTGTGTTCCAAATGCCAGCACATTGGAGTCCCTTGATAAATGCCTAGTGAGAAGGTCCTTTCAGGGGAGCAGCTAGACACCTGGGACTCCCTCTGTATTTCAGTCTTTCAAGACTACATATAACGTTGTCTTCTCAACCCCTCTCTAGTCACAATGATGGCTTCATACAATACAGAGCAATCTCAATTTGGGGCAAATAAGATCCCTTCCTGATTCTCTGATGACTGGGAGAAGAGCTGGCCTTGTCATTCCCCTTCTAGTTCTAGAGAGCTCCAAGGATAAAATACAAACTCCTTCTTGGTATTTCATGGTCTTCACGATGTTGCTTCCACCTTTTTTTCATTTTCCCTTAAATGTATGGATAACTATCCCAGTAGAGAGTGGTTCCCTATACACTCCATTCTTTCTCCCATATCTGTGTCTTTACATAGGCTGTCCCTCCCCTCCACCAATATCTGAAATGCTCACCCTCCTGACATCCTATCTTTCTTTCTTGATTCCTCCAGTCGTTACTGCCCTGGGGGAAAAATCAGTTTCTATTTACTTACCAGTGTACATGTTGTTTTCCCTCAAAAGATTGTAAACATCTAAAGAACAAAGACTGTTTTATTTTTAAATTTGTATTCTCAGGACACATCACGGTGGATGACACATAATAGATGTTTAATAGGGCTTGCTGAACTGACTGAAGGTATGCTGGCTTAGGCTAAGAAAGAAGTCAATATATCATCCTGTCATTGCTATTTAGTATCCTAGGCAGAGAATCCTCAAAAAAGCCACGGGCAGTGCCCTTTCAGATCAAAGCTGGATTTTTGTGTTTCAGATACCTCATTTCCCGAAGGAAACAAGGCTGAGCATCATACAGTGAGAAAGATCAAGGAATCCAATCTTTTTTGAGTATCAGACCCCTTTGACAATCTGAAGATGCCTATAGATCGCTCTCTAAGTAAAATTTTTAAATAATTAAAGGAAATGTTAAATTGCAATTAGAAATTTAGCTGAAATAAAGACATAATTCTTTTCCCATCCAAGTTCACAGATGCCCCTATGAACCCCAAGTTAAGAACACCCATCCTATATACTTACCACAGGCTGATAGCAGGGGAACATCTCTCCTACCCAGAACATGAACATCATGAAGCCTAAGAAGCCAAAGAAATGTTTACACATGGTGTTCCAGGAGACAGCTGTGGGGGATGTATCCACACGATTCCGAGTATACATATCAAAGTCAAAGTGCATCTACAAGAAATAGAGATCAGCATACTATATCATTAGCCTAGCAATAGGCCGGCAACATAGAACTGAGCTCTGAAGAAATTTCCTGGCAAAGAGTCTAGTGCTCTTGAAAGCTGTGTTCTTAAGAGACTATATATTTCTTAAATGACAGTGACAACTCAAGAACTGAAGGAAGATAGCACCTTTGAAAGGAATCAAGGAGGTAGAGCTAGCATCTCTGATAGTCTACTACTTAAGGAGGGCAGCTCAATCTCATAATGCAAAGTTTTGGGCATCCTTGGACATTTGACCCAGGTATTACTTTGGAGATTTCCATTTCCTTGGGAGGCAAAAAAGCTTGCAGCTAATTAGATACTCTGTTTTTCTATTATAGGATTATATTGCCAATCTTTCAAAGAAAGATTCACCAAGTAGGAGGATAAGGATGCCTTAAATGTTACAGAGAGCCCTGCAAATGACTTAACTATTTAAAGAAAAAAGAAGGGACATAAGGCAATTATTTTCTCACCGGTTCACCCCAGTTTAGCCTCAATTCAGAATGGTCCCAATTATACCATGGGTCTCGTTCATGCTGAGAGCGGTCTGGAAGCTTGGGATAGTCACCATACCTGAGAAATAATAGCAGGTTTTTAGTGAAGGCCCAAACATTCCCAGGGAAGCTGGGAATCATATCTAGTCTTGAGCTTTCCCTATTCAACCTCAGTGACTTATTAGTGCCCTTAGGACAAAATATAAACCTCTCAAACTAGGTTGGAGAATCTTACATAATCTGCCCTCAACTCATTTTTCTTGCCATTAATTCCTTTCACACTCTAATCCAATCAAACTGCATTCTCTGTTCCTCAACGATATGATATTCCACCTCCCATCTCCATGGCTTTGGACTGGTCATTGCCCATACTTGGAATGCACTCTCTCTTTATTTCAGAGTCCCTCTCTTTAAGACACAACCAAATACCAACTTCTGCAGGGAGCCTTTCCTAATTTTCTGTTTGTGCCCTCCCTTCAAACTACCTTGATTTTGATTAATTTGTTTTGTACACATTGGTACTTTTACTAACTTTAAATTGTGCTGCTTTTATTTTTACATTTACTTGTTTCACATATTAGAATGTAAATGCATTGAGTAGGGATTTCATTCTCTGTACTTGTATCCCCAGTGCCTGGAACAGTTCTGCTACATTATAGAGACTTGATAAATACTTGTTGACTGAGTTGATATGGTTAAACAAAGACCCTAAATCAAATTCTAGTTATTGAATGAGACTGCTAGGTAAACTCAATTTTAATTTTGTTCATTTCAAAAGTGTTATATTTTTTCCTTTCCTCCAATTCACAGAAAGAATCACAGAACACACAAGCTGGAAGTGACCATCAAATCTGATTCTCTAATTTTATCAATAAGAAAACAAAGGCTTAAGTTATTCTTCTTTCTCATTTTAACCACTCCTTCTGGTTATGTACAATAGGACCATTTGTCCAGTGGCATGATACATATAAAATGCTTTGTAAATCTTAAAAGTTTCAACTGTTAATTCTGTTTTGGACTTATAACTAAGAACCTTCCTGAAGGAGGAAGTCTTCAAGAGGCTAGAGGACTCCTTAGTGATACAGAAGGAATTTATTTATGTAGGTTTGCACTAAATGATTTCTGAGTCTAAGAAGCCATATTTTCCAAACAACATGCTGGAATATTTTTGCATCTCATAGTCTTCACAAAGTTGTGAAGATGCCAAGAGATGCCAAGGTCACTGCTGCCTATAAATTGTAAATAAGCTGAAGGAAAACAAATCCTACAGATAAACTACAATACAAAATGGGCTGAGAAACACAGCAAGAAGTTGGATATTGGCATCAAACTGCTAAGAACAAATTGGGGGAAAGAGATGCAATATCTATAACTAATGACATCACAGAACAAAAATTGGAAAAGCAAGGCAAGTGAATAAATGGAATTAGCTGTTCTTCCTCACATTAGATGTCTTCTATCCCTACTCCCCATTAGACTTAGTGCCTTGGAGAAAGGCACCGTTTTGTTTTTGTACCTCTAGTGACTATTACAGTACCTGATGTATGTTAAGTGCTTTATGAATATTTGCTGAATGCCTGAATCAATCACTTGTTAATATTTCAGTTGCATATGACTTGTTAAATAGTTGTCATGGTGACCACAGAAGGACTTGGTTGGTTGGTTGCTGTACTCTATTTTCAAAAAGGACCAAAATGAAATCACTACATTAGAGTCAAGTTACAGTGTGTCCAACTGTGGCTGATCAGAATACAAGTCCTGAATGCTCTGCCACACGTCAGACACAGAGTCCCTATGAACATTTGGAGTGGCTTCTCTAACTTTCATCTTCCTTTAAGGCCATTAGAACAGATTGTTCTCATCTGCCCATTCTACTAGGGGAAGTCTACATACCTGGAGTAGATATCTCCCTAATTCACTGTAAGTTTTGAGACCCCCTTGGTTACCCTCAACCAGGCTTAGCCCATCTGCAAAAACAGTTTACCAGGGTGTAATCACTATGCATGCTACAGCTTCTTGGAGCCACAGGTGAAAATTAGATGGATTAAGTGGACACCAAAGGTGGAAAGCATCCCTGTAAAAGGCCTGGCAACCTTCACCCCAGAGATTCTAGTCTTCCCTGAACACACCCTACTGCCCCACAGAAAGACTACCCAGCCTGAAAAAGTATTAAAAAAAAAAAAAAAAAAAAATCAAAGAACACTAAAAGTCACATGAAACGAGGCCTAAATCATATACATAGCTCTGTGTAGGAGGCAGTGGGATATTTAAGAGATAGTATTGAACTAAAAAAAAAAAAAGTCAGGAAATCTGAGTTCAAATTCCAGCTTTGCTACCAACCTGTATGACCTTGGATAAAACTCTTATTTGAGCTTTAGTTTTCTTACATATCAAAAGAGGAGTCTGACCTAGATGACTTGTAATCATCCTTCTAATTCTAGCTCTATAATTCTACATACTGGTCTTACAAATATTAAGGCTTCTCTCAGTGAGGTTGAGACATTTCAAACTACTCTTACTAGAGAACCTAGCACTCAAGATCAACAATTATTTATGAAATATCTACTTTAGGCACTGTGCTAAGATTTAAGAAAGTAAAAAAAACAGTTCCTATACTCAAGGGACTCACATAGTAATGGGGGAGGATAATATGTAAAAAATACATACATAATTGTACATAAATTATGTTAAATTGTTTACCATTACAGGAAGAAGGGATGGGAGGAAGGACAAAAACTTGGAACTCGATATTTTGTAAAAATGAATGTTAAAAATTCTTTACGCATAATTGGAAAAATAAAATACTATTTTCACTTTTTTGTTGTTTGCTTGCATTTTGTTTTTCCTCTTTAATCTGATTTTTCTTGTGCAGCATGATAATTGTGGAAATATATACAGAAGAATTGCAAACATTCAACTTATATTGGATTACTTGCCATCTAGGGGAAGGGATCGGGGAAGGGGAGGAGAAAAAATTAAAACACAAGGTTTTGCAAGAGTGAATGTTGAATCTACTGGTCATCCTGCCATTTAGGGGAGGGGGTGGGGGGGGTAAGAGGTGAAAAATTGGAACAAGAGGTTTGGCAATCGTTAATGCTGTAAAGTTACCCATGTATATATCCTGTAAATAAAAGGCTATTAAATAAAAAAAAAAAAAAAAAAGAGTGAATGTTGAGAATGATCTATGCATGTTTTGAAAATAAAAAGCTTTAATAAAAAAAGAAAAAAACTATATATGAAAAAAAAATTGTGTACAAAGAAGATATAATGTAAATGGGAGGTAATTTCAGAGGAGAGGGAAGGGAGGGGGAGGAGTCGGGAAAGGCCTTTTGCAGAAGGTGGGATTTAAGCTAAGTCTTGAAGGAATCACAGAACACAGGAGAAAGAAAAGGCAGAGCATTCCAGTAAGGAATGGAGAGATGTGTAATCCTGTGAGAGTAATTCAAGTAGGTCAGTGTGGATGGGCAGTTGAGCACATAGGGCGGAGTAAAATGTAAGCTTAATGAAAAGTTAGAAGCAATGGTCCTGAAGGTCAGGGGAAACCACTTTGGTTTGCTGAGTGGTTAACTGTCACGGGCAGGCCTTTGTTTTGGGAAGAACCCTTTGGCAGCGGCTTGGGGAGAGACTGGAAGGCCTGGGGAGGTCCCGGAGTAACGGGGCAATGAGAAGGTGCCAGGGATGCTACTGGCTGTGTGAGCGGAGATAGACGGAGATCTGTGGGAGACGGCGTCAGGACTGGGCCAGAGACGGGTAGGAAGTTGGGGGTGACCCCTGAGCTGCCCGGCGCGGGCGGAAGCCGCTGTCGCGGGGAGCAGGGGCTGGGAGCAGAGAGGAAGAGATTTCGGACCGGGGAGACCGAGAGCCTCCGCGCCGTCGGGATCCCCCGGACCCTCGCGCCCCGCTTCAGGCCGCCTCCCGCAAGCTCCAGCGGCTCTCCTGCAGGCCCCGGCTCCTTCTCCAAGACAGAACGAGGCCTCGGCCGACAGAAGCGGCCCGCGTCAGGGACACGCAGCGGCGGCGGCGGCCTCCTTACCCGAAGCCCTCGTCCGGGTAGGGCTCGTAGTCCTCCACCCGCATGTTGTACTTCTTGGCGGCGGCGGCGCGCTCCTCCGGCGTGCGGGGGTACGGTCCCGGGAGCATGTCCTTGCTGAGGCCCGAGGCTGAGCGGCGCAGACACGGGAGTCAGGCGCCAGCGCTGGGCTGCCGCCCCGGCCCTCCCCAGGCCCGCCACCGCGCCGGGCCCTCGCTCCCCCGCTCCGCCCCACCCTCAGGCCCCGGTCCCTCCCACCTGCCCGGGCTCCCAGAGGGGCCGCCCGCCGGGCCGCGGTCCCCAGCCATCGGATCGTCCGGGACACAGCCATGGAGGCCGCCATCTTAACCTTCTTCTAAGTTTGGCCGCGCACGCGCAGAACAGTCCTACGGAGGCCGAGCAGAGCCCAAAAGAGTTCCGCGGAGGAGGGGATTCTGTGCTCACGTGTGTGTCGAGAGGAGGAGCATCGAAAACCAGAAGCTCCGCCCCCTGTCCTCGGATCCTGAGCTCTCCGGGCCCTGAGGAGGGGGTTAAATAATAGGAGGACATGGTGGGGGAGGGCTTGGGGCCGGTGACCAAGGGTTTTTGCGGCAGGGCGAGGCGCCTCGATCGCTTGGCTCCTGTAAGGCGGGGCCGGTGAATGTCCTGAAGCAGGGGCTGTTTAGGAACATGAAGCGGGCCTCCCCCAAGCTCAGGCCTCCGGTGCTTCCGATCGCGGCCGGGGACCTCCTGCAGCTCTGCCCCTCCTCCCACCCCTGAAATCCAAGGCCAGCATCTGTCCAGACCCCTCTCCTCCGCTGCCCTTCCTCCATTGCTTCTCCAGACTTCTGTTCTCGCCCCTACAAGGAAGTGACACATTTGTCCAACTCAAAATGACCTTCTGGAGCTGGACCCCAACATGCATTTCCAGCTGTCTTTTTTCTCCCGATAACTAGTTACCCCGAAAAAAAACTTTACCATATCTCCTCCCCTTCCTGCTCACTTGAGCACCAACATCCTTCCAGTTGCTTAGGTTAAATAAATCCAATTTTTTCCTTCTCCCTCAGCCTCCCAAGATTATCTTCTCACGTGTACCTTCACGTGTAACCTTCACCTAACCGAGGACAAGTTCCTAAGAGCCAGCTTGCCTCATCTACTGTTGCATCTTTTCCTGCGAAGCAGGAAGGACTGCCTAGGAGGCTTAGCAAACGTCTTTGAGTTGACAGACTCCTTGTCCCTATGGGTTGCTTACTAGGAGAGAAAAAAAAGGACGTACACTTCATCTTTGCAAAACTTCTGAGAGATCAGGAAGGGCCATAATGTAGTCTAGTGATGTCAAATGTAAACAAGAGCCACTACTTGCATCCCTGATGGTTACAGAATGATATAAACAAAACGTTATATAGATGTTCTGTTGTATTATTTTTTACTTTGTTAAATATTTCCCAATTACATCATGATCTGGTTCAAGCCACCCTTGGGAATATTGCAACTGCAATGAGGTTGCCACCATATGTTTGAGATCCATGACAGATTCCTGGACTCAAAGTCAGGATAAATTAGAGTCTCATTTCCCCCTCTTATGTTCTGTTTCCTTATCAGTATGAAATCTGTATTAAGTGGGGGTATTTTGATTCTTGGTAGTTCAATAGGGTGTTTGCTGCCCAATAACAATTAACTTGGAGAAAAGATAAGTTTAAGTTCCTTGGTGGAACTCACAATTAACCAGAAAGAAGACCAAACATAAAAGGGAATATGTAGTTGTTATGCCAAAATTCCCTTTTAATGGGGTGACCCTAGTTTCTCCAATTGTCCTAGTTATTCTGCCTTAGGTTATAACCGTTCCCTCTTAATGTTTGAGATAAAGGTTTTGTAGACATTCCTTAATGTTTGACAAGATGTCATTAGAATATCAGTAATGTCATTGTTCTTGTTATTCCATAAAAAGCTTGCTGCCCCTATACTCAGGGCTAGACTCTTTGAGATGATAGTCTCCTCTAGCCCTGGGATCAACATGGATCCATTGGTCCCAGTATTTCTCTCCATTTAATAAATTTTAATCTCTGTCTTGCTCAGTTTCTTCCACATTACATTGTGAGGTGGGAGCATATCACAGGCTAAATTCATAGAGAAGTTTTGTAATGACAAAGGTCACTTTTAATGGGGTGACCAGTTCCTCCATTTGTCCTATTTCATATTCTGCCTTAAGGTTATGACCGTCCCCTCTAAATGGTTGAGATAAAGGTGTTATAGACATTCCTTAATGTCATTAGAATATCAGTAACCTCCATCTATGAGGCTATCCCCACCTAGGTCTCTGCATTATGTCATTGTTCCATAAAAGGCTTGCTGTCCTGATACTCAGAGCTAGACTCTTTGAGATGATGCTCTCTTCTAGCCCTGGGATCCATTGGTCCCAGTATTTCTCTCCATTTAATAAACTATTGAATTGGTCTCTAATCTCTGTCTTGCTCAGTTTCTTTTGACATTACAATTTAGCAAGCTAAAAGAGTTACCTATAACAAAAAAGAAAGTCAGAGAGGCTGTGGGGAGAGGGTTGGGAAGGAAAAGAGGAGGAGGAGAAAGGAGGGCCAAAAACTCTGCTAACCCTAAAAGGGATTTTGTTAGCATGATGTTTTCAGCCACATTGTCAAACATCTTCAAACATGACATCAAAGTCAGCTACCTCACCAATTTAAAAAGACTACAAGCCAAAACTAAAGTGGAAGGAGGACTAGTGCATGAGTTTTTTGTTCACAGACAATTGTATAGCCTCTGAAGCTGAAATGCAACAAAATACGGATTCTCTGCTGCTTGTGCTGATTTTGCCCTAATAACACCAAGGCAACACAGGTAGTCCATCAGCCAGCATCACACCATATGTGGAACCAGCAAATGGAGAAGTTTTGAATGGTGTGGATAAGTTCACTTACCTTGGCAGTATACTTTCCAGGGATGTCCACATAGATAATGAGGTTGACACAACCATTGCCAGAGCTAGCTCAATGTTTTGAGAGGTAATGAGGGAAATTGTGAGAGAGAAGAGGTTTTAGACTAACTATCAAACTCAAGGTCTACAGAATTATTGTGCAGAGCTCATTGTTGTAGGCTTGTAAAACCTAGACAGTATACCAGCACCAAGAAAGTGAATCACTTCCATTTGAATTGTCTAAGGAAGTTTCTGAAGATCATCTGGCAAGATAATATACCAGACACTGAAGTCCTTTCTTGAACTAAACTGCCAGACATTCAAACTCTACTGAAAAGAGAGCATAATTCCATTGGACTGGCCACATTGTTGGAATGTCAAATGTATGCTTGCCCAAAAGATTATTTTATGAAAAACTCACACAAGTGTTCATAACATGGTCAGAAAAGGCAATGAAAGGGGATAGCTATATGGCACAGTGGATAGAGCACTGGTCCTGGAGTCAGGAAGACCTGAATTCAGATCCAGCTCAGACATTTAATATTTCCTAGCTATGTGATCCTGGACAAGACACTTAACCCCAATTGCTTCACCAAATAAATAAAGCTATTATTTAAAAAGCAATAAAAAGATCCAGCAGTGTTACTACTGGGATTATATCCCAAAGAGATTATAAAGAAGGGAAAGGGACCTGTATGTGCACGAATGTTTGTGGCAGCCCTTTTTGTAGTGGCTAGAAACTGGGAAACTGAATGGATGTCCATCAGTTGGAGAATGGCTGAATAAATTGTGGTATATGAAAATTATGGAATATTACTGTTCTGTAAGAAATGACCAACAGGATGATTTCAGAAAGGCCTGGAGAGACTTACACGAACTGATGCTGAGTGAAATGAGCAGGACCAGGAGATCATTATATACTTCAACAACAATACTAGATGATGACCAGTTCTGATGGATCAGGCCATCCTCAGCAACGAGATCAACCAAATCATTTCTAATGGAGCAGTAATGAACTGAACTAGCTATACCCAGAAAAAGAACTCTGGGAGATGACTAAAAACCATTACATTGAATTCCCAATCCCTATATTTATGCACACCTGCATTTTTGATTTCCTTCACAAGCTAATTGTACAATAATTCAGAGTCTGATTCTTTTTGTACAGCAAAATAATGTTTTGGTCATGTATACTTATTGTGTATCTAAGTTATATTTTAATATATTTAACATCTACTGGTCATCCTGCCATCTAGGGGAGGGGGTGGGGGTAAGAGGTGAAAAATTGGAACAAGAGGTTTGGCAATTGTTAATGCTGTAAAGTTACCCATGTATATATCCTGTAAATAAAAGGCTATTTAAAAAAAAAAAAAATAAAAAGCAATAAAAGAATACTCGTAAAGCCTCTCTTAAAAACTTTTAAAAATTGATTGTATAACATGGAAGACACTGGAACAGGACATGATATGCCTCATCAGAAAAAGTGCTATGCACTATGAGCAAAACAGAATTAAATTAGCTCAGGAGAAATATGAGATGCACAAAGTTAAAGAATCCACCCCAAATATTCACAGGGACTATTTATTTTTGACCTGTGACAGAGTATTCTGATTCAAACAAATCATCAGTATTTCTATATATTAACAACCAAACCCAGCAGGAAGGGATAGAAAGAAAAATTCCATTTAAAATAACGGCAGACAGTAGAATATGCTTGGGAGTTATCCAGAAATTATAGGAATAAAATTACATAACTATTCTTTCTTTAGAATATTTTATTTTTTTCCAATTATATGTAAAAATAATTCTTTACATTCTTTTCCCATATTCTCTTCTTTTCTTCACCTCTCCCTGAAATGGTAAGCAATTTGTTATAAGTTGTACATGGATAATCATATTAGTCCATAATAATGTGGACTAATATCCATATTAGTAATGTTGTAAAAGAAAACACAGACCAAAAAAAAAAGGGGGGGGGGGAGAACTGTATTCTTTGATCTGTATTCAGACTCCATAAATTCTTTCTCTAGAGATGGATACCATTTTTCATCATGATCCCTTTGGCATTGTCTTGGATCACTGTGATGAGATCTAGATTTCAGGGTTCCATTTGGTCAGGGAACCAAAATGATGAATTCCGTGGTCAGAGAGTTAAATGATGAGGTTAGTAGCAGGATCGAGGTTCAGGGAACCAAATGAAGAGGTTTGGCTCCCCTAAATCCCCTTTACACACAAGGTAGGGAGTTGTGAGAACCCTCCTCTGGCAGCACAGAGATCCTTGGTAAAGGAAAACCTAGACTGATTAAAAAAAAAAAAGTTTATTATTGGCATTGGGAAGTCAGCCTTTGACATGAATGAATAGAAAGGCTGAATTCCTTTGTGGCAAGGTCCCAACAGAGGAGTAAAGTAGTAGAGGAGTCCTGCAGAGAGATAGAGAATTTCTAGCAGAGAAATCCCAACGGAGAGGTATAAAGTCTTATTAGGGAAATAGGTAAGGAAAATAAAGAGAAGGTAATGCTGAGAGAGAATATAATTTCATCAGGCAGAGATTTCCTTGGCATAGCATAGCATGGCATGACATGTTAGGTCCTCTGTAAGGAATGAGTTTAAAATTGCTGTTTTTAAGTTTTAAGTTAAGTTTAAGCTAAAACTTAAGTTTTAAGTTTAAGTTTCAATTGAATGAGATTCCCTCAATGCTAGATAGGACCACTTCCTGGGTGTGGTTTTGAGCCAACAACAGGGGTAGAAAATCTTGGAATTAAATACTTCAACTAGTCTCACCAAGATAAACCACTTTATTTTGGTTCCTTGGTGTGGGTCTCAAAGAGGCAGGATTCAAGGAGAATTTCTCCTTGAGGGAGCTTCTCAAGTGCTGTACCCCATGGCTCATTCCCAAAGTCAGAGAGAGAGAAAGAGAAAGAGTTTCAGGACTCCCCTCATCAATTGTACTGCTGAGAATAGCTAAGTCATTCACAGTTGTTCATCATACAATAATATTGCTATTGTGTACAATGTTTTGGTTTTGCTCATTTCATTTTGCATCACTTCATATAAGTCATTCTAGGCTTTTAAAAATTATCCTGCTTGTCACTTTATAGCCCAATAGTGTTCCATTACAATCATATATCACAACTGTTCAGTCATTCCCCCAATTGAAAATTAAAGGATATAAACAGGTAGTTTTGATTATATTAAATTAAAAAGGTTTTGCTTACTAATCTTAGGTTGGAATGAGGAAAACAGTTCATCTGGAAGAACAAAAAGTCAAGTATATCAAGGGAATTTCAAAAACATGAAGTCTAGCAGTAGATTTCAAACTATGTTACAAAGTGGTAACCAAAACAATCTAGTACTGGCTAAGAAACATATGAAACAGTGAAACATATTAGGTACATAATATTGCAGATGTAAAAATTATATTAAAAAGGTTTTATGCAAACAGATCCAATGCAGCCAAAATTAGAAGAAAAGCAGGAAACTGAGAAAAAAATTTTACAGAAAGTTTCACTGATGAAAGCCTCATTTCTCAAATATGTGGGGAACTGAACTAATTTTTTTTTTTATTATTATTATAGCTTTTTACTTACAAACATATGCACAGGTAGTTTTTCAACATTGACCTTTGCAAAATCTTCTGGTCCAACTTTTCTCTTCCTTCCCTCAACTCCCTCTCCTAGATGGCAGGTAGTTCAATACATGTTAAATACAATATATGTATACATATTTATACAGTTATCTTGCTGCTCAAGAAAGATTAGATCTAGAAAGAAAGTAAAAAAAAAAAACAAAAAAACAAAAACAAAAACCTGAGAAGGAAAACAAAAATGCAAGCAAACAATAACAGAAAGAGTGGAAATGCTATGTTATGGTCCACACTCATTTTGCATAGTTCTCTCTCTGAGTGTAGCTGATCCTCTTCATTACTGAACAATTGGAACTGGTTTGGATCATCTCATGAAGAGAGCCATGTCCACCAGAATTGATCATCATATTGTTGTTGACGTGTATAATGATCTCCTGGTTCTGCTCATCTCACTTAGCATCAGTTCATGTAAGTCCAGGCCTCTCTGAAATCATCTTGCTGGTCATTTCTTACAGAACAATAATATTCCATAACATTTATATACCACAATTTATTCAGCCATTCTCCAATTGATGGGCATCCATTCAATTTCCATTTTCTTTCCACTACAAAAAGGGCTGCCACAAACATTTTTGCATATGTGAGTCCCTTTCCCTTCTTTAAGATCTTTTCGGGATATAATCCCAGTAGAAACATTGCTGGATCAAAGGGTATGCACAGTTTGATAACTTTTTGAGCATAGTTCCAAATTGCTCTCCAGAATGGTTGGATCCGTTCACAATTCCACCAACAATGCATTGGGGTCCCAGTTTTCCCTCATCCCCTCCAACATTCATCATTATCTTTTCCTGTCATCTTAGCCAATCTGAGAGGTGGGTAGTGGTATCTCTGAGCTAAATTTTTAAAGGAACTATTCTCCAGTTGAAAATCAAAGGATATGAACAGATAGTTTTCAGAAGAAGAAATGAAAACTATCAATAGTCATACAAGATAATTTAATGGGGAAGGCACTAACCATTGAGATCAGGAAAAAAAAAATATGAAGATCAGTGCTATGAAACTCAAATACAAACAGGGCCACTAAACCCATACATAAGGCTCCTTATCAGGGCATATTTGCTTAGAAAACACATATCATTATTATTTAAGAGCTATTGCATTTTTATTTATTTTGTTAAATATTTCTCTATTACATTTTAATCTGATTCCCAGTTATTTCAGTGGGTCTTTGTTTGACATATTTGATGTATAAGTTGATTATTTGGTATCATGAAGATAGGAATTCTATGAGGTAGAAGTGAGGAGTGAATACATTATAGACATGTGGGCAAGCCAGTGGTTATAAGGCATGGTTATAAGAATGGAATATCTTGAGTGAGGATTGGAGAGTGGGTCAGTGTGGCTAGTCTGTAGAATGTAGGATAGGGAATAATGTACACTGAGTCTGGGGAGATAAATTATGGCTAGATTGTGAAGGGCTTTAAAAGCTAAACAGAGGAGTTTGTCTTTTATCCTAGAGGCAATAAGATAATTAGTTGAACAAAAGCATGCTCATCAGAACAATTAAGTGGATAATATTATATAATATCTTCTAGAATATTAAGTTATTTAAGCCCAAGAGAACAATTAAGAAGTCTTTGTTATAATCAGGGGTAGAATAAGCATCTCCTATTCTCCTCTCTCCAATCTGGAGATAAAACAGTTTAGAAATTTGAATTTGGCTCATTTTTTTTTGTACCTTCCTTGGGACTTTCCAGTTTATCTGTAAGAAACAAGGTCTTAGTAAATATTTCTGTGAATATTATATCATTATGTTATATTATACATACATGTAAACATGTATATGCTTTTTTCACAGGATTTGCAATTTCATTGATATAGAGAATGCCCCACAAGAAAACAGACCTGCTTGGCAAATTATACCCTTAGAGAGTTGCCTAGGGTAACAAAGTATAGGGGGTCACATAGCCAGGATGTAAAGAAGCAGAATTTGAATCCAAATATCACATAAATGCTCTTAAGTGCTAAAAATGGATCCATCTTCAAGCCCCAGTGTCAAAAAAAAATGGGATTTTTATCCTTTCTTAAGCCTATGAAATCAGTTTCTGACATTAATTTATAAGACCAGTAGGAAAAATCCTTCTACCCTTGTTCCATTTTACTTTTTAGTGAATTAGTACACTTGTTCTTTCCTCTCAAATCTCTTGACCCTTGTCACATCAAAGATTCTTCCCCATCAACCCTCAGCCTTAGATTATTTCAACCATCCTCAGAGTTCACTCCTATTCTTGTGCTAATGAAAGAAGCATTACATTAGAGAATCTTGAAATTGTGTGGTTGGCCCCACCACATGCTACTCTTTTCTTTTCAGGTTTTTTGAGACACTACCCTTTTTTGGTTTTCCATGCAGCTATCTGACTTCCTTTTAGCCTTTGCTGGATGATCTTCATCCAGGGTATCTTCCAAAGTCCTGTTTTAGGACTTCTTTTTCTTTTGTACTCTAAGTCAGCTCTAAGGATGCAATTATCTTCTCTATTCAGATGATTGTCAGATATATTTATCTAGCACTTCTTTTCTTCAGACCTCCAGTTTTGCATCTCCCCACTGCTTACAGAACATCTCAATTTTAACATAAACAAAATTGAATTCATCATTTTTTTTTTTACTCCAAACTCTCTCCTTTTCCCCAAATCCCTATTACTACTGAGGACAGGATAACAACATAGGTGTCATCCTTGACTCTTCCCACTTACCCCAATATCCAGTTTGTTGCCAAACAAATAGACAATAGACAATCTGTTATCTGTCTGTTTTTACTGGCCATCCCCAGTAACTGGAACGCTCTCCTTTTCCACCTCTAAATTTCCCTTTAGGTCTCAGTTGAAATACCATCTTCTGCCAGAAGTCTTTCCTGGTACACTTCTGAGACCATCTCAAATTTATTCTGCATGTATCATTCAAAGGAAAATTCTTCATTTGGGCTTTCACTTTGATTAACAAGGCAAAATTCAGGATAAAGAGAATTCAAAGGATTTCATCTTGTCAAGCATGTCAAGGTAACAACACCTAGAACGGCTGACCACTGAAAGGCATCAAGGTAGGGTTGGCTTTTATAGATAACTTTAAAACAATTTAGATAGGTTCATCTCAGCAAAAAGGGTGAGTCTTTGCATCTCATTTCCTCCCCAACATAGCAAGAAAGCGACAACTTGCACGTAGAGGTACGTGACACAAAGCAGGTAATACAGAGAGCTGAAGACTTGGTCCCTCCTTCCCCGACCCCAATTGATAAGCAGGGCTGGGAACAATAGCATGCTAAGTCAATATAACTTTCAAAATTTCCTCGTTAATACATAGTTGTTTACCATTATGTTGTCTCCTCTTTAGAACGTGAACGCCTTGAGAACTGAAATTGTTTTTGCTTTCCTTTTTATCCCCAGCACACAGAGCGCATTGCCTGGCAAGAGTTAAATACTTGCAAATAAAATGATTTGCCACCTCTCAGTAGAGTTGGAAACCTTGGTGAAAGTGACTCCTTTTTTGTAACTATGTAACGTCTCAGCAGGTCCTGCAATTTACAATAGCACGTCACTTTCAGGATCTCCAGAGGACTGGGATTGGGAAGTTGCGGGGAGGTGGGGAAGTCGAACCTTTTTCTTTATCCGATCAGATAAAATCACTTAGGAGGCTCTAAGCCAAAACTTAATGACTGACTGATGAGGTTCAGTTTTCTCTGGTCTAGTGTAAAAGGTTAAGTAAGCACTTTCTTTCCCCGGTAATAATTTAAGCATCTTCTTTTGTTATAGTATCTATTCTTCAGCTCTACCAGCTCCTGCCCAAAGGGCAGCCCGAGACCGTACGAAGGAGGACGGTCTCGGGCTCGCGTAGCTTTGGCGGAGAAGGTTACGTGAACGTCCTCCGCCGAATTAGGGGCCGGGGTTGGCTACAGCTGCTGGTGGGGGTGTGCCCGCACATATGTGTACATTGAATGTGTGAATACGTTGCAGCTCACTTCTGTATCTGATACAGAAGCTTATTTAAATAATAATAATAGCTTATTTAATATTTAATAATAATAAATAAGGCTTGGGACTCTAAGAAAATTCGCCCACGTCTGGCTCCGGCAGTTTTTCATTGGGCGCCTCCTCTCCTCTGCTTTCTCCTTCCCGAGCCAGTAGGCGGCCGATCTCGGGTTCTCGGCTTGGCTCCTCCAGGCCCGCGGCTGCTTTTACTTTTAAAGAACCAGCCAGTGCGGGCCGTTCTTTCTGCTCTCTCTTTTCCAATCGGCGCCAGTACTTTGGGGCAAAGGCTTTGTGGGAAACGGAGTCTTTTCCTATCGCTCGCCTACACGGCGCCCATCCTCTACGTGTGGAACGTGGAGAGGGTGGGCCTAGATTACCCCCACAGCTCTTCCAGTAACGATTCCACTCTCCCGGACCAGGGGGAGCTGCGCCCTCAACTTCCCCTCTGCGCCCTCTGGTTTGTCTACCCATCACAGATCACTTATGGCTTCTTCCGGAAGAGGCTGGGGGGAGGGGAAGAATGCTTCCGCTTCCGGTGGAGCCGGGCTTGGCTGCGGAGATGGCGGCGGCGACGGCGGCGGCTGCGGCTGCGGCCTCCTCGGCCTCGGGGTCAGGGGGCCCTCGAGAGGAGGCCGAAGCCCCGTGCCTAGCTTGGGACGAATCCCAGCTCCGCAGCTATAGCTTCCGGACGCAGCCCATCCCGCGCCTGAGCCAGAGCGATCCTCGGGCCGAGGAGCTCATCGAGAGTGAGGTGGAGGCGGGGAAGAGGGGACGGCAGTCAGGGAGGCCTGACGGGCCCCGGGGGGGGGGGGGGGGGGGGGGGGGGGGGGGGGGGGGGGGTCTCCGGGAGACACTGGGAGTGGGGCGGTCCTGGGGCCGAGGGAAGAGGTGAGGGTTAGTGAAAGGCTGGGAGCGATGAGTGACAAAGGCGCACCAGGGGCAGGTCCCGGGTGTCGGAGCTCATTGACAGCGGAGTGGCGCCAGTCTGGTCCTAGCATCAGCCAGCGGTGGGATTTCTAAGTTTGTAAGACGCAGAGTTAGGGGGAATGGGGCCTGGCGTTTTCCCCGAGAGGGAAGCTGCAACAGCTTGAGTGGAATTTGTTAGGGGATCATCTCCGAAGCGGGACGCCTAGGAAAGAGGGAGAATGAGGAGGTCTAAGGAGGCATTGTGACATGGGGACTGCCGCGAGGACCTCGGTGGGAGCCCTGCAAAGGTTCAGGGCTGGACCTTGCAGGAGCGCCGCTTGAGGGACCTTTCCACAACTTTGTGTTTGTTTGTTTGTTTGTTTGTTTTTTGCCTGGTGCTCTTTCCCCAGGAGCCTGTGGTATTGACTGACACAAACTTAGTGTATCCTGCCCTGAAATGGGACCTCGATTATCTGCAAGAGAACATTGGCAATGGAGATTTCTCAGTGTATAGTGCCAGTACCCACAAGTTCCTGTACTATGATGAGAAAAAGATGGCTAACTTCCAAACTTTTAAACCAAGGTCCAACAGGGAAGAAATGAAATTCCATGAGTTTGTAGAGAAGCTACAGGACATACAGCAGCGGGGCAGTGAAGAGAGGTAAGCCGAGTGGGAGTTGTACTGTAGTGAGGAGTCAGCCAGAATCCCAGTAAAAAGATAGACTTCTTCTGATATCCTATCAAAAGCTACAGGGTACCATTAGCCATCTTAGAACTCCTTCTGACTTAATCCTTAGTATGCTGATGAGTTATATTTTTAGTTTTTTAAGTTTTCTGGTGTACTAAGTAAAGTCCAGTTAACTTGGGATCTGAAAAGTGGCTTATGGGTCTACCCATAAGCTGGTTGTTCTTTGTGATTCAAGATTCTTATCTCTAGAATCAGAAACCACTCTGTGGTTGGGGTAGAGTTAATTGTAGATGCAACCATTTAGACAGTCTGCATTGGACCAGCTGAGAATATCATTATTGTACATGTGCTGGATTGTCATATTCATCTAGGTCATATATATGCATATGTGTGTGAATTTGTCACTCCATCTTATATCTCTCATTTAATTAATGCCTAATATGGGCCTGGCTGCTTATTGGTGCTTTTGGCTTGCACAATTTTCTTCTCTTCCTGGGGTCTAACTGAGGCATATGTAACCTAGGGTTGATCTTTTCTTTGAATAGTTTTGCACATGGATGTATGATTATGAGAAATGATTATTAATAGCCAGTTATTAATTAGGGGTCATCCAGGTTTTTTCCCCCATTGCCTTATTCAGAAACCAGTCTTTGGAAGTCTGAAGGATGGGGCTACCCATAAACTTGGACAGACCCCACCCACCTAGGATAGCTTATTTCTGATTAAAATATAACAGTCTACTACTGATTGTGTTATGCTTAAATGGTGGACTTGGATTCTTTTGTCCAGCTAGCTAGAGGCTGCTGAGTCTCTTTCAGCCCTTCTACCTCTTCTACTTTTCCAAAGGCTTTTAACCATTCAGTGTTTTCCAAGGTGGGATCTTTTGGTTACCAAGAAAGACCAAAGACCATCAATTTATTGATTGTATGCTAGTCTAATTGGTAAATTGATTATTAATTATCCAGAAATTTTGTTTCATGGAAATTTTCAATTATCATAGTTAAATCATCTTTGAGCACTTCACTCCCAACTCTCATCCTTTCGCTGGTCTTCCCAGCACTGTGTTCTTTGGAT